>NC_083438.1:19101752-19716752 GCF_020745735.1 Hemiscyllium ocellatum
CTTCTGCACTGAAGCATAGAAGAAAACACATTTTATTTTGCGTTGCCTTCTTGGCCGTGTCAAAGCTATACTCCATAACAGTTTGAATTCTCGCCCAGCAAGATGTTGTGTATTGAAGAATTCGACTAAGTTTGCATTGGGTTTACAGCTATCAATGTTCACCAAGTATAATGCTCACAGCATGATTTCAATTTGCATAATTTATGCCAAACTTGTCTCACCGCCAGTTTCACACGTTATACCTCTATGAAGCAATAGTCATTTCAGTGCTTTACATTCTTTGCTAAAATTAGGCTCAATATTTATGCAATTCAACATATTTACTCTCCAACCACTATGGACCATATTTTCCAATTATTGACATTCTATTATAACTCATGTTGATTTTCACCCCAGCCTGATATTTTGATACTTAATGAAACTCATTATGTCCTTCTCAGATGAGCGTGTTATCCTTTCCCAGCATTTTCCACCTGGATTTGCAATTGAGTAAGTTTTGTAGAAGCTTACTGAAAATGTTTGGTATTAAACAATCAGTATTTTTCTTCCGGAGATTGAAACACATCTAAAACTGACAAGTATCGGGAGTCTGACAAATTTCCACGTTAGGATAATATGGCTGTTCTGAATACATGAGATAGAGTAGTTAAATGAATAGTATGGGTCTGTTGGCTTCGGAAATGCATTTATTTGCCACAAAAGCAAGAGGGAATGCCTTCCTCTGAATGCAACGTTTCAGTCTTCAATGTATTCAAATTTGTTCACTCCACGCAGGAAACAAATTACAAAAATTCAGAGCTGATAGCAGTAACCGACAAGATTCATTCTATTTAGCTTAACACCAATAAGGTTAAAGAAATAAAATGAAAAAAAATATATATTGACTCATCCAAAAACTGTCAAATACTAAATCGTTGGTAAAGATAGATTAATTGGTGTGAGTTTGAAGCAAAACATTGAATCGAGTAATGGCATAATTAGCAGCAGTTACAGAGGTTTTTAAAGAAAGTGTTTCCTCAACTCACAAGTCAGAGAACCTGCAGCTCATTCCCTATCCTGATACTGTTAAGTCAGAGGTTTCATTGTTTAAAAAAAAAACACAGTACGAAATGGCTAGCTGCATGTAGAAATAAGCTGTCTGTATTCATATTTTGAATGGAAAACTTGAAATTTTCTTTCTGAACTTGTAAAATGTCAACATGAATTACATATGCCTTGGCGATTCTATACTCCCGTGCGCAAATGGTATAAAATAATGAACATACCTATTTCCTTTGCCAGTATTGACTTCGCTGTAAACATTTTTTGAAACTTATATAACATTTGTATAAATGATTTCTTCCTGATTATCTGAACAAGTTAAAAAATTATTTGCATAATATTTGCATGAGAGCGGTGTTTATGATTAGATGTATTGCAAATGTCTTCACTACAAGAACCTCTGATGTATTTTGATTTTGTGTATTTTTGGAAGTACGATAGAATGTCTCTTTAACAGTCCTATCATGTAACACAATAAAGACGTCGTTATTTTTCTCTGCCTGCCGATATAACAGCTGTATAAGGAAGTGTCTGCTTTTTCAGTTTTCGCTCTTATAACCCTTCTTGGAATTGAACAAAAGTGTATTATTTTTTTCTGTGATACAACAAGAAAAAATGGTTAAACTTGAGTAAAACAGAGTGTGAGAGATACTCAATGTGTCAGGTGGCATAAAACAGAAATTACTTGATTTGAAATCACAGAAGATCTGTCAGCACCTTTCGGACAAACACAGAGTATTTTGGATCCAATCTAGTGAATCTTCTGCAGAAAAAGGAAGAAATAAGCAACCGGAGGCAATAGAGTCCAAAGAGAGAGAAAGCTACCTGTGTCCAGACAAAAGCGGAGGCAAGATCAGCTAGATATTCCTGTTTGCTTCTCCCCATGATGAGTGTCACATTCAATTATTAAGAAGGCACAATTTAAGTAAAACATTATATATCTGAATGATTCTTAAGAAGAAACGTTAAAAAACGCAATTCCTACCTGACTCATGAAGAAGAGCATCAAGTTCTTAAAGGGATAACGAAATAAATGCAAGGCAAATGAAATAATACATAGATAAAAATCACAATATCCGTCAATAGCGTTCTGGGTTCATAATATTCAATACACATTACGTGAGGTGCTTGCATTTTTATTCAAATAGAGCAGTCACTGTTTATCTCTCGGCGAAAGTAAAACAACTTTTAATATCCATATAGTAGACATGTGGATACTACATCTCTGCCACATAAATTCAGAAAATGGTGGCACACTTGCTCACTGCTTCAAAGAGGCATGGGCTCCGGTTCGATTCTTGTCACGGGTGATGTATGTGTGAAACTTGAACATTCTCCACAGGTGTGCAGGGTTACCTTTGAGTTGTCCAGTTTATTCCCACAGTCCAACAGTGCCTAGGAAACGTGGACTGGCCTGCTAGAATGTTCATACTGACTAGTGATATCCAGGTTGTGTAGATTCACAATGGGAAATGTAGGGTACAGGAATGTGCCTGGGTGGCTTTCAGAGGGTTGATATAGCCAAATGGCCTGAATTCACTTTGTAGGTGTTCTATGATCGACCTGTTTCCTTATCGTTAGTGGTTTCCTGCTGCTTGGTAGATTGACATAGAATGCTGAACTAACATAAGTGGAAAAGTTCAGTAAACCAATTCATTTAGTGAAATACAAGCAGCACAACACAGGAGAGTAGAAAGCAAAGGGAGACTCTCACAGTAAGATTATGGACGCAGCAGGAACTCGAGGATGTAGAGCAGAAACGAACGACTGGCAGCACCATGGAGATCCACGTCACATATTCTACTCTTAATCATGGTGCTATGTGAAAACTCTTTGGATGTGACGGATTCTGTTGCAACTCTCTTGAGAGAAGTTCGCTTAGCCCCAAATATCTGCTGACATGTCTTATTAAGGGTTTCAGAAAAGACTTACAATGATATTGCCAGAGTTAAAGGATTTGAGCTAGAGAGCGAGGCTGAACTGGCTGGGACTGGAGGCTTAGGGGGGACCTTATAAAGGTTTACAAAATTATCTGGGGCACGGATAGAGTAAGTAGTTAAAGTATTTTGTCTGGGTTCGTGGAGTCCAGAACTAGATGGTATAGGTTTAGGGTGAGAGGGGAAAGATATAAAAGAGATGTACGGGACAACTTTTTCAAGCAGAGGGTGTTACTTGTATGGAATTAACTTCCAGAGGAAGTGGTCGAGGCTGGTAGAATTGCAACATTTAAGAGGCATTTGGATGGGTATTTGAATAGGAAGGGTTTAGAGGGATATGGCCTGGGTGCTGACAGGTGGGACTAGACTGGGTTGGAATATGTGGTTGGCACTGACGGGTTGGACCAAAGCGTTTGTTCCATGCTATACATCTCTAGCATTCTATGATTCTAAATGTACTCAGTTCGTTCATTATGTTTTGTTTAAATCACTTGAACGAGAATATAGCCAAATACCATTTTGAACAGGGCGGAAACAATGAATGCCGAGGAATGGGTATGTTCAGTTATAGAGTTATTGAAATGTACAGCGTGGAAATAGATCATTCGATCCATTTTATCGAATTTTAATCTAGTCCCTTTTGCCAATGTTTGGCCAATAACTTTCCAAATCCTTCCTATTCAGGAACGCATCCAGATGTCTCTTAAATGCTGTAATTGCACCAGCCTTCACCACTTCCCCAGCAGTGCATTTCAAACAAGAAAAGTTTTCCCATTAGATCTCTTGTAATTTTTTCCCTCTCTCACCTTAAATCTTTGTTTCCTGGTTTTACACTAGAGGAATATATGTTTTTTTTTCCATCTACCATACTGATGTCCCACAAGATTTGATGAACTTCTGTAAGATTATGCCTTCACCTACAAAGGTGCAGGAAAATAGCCCGATCCAATTCAGTCTCTGCTACCAGATCAAATTCTTTAATCCTGATAGCATCCTTGCAACTCTTTACATAACCATTTGAAGTTTCATAACTAAAACAGGGACCAGAATTGAAAGCAAGGTGACCTCCCAAATACTAAACTAAATGCACTGATCAATAATGACAAGCATACGTATCCTGTATATTTGCCAATCTACTCTAAAGCAACAATAAAACTCCACTTCACCACACCTTATCATGTTTCGTGTAAGTCCTGCCCTCATTTACGTTTCAAAGATGTGGTATCTCACATTTATCTCAACTAAATTAAACCTGAATCGCCTCACTCTATTATCGGGTCTGAATATGGTGACATTGTGCTCGAACGTAATCTTCTTACCTGTATACGACAGCACCAAATTGATGTCGCCATAAACTTAATAAACATATTTCTGTGGTCTCATCCAAATCAGTTATATTAGTGACAGAAAGGAGTTGAGTCAGCACTAATCTTTGTGGCATGCTGCTGGTCACAGTCCAACAGTCTATAAAGCATTTATCCACCATCACCTTCCGTTTCTGTCCGTTGGGCGATTTCAATATCTAAATCACTACAGAACCTTCAACCTCGATGTTGCACCGACTTGCAATACCAATATCAAGCCCATAGAACCTCCAGAATTCCACTTTTGTGAATATGATGATGCAATTAACATTTAAATGCCATTAAATGTGGCATGTTCAATACCATTGCGGGTCGGCCATTCCACGATCCTCCTACTCTCTGAGTAGAGAAACCACCTCCGACATCTGTCCTATATCTATGACCCCTCAATTTAAACGATGCCTGTTCCTGCTAGCCATCACCATACGAGAAAAAAAAGGGCCTTCAGTGTCCACCCAATCTAGCCCTCTGATTATCATTCTGGCTCAATTTGTTCATCTCTCAAACTTCTTCTCTCCAGCAAAAACAGCCTCAAGTCCTCCGCCTTTAGTGGTATGACCTCCTTCCATACCAGTTAACATCCTAGTAAATCTCCTCTGATACCTTTCCAGAGCTGCCAACTTCTTTCTACCAGGCGTGACTAGTACTGAATGCAATGCTTCAAGAGTGGTTGCACCGGAGTTTTGTGCAAATGCAGTATAATCTCATGGTTCCGAAACTCAATGCCTCTACTAAACGGAAATAGTACCCCTATGCCTACTTAATAATCCTATCAATCATGGTGGCAACTTCCAGGGATTTATGTACATAGGCATCTATGTGCTCATCTCCACTGTCTTACCAATGGTCCAGTACTCTGCCTTCCTGATGATCCTTCCAAAGTCAATCATCTCATGTTTTTCTCTTTAAAAGTCATTTGTCACCTCTCCGTCCAGCTCTGCCGTTTATCTATGTGCCTCTGTAACCTGCAACACCCTTCCACATTATCCACGACACTAACTACCTTCATCTCATCTACAAATTTATTAAACCACCTTTCTCTGTCTTCAGCCAAATAATTTATAAAAATGCCGAACAGCAGTGCAACAAAGCAGATCCTTATGTTAAACCACAAGCACTAGGACCTTATGTCTTATTTTAACTAGTTAATTTCTGATTGGAACCGCTAAGTTACACTGAAACACATGCCTCCGTGTTTTATGCAATTATCTACCGTGGAGAATCTTATAAAATAATTTAGTGAAATCTATATATCCCACATCAACTGCTTTTCCGTTATCAACCTGTTTGATCACTTTATCGAAGAAATCCGAAATGTTTGTGAAAAATGACCTAACTTTCAAATAACCGTGTTGACTATCCCAAATGAATGTATTCCTTTTCAGAAGATTATAAATCTTATCTCTGCTAAACATTTTCAACGCTTTAACCACAACCAAAATAAGGCTCACTGGTCTATAATTGCCAGGATTGTCTCCATGGCCCTTCTTGATCAAGGAAACGATATTTCTGTCCTCCAGTCTGTTGGTATAATTCCTGTCGAAAATGACGACATAAAAGACAAAACCAAAGTCTCAACAATCCTCTCCCTGGTTTCCAGGAGAATCCTAAGATAAATCCCAGCCAGCCCAGGGCACTTTTCTATTTTTACACTTCACAGAATTGTCAACACTTCCTCCTTGTGAACCTCATTCCTATCTAATCTAGTAGATTGCATCTTAGTATTCTCTTCGACAACATTGTCTTTTTTACTCGTGCGACTACTGGCAAAAGGTATTCATTTAGCGCTTCCTCAATCTTATCTGACTCCATGTACAACATCCCAATATTATCATCGAACTGTCCTAATCTTACTCTATTCATCTCATATTCCTGATACATCGAGAGAAAGCCTTCGAGTTTTACTTGATCCTATCCGCCAACGACTTCTCATGTCACCTCCTGATATTTTTGACTCACCCTTGTCCAACAATGTTTTCCTGCCTGGTAGGTACATACTGAGCAAAGACCGATAGTAGCTGTTCCTTCAATATGCTTCAAATTTCGAGTGTACTCATCCCCTGAAGTTTTCTTCCCCATCCTATTTTTACGAAATCTTGCTAATCACATCATAATTGCCTTCCCCCAGGTTTAACACTTGCCCTACTCTATACATCTATCCCTTTCGATTGATCATGTTAACATAACCATATTGTGGTCAATATCATCAAAGTCATCACTGACCTCCAAATTTAACACCGGGACAGGTTCATTATCCAGTAAAATCTAATGTCATATCACCCCTACTTGGCTTGTCTACATACTTTATCACAAAACGGTCCTGCGCATATTTGGCAAAAGCCCACAGGTTTAATACTTTCCCGACACTATGTATATCTTTCCTTTTCGGACCTGCACATGTTTGACATCTAAATTGGTTGAACTATAATGTTCTCAATTCATATGTGTATCATCAAAATTCCCCTGGAACAAGTCGCTTCTATTGTGAATCGTCTTTGCTATCCTTTCCTCCAAATCTCTGGAATTATTCCTAGGTCTGTAGACAAATCAGAACAGGCTGACCTATATCTTATCCTGATTAAAGCCTCAGCCCATACCACCCCAGTAGATGTGTCATTAAACATCCTTTCTGCAGCCGTAATACTTTCCTGACAAACAATGTCGCACCACACCCCTTTTAACATTTTCTCTGTTCTTACTGAAACATACGCATGCTGGAACCCACAACAATCATTCCTGCCCCTTCTCTACCCATGTCTCCGAAATGGACACAGCGTCGACGTCTCAGATACCATCCCATTTTACAATTTTCTGGACGCTTCTGTCATTTACGTAGACACAGTTCCTAACGACATATTGCTTGCTGGTACTGGGCTGGTACCCTTTGCGATGTTGAAAATATATTTCAGACTTCATTACTCACAACTTCCTTTCTACTCGAATTACAATGTGGATTCATATCCTCCTGATGAATTAGTTTAAATTCACCAAAAGTGCACCAGCAAATTTCCGCCGAACACATTGCTATACTCTGGTACAGGTGAAGACCGCCCTGCTTGTAGTGGTCCATCTACCCTCGAAAGAGGCTGAAAGATCCAGGAATCCAAAACCCGGCCTTCTACACTGTCCCTGTAGCCATGTGTTCAACGTCGCCCTGTACCTCCCCTCGTTAGCACGTGGCACAGGCGACAACCCACATATAATAAATCTGTTTGTCCCATCTCTACGCTTCAAGGTCCATAGCACCTTGAATTCTGCCTAAAGTTAGCATCTGTCTACTGACAAATCTTGTTATTGCCGATGTGAACCACGACTCGGGGTTGCTCCCACTCCCTCTGAAGGATCCCGAAATAATGGTCAGATAAATCAGGAATCCTCAGAGGTAACACACCCAGCTGAGTCTGTCTCATTCCCACTAAACCTCCTATCTGCCCACTAACTATGGGACTCCCTAAGGACTAATGTTCTTCGCCTATTCACCATTTCCTTGTGAGCAATAAGAATAGACTCTGTTGCAGGCAAATATGCCCCACTGCTTTCCACTGGGAAGGGGTTCCTCCCACAGTGTCCATAAAGGTATAATTGGTGTTGAGGAGAACGGCCACAGGGGATCCCTTCATTTCCTGTTGGTTCCCTTGCCGACCCTTCTACATTCTTCTTGCAACTGAAGTGTGACCATCTCCCTGCATGTCTTCTTAGGTATCTTCTCCCCATCCCCAATGATGCCAAGTTGAAACATATCCAGCTCCAGTTCCCGAACGTTGTTTTCCATAAGCTGCAATTTGGTGCACTTCCTGCAGAGGCAGTCAGCAAGCACACTAATGGTGACCCTTACATCCCATATTCTGCAGGAAGAACATTCAACTGACGTAACCTGCATTCCCAGTATTCTAAATTCCCAATGAGATGACTGAACACTGAAAAAAAAAGAACTAGTGCAATTACCAATATAGTGCACAGAATATATTTTTAATTAAAGGGGGAAGACGGATGGTACACTAACCGAGTAGAGTTTCGGGTAAACCAACCGCCCAAGTTTGAAGGCTCACTTACCCAATAGTCTCGTATCTGATCCTGCTCAACTTACCCACCATCTTTCCACGAGGTATGTTTATGTACTTTAAATTTAACTTCCCGCAGGGCTTTACATCCTCGCTCCTCTCACTTCGACTGCCGCAAAAAAAGTGAAAATGGCAGAACGCCCTGACGATTGGTTTTATTACTTAAATGTGTCTTCAGGTTGGTCATCTTATCTCTGTCGCTTTTCCAATCTAAATGTTTAATTTTGAATGTATTCCATGTGGAATCACCTTGTTATACAGTCTACCATAAGGAAACTTCCCGAAAGCTGCACAGAAGCCCATAGAGATCAAATCTGACACTCTATCTTCAAGATTCCTCTTCGTTGCTTTTCCCAAAACTTAATGAAGCATGTGTGGAAATGGTTTACCATGCACAAAACGATATTGACTACCCTTAATCAGTTTCCCCATTCCAAGTACATGTAAATGCTGTCAGTCAATATTCCTTTTTAAACTTCGTGAACACTGATGGGTGTGGGGACAAGTGAGCATGGTATATAGTTCACTGGCTTTACATTAACACATTTATTGATAATAGTGTACCACATTAGTCAATCTAAAATCTTATGGAATCCCACCAGTGGCTAGCAATGATGAAAAAATCCTCAGCAATAGGCGCAGCAATTACTTTCCCTGTTTCCTCGTATCGATGGTATTCCTGGTCAGGTCCAGGTGATTTATACAACATTATGCATTTTGACACTTTCAGCAAATCTGCTGATAGAATATTGACATTTTCTAAATAACACTATGTATTTCCCAAAGTTCTCTAGCTTCGATATCCTTCTTCACTGTAAACAGTGACGCAAAGCACACATTTAGAATCTGCCCCAACTGCTGAGCTTCCATATAAAGCCAGCCTTGCTATGAGGTTCTTTTCTCTGCCCAGTTATGTTTTTGTACTTTGTGTTTTCTTCAATTCTCAACTGTTTTATATACTGTGAACAATGCAATCTCCTTTAGAGATCTATAGGTAGATCGCTGGATTATTGCTGAGTCCAATTCTTTCTTTCATTTATATAAAAGATTTGGATTAGAAAAGAGGATCTGTGGTTACCACGTTTGCAGACGACATAAAATGGAGATTGGACGATCAGTTTGTTGTGCTCCTCAATCTGATAGACTACCACCTCCAATTGCTTTCAATGTTAATAAATCACCTTGATCCGTTGAGAAAATTGCCATTTTGGGCCTGATGCACGTTTTCAAAGAAACATCAGATCAGTTTGATGAATAACAAAACATATGTACGTTTTCCCACTCTACTTCACTTGGAGTCTCTGTTAGCCAGAACGAACCAACCCCATTCTCTATTTCGTTTTGTTTGATTCACTTCACAACAAATGTCGTAATCACTTCGCTCTGAGAAGAAATGCTTTGCTCTGATGGAAGGAGCATAGCAAACTGAACATCAATAATTTGTTATTGCTTTATTTCTAAATGGTACAAACATAGGTGACCACTGCATTTCTCATTATTCACACAATAATTGAACATAATATTAGATATCTCTAAGTCTCAGTACGAAAGTAACATCATTGTACTTCAAGTCTTTGTAATTGTATGTTAATGAGAACGTTGAGTTCTAAATTATATTTGCATGATACACGAGTAGTCATTTGAAGATTTAAAAGTTAAACACGCTTTCTCTTCTTCTGATTCACATGAAGACAACTGAGTTTCTTTCCTAACCGCTACTGTTGGATGTTTTCTAATCTTCATCAACTTTCAAACGTAACATTATTCATTTATTTGTTGCCTCACTTCTAACTTCCATCCCATAATCCGTGCAAAATATGCTCCACCTTATGAAACGAAATCGCTTGATGAAATTTTCGACCACATGACATTATGGAGAAATTGAGAACTGCAGATGCCAGGAGATCTGACTTCGAAAACTCTGGCACTGGAAAAACACATCAGGGAAGGCAGCATCAGAGGAGCAGGAGAGTCGATGCTTCAGGCATAAGCCCTTTATCAAGAATGCATTCCATGGCAATATGGAATGCACCTCATCAAAGGTTTTCGGGAGTGTTCTGCTGAAGGGCGTGACTTACTTGTACTGTAAGTAAGAAGAGATATTAACGTGAAGAACAATGGCATGGAATTACCTGATATTAGCTTGGGTGGGGTTTCACCTGGAGAATAAACTAGGAGTTTAGAATTGATACAGACTATATTTAAATAATTTGAAAGGTATACATTCTTTTTTTCAGAAATGTAATCTTTTTTTAAAGAAGATAACAAGCGACTAAGAAAACTGAAGCATTATCACCATTCTTACAGAAGGTAGCATAATGGAAACATCCTTGCTAAATGTGCCTGATTATGCAAGGAATTAATGACGCAATGATTCATCAACGTTCATGGGTCAATTTTATTAATCATGGCTTCTCTCTAGTTTTGGAACAATGATAATTGGATGTATTGATTCTGTTGAGTGTACAGACGTTTCTCATTTAATTAGAACATCGCAGTTAAATGTGTGTAGTACTCCAATACTGCAAACTTTAGACATTCTGCTGCTTTATAACTGTGAGCCAAATCAGAAAGACATGTATTTCTTATGTTGCAGTCCCTAAAATGTGGTCAAAGAGAAAACTCCATTATTAGTGATATACTTATTAAATGCAGCAGTCTGCATTAAAATGAGACAATATGTTTCGGTGATCAACCTATTACCAAGACATTCAAATCAGTCTATCAGCTTCGAGCACCCGTGAAACAAACGAAAACAAAGGTGTATTGGAGCTACGTTTTGTTAAACTTTTATGGTACTCTGTAGTAATCTTTGCAAAAGCACAATATTAAAGTTAGTTCTACAGGTAGACAAGCAAAAATTGTTTACTTTTTTTGTGAGAACATGTATAAGTAGCACTTTTTTATGTGCAAACGCAATTCAAACCGGATGACATACATGTGATTGAACATAATGCCGTGGCAGATGATTCATGTTGCATGCAAATGCATCCAACAAATGGTTGGAACAATAGTGTGATGCCTTTTTCTAAAAAAAAAATCAGATGTAACTCCCCGCTAACGATTGAAAACTGAGCATATTGTTATTAATTGGACTGTGCCTAATTTTGGTATGATTCTCCAAGTTTTATTAAATGTGCTTGCATTCATATTTTGAGTGAACAAAGGGGTGCCGATGTTTTAAAGGAATATTAGTTGTAACTAATTTCATGAAGAAATGAGAATTCAAATTGATAACAATATTCGAAACAGTTTGTCATGTGAGTTTAAACAAAAATGTTTTAATGTAGGCTTCTTTCTTACCTTTCTCAAATTTTTCGAGTCTGTCTTCTGAAGGATGGTCAAAATATAATTGTGTCAACAAAGTCCAGTTTCAAACCTGGCAACTTTTTACACGTCATTTTCCTTCACAAGAATTTATTTTAAAAAAAACTACATATAAATCATTTTTGATGCAGATACTTCCGTGCATTTGTTGATTAGATATTTTTCATTTACAATTAATATGCACTACGTAAATGAAAGAAAGATTTGTGAGACTGAACGATACAAAGTGTTGGAACTTTTTTTTTGCAACATAATTAGTAGAAGGGAAACAAGAAATGTTTATTTTACCATTGAAGGAAAACACAAATGAAATTCATAACAATGAAGGATAAAATAAATAATAGCTTTTTTGAGAAAATTGAGTGGAATCATCGTTGAATTTAAAATATCTAGACAGGCACAACAAAATAAATAAATGTACGCAGATGTTAATCCAGAAAAGACTAGCAATACTTATTACAGAACAATTTAAGTTGTATTAAGAAAGAAGAAAGATGGGTCAGGTGGAATTCCTTTTGGTTGTTCTTGCCCAAGGGTAAAAAGAAAACCCACAATGTCCAGTAAAGAAACGAGAGTTCAAAGCGAAACGGCTTTTCAGTGGCCATTAACATTAAGTGATTGAAAAACAACTGGAGAGACAGAAATGTGAAAAAAAAGCAAGAAACGAAATGCAACAGAGTTAAGTTCATTAATCAGTAACATTTCTCACGGGCTTCTTTGATCTGTTTTTTCAAGTTTTCTAGTTCTGAAACACGAGAAAACAAAGTTAGTTGACTGCAACGGAATCTATAGAAGTTTCTGAACATTAATCCTCATTTAAATCATTTGATTGCTTTATCAATGATTTTTTTTTAAAATTGCAATATGATTGGATAAAAGCACCATTTCCGTTTGCAAAAAAAAGCACGGCTGCAGAAAATGAGGGACAAAAAGCGTGGAATATTGCAGAAACAGAGGGATGGTATGCTCACCGAGATGGGAATTTGGCTGCAGTCGTTTGGTTCCCTTTCTCGGTGACATCCTCAGTGCCGCGAAGCACTGCTGTACTGTGTCATTGAAGGTAATTTAGTTTCATTTCAGCTGCTCTCTGTTGCCCGTTCTGGTTGTTCATTACAATGGCATCTATATTTTGTCCAGTTAAATGTGTTTAGTGACGGAGACCTTGGCTGAGTCACATGCTTCGAGGAATTATCTGGCTCTGCATTGCTTCGGTCCTATCAATTCTGTGCTTTTCCAGTCGATTTCGTTTTTCTTGTCGTCAGTGTTTTTTTTTAGATATTAATGATATTCACAAGGTTTGTGAAGGTTTGTAGCTCAGGTTGAGGTTTAGGGTGTAGGTTTGCTCGCTGAGCTGTAGGTTTGATATCCAGACGTTTCATTACCTGGCTAGGTAACGTCATCAGTGGCGAACTCCAAGTGAAGCGAAGCTTCTCCTGCTGTCTATTTACATCTTTCACCTGGCTGGGGTCCCCAAGAACCCCATCCAGGAGAAAGATATAAATAGAAAGCAGGAGACAACAGCTTCGCTTCACTTGGAGTTCGCCACAGATGATGTTACCTAACTAGGTAATGAAACGTCTGGATATCAAACCTACAGCTCAGCGACCAAACCTACACCCTAAATAATAATGATGTGTGGCATTTAGTGATTTTTTTTATGTCACTGAAGGCAGATCGCTAATTGTTTGCCTATTTGTCCGAAATAGTGTTCCATGACGTCTTGGCATGGAATCTTGCACACCATATTTGTCCTGCACATGATGTGAATATAGTTCTTATAATCTGGTGCATGAGCATGGCTGTGTTTTTATGTGCTGTCACAACTCTGAGTGTTCGGAGGAATCTAGCTGACAGTTCCGAGATTTGTTTTCTGTAAGTTAGACTGGTTAGTGTGTTGAATCGTGGCATGTCCTCGTCGAGTTGTTTGTCTGTCAACCACGTGGACAAAAGTAACAGATGCCACGATTGGAAGCTACCAATAATGTCTGCATACTCAATTATTGAACTTATGTTTGACTGTGTACTTCATATACAACAGATCGATGAATGAACTAATTAATGGAATACCTGTGGCCTCACCATCTCAAGGCAAAAGGAGTATGCAAAGTCTGGAACAAACAGCCAGTCTATAAATAAGACTCAAACTTTCGAACAGGTACATGGTCGGCATATTTGTAAAAATTAAAAGATGAGAGTTCGTGAGTATACACCGTATTATCAACACCATCACATTTGTGAGAGAGGAGGATATTAACAACCAACTCCCATGTCCCAGATATGATGATAAAAATAACACAGAACGTGGAATGTGCAATCAAAGTTTGAAGAGAAAGTTCGCACATGACCAGATTCTGAATTCGAATAGCTATCACCTCGCCAAGCATAAGGGAACCTGCATTAGGACCTTGTTCAAAAGGGCTACAACACATTTGAGTACCTCCGATCTGTGAAGAGACAAACAAGAAAATTTTTTCGAAATATTTTCCAAGACCGCATATCCCCGCAATTTCATATGCACATGCTTGGCAGAGAAACAACGTGACGAGAACCTGTCACAACCCAACACAGTAACCACTTTCCCTATCGTAAAAAAGTATCCAAAGCGACAGCCAGACTCCTCCGACGATTCTGATTTATGAAACCACATATAGCAACACTCACAATCCAAAAACAACTAAAGTAACCTTCATGTGCAGGACAACAAAGTTTAAAGCATTCCATTCAGATACTGCAAGAAAAAAACATTTAGAATAAACAGGCAGAGAAATAATCATCTGCATTCCTGAGCATCAAGTAGTCAGGAAAGGGCATGCGCAGCCATCCAGAATACCAAGAAACACATTTGACAAGATCAGAGTTGCGACAGGGACAACACAACAGTGAAACCGTGGACAGACAGAAAATTCCTGGAAGCCTGACACTCATCCGCTGAGTCCAAAAATAAATTTGACTATCTGGATGCAATATATCATCCACTGCAACAAACAAGTGGAACTGACCAACGAAAGCAAAGGGTATGAAACCAAATCAATTCCAACTGACACAGTGCAGGAAGCACCATGGCTTTGCGGATGTCTCCTAGAAAGGGGAGGACATGTCTGCCAACCAAATTCTCATCTGGCGAACGTATACACAAAAAACTGCAAGTGGCACCCAAGTTACAAATATTAAATCACAGTTTTATAAGAGGGAATGTAATAGACGAAGTGGATTCAAAGTTGCGTTGCACGACTGGCATTTATGCTACGTTAGACATGATTTCTCCAACTTGGATTATGGATAGAATTGATCAGCTACAGGTAATTTTGAAGGGTTGAGGGGAAAATAAATCAGAGAATTTTGTCCATATTGTGATCCCATATATTTGATGAAAAAGTAATGAGATCCTGAAACAGGGATATATGATACTAGGAAACATTTTATAAGGCAGAATTTAAAGTTCTTCAATCCCGGATTATTCCCAGTGCTATGAGCAAAAGAGTATTTAGATCCAAGTACACACAAAAGAATGCTTCACAGCTGAGCTCGATTTGGAGGGTGAACTTTTGTTACCTGTATTCTTTTTGGGCAACGTCAACACTCTTCAAGTATGAGGGCTTGCACACGAGCACGAATGGGACTCGTATTCTTGTGGACGGTTTTGCTGGTGTGGCTATTGATGGTATATTGTATTCGGGTAGTGGGATAAGATACGGTGTGTACACACTGAAGAGGCTAATGCATCAACATTTCATGAAAAATGAAGAATGTCCATTGACAATGCAGTGCAATTATAGGTATTATCATTTATAGAAGGACTGGATTGCCTTTATGTCAGTTTGAATGATTTTTAATATTATTTGGATGCGCAAATGTTTTATGTAAAACAACAGAGCTAAAATCTCACAGTTTTTATGAAGGTATGGCTGATGGGCAAACAAAATTTGCATGACAATATTACGAGGTAGGGATTTTTTTAGTTACTTGCAGAGATCTTGAAAGAGATCATAGCAAGAATGCCAGGTCAACGTAATTCTATGAATACAAAGGATGAGGAAAGAAAAAAGCCTTGAACATTGAGGAAGGCAGTGGGCTGAAATAAGGAAACAAATGTTATCTTCAGTACTGCATGTTCAAAACAGCCGATGTCCTGCAGAAGTACCATAATGGCAGGGGATTGGAAAAAGAAAAATAAAACGAATAAATAGGAGTGCAATGAAATGAATTCTTTTTTGAAGTAAACTAATTAGAAACATTACCTAAAGTCCAAAGACGATTCTTAAGTGTATTTGTGGCCAGGGAATAATCAGGAGAAGAATTCAGCATATCAGGGACAAAACTCGCAATCTGTGTGTTCTCATAATATATAGCTGCGGTTCTATTGTGAAATATGCATCTGTAAACACGGTAAAGAAGGATGATATAGGCGTAGACATTAAGGTGGAAGCGTGTGTGACGTACTTGAAGAACTTATCATTGAGAGAGAATATTCGCAATGTGTTTGACAGGAATGTTTATTAGACACAGTCCCAGGCTAACATGCAATGTATTAATGAGTATGTGAGATGGAAGGGAGTAGATTATAAGAGACTACGAATTACACCTTAACTTCACTCTAACCAATGGAAAGATACCACAGGACTGCAGGATGTCTAGCATTGCACAATTCTTCAAGGATGACGGTTGATACAAACCAGGAAACTACAGGACAGTCAGTTTACCATTAATGGGAGGGAAAACATTGTATAAAAAAAACTGATGGCAGAATAAAACATATATTTGGAGACTTAAGGATCACCCAACGGCAGTCATGATGGTTTTGTAAGAAGGAAAACGTGTTTTACCTGTTGGATTGAATAGTTCAAGGATATGTCTGGCTATTTTGTAAAATATTGTTTTGCACCAAGCATATCCGACATACATTTCAGTGCGTTTAATGCAAAATTCTCGAATGACATCGTGGTTATGATTCTGAGAGCCCCATGGCCATTGTGGTTCTCCTTAAAGCACGGAGTCGGCAGTAGTTCAAGAACACATGTAAATGATAGCTTCTCAAGGCCGACTATGGAGGGAAATAAATGTTAGTCAGACAGTGACGTCCACGAGCGAATAACAATAAAAATAGTTCATTAAATGCTCTATTGGCGCCATAGCTTTAAAGATGTGAACTGAAATCATGCTGATATAAGTTCCACTTAAGCTAGCAGTGATTGTCCCAGCACCTGATGTGTTCACTAATGCCCTGCTGGGAAATATACCTGTTAAACATACAACGTGCTTTTATTTAGTATTATCTCTCACTCCAGCCACATAAATGCTAGGTCTATTTTTATCTTATCTGAGTAAAATCGTCAATTGGCAACAAATGTTCCTACTTCCAGCTGAGCTGAGATACCATGAAAATGCTTAATGCAAAGACACAAATAAATAATACTGAATCAAATAATCTGTGTTGTGTACATTGAGGTTATTAATTTAGTAAACTGAGAAAGAGATGGAATACTAGGTCAATAAGAGTTATAATAAATCGCCCAGGAAAAAAAAATGATGTCAACTAGACCAGAATATTAATTTGGAGATTTTGCACTTGTTTTATTAATTTAGTACATTTATCGTTCATTTGTGTATTTAATTTGGGTCAGTTAGCTGGGAAGACTTAAAAAAAAAGAAGTTGCAAACTCTACCATGACTAATAATCATCTCGTCATCTGCAGAAATGTTACCGCTATTGCTGTAACCTCATTAAACACGAGTACTGAATTATGATCAACTCAAAACTTTACATCAGAGTTTTGAACGATATTAGAATCTCATTGGTATGGCAAAGATCGAGTCACATAACATTAAACCGCTGTTAAACGTGTTCCACTGTCGAATTATCATAATATAGTACAATAAACTGAGAAGCATTGAATTATTACATGGCGAACTCCTGCAAGTATACCAGGCTGCTATAAAAATCGTATTTAAGAGTTTGTCAATGCATTACTATTTCTGTATCAAATGGTAAATGGCAGGAGGAGGATGAATTTTTAACAAACATCATGGTTAATGCAGTTTAAATGTTAGTTTTGTGTGCATTGAAGCTTCACAGATTGGATGTTTTGAAGATTATTTTAATGCACATGTATAGCTTTTGTATGGTGAAGAAGAGACAAAATATTTGAAAAATGCAAAACGTTTACAGATAAAGGAAAACAAATATTTTGTTAAATATTAGATATTTTCATAATGGATGAAAGAACTAATAGAGACAACACAATAAATTGAAAACATAGAACATTAAAATGCATTTCAGACCTTTTTGCCCTCGATGTTGTTCGAACCTGTGGAATCAATCTGCAGCCTATCTATACTATCCTATTTCAATTTCATCCATATGTTGAATTCCTTTAAACTTGAACGAGTCTACTACTTTTGCTGGTAGCCCGTTCCACGATGCTGTTACTATCTGTGTAAATTAATGACCACTGATATCTGTCCTATATCAACCACCACTCAATTTACATCTATATGCCCTCGTGCTAGACATCATCATCCGAGAAAAGGGCTTTGACTGTTCACCATATCTAATATTATGATTTTATTACATGTCTTAATTAAGTCACTTGTCAACCTTCTTTTCTCTAACAAAGACAGCCTAAAGTCCCTCAGCGTCCCTCCATGCCAGGCAACATCCTAGTAAATCTCCTATGGACGGTTTGCAAAGCTTCCACATCCTTCTTACAATGCGGCAAACAGTATCGTTCACAATTCGTCAAGTGTGGCAGCATGAGAATATTGTAGACGTGCAGCATGTCCCTCGTGGTTCCGAATCTCAAACCTTCTACCAACAAAAGCACCGTATGCCATCTTAACAAGCCTACAAAACTAGGTGGCAACTTTCAGGGATCAATGTAAATGGACACCGAGGTCTCTCTGCTCTTCTATAACATCAAGAATATTACCATGAGCCCAGTACTCTTTATTCCTATTACCCCTTCCAACTTGAATCACCTCACACTTATCATCATTAAACTCAATTTTCCACCACTCAGCCCAGTTATGCAGCTTATCTATGTCCCTGTGTTATTATGAGGAACTTTAACTTCCCCAAAACTAACTGTAAAAACTATAACGACGGATGAATCAGGTTTTGTTCCATGTGGGCAGGAGGGTTTCCTGACACAGTATGTCGAAGGGTCGATAAGAGGAGAGGCCACACTTGGTTTGGTACTTGGTAACGACCTAGGCGGGATGTTTGATTTAGTCGTGGGTGAACACTTTGGGAAGTGTGTCCAAAATTCAGTTACGTGTAGTTTAGTGATAGAAAGAGACAAGAACATGTCACAGGGCAAGCGCTATCGATGGGGAAAGGGAAATTATGATGCGAGTATAAAAGACTTAGGATGTATAGAATGGGGTATAGAATGTGTGTCCTTGAGAGGTATATCCCTGCCAGACAGGGTGGAAGTGACAGGTATGGGAAATTGCATCTCATCTTAAACGGAAGAAGGGGTGGATGTGACAATAAGACCAGATGGTTATTGCTAGTGTGAATGTGCAGAGGCATCTTGGAATCCATGTACATCAATCCCTGAAAGTTGCCACCCAGTTTGAAACTGCTGTTAAAGGGCATACAGCATGTCAGGTTTTGTTGGTGTAGGGATTGTGTTCCGGAGATATGATGTCAACCTGCAACTATACAAAACACCAGTACTGACACACTTGGAATGTGTATAGATTTGGTCGCCCTATTACAGGAAGGATGTGTAAAATATTGGAAAATGTGCTGAGGAGATTTACCAGGATGTTAGCAAAAAGCAAATTACTGCGGAAGCTGAAATCTAAAACCAAAAGAGAAAATGCTGAATAATCTTAGCAGGTCTGGCAGCATCTGACATAAGCTTTGACAAAGGGTCAGTTGGACTCGAATCGTCAGCTCTTTTCTCTCCTTACAGATGGTGCCATAACTGCTAAGATTATTCAGAATTTTCTCTTTTGGTTACCAGGATTTTGCCTGATCTGGAGGGAAGTTCTTAAGAGGAAAAACTGAAAGACTGGGTTCTGTTGTCATTGGAAAGAAGATTTCTAAGAATTGATTTGAAAGAGACATACAAGGTGATCAGAGGTTGAGGTAGGGTGGACAGTGAAAGTTTGTTTACTAGGAAACGATATCTGTTGTACAAGGGGCAATAGATTTAAGATAGATGTCAGAGGCAAGTCCTTCACACAGAGAGAGTGTGGAATACCCAGGCTGCCAATGTAGTTAACTCAGGCACATCAGGTAGATTTTAAACAATCCATGACTAAGCACATGGATGATGATGGAATAGTTGAGGAGGATGAATTTAGATTAGTTCACGGGTCGTGCAATTTCGAGGGCCGAAAGCCCTATTCTGCCCTGTATTGTTCTATGTACTATGTTACCAGAGATGCATATAATCTCATACTTTCCAAAATTGCTAACACCTCCTCCTTTTGAACCTCAACACCATCTCATTTAGAACAGTGTATCACAGTACTCTCCTTGGAAACATTGTCTGTTTCCAGTGTGATACTGAGGAAAGAAATAATTTAGTGCAGTTCCTAGTCTTCGGACACCATGCACAACTTTCCACTGCTGCACTTGTTTTGGCCCTAATCTTTCTCTCGTTATTCTTTATTCCGAATATACCTGAAGAAAGTTTTAATGATTTACTTGATCCCATCTTCTTACGACTTCTCATGTCCACTCCTGGCTTTTCTGACTAACTTGCAATTCTGAAACCCTCTAATTGAACCTCCACGTCTGATCCCAACATTAGCCTTCTTCTTCCTATTGACAAGAGATTCAAATTATTTAGTAAATCACGGCTCACTCGCTCGACTACGTTCTCCCTGTCTGATAGGTACATGTCTATCAAGGATACATAGCAGCTGTACCTTGAATAATCTCCATATTCCACTAATGCGCATGCCCTGCATTTTCTTCCCCATCCTTTGTATCCTATATCTTGCTTAATCGTATCATAATATCCTTTATCCTTCAATAAGGCCAGCCCTGCGTTATGTACCTATCTCTTTCCATTGCTATAAAAAATATAACCACATTGTCACCACTGTCACCAAAGTGCTGATCAAAAATCTGTCGTATTTTATTACCCAGTAACAAATCCAACACAGCCTCGCGTTTGCTGACTTGTCTGCACATTGTATTAGGAGAGCATCTTTCACACATTGGACAAAACCTGACTCATCTAAAATACATGAACTGTAGTGTTCTCATTCAATATTTGAAAAGTTAATGACCCCCATAACACCTACCATGTTAATTTCGCTCCTATCCAAAATCACCTTTACTATCCTTTGCTCTACCCCTCTAGAATTCTTCAGAGGCCTATAGAAAACTCCGAACAGTTGAGCATCATTACCTCTTTCCGACCTCAGCTCATACCTCCGCAGTAGACCCGTCCTCAAACGTCCGTTCTGCCATTGTAATCCTGTTAATGACTGACAATGACACACCTCTTCGTGACCTGCCATCTTCTGTGTCCTTATTGCAGAACTTGCAACAATCCTTCCTATCTCTTCTATCCATTTCTCAGAAATAGCCACAACATCGATGTCCAAGGTACCAATCCATGCCGTGAGTTCACCTAACTTATTACAGATGGTTCTGGCATTTACATAGATACACTTCAAACCAACATTTTGCTTGCCAGTGAACTTTTGAGATGTTTAAACCTAATGTCTGACATCAATACTTTCAAATTCCTTAACACTGTAATTAAAACCTAAGTTTCTATCCGTCTGTTTAAACTCTCCAAAGATCAAAAGCAATCCTGCAACCCTCCCCAACCTACGAGCCCAGGATGTTGGTAACCATCTTGTTCAATACATGTTTGCATTGGAAAATGTTTGGGAAACATTTTCATGAGTAAATCAGAAACACGTGGATTTCAGAAGTTGAGAAAGATATGCCTGAAGTTGATCATCTTTAATGTTGGTTAACAATAAAATGTGTTGTTACAACGCATAATGAAAACCAGTAATTCCCACACCCCTGCACCCCATATGTTTCAAATTAATTTTGATTTAATTATTCATCCAAGATGTCAATTGGAAAAAAAGCGCACCTATTGTTTTGTCGAGTAGCAGTCTGTCTGTAAATCAGAAAATATTGCACATTACAAATGTTCAAATCATTTGCATCTGAGTATATGGAACTGGTTATTATTCACGGCGCGGGGGGGGGGGGGGGGGGAGGGGACAGAATCTCCACTCTCTGTTGATGGCAATTCTGAATATTTAATATAATTTGGAGGAGATTTAAAGTCAAAATCAAAGATTTCACAATTATTAGTGATCACTTTGGAGCCATGATTGAACGCCAAGTTTCTGCTGCTAATGAAATACTGCATCTTTATTTTTAAATAACATCAGTAAGACCGTATACCTCGTTGTTAACTATTTGCATAAAGGACACTAAAGAATCAAGTCATTGAACTAAACAAAAAAAAACGTGCTTTATATTTTCGTTGTTGTTGCTTTTCAATGATGCAACGCAGATAAGTCTGTTCCATTATTCCTTTGAGAAAACATTTTCACTTTTCATGCAGTGAACATTTGAAGTCCAGTTTTGCCTCATGGCATATTGAATCATTTGACTTGCGTGCTTGAGAAAATAATATGGAATAAAAATGGTCTAATCAAATGTAAAACGGAAAATACATGACACTGCAATTATAGAACGTTTTGCAATCTGGTACTAACTCACCATCTGATTTGAATTTTCCATCCTTTTCTGAATAAAAAAGAAATTCCATTACCTCCATCGTGATCGTTGGTAAACATCATCTTTAAATTCCTTATGAAATATTGGGCGTCAGATATTGTATAGTTATTTGACTGTAAGTAACGTGCAAATCTGTATCATAATGTGAAGTGGGTCTCCAGTTTAAAGTCATGAAAGTGCATTTCAAACAGGATTTAAGCATTATACATTTCCAGTACACAATTCTGCTATTATAATGCAGTTCACCATGAATGATTTAAGTTCTCAATTTTGCCTTCGTTCTGATCCAAAACTTGAACAATGACCAGTTGTACCTTTCTCACAAAACATAACCTGAATCTCTGGACACATGTAGCTATGGCAGTTTTGTCTTAGTTTACGTGTTTGTCATCTATCAACATGCTTTTGGATACAAAGTGGTCAAGAGCTTTCTACATTTCAGTTCTGATGTTGCTCATCGAACTGGAAAGTGAACTTTTCTTTATCAGAAATGATTTGTTGAGTATTACTGCCAATCTCCAAATCCAATTCCTATTCTAGTTTCAAATGTATTTTTAGTTGTTATAATGATTTCCAAACACAAAATATTGTTTTCTCCAATATTCATACGCCATCTAAAGAAAAGTATTTAATAATAGTATTTGCTACAATGTGATTTCTGTAGAAAATTAAACATTGTGCATTTGCCCACCTCTACATATATTTCTGACGACACGTTGTGACACACCTGTACTTGGAGTGTTAATTCATCAGCAGAAGTACAAAGCTTTTTTGTCGAATGTGAACAAAATAATTGGCTATATATCGATCATGCAATCGGCACTCCTTCTTGGAGCAGATAGATGTTTGTGAAATCTAATTCCCAAAGGTTACTAAATTAAGCCAATCAAAATGCGTTGTTTAACCTTTTTTTGGTGTATTTCATATTCCTCACTTAACATTTATTTATAGGGTGACAGGTTTTGTTCAATTGTTGGCAAAAATGTTTACTCTGTAGCTTTTTCATAACATTTCTGTGAGCAGAATTTCGCCAGTGTATTTTGGGCATTTCCTTGCTGAAGTCACAACTTGAACTATTTTTGGAAGTTATTGCATACCATCGTAGAGGATGTGTTTGTAATTCTGTGGCTTTGAAGAATTTTATTATCGAAAGATTTTATGAAAGTATCTGTCATAATATACAATACATCATGCATGCCTTAACCTGATGCTGAATTTAACTGTGCAGTTTGTGGACTGGGATTTAAAACTACATTCAACTTTACACACATTATTCCGTATGTTTTTGTATGTTTGCTAATGAGTTTGACAATAAAGGGACAAACAGAAAAATCAAAAAGAAGAGCATCAGTTGGCAGTTTGCTTGCATCCATTTATGCGTAATCTTCGGCCTGAGATGATGAAGATGTAGCCTCATTTTTCTGTTGACTGTTCATAACGCTTAAATTGCATTCATGTTAGTAATTAGAATGAGTAAACCTTGACTGTATTTTATTAGACATCGGCAATTGAAGGAAAATGAATGTATCTGTGGGTACTTATATTTTAGGAGATAGATTTTTGTTCGAAAATACACAAAATAATCTTCAGTGGAACGCACTTGAAATGTTTCTTATGCATATGAAATTACGTATATAAAGCAAGCTGTCAGGTAGTGTTGCAAGAAACAGAAAATTCCAAACTGCACGACTTTTTCTGACAAATGCTTGAAAGTCTCGTTTGAATCTGTAAAATACTATAAAACTGATTTTGTAAGTGCTAAATCTCTTATTCTACCTTCAGTTGTTGGTTTTGTGTACATTTTTCAATTTTGCTTAAACTAATTTACTCCAAATTACACATAGTTCAACGTCTATGTTCCTACATCTAGATTTGTTTTTCCTTTTTTTCACTCTCACCCATGCTCTTTATAAGTTCTGTCAGTTTGTTCAACTCTGAAAGGAAAATAACGCAAAATTTTATAAGTCACGATCAGTCAGTTCCAATAAAATACTGAAGGCGGAAGGGAAAAAAAAAAGAATTTAAGCAAATCGATTTTTAAAAGAAAAGATGAAGGTGCGTGAGGTTGAAAAGAAAAGAAAAAAACGAGTAAACAAAGACGGGGTTAAGGAAATAAAAGAAAAGTGAAGCAATATTAAAAAGAAAAGTTCTTCACTTCGACATTTTGCTATTCTTGTCACACATTTTGCATGTCTCTGATATTTCAAGTAAACTTCAAGAGATTAATAAAAAAGCATAGATGATAAAATGAACAGAAACTTGATTTGTTTAGTAGCTGTAAAGATTTGATAGTCTTTGAGTTTCACACTCATGGCATGAAGGCGTCACTGACTTGGCCAACATTTATTTCTCATCCCCAAAAGCACAGAATGCAGTTATGGGACAGCCGCATAACTTGGTTCTGGAGTCACATGCAGGCCAGACCTGGTAAGGATGCCAATTTCCTACCTAAAATGACATTACTGAAGCAGATGGCTTGGTCAAACAATCGACAGTGGATTCATTATCATTGTTAGACTCTTAGTTCCAATGTTTTTTGTGGACTTCGAGTTGCACCATCTGCAGTGGTGGGATTCGAGCGAGGTCCCCAGAAATTACCTTGGTCGCGGGATTACCTGTCCAGCAGTCATTCCATTCGGGCACCCCCTCCACACGGTATCTACAGGCTCATATCAGTGACAATGGACAGTTTATACGTACGTTGTAATGACTTGATTTTAATTTATATATTGTACTTCTCGTCAAAGAGTTCGATATGCTTTGTACACACTGTACAAAGAGAATATGATGGATTGCATCGGGAGCAAAATTGCATTCGTGAAGATTACAAATAGGCTGACAAATGTCACCTGAATGCAAATTTTTAGTAGTAAGATCATCAGAATCTCATTATCAATATACTATGCAACTTGACTTGAAATCGGCAAAAAAAGGTAACTCACCCTACAGAAGAATACGTTTCAAGAATACTGAAACGCTGTTAGGATTGTGTATGAGCTTCGTTCTCAGAAGCAATATGATATAGCACGTCTGTGGCTGGAAAGAATAATTTTAAATCCACAGTGCAATTTCCAATTAAAACGTCTTCAGTGCAAAGTCAATTTTCCCTGATGCAACATCAGAGTCAGCAAACGTTTGGCTTAATAGCATCAGCTGCAGAACTACAATTCTCTGCTCTGTGAATGTGTCATCCACAATCTACACTTCCATGAAACAAATCACTTCTAAGAGTATTGAAAAGCTAATTTTCCTCGTATGCAGAATGCTTAAGTCGTCTGTTATGATGAGTTATTCTGCATATTTACTCAGGTCAATGATTCTTGTCAAAAATCGTTGTGTCTTAACTGATTTCCTTTTGTTTGTACTAAACCAAGTGCACACATTTTTTTTATATTCTTAAGAGGCCTTGTTGAACTGTTCCTGATTATGATTAGCATACATTCTGTTACTTGTGTACATCTGAAATTTCATAACTCATTTATCTTTATGAATAATATGAAATTTAATAATTTCACTTTAACCCTCTTTTAGATGTATCAAAATGTTTTTATTGCCTACTCTGTTCCATTCTCTCATTAAGTGTTCTCATATTGCATTTGATCGGCATAATTACATCTTTCTGACTGTCTATCTAAGTAGTCCTTAAAGACATTTCCAACTGATTAGTCATG
Organism: Hemiscyllium ocellatum; assembly: GCF_020745735.1. Lineage (NCBI taxonomy): Eukaryota > Metazoa > Chordata > Chondrichthyes > Orectolobiformes > Hemiscylliidae > Hemiscyllium > Hemiscyllium ocellatum. The sequence goes on from NC_083438.1 coordinate 19,127,889, forward strand.
TATATTAACATTTCATATCTCAAATATATGGCCTTGTTTGCAAAGAGATTATTGCTTTCAGCACAATATAGTTATTTTTCTAATAAAAATGAAAATTTATTTTCAAATTCCTTCCCATTATGATATTGTAACCCTGCCCGTCTCTGATACTGAGTACGATGTGCACAATGTTCACCTTTTTGGTGTCGTTTACAGTCATTACCTATTACCATATAAGTTGCCACAATTGGAGCAAAAGCATGCCTGCGTGCATATATGTAGTTAATGTAATTATTAATTTTATACACTGTGGGTATATTATTGTCGAGAATAGGGTGCTGGAAAACCACAGCAGGTCAGGCAGCATTTGAGATACAGGAGAACCGACTTTTCAGTCATAAGACGTGCATCACTCATTTCTGCTGAAGGAGTAATGCCAAAATGTCGATTCTTCTGTACCTCGGGTGCAGCCTGATCTGCTGTGCTTTTCCAGCACCACACTCTCAACTCTGATCTCTAGCATCTGGAATCCTCACTTTCTGCTAGTGTATTTATGTTGTCCGATCTGATCAAATATGGAGTGATAGAGAGTCAGACAGTCCGATAGCCCTTGGCCCAAAGTGGTCTATGCTGACCAAAATGGCCATCCATGCTAAACCCATTTCCCTGCACTTTGCATGTATCTTTCCAAATACTTCGTTTTCATGATTTTGACCACATGCCTTTCAGACGTTTATAATGTGCCCACGTCAAACACTTCTACGGGCAGCAAATTCCATCTGTGTATCACCCTCTGTGTAAAATACTGTCTTTCCTCCTAACCTTAAACTGCTGCCCCCTTGCTATTGGTTCTGCAAACCTAAAGTAACGACGTAGAGCATTCACTCTATCCATACCTCTCTTGTACACTTCGATAAACTCTCCCCCTTTTGTCCCCTTAGCTTTAAAGAAAAACTCTGAGCTTGTCTAACATCTTCCTCTAGCTCTGAACTTTGAGTCCTGTCAATGCCCTTGTGAATTTATTCTGCGCACTTTCCAATTTAATAACACCCTTCCTATTGCAAGGTGACTCAACCAGAATGCAATACTCCAACTCTGTCTGACTAATGTCCTGTAAAACTTCAACATAACTTTCCATCTTTTATATTCAATGCTCTGACTGATGAAGGTCAGTGTTCTAAATGTTTACTTTAATAAACTGTCTATTTATGGTTCTGTTTTTAGAGAACCGTGCACCTGAACACCAAGGTCCTCTTTTCCATTTCACTCGTGAAGACCCTATCTTTCACCATGAAACGCCTCCCCAAATTAAACTTTTCAAGGGCAACTCCTTACACTTATCTATATTAAGCTACATTTGTCATATCTCGACACACTTCCCCAGAGAATCAAGGCCCGACTACAATTTCTAATAACCTTCATCACTGTCAACAATACCGCCCATTTAATTTCATCTGCAAACTGACTAAACATGCGTTGTAAATTCTCATCCAAAACATTCATGTAGTTTTACAAAAGCAATGAGTGCTGCAGCAACCCCTGAGTCACACGATTAGTCGCAGGCCTTCAGTCCAACAATCATTCTTCCACTATTATACTATGCTTCGTGCAGTCAAAATAAATATGTACTCAGTTTGCCAGGATTCCATACAATCCAACCTTCGTGAGACGGCTATCTCGTGCATGTCATAAACACCATTCTTGATGAATAATTCAAAGGCCTTATTTAAATTCATATAAGTTATCTACCATTCTGCACCCGTCAACTTTCTTGGTTACTTTATCAAACAACTCGAGTAAATTTATGAAGCATGATTTTCCATGCACAAACCACTGTTAACTTTTCGTGATCAAACTCTGTCTTTCTAAATGCATGCATATCTTATCCATCAGAATCTTCCCAAGTACCTTACTTAGCACATATGTTTGGCTTACTGGTGTACAGTTACCATGTTTTACTTTGCAGCCCTTCTTGAATATAGGACAATACATTCCCTCGTGTCCGTTCTTCCCAACACTACTTATGCTTAGCGATGATGGGAAATTTTCAGCCAGGCCCTGCAAGTGTGGTTTACTTTTCCTGTACAATGCAAGGGTCGTTTCAATTTATGAACATCGTGACTTGTTTTATTGTTCGGAATTATAGATGCCAATTCACTTTAAATTCCATGACCACAACCATCACCGTTCATTTTAAATTGCATAACCACACTTATTACCACTTTATTGCAGAAATTCACTCGTGTGTCGCCATCAGCCAAATTTCTTAGTTCGATAATGCAAAACCTTAATACTTTCCTTCTGAACGATACTTCAGGCCATGCATGCATTATCTTTCAATATTTCTCTTCTGACTTGTTAGTGCACACCTTTCCATTAATCTGTCCTTAATATCGGAAATCGACTATAATTATAGTTGTAATCTTCGTATGTAATATGCAACCTATGGGCTCTCAAAATTTCTGCTTTTACTCCAAGTTAGTAGAAGTTATCCCCAATTAGTATTCATAAAGCACAGAATCAGACCCATTACTCCAACACACCTGTGCTGATCAGACATTAAAATGTCATTTTGTCAAGTTGCCAGCAATTGATCACTATCCCGTTAAAAGTTCCTATTGTGCATCCGCACCCAGTTCACAATGTTCCATCTTCAGACCTTGCAGTGATAGCTTTACGTCGAGCCTTGTCCTTGGTGGTGCGCCCTGGTGACGATTTTTTTTCCGCCAGGTGCGTAACCTCAACTATGACACGCAGCTCCTGTTCATCGACCATGACAGTTTGGAGGTCGCCCTCAAGACGCTGCCTGTCCTTTACCAGGACCTGATCATTGTCTGGAACATGGTCGAATCGCGCCACGCCTACCCTCTGGCAGGAGTAGCGGCTGTCGTCAGTGACCGTTGCTCAGGAATCCGCACCTCTGTACTCACGGGTTCAAGTGGCTGTCAGAGGGCGGGCTGTGGTGGCGAGCGTGACCAGGGTCGGGGACGTGCTGGGTCCCGGGGGTCTGGGCTGGATGCTGCCGCAGGACATAATGAGCAGGGCAGTTGTAGATGTACGGTACGTGGCCACCGCCATCTGATACCTTTAAACGCCGGTGCTTGGCCCCGACGTAGTGCACCAGTTGGAGGACACTCTGATGTGCGGTGGGATCCCGTCCGCACTCACCCCAGCCCGGACGGAATTTCACATTGGCCCCAAGGTCCCGTACTGCCCATGGGCGCCTTTTCCACCCAACCTGAGCCACCTCCGGAATTTTAATTTTGTTCCCTTTCAGGGGGTAAAAAGGCGGCCCCTGTATACATTGCTGCTGCACACCGTCCACCTCTTCTCCCTCATCCACTGTCTGGACACGCCTTGGCGTGCCCATTTGCCACCGGGCAGTGGGGATCCCCAGTGGAGGGCTCTCTACGTGGGAGTCCTCCCCTTTCTCTCGGGGATCTGGGTGGAGGGTGCTCAATGCAGCCGTCCCCTGCAACCACAGATTGCAGTGATTCACGGACTCCCAGCCCAACAGCTTGTTCTGTGGCACTGCGGAGTCCGTGGACCACTTGTATACTGGGTGTGGGCGCTTGCACTCCCTTTTTGATTTTCTCAAAAACCTCCTCCTCTGCTTTTGGTTGCACTACAGTCCCACGCTTCTGATTTTCGTGCTCCTGGTATGAAGGAGGGAAGGCAGGTCTGAAGACGTCCTCGTGGGTCTGCTCCTGGGCCTTGCCGAACTGGCGATAAACAGGTCCAGGCAGCGGGCCGTGGAGGGGGTCGATAGGGCTGAATGCCTGCCCCTCTTCTGCGGTAACTTTAGAGCCTGGGTGTCCTTGGAGAAGAAGCACGCAGTGTCCACCAACTACCTGGAGTTGTTCAGGGAGAGATGGGCGCCACAGGGAGTGGAGCGAATTCTTTCCCCCTCCAACTCTATATTGATTTAATCTCTGCCCTCTCCTTCACTGTTTGATTACACAGCATTGCCCTTTGATGTGAAGGGCACTGCTTGTCACTGGCCACCCGGGTGTTTCCTTTCTTCCTGGTGGTGGAAATTGAACAAAAATTTGTACACCTTGTGTCTTTCTACTGTGTCTCACACCTGCACAAACACAACATGGGTGCTGGGGAATATATAAGCACTACAGCATTTAGGCAGTAGTGTGGGGGTAAGGAAAAAATAAAGGAAATGAAATAAAATTCCTATTGTAATGCCCTCTCGAATATAACTTAATTTGTTTAATTGTACCCGATTTTAACACAACCTCTGGCAGATATTTCCATTCGATAATTGTGCTCTGCATGTGAAAGGTACACTTCAGATCCTTGAAAGACATCCAGAATGGCGTTCTTAACATATAAATTTCAATTCATGAATAACAATTATGGTTATATGCATGCATATGTCGCCATCAACGTCTATGTGCTCAAATAAATACACAGCACAAGTAAGGTTTGGTCGATGGTCAGTTAAAATAATATTCTGTTAAATGTATATATATTTTACAGTTGGACAGACTAGGAAGATACTTCTTCTCCCTTCCATTCTTAAAACTGTTTCAGGTTTTGATTTAGCTATTGTTTTGTGTGTGACATATATATCCCGCCTCACGTACTCAATTCTTTGGAAAGTATCAGCATTCCTTTTGCTTCACAGTCACAACAACTACTGATCACATCTAAAGTCCAGCACTTCATTTATAAAATACAAGTAGAGACATTTCATTCAAGGGTGTTTGTAGAGATAGGTGAGTGGTGCTGACTCAGTTGTACAGGGTAAGATTGGCCATCAGCAATTATCTGTGGCTTTTCTTTATTCATATATTTCAGCATTTAGTACATTCAATAATTCATTTCTATGAAATGTTTCCAGGAATGGTTTATTATAAAGTCATTAACTCGCAACATATTATTTACCATGTTTCAATTATTCAGACGTTTATATCTGCATTAATGTAACCAGTTTCAATGGTTTGTAGATGGAAACAAATACATGCAGTAAATAAAAAAAATCGTCTGTGCTCTTCTGTTAGGTAACCCTTTTCTCTGTTTAATCTATATTAAGATTCTTAACAAAAGCCACATCTCTTCATTTCCGACTTTCTAACCAGTTAATTTTCATTCAGGCAGAATATTGTTTTTGGACTGCATGTACAATCTCACTCTGGTGCGCCATGTTACTTCTCGAGCCTGTACATTCTAATATTTTCCAAGAATGCATGATGCAGTAATGCAACGTATGTTGCAATGGTAATTTATTGAGTTGTAGAGCGTGAGCGCAATTGCTACGATGTCAAGAAAACTTCTTGATATCATCCCACACTTAGATTACACTATTTGAAGCAGGGTTTAAGAATAGAGAGAGAAGTATTGTTTGTCTTCCTTTCGGTTTCTACGTTCCCACCTCTCTTTCTTTGTATGCCTAATATTCTGTCCCTCTCTTTCACACTGAATTGATCAAACTATCTATCTATCTATCTATGTATTATCTATCTATCTACCTGTCTGTCCGTCTGTCTGTCCGTCTGTCTGTATGTCAGTCTGTATGTCTGTCTATCTATCTATCTATCTATCTATCTATCTATCTATCTATCTATCTATCTATCTATCTATCTACCTATCTGTCAGTCTGACTGTCTGCCTGTCTATCTATCTATCTATCTATCTATCTATCTATCTATCTATCTATCTATCTATCTATCTATCTATCTATCTATCTATCTAGCTGTCTCTCTCCAGCACTTTATATCTCACAATCGAAACATATGCTAATAACCGTTCTCTTTAATGTTTTAAAATGTAATTCTATTCAACTTAGGATTTCTGTATTTGAATTGTTCTCTCTTGATCATATGATTAAGACTAAAAAACAGTTCTTTAAAATCGCCTACACCATTTGGCAAATATATCGTCAGCAGACTTCCCATTTCTATTCTAAAAATCATCCATTCCTGATATGAACTATTGCATTGAATGAAACATTGAACATAAGTATTTTTGAAGCAAGTAGTCTTTCGTTGTGATGGATCGCTCTCTGCAGAACACAACGCCATTACTGAACGTCATCAGCAGGAAATTGCAAGCATGTTTTGGGCATTATTTCACTATTTTTTAAAAAAAGATTTTATCTTTTAATCCAAATGCAATAACGATATTTGCAGTGGAAGGGAGTGAACAAAAGATTAATCACGATTACCACTGATGCACACAGAGCAGTTCCGGATACAGCTTAACGCCTTGGAAGAGAGTCGAGGTTATATTTCACATCCATTGAGCTCACTTATCATTTTGCAGTACGAGTGACAGAGAACATGTAATTTTTTTTTCAAGAATTTCAAATGGTGCTGATGCAATGCCAAATATTTGGCAGTGGGAGAATTATGTGGAAAATGTGAAATTTCCCACTTTTTTAGAAGACAAGGCAAACGGCGCAGTATTGTACCAATTTTTGCAGATCTAACAAGTGTCACACATAAAAACACTTTGGTTGTTTTACAAGATCAACGATCACAACACTGCAGGTGGAGTAAGCAGTTAGAAAAGGAAATTCTGTTGCAAGATTGCTACTAGTGAGGAAAATAGTTGTTTTTGTTCTAGTGTACAAAATTTAGGCATGACACGAGATTACAGATGCTGAGGCATTTTGTGCTGATATGGAGCATCAACCAGGAGCAGGCTGAAAAAGCGATCGTGCCCAATAGGAGTAATGACTAAATGGCTGAATGTGTTCAAATGTTGTATTTTTGTTATAAAGCGTGAAAACGTAACTTCCTTATGTTGGCAGGCGCTGCATCCACTGTAAGTCAATAGGATGCACGTTGTTTGCAGATTTCGATTTGACTATTTGCATTAACATTGTTGCTGTCTGTCTGATTAACATCCTGGTTTGAATTGAGTGAAACGTTCGGCGGAATAGAAAACTTTTCGATGTTTTGCTGAGTCAAATTCTCTTTAGCAACATGTTTGCAAATTTATAATATTATTAACAATGATGACGTTTATACTTGATACATAGGACCACAGGATCCTCAAAATATGTTAAGAATATTTCAAGGAACGCTAATCGCTTCTGATTTTAAGATTACCAGTGAAGTGTTGCATTCCTAGTGCAATTTTATTGGTCAAATTATTCGACCATAAGCAAAGCACACGTTATTCTTTCACTGCAGTCAAATTCCAGACAAATTAAAACTAAAAGAAAAGTATGAGCTTAATTGTAACTCAATCGATATGTTTGCAAATTCTATGCACGAACACAAGCAAATTAGCTGTTCCAGTATAGTAACACACTTTATTCACACCCTTGGCAAAGACACATTCAGATATGCAGATTGTCTCGTGTAATTCTAGCAGCAGGAAGTGAAACCCAGCTTGTGGTTGCAAGAGAGAGAAATGAGAACTTCAACGTGCAGTATCAAGATCTCTGTAACTGCAGAAACCTCAAAAGTAAGTCGTGGTTTTGTGGAGCTTGTCAACCTTCATTCAGGCTACTTCTATGTACCACGTTTCTTTAAAAGTGCTCACAAGCTGTTTGTGTAATTGGCGTTGAGTAAACAGTTCTTTACCACCGTCTCAAACATTTTGTCAGTTGAAAACAAAAGTACAATTCGTGAAGGCAGTGTCTGCAACATCCAAACGCCACAAACAAAACTGGATACCAATAAACAAAGATGATCATTTGAAAAAAAATCTTCCAACTTAAGCAATTAGCATACACATGGAGAACATAGAACATAGCGTAGTGCAGCACAGAACAGGCAATTCGGCCCTCGATGTTGCACCATCCTTTTATCCTACTCTTCCATTAAATAAACCTGCATTTCTGACATCTTGCAATCATCCATGTGACTAACCAAGAGTTAGTCAAATGACCCTAACGTGTTTGAGGCTACTACAATTGCCAGCGTTGAATTCCTCGCAAGGACCATTCAATGTGTAAAGTACCTTCATCTGGCATCTACCCTAAACTCTTCACTAATCAGCTTAAATTTATGTCATCACATTGATAGCTATTTTATCCCCGTTGAAAAGGTCTCTGGCTATCCACTGTATTTATGGCGTTCATTATCTTGGACACCACAATTATATCATGTCCCAACATTCCTCACTTTATTTGGAACAGTCCGAACTCCCTAAAACTTTCTTTTTTAGACATGCCGTCTACTCCAGGCAGCATCCTGGTAAATCTCTGCTATACTCTCTCGAAACCTTCCACATTCTTCCGATAATGAGGTGACCAAAACTGAAAACAATATTCCAAGTGTCATCCAAGCAGGAGTCTGTAGTACTGCAGTACAAACTCGCGGCTCTTAAACTCAATTCCTCTACTCATGAAATCTAATACACCATATGCCTTCTTAACAACCTTGTGAACTAGTTGGCAACATACAGGGATCTATGGACGTGGAACCCAAGATCCCACTGCTACTCCACAGGGCCAAGAATCATGACATGATCCCTGCAATTTGCAGTGGAATTCGAAAACTCAAAATGAATCGCTTCACACTTTTCCAGAAGGTATTCCGTTTGCCACTTCCCAGCCCAGCTGCACATCCTGTTATTGTCTCCTTGAAGCCTACAACAGCTTTCCACAATATCCACAACTCCAACAATCTACGTGTGATCAACGTGCTAGCAACCTTTCCTACTGCTCATCTAAGAAATTTATAAACATCACAAAGAACAGAGGTCCCAGAACATATTCCTGCGGAACACCTCAGATCTCCGAGCTCCAGGCTGAATATGTTTAATTTCATTTGACACTATCTTCCATGGGTCAAAAAATTCTGTACCCAGACAGCCAAATTTCCCAGTTTCCTGCAACCTCACATTCTGAATGAGCCTATGTTGTGGTATATTATCAAAAACATTGCTAAAATCCACAGTAACCACATTCACTGCTTGACTTTCAACAATGCGTTTTGTCACACCCACAAAGAGTTCAAGACGTGTTGTGAGGCAGGACTGCCCCTCACAAAGCCATGCTTACGATCACTAATCAAGCTACCCATTTAGGTTAATAGCTAACATGCAAACAGTCAATTGTAGAATCCATCTGAATCAGTTTTATTTTCCTTCCACCGAACATCACTATTCGCTGATGTTCTATTTGTCTTCATCAAATTCTGGACAATATGATGGCAATTGCATGTTTGTAATTCTGCTACATGTATAATTTTCAATTTGTTCTGCTACAATTATAAGCTCAATGCAAAAGCTTTGTATTTTTAAACCATTATTATGGCCAAAATATTTAAGATGTTATCTTCAGTATATAGTATTGTCTCAGATACATTATGTAAATTTCTTCCTCGTTCTCCGGCTTCCTTTCATAATCCAAAGAGGTTATGTGTATTGGCCATGCAAAATTGCCCATAGATTTCAGACGTGTGTCGATTTGATGGATTAGTAAGTGGAAATGTAAGGGAATGGGTATGATTGAGTTAATGTTCGGAATGTCATTGTGGCATTTCTGGGCCAGATTGCCTGTTTCCCCACTTAGCAATTCTAGTTTTCAATGATTTCAGGCTTTTGAAATGTTGGTGTATGGCAATTCTTACAAATGCAATACGTCTGTTGGTAGTTCTTCAAATTTCTTGAAAACTGATCAGTAAGATTTTACATCCTCTTGTTGTCTTCCTGCATGAGTAAAGCACAGACATCTTCATTATTCACAATAGCAGCCACCTTGAATGGCATTATGTACGTAGGTGTGGATCACAGTGAACCAGTGGGTAACACAGCTTTCAGGATATCTAATACCTTCTAACAATTTTCCTTCCATTGAAATGATCTGCAGTTTTTCAAGAAATCAGTCGGTGAAGCAACCAAAATTCGAAATGTTTTTACAAACACTGTACATTTAAGGCACAGTTTTTCGAATCTCAGTAGGTTTCTCTTTGCTGATGGAAGGCATATCCACAGAAACTATTTTGACATTAACTGAGCCATTTGTCCATGTCTAATGCCATAGCCAAGGAACACGTCATGGGATTTTTTGAGCTGTTAGTCCGACTTATCAACAAGCCCCCGTTCTGAAGTCAGTAAAACAATCCTGCTAAATGCTTCAAATATTCCACCCATATGTGACAATATTAATCACGTCGTCGATGTACAACACACAGTTGGTTCGTCCTGAATTAGCTTCATTGCTTTCATTTTTTAAGTGCAGTTGGTGCATTTTTATAGTACAAAATAGCAAGGACTTGAATAAGTACAGTACATTCAGAGTCAGGAAAACCGAAACTTCCTTCCTTTTTTTTACATGTAAAAATGTACCTCCCACTATCATCTCAGTAAGATGGACTTTCCAACCGAAGTTCCTTGCCCCACCGTTTAAATGCAGTGAAATAGGATATGAAACAGATTTTGTCATTTCTTTGATTTTGCCTAAGTCCATACATAATGGTTGGGTATTATTTAGTTTTGGTGAAATTACTTTGGGTGAGGTCCTTTCATTGCAGTTCACTTATATTACATCACTTTTGAAATTGCCTGCAATCTCTTTTTGAACAATGGCAACATTACAGTCTTAAGGTGGTCCGAATGTGGCTGAAGTCGAATTGAATTTCCTATACTACATCTAACCTAATCAGATTTTGCTTCCCATTTATCTCACCATGAGATTTCAACATTTAATATCTCTTACATATCGTGTCGATTTTCAACTGGAAGGTAAAAAAAAATGTTGCCAATTTTTGTGATCGTCCACATTGCCCAAAATAATTGGAGAAATGCTCAGGTTTGTCTGAACCTGGGTCTGCGCACTCTGTTCATATCAATAACACATTCCCCTTTAACATTTCAGCTTGATTTAAAAAAAAATCAATGATATTCACAAGACATGCACTGAGATTACTTTCAATGTGGTGTTCATATCAAATAATTTAATTTCGATGGGTTAAACCGCCTAAATCTTGGTTTTAGACAGTGAACTCTCACTGGTAATAATATGAACTCTTTTTCTCAATAATGAAAGTTACTGTTTTGGATAACATGACTTCTTCCTCTTTCATCACAACTTACATTACTTTCAAATGTTGTCACTCAGCCCAATATGTAATATTTCACTGAAATTTGGTGCACAATCCAATATATCGCCTTTGAACCCAGACTCGTCCATATCTCTTCAATTTTTTTTCTTTGGTCATCTTACCTTATGCCCATTACGAAATTCAAAAGACTGAAAATAATTGCTAATTTGCATGTATAATTAATTACAAAAAGAAAACACAAATAGAATTCCTTCCTATCTCCCAATTTTTTCGGTAGTCTTGACTGTCAATCATCGACTTAGATATTAAATTTTATTTCACCAATTAAATGCTCCGTGTGGTTCTGAATGGAAAACTGTCGATTCGAATTGATATATTTGTTGTACAATATGACATCTGTTCCAATTGTGTATCTGTGGGTAGTCCGTGTACAGTTAAATTTACGCAAAAAAACCCAACTCTTCTGTAATCGCTTTGGATCCCATAATGTGTGATTGGTTTAACTCTAGAAAGTTAGCAGATGCAGTCATTGCAGTCAACAAATACTGATTTGCCGTAAAAATTTGAAGTAGCACCCTCCAAAGTCAATTGGATTGCTTGTAAAATACTTCTCAAATACAGAATCAGGTATTCATGGTGTTGGTTATATAGCTACCTAAGATGTTGCAATTATTTAACACATATCACATGACTGGCAAAAGTTACTCACATTCTATGCAATCCAGGTCAATTAAAATGTTTCGGTACTTTCCTTATACAAAAACAAATACCTAATGATATCCTGCGGGGTGTCCACAACGCCACCTATTTAAAATCGAGAGGTAATACAACTTTTTGAAATTCTGTCCATTTTTTCCTTTCACCCGAATAAATGATGATCTTCAATTACCAAGCAAGAACTGAGTCTTAAGAGAGCAGATATCCAGTGTATACTCAGATTCGCATTTTCTACATGGTTTTTGATCCTGCTGTGTTTTTTTTTCATTCAGACACACAGAAAAACAGAAATACAGAGATAGGGTCAGTCGACCCGAGATATTCACTGCGATTTCTGTCCACAGGTACTCCCAGAACAGCTGAGATTTTGCAGCAATTTCTGCTTTTGTTTCTAAATTATAATATCCACAACTCTTTTAGGTTTTATTTTCTTTACTTTTTCAACTTTACAATATGAAATAACTGGTTTCTACAAACTAACAATATCCAGTTGTCCTCTATTTTTCTTTTCTCGCAACCATTTGAACACACATATTTTCTTATAATTCACTTATGGCTTTGTGACCATGCAAAAGCAGAGTGAGGAATTTTCCAAACGCGTACTTGCTTAAATACTGCAGTTACCTGCTTTTCTATTGGATTTTTCAACAGTAGTAAGCATCAATCTCACATTTGATACAGGGTTATAACATTATCAAGGATTATCTATGTTTCTGGAACCGAGAATTTTCGTATTACCCCTACTTCAGCAGCAACACTTTTTATCAGAGTCGGCATTTTCACTTCATATGATGGACTCCTTTTGAACAACATATCGTCCCATTCCTCCACGTCGAATAATGACCTGGTCACACACATGATGAAATCTTAATTTGTTTACATACTTTTCCATGAATTCACGAGTAAATATAATCCTGCAAGTAAATTCTTTAGAAATATTTTCCTTCTCAACCAAACCTTGATCTGGTTTTACAGAGTTTCGCCTCAATTTTAGTTCAATAGTGTATTTCTTCAATACTTCAGTAAAATTCATTGACTTATCACATTTTCCGCCATCCTTCCTACCACTTCTTCTTCTGAAATAAAAGCACTGCGACTTCATGTCACCTGCTTTATTAGCATAAAAATATCTGAGCTGTTTTATGTCTTTTTGCTGTTCATGGCTTTCATTGTTACTCTCTGTGTAAACAATATTTCCTTTCTTCAATGAGTTTTTTTTCCCTTTCCTACCTGAATATTTTTCTTTGCCCAATTTCTATCTTTTACAGACTGAAACTGATTTCGGAAGACAAATTTAATTTATTAGTGAACTGATGATCTACCGCAACATCTGCTGTCAATTTTATACTTTGAAATCACTGCTCTTCCAAACGAGTTCACATGCATTCAGGAAGTGATTTCTTGAACTTCTCCAAAGCAATTGTCTCACTTACAGTGTTATAGCTTTGAACCATAGTTTGTGAGAAGATTTGTAGCTCGGGTGCTCGTTGTTGTGGTTCTGTTCGCCGAGCTGAGAGTTTTTGTTGCAAACGTTTCGTCCCCTTTCTAGGACACTACATAGGACAAACAGGAAGACAGCTGACAACCCGCATCCATAAACACCAACTAGCCACGAAACGACACGACCAGCTATCCTTAGTCGCTATACACTCAGATGACAAACAACATGAATTCGATTGGGAAACACCACTATTATAGAGCAAGCCAAACAGAGAACAGCCAGGGAATTCCTAGAGGCATGGCACTCATCCACAAATTCTATCAACAGACACATCGACCTAGCTCCTATATACCGGCCACTGCAGCGGACAGCAACTGACAACCGGAAGCGGCAGATTCAAACCACTATATATGCTGGAGGAATCAACACAGAAGCGCTTCACAGGAGACTCCCAAGCACTGAGGATGTCACCTAGAAAGGGGACGAAACGTTTGCAACAAAAACTCTCAGCTCGGCGAACAGAACCACAACAGCTTTGAACCATTTTCAATGCCCTAATCCACCTATTAAAATTACAAAGTTACAACCCCAAAAATAAATGTACACATATTTTTTGGAGGGTCTTGAGTATCAAAACATACAAGTTGCTCTCTTCCCACATTTGTTGCTAGAACTGCTAGCTTGCAGCCGCACTTCCTTGTTTCCGTTTCACGCTCCCATCATTCATACTTCCTTTTTTATTCTCAAATGTTAGTACATGTACAATCAATCATGTTTCAATTTGCCGGTATATTTACTGGGTCATCTTATATTTCGCTTCATAATATGAATGCTGTACGGATCTAATGTATTTTAAATGCGTGACTTCATTTTAGTGGACCATTTCATTAGATTACAAGCCCACGTCAAAGTAATTAAGCAACCTTTAAGGGGAGCTATTATGATGTTAATTATCCATGCATATTAAGCTGAAATATGACTCTGACTGAAACGATGTTTCATCAATATTATTGCAATTATAATTCTTATGGGCCATGAAGTTAACATCAACATTCAAAATCAACCTTAAAAAGATGCAAATTAAAAGATAATACTTAAAATTACATAGTGCAACGCCATGCAGGTAGACACAAAATAAAATATTAAAAAGTTGATCTAATACAAATGGAAATCTTTACTGTGACCTTTTTGCACATTTTGTAATTTTGATACTGTAAGCAACTAGATATTGTATATAAAGTAAGGAAAATAGAACGAGAAAAAAACAGTTTCATATATAGGCAATACGATAAGTAGTTTCCAAAGAACCATTTACCTAACTCTTTTTCAAGGATTGATTTGGCTGGATAAAAATACAAAGTCGTAAACGTTATTGAAACATCTCTTTTATATTTACATTTTGGCACATTGCATCACGTGTAAATGTGTATGTTTCAATAATTTGAACAGTTTAATCAAAAACATTAATCCAATATTAAATAATCGCAAAGTTCTATAAACAGGACAAGTCATTCTTCACTTGTGATTCTTTATTTCACAGCCTTCAGCCATAGTTACAAAGTAACAGAATGTCAGCTAATAAGTTTGCACCCACAATTGAACTCTTCCATATGATACTTGTACATCCACGAGAATGTCATAATTATGTTGCTCACAGAAATTCGTACTTCGAAACATCTTTGGTTCCAGAACAAACCTTGGAAATTGCATGAACCGAATCACACTTATGAAGACAACATGCAAAGTGATTCTACAAATTAGTATCCGAATTCTGCTAACCAAGATGAATAATTTTTTTTTATAATTTCTGAAGTCTCGAGATCTGTATTTATTCCCATCTTCTTTTCTGTTTTGTCTTTCATTATGCAAGGATACCTATGGATATGTAACAAGTATTTGAACTTCCTGCTGCTATGCCTCAGTGCCACCTCAGGGTAAAATGCTGAAATTCATTATGTCGTTGCAGTGTTGGCTGAAAATGTTAATCATACGTGACGAACATGCTGTATCAACATCCTCAAAAAGAGTTTATCACAAATTTTGTCCTCAGAAATTTTTAAGCATTTAATTCTATTTGAGCCCGTGATAAAAAACAAAGTGTCTGTTCATAATGGTACGATTTTGAGTCTTAAATAAAGTGTGCAAAATCAGGCGAAGCTGCAAATATCTATCATTAATATGAAGCACAACATGCTGTTCACTTTTGCAACTATTCTGTACAACGACCCTGTGACACTTGACAGAATGATTTTCCTTAAACTGTTGAAAGAATCTTAACTATTGATAATTAAAGTTGCACGTCAATGTTCCAGTTTGAAACATTTTTTTAATAAAAGCTTAACAGTGGCACTTTAATAATCGCCTAAAGTTGGACTACTGAGCTGTGAATTCACCTGCGCACCAAAATGGCATCTCCATTCGGTTTTGTTCCCAATTAGGCTGCTACTGAAAATGTATAATTCTCCTTTTACTCAATAGTCAATGTTGGCAATCTCCAACGTAAAAAAAAAAGCCAATTCCGATTAGCTCTCCTTCCTTGTCACAATTTCAAAACTGGAAGAATTAAGATTTCTCTTGTAAGCATTTTATTTTAAAGGTAAACTTGCTGTTGTCTGTCCCATCATTAAATATGTTCTAAACATTTCCTAGCAATTCACTCACCCTAACCAACGTTGCATGGAAACTTGACATCAGGACTGCTGCCTATGTATTTATGCCTATCCTAAATTTGCCTAATGCTAGTACTCCGGCGTTGGTCCACCTGTCTTTATCCCGAAACAACTGCTTATATCACACAACAATATGCTTTTTACGAAAAATTTACTTAGAATGGCAAAACTTTAATTGTATATCAGGCGAGGCTTGATCCACTCTCGTCTTTTAGGGTGAAACAATCATAATCTATTAATGAGCGAGTTTGCTCATGGTGGATCACAAGAAAACCAAGGGAACTAATTTCTTAAGTTGTGGACGGTGAGCAAGCGAGCTTTAGAAAACGGGAATTAAATATATACAAATAAATCAGTAACACAGTAAATGCAGACTGGAGATACGTCATGCATTGGAAAGTATTGCACATTCAATGAAGGAAAATACAGTGTAACAAGAAGCGAGAAAAACACATTTGAGTACTCTAGATGACGAAATGCATACAGAATAAATGCAAAAAGAAGTAGAGGAATGGAGTGCATTGTATTGAATACATGTCCTAACTTGGCAGTATATTTATTTGGAGGAAGGTTTTTTTTAGTTTAATAAAATATTTAGTTGTTTTTCTACAAGTCACGACAGTCAATTGGCAATTTGTCTGTTAACGTAAAATGGATTGCCATAGTGAATTGAGTGAAAATAAAACAGTGCAAAACTTTGGCCTATTTTCAAATAAATTAGGTGAATTGACTCAGAGCTACAGGAAACTTGCATGTGACAACTTGATAGGAAGTGTGAGGCAATGGAAGTGAACGATTTTTTTTGGACGATTGACAAAAAAAAGGAAGAAAAACGAGTCAAAAGAAAATCACGTGGTAAGTTTTTCAGTTTTGGAAGGCGTCATTTCTGAGTCAAACCTATAATTGTAAACCCAAAACTGATTTGTTGTATGGCTTTTTTGTAGGAAGAATTCTGCTTGAGTTTCGCTGAGAATGTCAGAATATTTATGGCAAAATGCTCAGTTGGTGAACTTTAGGATACAATTGGCTGAATGACTGCATTCTATGCTGTAACAATTCTGTGGTTTTGAGTGATTCGAAGAAATTTAAATTTTACAAAGATAAAGACTCTAATTCAACACAGGCAAATTTCGAAGGTTCAAAATGGGACAAAATAAAGTGAGAGTGATTCGGCTGCTTCAGGAAAATACATAATTTTACTTTTACTCGTGAGACATTACTGTCATTCTCCAAATTAATTAAAAAAGAAAACGGAGCCTCTGATGATCCCTCTCTTGCTTATCACAATTTCAAACAAAGAAGAAGTCAGGTTCCTATAATAGGCCTTTTTTTAAAAAGAGAGACTTGTTTACACCGAGGCAGTATATTTTAGAATTTTGAGGCAATCAAAGTTGAATTAGCAACAAAGTTAACAAACCTTTGCAAGCATTTTGTACGAAGAAATTCAGCTCATTTTTTCAATAAGAGCCAAATAGTGATAAGCCTGCAAATTGTACTATGATGATTACAATAAAGGAGATAGAATTACTTTCAGATGTTATCATGAAACAAATAGCAATCACCGAACCATATTAATTAAATAAAAAAAGCAATGAAAATGTAAAACACTGACTAATATTTGTTCATAATACATAAATGCACTGCATCAGAGAGTAATAGAGATGTACAGCATGGAAAAGACCTTTTGTTTGAACTCGTCCATGCTGACCATATATCCTAAATTTATCTAGACTGATTCACCAGCACTTGGCCCGTATCACTCTGAAACCTTCATATTCATATACCCATCCAAATGATTGCCAAATGTTTTATTGTACAAACATCCATCACTTCATCTCGTAATTCATTCTATACACATACGCCCTCTGCATAAGCACGTTGCCCCTTACATCTATTTGAAGTCAGTCCCCTCTCACCCTAAACCTATGCCCTCTAGTTTTGGACATTCATGCTCTTTTTGATTTCATAAAACTCTATAAGTTTGCTTTTTGTTAATTTCTCAAAGAAATCGGACAGATGTTCTTAATGCAGCTGGATGGATATTATCTTGCATTTAAAATGCATTAACTGAAGTAACACTTTATCTGATCATACCATTGTGAGTGCAAAGGAGGATACTAACGATTCTTCCAAGTGTGGAACTTTCCACCTATGAGGAAAGTTTTGATAAGTGCAATTTGTTTTGCATGAATCAACACAGGGGTGAGAGGGTTCATGCTACAGTTTGGTACAATTATCGAGGGGCACAGATAAACGGCATGGAAGAGATCTTCTCCCCGTTTTCGGGGTTGATAACCAGGCAGCATAGATTTGAAGTGTTTGTGTTTTTGATGAAAGGAAATTTAAGGAGTTTTTTTCACTCAATGGGTGCGTGCTGTTCAGAATGCTTAAGCAAGATGGTAGTTTAGTAAGGCAAGCTTGTAACAGCTGAGCAGGATATTGATGGTCTATTGCTATGATATCACTTCCAGTTCTATGATGGAAAATTTGGAATATGTGAACAAGTGCGACTAGATGTTTGTTAATTATCGTGAACTTTTTCCTGTCACATATCCTGCTTCAATTTCGTAGCGGCAAAAAATACTGCAGATGCTGGAATCCAAGATAAACAAGCAGGAGGCTGGAATAAAGCCGAACGTCAGGCAGCAGAAAGAGGTGGAGAAGTCAACCTTTCGGGCGCAATCTCCTTTGAGGACTGGGATTGGGTGCTAAGTGAGCTGGAGATAAAGTGGAGTGTAAGAGAGTAGCTGGGTGGTGAGGTCAAGCTGTATAATAACAGGTAACGGGTACAAGCTAGTTGGTCAAAGAAGGAATGAATCATTTGGTAGCTGGAAGGAAGGGTCATTCCTAGAATGGAAGGGTGACTGATGCATTGGGATGTGAAGTTATTTGAAATTGGCAACCTCAACTTGAGTCCTCCAGTCCCTCCAATTTGCAATCTGATTTGCTGTGGTGTAGTAAGAGGCAACAAATTGCCATTTCTGATAGCGAGTGGGAAGATAAATTAAAATGCGTAGTAATTGGGAGGTCAGGCTGGCCGCATCCAGCCAGGCTAAGATGGTTGGGGAAACGTGCCCCAAGTTTATGTTTGATCTCCCCCATGTAGAGAAGACGATATCAGGAGTACTGATCCAGTAAACTCGGTTGGAGGAGAAGCAGATGGACATCTGTCTCACATGGAAGGACTGATTGTAGCGTAGGATGAAATGAGGGTAGTGGTGTGCAGGCAGGTATTACGGTTTCAGGAGAAGGTACGTGAGAGTGGCTTCATCGAGACAGTGGCTTCAACCAAGAATGTGCGAAGGGAAGCGTGGAAGGCAGGGAGATGTGGGGAGGGCAGATGGTAAGAGTGGTACGTAGTGCTAACCATGCTCTCCACCTGTTTCGTAATTGCAATTCTCTGACAAAAGCACTTTATCTTCACTTTGTAAGTGCAGACCCTTCGCAAACGCATACCCCACAAGGATGGATTTCAAACTCTCAGCTTCTTCCTCTCCAACAGCCCATCCACTCACCCTCCACGAATTATCCACCCCAGATAACTCTCCGTCCTTTTTTGACCTCTTCTTTTCTAATTATGGCGGAAAGCTCCAGACGGACGTTTATTATAAATCCGCAGACTCCAATAAATGCCTGGACTACACATACTCCCATCCAGTAACTTCAAAAGGACTCCATCCATTCATCCAATTTCACTGTCTCTGCCGCATCTGCTTTCCCGAGAAAACATCCCACTTTCAAGCATCACGAATGACCACCTATTTTGAATGACACACTAGCTCGCACCATCATCCAGTCAGCCCTCCATTGTACCTCCACCATTCCCCACTTCTCTGTTCTAACTCATGTCTAAACGCGATAAAGACTCTGACCACTTTGTCGTCATCGGCCACCTAACCAGTGTCTAAATGCAACATATCATTCTTAAACATATCTGTCAACTCCACATAGAAAGCACTACCAGGAATATCCTCCCCTTCTTACAAAATTATGAGGGGCGTGGAGAGGATAAATAGACAACGTCTTTTTCATGGGGTCGGGGAGTCCAGAACTAGAGGGCATAGCTTTAGGGTGAGAGGGGAAAGATAAAAAAAAAGACCTCAGGGTCAACTTTTTCACACAGACAGTCAGAGAGTGGTGCGTGTATGGAATGAGCTGCCAGAGGATGTGGTGGAGGCTGGTACAATTGCAACATTTAAGAGGCATTTGGATGGGTATATGAATAGGAAGGGTTTGGAGGGATATGGGCCGGGTGCTGGCAGATGGGACTAGATTGGCTTGGGATATCTGGTCGGCATGGACTTGTTGGACTGATGGGTCTGTTTCCATGCTGTACATCTCTATGAGTCAACGACTCTCTGCTTTCCGCAAAGACAGTTCCTTTTGGCGAACCTTGGTTCACATCATTCTCCCCACAAACAGCTCCACCCCCCCCCCAAACCCCTGGGTACGTTCCCCAACAACAGCAAAATATGCAGATCCTGATTACCCCCTCTCCTTAATCCAATGCCACAAAGAGGCACTCCAGTTTAGAAGAAAACTTGCCAGCCTCTCCTACCGCCTAGATTGCTGCATCTGGTGTTCTGGATGTGGTCTTTTGTAGATCGGGAAATAAAACATCAATTCAGGGAGCTTTTCATTGAGCATCTCAGCTGCGCCCGTGGACCTAAGATTCTAATCATTGTTTATTTTCATTTCTCTTCCCATTCGCTTTCTGACATGACCATACTTAGCCTCGTCCATTGCCACAATGAAACACACCCACAAATTGGAGCAACAGCTCCTCATCTTCCTCCTGGGCACCGTACAATACGTGAGACTCAACACTGAGTTCTCCAATGTCAAATAAACCCCCTTCCTATTCACTGTCTCCCTTCCCAGCTCCTCCCCCTCCCTTCCATAGCTCTTGCAGACAATTCCTTCCAATCGGATTCAATCCTCCCAAATGACCAACTGAGTTCTGCTCTTCACTGTATTTACCTATCCCAACCTCACGACCCTGCCACCAATCCTTTTTATCTGCAGTTCTAATTTCGTACACCGCCATACTGAAGAAGTGTTGCAACTGTAACATTGATTTCTGCACCTTCTAATGCTGCCCAGTTTGCAGTGTTCTTCCAGCCTCCTGTTTGATTGCCTTTTAATGCCTATGAATCTATAGCTAGATTGTCACAAAAAGAATTAACTGCGTAAGCAGACAGTTAAAATGTTGACAGAAACTTAAGTGAGACAAACAAAATGTATTGATGAATCAAAGTCTCATGTATTTTGGAACATATGTGTTGGTTTCTCAATGATTCTTCACGTTTGTTCACTCTGGAATACCTTTTCTGGGAGTGTGCCGGCTGCAGCATGAACAGACATTTTTAAGAGATAAACAGTAAGAGAGATAATACCAGCAGTTCAACTGTAGAAAACAGTTGAAGTTTATCGTTACAGTCCTGATTTCATGATAAAGCAGAGAACGAGGACGAACGGAACTGAAGAAAAGCCACTGTTAATTCTGTTAATAATTCTCTAGATATTTAATTTTGTCAGTATTCCACGTGATCTGACCTCGACCCTGACTCATACAAGATTGTTTATGCTTTTGTCTGCATTGTGAATTGTCATATTGGCCGTCTGAACAATGGCAAAGACAATTCACACCACAGAAAAGAGGCCCTTCGGCCCTCCAAGCCCGAGCCGAGCCAAATCTACTGGTTAAACTTATCGCCCAATTCCTAAGTATTTGTATCCCTCTGCTCTCCACGCAAGCATCTATCCGGAGACACCTTGAAAAACTCTGCCAAGTCTGCCTGTATGGTCTCTGCTGGCAATGCATTCCAGGCAACTGCCACCCTCTGTGTGAAGTACTATCCTTGTATATCCTGCATAAGCGTTTCACCTCTCACCTCGAACGCGTGACCTCTTCTTATTGAATCCCTCAAACTGGGAAATAGCTTATCTCTGAATAAGCAATGACGTGTAGTTTGCAACGGGACAATGACAGGTTGCAAGCTGATCTGAGAAGTGGCAGATGGGAAAGTGTGTAATGGTTCAGTTTGGAAGGTCAAATTTGAATGCAGATTACAGGGTTAAAGGCAGAATTCTTGGCAGTGTGGAGAAACAGAGGGATCTTGTGGTTTATGTCAGCAAGCACTCAAATATGCAAAGCAATCTGATAGGCTTTTAAGAAGGCTTACAGTGTGTTGGCTTTCGTTCGCAGGCGACTGGATTTAAGAGCTGCGAGGTTATGCTGTAGCTCGATAAAGCCTGGTTAGTTGAGTTCTGGTCGTCACATTATAAGAAGAATGTGGAAGCTTTACAGAATGTGCAGTGGAAATTTACCAGAATGCTGCCTGGAGTCGAGGATGTGGCCCACAGTTGAGGGAGCTATTGGTTTTCTCATCGACGATGAATGATGAGATGTTACTCTATTGAATTGTACAAATTAATGAGAGGACGCATAATGTGGATAGCCAGGAACTTTTTCCCATTGTGGAAATGGTTATCACAAGATAACATGATTTCAAGAGGATCGGTGAATGTTGCCCAGGAGATGCTGGGGGTAGTTTTTTTATTAGAATGGTGGGTGCTTGGATTGCACTGCTAGCAATGGTAGTCGTGTCAGGTACATGGGGATATTTAAGCGCATGTTGGAGAGGTATATGGATGATCGCAAAATGAGGAGTATGTAAGTTAGTTTGATCTTATAGGAGGCTGAAAGATCTGCACAACTTCGAGCCCCAAATGACCTTTTCTGTGCTGTACTGTTTATGCTAATTTATAATGTCATGGGTTGGTTTCTTTACAACTGCATCTGCTGTCCGGAAAGATGATATCCAATATACTTATGATTCTCTAATTCATAAATATGAGCAGGTAGTTGTTTTTCTTTTCGTTATTTCTCTTCGCCATTGACTGATATGCCTTAGTCTGTTAAGGTACTAGGTAATTCAAAGAAAAACGGCGGTGATTTTGTTTTTACCTTTCCATCATAAATATTGCACTGATTTAAACTCTAAATCAGCATTATACTGTAATTACAATTATGTGTATTTCCAGCATTTTCCTTAGATTTTCTGAACTTTTGCTGTGGTAAAAGATCTACTTAATAAACAGATGTCAATGAAGTACACCCATGGGCAAATTTATTCGAGATGGTTTATAATTATATTGTTTTTTTAAAAAAAAATGTAAGAAACACATATTCACTATGTTGCCAGTCAATCTTTTGTACTGTTTTATATTTCAGCTATCAAGTAAACCGTACTGTTGCTTCTTCTAATTGTGTTGAAGCAGGGAGTTGATAAAGCATGGCAAGCTATCCTTTGGAAACAACTTCTATTTTGTGGAGTAACTTTCATAAATAATAATACAAACACTTCAATGAGTAATGCTATTCTGAGGTGTGAAAAACTTTATCCTAAATCGTGGAATGTTAATATGTTCCATTATTTCATGAGAAAGGAAATGAATTCAAAATCTTCTCTGCTCATAATTGGAATTGAAATTCGTTCGATAGTCTCATCTGAAGGCAATTTTGGTTACGTAGTACTATGTAAGAGAAGGTTTATAAATCATATATCATTTCAGTCAATTTATTGGCATAGCATTAGAAATTCCAGTCCAATGTGCCAGGGGAATAAAAATCATATCACACCATAGAAGCTGGAGCTAAACTGAAAGAGTTTCTTTTTTGTGTACATCATCAAAAACTAAGAACCAAAAACATAAATTGTTTCCATTACTCAACAAGTGAGGCAACATTTGTGGAGAAGGATCAATCGACCAGAAACATTAACTCCCCTTTTTCGCCACTAATTAGTTACACAAAACGCACTTTTTTCTAATTAGTTTATTACATATTCCAGTCTTGTTAAAGAAATCCCATTTTTTTCCAACAATCATCCTTGCATGATTCTCCCCTACAGGACACTTCAGACATGCAGCGACATTGTTGCTTTCTGAGTTCCTTCTGAAACTTAGGAAAACCTAGGAGACCAAAATTTTCCGAATGATACGAAGAAATCACTACAGCCCGTTGAGAATAATATAATTTACTATCATCCATGCCCTTCTGGTTTTTTTTTACCATTGATGAATATTGGGGAAATGATTAAAATTGACTAAAAACATCTATACTTGGGTGAATAGACGTTTCTAATTTCTGTATGCTTGGAAATATGGTGTAGCAGTCAGTATTTGATGGGGAAGAGTGGTGCAAAAGAAAACAAACAAACAAAAAAAAGAGTAATGTGCTTGAATGAATTGGTCTGAAGCCTTTTACTTTGATGCACCAATCGTCAGTTAGAATTTTTATGAGTTTTTCAGTAGGGAATATAAGTAATCATATTTCTGATAGCGCAAACAATTAAATAGCACCACTTCGATCACTTGGTCACTGCTCAGTAACAATAAAATTCAGTTTTGTAGCTAGTTGATTGTTCGACTTGTAAGAACGCTTGCCATGGTTAGATAATTCGCCAGAAGCATGTTTGATGAATTGTTCAACAGGTTTTCTGATAAATTTGCTTACTCAAGTCTCGAATTAATGCTTCCAAATCTGCAATTAAACGAAAACAAAAAAAAGTTTACATACAAGTTTTCACGAAGATTGCAAAATTCGTATGACGAATTGTATACCGACTAGACAAAGAAAATCCTTGATAATCAAACAGAAAATTAAACCTCCCCAATTGGTTTAGATGTTGGTTGTATTGCCATATGAGGACGGTCATAGAAATATTGACAGATTGTTGACAGACCTCTGAAGAATAAAAGGCTCGCTGGTTGGTACATTTTTATTTGGAACTGATCAGAAGTTTACACTTTGAGAAGGTGTTCCTTCATGCACTAGCAGCAAGGAATAGATGCCTTTTTCTGAATTACAAAACACAACAGATCATTTATTTTGTGTTTTGAATGATTCATTTGGACACTCAGACAGAAGAGAAGCCTAAGAATTGTCCAGAATATAGAGCTATAGATTTTCAGCCGTTATGTAAGTTCAAGACAAAAATCGGCAGATTTCTCCACATGAAAACATGAATGGATATGGTGGCAGTGCAGGAAAATAACTCCAGTGCACTACATCAGCGATATTGTATATTAGTGAAAGATCAGGCGTGATCACGAGAAATATCTTTTCATGGTTCCTTGGTATATTCCTGCAATGTTCCCACAATTCTGACGAATTCACTTTGCTGCATTGGTCGCATAATAAGTTCCATTCATTAAGAGTTTATGGACTTCCACTCTTTTCCAAATCAATCAGTTCAGAGATATCATTCCACACAGCTGAAGCAAGCAGGTATTGAACCTTTCTGAATGCGACATGTATTTTCTGACAATCATAAAATACATTGCACACTGCTATTTTAAATACACTGTATTTTCAAATTTACTTCTAGTCCTTATAACGAACAAAAACATGGACATATATGCATCAAAAGTGAAATGGAAATATAATTACATATTTGACAACACTTCGAATATCATTGCTCTAATATACAACCACATAGGCACATTTAAAATGGAGATGTTATTCAATAGTGAAATATTTACTTTTATTTTCCTAGTTCATTCATTACATCTTGCACATTAATATGAATGGTTATGTTAATTGGGATTTTCTTGGTTTTGGAATTGTCGTCGGAATTTGGTCCATTGGATAGTTCACTCATCACAAATACAATTAGCAGCTCTCCTGTGAATTTCCTTTCCTATTACTCCCAGGTACTAACTGTTGTCCAGTCAAAGCCAAGAAAATAAGCAAATTCCCCATAAAAGAGAGTGATGATGGTGATGTAGTTATGACGTAAATAGGAATAAATGATGATTACCTGGATCGTAATATGTTTGGCAATGACCTATTGGACAAGAATGTTCTTTTTAATAACATGTAAGAGTGGACGTTCACCTGCAATTTAATGTCCAATTAATGCTTAGGCAATGCTAAAGCTTGTATTCCATACACCTATATATTAATTACCCTGACATTATCAAATATATGTTAACTTCCTGTTGCTTTCCACCACCATTCAATTATCAATTCCGTTATCAATTGTTCAAGACTAGTCACATTAATAATTTATTGAGATTTAAAATATCCCATTCTCATCGTTGTCTTCATAAAGATACGCCTTCGAGATCCATTGTATCTCATAGTCGATTCAGAACCACAAATTCTGCTTCAACAAATGTTTTCAGATTTCCAGGTTCTGATAACTATTGGATGCATTTTGCTTCTGAAATTCGGAATAAAGCACAAGAAAGAAGAAATCACAGGACAAGTAGAGATTTAAGTTATTTTACAATGAGTCAGTAAGTCCATATCTAAGAATTATGGAACTTTTAAAAGTATTATTCTCAAGTCTACAATCTACATTACGTCGGCATGAAGATTCCTGTTGTGTATCGGGTAGTTCATTAAAAATAACTGTTCATTTTTGGCTAAACTTCTGAAGTGACATTGAAATTGGTTATATGGAAAATGTTGTCATATGTACATTCAGTAATAAAATAAAATTGCTGATACACATTCGTGGTTTTGTTAATTGCAATGTTCAGAGGAATACATGGGATATTGGTTTAGACGATATGTTTGGTTTGAAATAATATCTGTCCCCACAACACACTCAAAACGCATTGACTATTTGCCAAATCAGAGAAAAATATAAATTTATAGGACAGACAAAGTACATGCGAACCATCGCACTGTCTTGGCTACAGAAAGAGCTACCCAGCTAGTCCCATTCTCCAGTGCCATCTCTGCAATCCTCTCCGGATGTCACTGAATTCCTGCTGTACAATCAGTATAATATTTCGATGAGTACAGAAAAGACATGTTATATGTGAGTAGTCTCCTTGCAAAACAGGACTGGCATTAATTTTTCAATGTTGCACTTTTAATAAATTTTTGATTGAAGCTTTTAAAGGTGCGTTCAGCTTATGTTACTTGGACGTGAAGTGTTTTTTTTCTGTGAAAAGATAATCCTTACCATCAGAGAACAACAGTAGATTGGAAGGTGAATTAGACATTGTGAAAAAAAACGGATATGTAGAAGCATCATTAATAGAATTAATAAATATCACAATTTCCCTTAAAATATATATAATTATTAACATTAGAAAATGTAGCTCTGAGAAAATCATGCCAGCATTTTCTTTTAGAGTCGAAGCCGATTACCTGATTGAAAGTGAAATAAATGCGTAATTTCAGTAAAGAATTGTGTTTCTATTTGGATGAGAGGCAGCTTTAGAATGGAATAGAAGGGAGTTTCGAATGGCATAATGACTTTTGTATTGAATGACATAGAAGTTTGGTGATTCGAATTGTGGTCTTCTTTGGAGTCAGTTCTAATACCTTTGTGTCACTTACTGCAGAGAAATGCACTTCGGATTACCCATTTACCACAACATTATATTACAAGCAGTAACGTAATTGATGGAAGCAGCTGCAAATCTGAGTAAATATTCAAATGTATATACTTTGAATTCCATTTTTTTTTACCAGAATTGATCGTCATCTTCAGTCTCTCGACCTCTGTAATAGAGGTGAATAGTATCATTGCATTCATCTTATTAGTAAATGTATTTTTTCAATTCCGAGCAGTACTCGCATCTCAGTTTGAAACATAAAATTACGGTTTATTCATTTCACATAAGATTTTGCATTTTGATTTCATTTTGATTTATTGTTTGTTGAAGACAGTTTTTTTTTTGGTCTGATACGTTTTGACAGCCAAGCATAACATTGAATGACTTGTCCAAAGCATTAGCCAAAAAATAACATTATATTTTCTGATCGATACAAAACTTTAAATGTGTTAATTTCAATTCTGACCCAAAAGATGTTCTTTAAAAAAATGTAGAAGACATTCTTTGAAAAAAAGTGGAAACCGCTTGGGCATCATACAACAACGAAGAAAGAGAACGAATAAATCCTCTGTCGACTCCTTTTATCAGGAGTAAGATCTCATTTATTCTTTCATGAAACCTGAGCGTCACTGAGAACTGTAGAGTGGTGTGGCCATTTAGGTTTATTCATTGGTAGACCTGCTTGTTATGTAGCGTGAAACCAACACTAGTTTGAAATAATCATGCATGGATGTCGTTCTTAAATTCCACACATTTGACTGAAACGCTGTGATCTGCAAGGTAAATTAATGGCAGCCATCTCTCCCTTATCCGCAAAGGTGCATTAGGTGTGCAGAATGTGTAAACAAACACGATCGTATTCAATGACAAAGTAAATTCAAAAGGTTTACTCCTGCTTGTGATTCTTATAGATGACAGCGACTTTAGATTTTTGTAGAGTTACATCACACGAAAACAAAGATATTACCAAAAAATTTACAAAACATCCAAATCATTCCTAATGATAATTATGGTGCAAAGAAAAATACGTCGAAGCAATGTCATTGACAACTTATGTTCATGTTAAAATAGTGAGACAGAGAAGAAAGACACAGGGTAAGTTAACCAGATCATGTCAATGTCATCTGGTTCCATTATTCTTTGCCCATAACTTCTATTGGCTGCAAATTGTAGGTTGATTTTAGTTAATCAATAATATTGTGAAATAACTGAAACACTTCACCTATTTCTCTTTCAGCCAGTCTTTCATCTGGATAAATGGGAATAAGAGAAAGGAATTAAAATCTTGGAGGTGATATTCCATAGGCAATGAAAAATAATTCATTCCAGACCCAAATCACTATTTAAGCTCAGAGAAAAATGATTGCATAATACAATGTTCAACAGAGAAAATTGCAAAAGGGTTGTTCATTTCAAATGTTTCGGGAAATAAAAAGTGAATCATTAAACAAGTGATACCACATCAGGTGATTTACAGCTTCAAAAATATTAAAATAATCAAGAAGCAATGGGCGTGTGCTCAGAGGAGAATGGATGTGGATGAATGTGCAACAACTGTTCCAGACAGATATTCGGCTCCCCTTTTTTGTTTCACTTTCGCAGAGACTCTTACCTCCGAGATCCCCCTGTTCACTCTTTATCCATTTCCAACATCTGTTTTCCCCACCCACAACCTTATATCTCGTTCACGTGCCACTGTAAAGTATATAACACCTATCCAATTACTTCCTCCTCAGTATTTAAACACCCAAAGCACGTCTTGCAGCAGGGGCAACGTTTTACTCGCTCTTTAAAGAACTTATTTTACTGTGTTTGTTGTTCACATGCAATTTCCTGCAGATTAAGCAAGCAAAGCATAGATTGGTTGACATTCGTAAGTAGTCCACAAAAAAAATGAGTTTCCATTTGCATCCCACTGCAAAACGACATCCCCGTTGCCATCATCAGTCTGAGGTTTGCTGCAGTGTTTCAGAGAAGCTGAGTGCAAGCCTGAAGAATCACACTTCATTTTCTGCTTGGGGAGCCTGAAGCTTTCTGGACTTAAAATCGATTTCAGCAGTTTTCTAGCTTGAGCACTCCCATGTCATTATCCCAAAACCACACAAATCGGGTATTGTTTTACAAGCAGCTTATTTTCAGCCTATAACTGCCCCCATTAACATATTTTCATCCTCCTAACGGTATGGTTATTAAATACTTTGTCTATCCAACTGCTCTTCTCATTGATTGGGCTCTAAGTCATCTAACATTGACTATCAAACTACTCCACTCACCCGATCTGTGAATGCATATAAACCAACATTTTCCATTTGTTTTGTCGAAGGATCACTCGACACGAAAAGTTAACTGTGATTTTGCTCCACAGATGCTACCAGACTGTCTGAGCTTTTACAGAAATTTATGTTATCATTTTTGTTACTATGATTTAATGGATCGAAAAAAATCAACTGAGGAGAAGTGATTCATGACAGTGCTGTACCTCCAAAATATTTTGAAAGGAATAAATGATTGTTTAGGGCTAGACCAGGTGACAATTGGTACAGAAATCTATTCACACAAAGTCATAGAGGTAGTAGACATTCACACAGACACGAACACACAGAAATAAAATTTGACATCTCAGAATAACCATGCATAGTAAAAGAAACCTGTAGAATTAATATGGACAATTGTCCTTTGTGAATACGACATCTCCATAAAAATTAACCTCGTGATCATTTTTTAAAAATCTCATTATAACAGGCATATCATTCTTTGTTTAAACGATATTATGCCTTCAAGAGATATGTATTCTTTGCTACTTCATTTGCACAAAGATATGACTACAGTTGTGCATGAATGTCACCTTCAGATGGATGGATTACCAGCGTTGAGCTCCCATCATTTTTGTGTTAATTTAGATGGTAGAAGCATGAGTGGTTAGAGGCAGGCTGACACAGACGCAGATCATAAATTTGCACTCCTTTGCGGATTTATTTTGATTGCTCAAGTTGATAGATATCACTCTCCCCCTCCCCCTTCACTCTCTCTTGCCATCTATGTCTCTCTCAGAACAAAACGAAGAGTTATCTCTCTGCTATGTGACAGAGCTCATGTTTCAACAATGTTATGCTGTTCTTGCTGTTTTTTTTTCCCGAGTGATCATAAACGGCAAAGACACTGAAATGACTGGAGTTGAGAGTGTTTAGTGCCAACTTGATAACAGCTAACAGATTCTGCCTCTGGCAGAAGGCCTACCAGTTTAAAAAAATGCACTATGGAAGTTTAGTGGCCGGTTCTCCTTGATCTTCTTCTCTCTGGTTTGTTTTAGTTTTTCGCAGTATTGTGAAAACAACTAAAGGAAAAGTTGTTGAGTGTATGGAACATTTCAGTGAAGTGGAGGAGAGTATTTGGGGGGACTGGATTGTTTTTTTTTGAGGGGAAGATGTGGACGGCCTGAAGTCCATCCTTGGACGTGTATAGGGACTGGATGTCCATATGAAGATAAAGCACAGCGGGCGGCGAAATAGACGTTGCTCAAGAGATGGAGGGCGCGTTTGATTTCACGGATGTAGGTGGGAACTCTTTGCACTAAGTGCGAGAGGATGGAATCAAGTTCGGATGAGATGAGTTCGGTGGGGCAGGCGCATGCTGAGGCGATGGGTTCCGCTGGGGTAGTTGGGCTTGTGGATCTTGGGGAACAGGTAGGACCAGACATTGCAACGCTGGGGCCTATGGGCTTAAGGGAAGAGGAACGAAGAGTTAACTTGCTTAAAACAACAATCAAAATTCAGGTCTGAGCCACCTTGTAGAACAATTTTACAGGGTCTGGCCTGGATTATAACAGCTGGTGGTTATTTTGATTTTCGGTGTTCCTTTCTCCTCGACAGGAAAGGAGATCAAGAAAGTTTGTTTTGCTCAATTTGCTTGCCAAGGGTGAGTTTCTGGGATGCTGCTATGTTGTTAATTTGATTTGCATTTGTTATGTCTGAAGCATTTCGTTAATGTTAACTTTATATTTTAAAAAAAATCTCGTGTGATTTGTATGTAGTCTGTTGAAAAACGAGTACACTTTTTAAATCTTAACAGTCGGTCAAACGATTCACCTGTGGATCACACTATCTCACAAGAGCCTTTAAGTTAGTGAGTTTCGAGAAGATTTGTAGCTCAGTTTGAGGGTCTGGGTGTAAGTTTGCTGGCTGAGCTGAAAGGATATTTCGTCAGCATGCTAGGTAACATCTTCAGCGAGCCTTCGGACGAAGCACAGCTGATGTTTCTTGCTTTCTATTAATACGCCTGGGTTTCTTTTGGTTGGTGGTGCTTTTCCTGCGGAGTTGTAATTTCCTGTTCTTTTCTTCAGGGGGTGGTAAATGGAATTAAAATCAATGTGTTTATTCATTCAGGTTCTGGTTAGAATGCCACACATCTCGGAATTCTCGTCCGTGTCTCTGCTTGGTGTTCCAGTTGAAGTGGTGTCTTTCTGTACCTGTATGTAAGAATACTAGTGAGAGAGGGTCATGTCTTTTTGTGGCTAGTTGATATTCATGTATTCTGGTGGCTAGTTTTCTGCCTGCTTGTCCAATGTAACGTTTGTTACAGTTCGTGTACGTTATTTTGTAAATAATATTAGTTTTGCTAGTTGTCTGCATAGGATCTTTCAAGTTCATAAGCTGTTTTTTAATGTGTTGTTAGGTTTGTGGGCGACCATGATGCAAAGGGGTCTGAATAGTCTGGCAGTCATTTCCGAGCCTTTAAGTATAAATTAATTAAATAGTTGTGTTCGCCACTCTTTCCAAAATACATATTCACACTGTTTGGTCTAGACCATAATTAAAAAAAAGCTGTTGAGTGGATTAAAATCATGAATTTTAGTGGATTTAACACGATTTGATCGAATGATTGTTAAGTGTTGATATTCACTTTTAAGGAATGCAAAAGGAATGTGGAACCTCTAGTAATTTCATTTGAGTGTTGGCCACAAAATGAAGTGGCCCCTGGCTATGTGATTATTGGTAAAATGAACAAAATTCGTACGTAGAGCTGGTAAAGTCTTTATTTTATTTACAGAACGAACATATAGGCAGTATAATAGCGTGAAAAACAGAAACCTGTCGTGCATGTGAAATAATGTGAGAAGACAATTTCCTCGAAAACTAAGAACAAAACCTGGTCGAACGTGCACAGCGTTTTAACGGAGCAAACAATGTAACTTTGATATGTCGATAACGGCATTGTATATACTCAGACATATGAAGCTCTTGGAGAGACTGTTCTTTTCGTGCACTTCAAAAATTATGTCCTGATGTATTGAAAGCTCATTAGAAGTATCATGAATATAAAACTGCAATAAACAACAATAGAAAAAAAATCTAACTTTATATCAATTCACACATCAAATTGTGTCTCTGAAATAAATTCCAATTCGTGAATTATATAAATTGGATGAAAGTTAGTCCTCAGTCGGTAAGGGGAAAAATGACCTCTTATTGAAGACAGTAAAACACTGTGCCTCAGGAAGCCATACGGAGTGACTCAAAGCTGTAATCAGTTAGGACTAACGAAGTCGCAATGTTGGTGACTTAAACAAAAACAAATAGTGAGAAGACTGATGTGTATAACCAGGGACACTGCTGGAATTTATTGAGATTGTGAAGAGCATAAAATGCAAAGAGCTGTAAAGAAATGCATGGTCTTGCCAGAGGTTGGTTTGGAAGGAAGTTTGAGATCGCTGAAAATAATTTACTTCTGTTGGTAATTTTGCGGCCTGTGTATCAGGGTGTGCATGTAAATGAATTCACACCTTAAGGGATAAGGGAAGCACGTCAAACTTTGATGGTATTAGATTCGGAGATATATAATTCAGAAATTGCATTGTCAGAAAATGTTATAATATGAAGAAATCATGCTACGAAGAGCAGTGTTTTACAATATTAGCCAAGTCTAATGCGTCTGGAAGAGTGTGATGATTAATACATAAATTCTGTGAGAGCGAAAGAAAGATTCATAAAGATGTAAGTGGATCACAGATTGAGTCTCCCCTATTGTATTTAAAAAAAATAATTGGAATCAGGCTATTGAATTGTTAGATGAAGTATAAACAGGGGTTTTGCTGACTGTGCAGAAAAAAATATAACAAAGCCATAGTTGAAGATAGAGGAGATATCAATGAGTACGAACAATTAAACGAAATTCTATTAGCAGAAACTATTTTTGATCGAATGTTTAAAAAAACAGTTGAAACAAGTGAATATTGATATTTTAATGACGTTAAACGAATAAAAATGGAAATAATGGAATATGAAGCATTTGCACCAAAAAGTAGGCACAGAAGAATGGACTGATTGTCTCAGGGAATGTTACCACGTTAAAAGGAAACTTTGATGTGGAAATGGTGAACATAGCTTATTCAGGCAGATGGAAATTGAGCAGATGTTCAGCAAATAGTATCACTGATGAGTTACAGAAGGAAGAGGTGTTACGGGTGGCACATAGTCTGGCAGGAAATCATTTGGATAAAGGTAAAACTTAATGCAAAAAAGACATTTTATTGTCTGACCGTCATAAAGATGTGATTGTATTTTGCCAGAAATGACACCCGTAAATGAATAAGAAAAACTTCAGCCAGTGATAATACATATTCCAGCAATGTGGAAGTTCTTTTTTAAACAAAGTCTTAATTGTATGCATAGGATCTCCCAATAAAGAACAAAAATGGCAATCGGTATGTTTTAATACCATGTCAGATGTATCCATTAGTCATCCAGTGTGCAGTCCTTTATGCAATTTCGCAGCAAGAGGGAACTGAAAAGGGTTTCTCTTTCCGCTAATTACTTGTCACCTCTGGACTATCCACAGAGATACAATCGGATGAAGGTCAAATGTTACATGAAGATTACTCAAGATAATCATGGATAAAGTCAGAATAAACCAAGTTAAGCCAATTACCTAACAATCGCAGGGTGCATTCGAACAAAATTTAATCAAAACGTTGAGGACCTTTAATTAAGAGTATCATCATAGTGAGGAGCAACAAATGAATTGCATTTGTACGTTTTGCCAATGGCGATGCATCTTATGAGTCAAGTAAATTGGCCAATTAACACGACTGAGGAAAATGAATGCTGAGTCGAAGTTCACAGTCTACGAAATTGAAAAGAGTGGCAAAAGTGAAGACTGCAACTGCTGGAGACCAGATTTTAGATCAGGGTAGTGCTAGAACAGCACAGCAGGTCCGGCTGAAGCCCTTCATTTGCAATAAAGGCTGGAAGCCTCCAGGGTGGAGGGATAACTTGAGGATGGGGGCGCTGGGGCAAGGTAGCAGAGAGTACAATAGGTGAATGTGGGTGGGGACGGAGATGATAGGGCAGAGAGGAGGGTGGGAAAGATAGCAAAGACTACAATAGACGAATGAGGTGGAGATGGAGATGTTATGTCAGGGAGGAGGGTGGGGGAAGGTAGCAAAGAGTACAATAGGTGAATGGGACGGGGATGGAGGTGATAGGTCAGAGGGGAGGGTGGAGCGGGCAGGTGGGAATGGAAATGGGCAGGTAGGACAATTCATGAGGATAGTGCTGAGCTGGAAGTTTGGAACTGAGGTAAGGTGGGGTGAGGGGAAATGAGGAAACTGATGAAGTCCACTTTGATGCCCTGGGGTTGAAATGTTCTGAGGCAGAAGATAAGGCATTCTTCCTCCAGGCCCAGGGCGGTGACGGAGCGGCGGTGGTGGAGGCCGAGTATGTGCATGTCCTCGGCAGAGTGGGACGGGGAGGTGAAATATTGGGCCACTGGGTTGTGGGGTTGATTGTTGCTGGTATTCCAGAGATGTTCTCTTAAGAGCTCTGCAAGGAGGCGTCCAGTTTCCCCAATGTAGAGGAAGCAACATATGTAGCAACGGATACAATAAACGACATAAACGAATGTGCAGGTGAAACTTTGATGGATGTGGAAGGCTCCTTTCGGGCCTTGGTTGGTGGTGGCGGATGAGGTGTGGCTTCAGGTTTTGCAATTCCTGTGACGGCAGGGGAGGTGCAAGGTAGGGAGTGAGATTTGTTGGGGGTATGGACCTGACCGAGTAGTCACCGAGGGAATGGTCTTAGCAGAAAGCGGGAAGGTCTGGCAAGGGAAATATTTCCCTGGTAGTGGGTTCAATTTGGATGTGGTGGAAATGTCGGTGGATGATATGTTTAACGCGAAGGTTGTTAGGGTGGAAAGTGATAATCATGGGGTTCTGCGCTTGTTACATTTGGAGGGGTGGAGTTTAAGGGCGGAGGTGCGGGATGTGGATGATATACGTTGGCGAGCACCTTCAAAAACGTCAGAAGGGCAATTGCGATCTGTTAAGAAGGAGGCCATCTGGTGTATTCTGTGTTGGAACTGATCGTCCTCGGAGCAGATATGGCCGAGGTGGATGAATTGAGAATACTGGATGGTATTTTTGCAGGAGGTAGAGTGGGAAGAGGTGTAATCCAGGTAGGGTGGCGGTCAGTGTGTTTGAAAAAAAATGTCAGTGTCAAGTCGCTCGTCATTAATGGAGATGGAAAGATGTGTAGGTTAGGTTGATCTTAGAATAAAATGAATACTCGGCACAACATCATGAGCCAAAGAGGCTGTACTGTGCTGCACTGCTCTATGTTCGATAAAAAAGAAGGCTTTTAGTAATGAACGTGAAGAATCACATCCAGATGATTCTGACTTAATCATTCCTCACATTGAATTGGACAAAAACGTTCTGTGAAAATAAAAGATCGAATGCAACCGCGATTTCAAGGTCTGTCACTCTGATTTTACCCATGGAATTCAACTTTTTTGTTCACGTTTGAAACAAATCCTGCAATGAGGTCAGAAGCTGAGTGGCTCCAGCAGAAACAAAATTGAGGATGACTGAGCAAGTTATTGCTGAGCAGGTTCTGCTTGGTATCATTACTGATGACACCTTCAATCGACTTGCTTATGATTGAGCATGTCCTGATGGGGTGTTAGTGGGCTGCTGGGATTAGTTCTGATATTAATACACAGGACAAATCCACCCAGTGGCACAGTGGCTCCATGGTTAGCAATCTTTCTCCTCTGTCGGAGTAGAGTTTAGGAATATTCCCAGTGCTGCACAGCTTTTTGCGATGAGTTCCTTTTCTTCGTACAGTCCAAATATGTACAGGTTAGATGGATCCACTATGCTAAATCTACCATTGTGTTCATGTATATAAAGGTTAGATGGTTTAGATAAACGAAATACAGGGGTAGGGTAGAGAAGTGTCTGAATTGGACACTCTTCAGAGAACTATTTTTGTCTTGTTCAACCGATTGGCCTGTTCCCATAATTTAAGATTTCAATGACGTGCCTAGAAAATGTTTCACATTGTTGGATAGAGAACAGTCTTGCAACTGTTCCGAATACCTTGGCTCAAGTGCCAGCAAGTTCTGAAGAGCAAGTCTTCAGTTCCATTATCGAAATATTGTCAGGACCTTAGACTAAGCAGTATCCAGTGCCTCCAATCATTTATTCCTATCACGTGGAGTGAATAGAGTTGGCTGAAATGTTCTAACTGTAATTTTTTGGACCTCTGGAAGCGGCCGAGATGATCATCCATTAGACAGTTTTGCCGAAAGTTGCTCCTCATGCGTCAAGCTTATGTTTAGAATTGATGCCCTGAGCTCTTCCATTATTGAGGATGAGGATTTTGAGGAATCTCTTCCTTCAACATGGTATACAAGTGTCCTCTACCATTCAAGTCTGAACATGAGAAGAATGCAGAACTTAAATCTGAGGTATGGTTATGGGTTCACTTAGTGCTGGCACTTACTTACTGCTTATGCAATTTGGCGTGCAACTGGTCCTGTTTACCTCATCTTCCCGTATGTCTAGTGATGCTCCTGACATGCTTCTGCATTGTCCATTGAAGCAAGGTTGAACCCCTAGTTTCATAGTCATAGTTGAGCTGTGAATATGACGTTATGAAATGTGTAATGGATTGTGGAGTACACTTCTGTTGTTTCTGAAGGCCTCAGGAATGCCCACTGTTTTGTTCCTATATTTGTTCAAAACCTGTTTCATTCAGCATTAAGCTAGTGCCACACAACACGATGGAGTTTATTTTTAATTTAAAGGTGGAACTTCGACTTGTGAAGGACTGTACTCTGGTCGTTCTTAAGAATACTGCCAGAGACAAGTGTATTTCCAGCTGGCAGATTGGTAAAAATGACG
Source organism: Hemiscyllium ocellatum (assembly GCF_020745735.1). NCBI lineage: Eukaryota > Metazoa > Chordata > Chondrichthyes > Orectolobiformes > Hemiscylliidae > Hemiscyllium > Hemiscyllium ocellatum. The sequence continues at coordinate 19,165,215 of NC_083438.1, forward strand.
TCAATTATTATTTTTTCCTTCTTGAGATTCCATCATCAGCTGACACAGAGTGTAACACCTATGTCCTTTAGGACACTACCAGTTTGATTTGTCATATTGTTACTGAACCAATCTTGGTGGTGACCGTTGAGATTCCCCATGCAGAGTACGTTGTTTCCCATGATCATCCTCAGCCTATCCTTGAAGGGAGAAGTACCAATTGTCAGCTGAGGAAGGACGGTTTCCATGTCCGATTTCAGTTTGAATCCATAACACCTGATTTGCTTTGGAATCAATGTTGATGCATCCAAGGAGAATTCCCTCAGTCGTCATATAGCACTGTACCCTCAATTCTGCCATCTCTGTCCCGCTGTGAGGCAGCGCATATCTAAGTATAGTGCTGGTGTTGATTGGATATTTGACGTAACATATGATTCCTTGAGTTTAATTATCCCAATCTGTTGCTAGAAGAGTCAGTGAGTTAGCTGTCTCAATTTTGGAACTTGACCCAAGATATTCATTAGGAGGTCTTTGCAGTGACGTCAGGCAGTTTCGATATTGTCTTTATTGATACCCAGGTCGGTGCCAGGTCAACCGCCTGTTTGTTTGTTTTTGAGACTTTGTAGCACTTTGTACACCTGACGATGGCAAGGCCATTTCAGAGAAGCAACGATATCACTACTGCATTACACTCGGTCTAGAGTTATATGTCAGTAATACCAGATGAGAATGACACATTTCCATTCTTGAAGATAGAACACAAAACATTACCATTGAACCGCCATTGCTGCTGTGCAGATAATCAGTTGGTTGCATGGGGAGGAGAGAGAGAGCATTTTTCCAAGTGTGGTGATAGCGAGCTCGCGGGGGCATTGCTTTAAATTGAGGGGTGATAGATATAGGACGGATGTCAGAGGTAGTTTCTTTACACAGAGAGTAGTAAGGGTATGGAATGCTTTGTTTACAACGGTAGTCGAATCGCCAAGTTTAAGTATATTTAAGTCGTCATTGGAATAGCACATGGACGTACATGGAATAGTGTAGGTTAGATGGGCTTCAGTTTGGTATGACAGGTCGGTGCAACATCGGGGGCTGAAGGATCTGTACTGTGCTGTAATGTTCTATGTACATCGAGCAGAGCTCACGACTAAAGATTTTCATCGAAGAGGTACTGTGGGCATTCAACATCAGAAATGTGTTCCAACAAAAGCTACAAAACAATTGCTCAATGTATACGCTACTCAACCACCACCACCAAGCAAGAGAACGAACTCTGTTTTACAGGTCAGTGCAGGACGGTATGCCTGTAGTAGAAAAATGCATACTTACAAATAAGTCGGGTACATGCTGAAGATGCCGAAGGTAATACTTATCATCCTAATCCACACAAGTGAGTTATAGCGAAAAGAAGGAACTGACCACACAACTCCCTGATCAGATCGAGGCTGTGCCTTCTTTTCACATCAAGTCGAAAATGTTGCAGGCCAATTAAACAACTCACAAGAGGAGTACACTTCTCAAATCTCTTGATCTTCACGCGAAGACGAGCCCAAAATATCAGTGCAAAAATAAAAAAAAAATATTATTTGGATAAGTCAACGAATGGAAATCCCAGAAGATCTTCCATCTCGGCCTCTTCCAGTAGTCACACAGCATCACGCACGCATGTCTTCAGATAATGCTACTTACTTACATGATGGCAAGAAATGGCTTAGTGCAAAGACTTTGATACTTGACAACATTCAAGCATACCACAGAAGACTTGTGCATGAAAACATGCCCGTCACGTATTCCTGTTTTTGCACAGCGCCATTTATACATCAACCTGGAACATTGGCCATATTCTGTTCTGAAAAAAAAAGGACAGATCCATCCGGCCACTTGCCGCCATACAAGGCTTCTTGTGATCGTCAGTAAAGTCAGGGAAAGTGTCAACAATACTGCAATGAAGAAATACCAGTTCAATATTAATCTGCTCAGGAGCACCCAGTTTTACTTCTGCCAGGGCTGTTCAGTTCTTGACTTCATTACAATCTTGACTCAAACATCGTCAAAGCATTTTACTGATGACATGCGGTGAGATTAATGGCCTGTTCCATCGAACATACATATCATTAAGTCTGGCATTAAGTTGTCTGGCAAGAGCCGGAGTCAATGTCCATCTGAAGGAATATTGTCAATCGGCTGCAATCAAACCGGACACAGAGAAAGATGCATGCGTTTGTGGAAGTTCATAATTTGTCTGCAGTACATGTCCATACAAGCTCATCAGCATCATGCCCGAGCCCAAACCTTCTCAAACTGCTTCATTGATGACCTTCACTCGAACATGTAATCACATCTGCGGATGTTCGATGATGATGGCAAACATTCAGCAAATTTGCGTTACTTGGATATTGAAGCTGGCCATATTCAAATACCGCAATGTCTGACCTACATCCAGGCTTGAACTGACATAGTAGTAAGTAAAATTCACACAACAGAATTAACAGGCAATAACTGTTGTTCACAATAGAGAATTTACCATTGTTCTCTGGCATTCAATGGCGTTATTATGTAGGAGTATCTCATTATCAATATGTTCAGCTTATCATTGATTAGAAATTAATTTGGGCTCTCTACATAAACACAATTGCTGCAAAAGCCGGTGAGTGGCTAGGATTGTTACGTAAGCAACGCTACTTCTGACTCCCCAAAGCCTCTCCAATATGCAAAGTGCATAAGTTGGAAGTGTTTTGGAATTCTCCACAATTGCCAGGATAGGTGCTGGTCCGAGAACACTCAAGATAATTAACAACAGTAAAGGCAAGACAGTTTCTTGATTGGCTTCACGTCAACTCTATTTGATAACAATGGTCAGTGTGTACTATCAACAATTCACAGTACTGGAATTTGCAAATACGCCTTAGAAAGAGCCTTCCAAAAACAGGTCCACGTCCATATTGAATGACAAAAACAGCAAATACCTGTGGTTGCCACTGTCATTAAGAATCTCTCCAAAGAACTCACAATTCAGCCTTCAAAAAGCTGGACTGATACTTAATTGTCGCTCGCACAAAATCGTGAGTTTCACTGCCTAAAAGCATTTTCAACCATCGTCCAGTGTGTCCACTAAAACACATCATAAAGAGAGCTCATCGCTACTTTCTTAACCACAATTAAGAACCTGTAAAAAATGCTGGCCTTCCCATGACACCAAGACTGCACAAACAAATAACAATGTAAACAGAATGGAACAGAACAGAACAGAATTAACACTCACAATTTTTTCCAACATTCCCTTGTTTATGGCAAATTGGTTTTTTTTGCCATTTTTGCAAAAAGAAAAAATAACACTTCTTTCTGTGGTACAAAACTTATGCCGCAATTGACTCCAAATTTGATTACTTGCTCCTGGTGTATTGTAGGAGTTTTTCATTCCATAAGAAAATGCATGCATTTGCCGAATACAGAGTATGTCATTAATCCTTAGACATTTGCTAGAGCGGTAGACTGCGATATGAATATTAAATGTAAACCTGCCCAGTTCCTCCAGAATTTTTACAATATGCTTTGCGATCCAATTGAATCTTCCAAATCACTAAAACAAATCATTTGTTTCAGTTCGCTGTATTCCTTGTTAAACTAATGTTCATAATTAAAACAAAATGTGGATGCTGCTAATGATCCAGATACTGACGTTGATTCATTTTATTTTACTCTGAATGTTGTTAAAGTTCAGAATGACTGTTGATTTATTTGGTTCATTGTGAATGTTAAGAAAATTCAGAATGACTGTAGTCAATACTTTGACACATCTTTACGGCAGAATTGACAGATTTCTCGGTAGCCGTAGCAGAAATGGCTAGGTGCATCTGTAGGGTGAAAGATATTGAAGTGATCAACCACAGTCACATTACGTGCCAAACCAGGCTTGATGATCTAAATTTCCTATCTATATTTTATCTTGCAAGGCAAGTCGATATAAGATAAAACAGGAAACAATTCAGAAACGTGCAGATAGATGGATTTGTTGTCGTCAAGATTTGCAGATTGAATCCAAATCCAACGAATACAATTGTCAATGTCTTACGTCACATAAATCCTTACAAGGTTTGTGCAGTAAATATTTCACTATTCTCCATAATTGCAACATTTGTTATTGATAATTGAGGTCCCAATCTATATATACATCTTTATTGGCTAAGTCTTCGACATTTTTACTGTTACAATATTTTGTTTCACCGAAGTGTGATAATTTCAGTTAAGTTTATCCAGGTCTGTCTTTTTGTAACTCTGTTATACTTTTAATTCTTATCCTTATTTCCGAGCAACTTGCCTGAGGAAATGTTGATCTGCAGGGTAATATTGCAGAATATTTTGTCTTCAGTAACTATTATCACAATTTTCTAAAAATACTTCCAATCGGTTTCAATATGACTGTGCTTTGCCTCATGTTGCTTCTTCGTTATTTCTCTTTCGTTCTCCAGGTATGTGTATTTGTTTCCTTATTTCCACAGTTTAATCCATCCACGGTTTTTATTCTTTTATTTCTTGAAATGTTCGTTTCAAGTGCATTGTGCTAATACTATTTAATGGAGACATATTTTCCTTCTTTATTTTTGCTTTATACCGGCCACTGCAGCGGACAGCAACTGACAACCGGAAGCAGCAGAGACACGCCACTATAAATGCTGAAGGAAACTTGACAGAAGCGCTTCACAGGAGGCTCCCAAGCACTGAGGATGTCACCTAGAAAGGGGATGAAGCGTTTGCAACAAAAACTTCCAGCTTAGCGAACAGAACCACGACAACATGCTTTATTCATTCATGGTTTGTTATCATCTGTGACTGGGCAGCCCTTCTTGTCCATCCCAAATTACCCAGAGGGCAGTTAAATTAAAACACATTACTGTACGTCTGGATTCGCAATGCGGGAAAGACTAGGTAAGCATGGCAGTTTCCTTCTGTAAAGGATGTTAGTAAAGTAGCCAATTTTTTTTCCAGCAATCAATAATGGATTTCTGTTCATCAAAAGACACTTTTTTTTCAAATATCAATTGAATTCAAATTCCACCATACGTCAACTACAAGAGAAATCATAATTAATTTCACTCTTTATATTGTAATTCACTTAATTACTAAATTTCTGGCTTGTTTTCGCTAAATCCATCCACGCTGAAGTTTCCTTCCTCCTTCTCATCACACAGCACAGTCCCGTGTTCAGCTCTTGTTGACTCTTCTTTTAAAAAAAGGAGGAGGATATTTCTAAAATCCTGGGCTCTCAACAAGAGTCTAACCTGGATTCGAAATGTATCTCTACGTTACTCCCCACCCCCCCCCACCCCACCCCCACACAGATGTTGCAAGACTTTTGGAGTTTCTCGGACAATTTCTGATTTTGCTTTTAATTCCTTGTTATCTACCTGTACCCTCGTAGAAGTGCTGTAATAATGCTTCCAATTGTCTGTCAGGAAAAAAAAACATTATCTAACATTACTCACCGTAGTTCTTGCATTTCTTGGCATGCTCTAACGGATGTAATTAAGACAATGTTGAACGACTTGGCACTAGAAGTTGAATTGCATGAATATTTCATCTCTGATTAGATTCTATGAATTTTAGCTTAGCATTTTTTTTCTCTTACCTTGTTGACACTGGAGCAATTTTTGTTCTGTGAATAATATGCATCATTGCTAGAGTCATGAAACAGAACTGTTGCAATTTTATAATTCACTTTGGCATTACTATGTCCAAGCATGAATACGATATTGGCTCTAAAGAGTAGAATGATTCAATGAGATGCCATAACAAACAACATGCGTTGCAATTATTGATACGATAACATTTTGAACCATACTTAATTCAAATAGATATGAGCATGAGTTGCGTGATCATTATGCAACATTTTCTTGCAATCGTGTGGAAATAAAAATTTTGCTTGCATTCTTAGCTTGCATATTCAAACTTTATCTCAGAGATGAGTGATGAAACATACGTTTTAACAGACATAACTTTAAATAACGGCCAACGTTCAGCAAAAAAAAATCATAATCTTAAATATGCGTTCTTAAATATCAAAGAAAAACAGCTTTTTAATGAACAATGTGGCATAATGTAAAAAATCGCAGACCTGCTTTGACCAGAGCTTGTTTCAGATGTTCCAGGTCTGAAAATCAAAATAGACTTTTCTTTTCTGATTGCTTGCGTACATGGTTAAGGGGGAATACGTAGTTAAGGGGGAAAAATCTTTTGCTCACTGCATTCAGACCCTTCCTCATGGTGAACTATGACAGAGGTGTTGTATTATTAATGATACATTACGGAATGGTATCAATAGTGCTGGCGAGCATTATGGAGACATAATTATTGCTATTAGACTTTTTGTCTCTTTGCATCCCGTCTCTAATATGAACGGATTGAAAGCACTCATAAACAGACGCACACACAGACTTAATGGAAAAAAAATACTTGAGTCGAGTTTCAATGTTGCTTTGGTGTCTTCAGCGATGGAAACAGACCTCAAAAGCAAACAACATTCAAAAGTTCAGCTTTCTAATTTATCTGCATTTTTGTATAAACTGAATTCATTGTACAATATTCTCCATCTTCCAACTAAATGCAAGGCAATGGGACAAAAGGTTGGTTTAATTTACTGGTATTGGAATTAGATTTTCCAGTTTTCCAATCAAAGAGAACTTTGATTTTTTTTCAAGATCATAACTTCTTACTACACAGCCAGAACTGTCCTTGCACATACAGATGAAAATTTATTCTCACACTTGCATCATCAAATTGCTCGTTTTGTGTATAGTCACCATCACAAGTAATCACAGCACTTTTTTTTTGAATAGTCATTTTTTTCCTTATCAATTTATTCAGAGCTGCTACAGGTGGCTGGCTTGAACCCGGGTCTCCTGGTCTAGGAGTTTGAATGCTTACATTGAGTCAGTTCCTTACCACATCGCAATCTTTGCTCAATATGAAAGAAAAGAGTTTTACTGAAGACCTGTAGTTCCATTTGTGACTAATCCTATTCGTCATTTCATCGAGCTGGTTAATGTTTCTTGCAAATGTCTTGTCTCACTCCTGGGTGACATATTCAATGCTGTGTAGCCTCTGGATAAAATGCAGTCATTGTGATTTGCCCAGAGTTTGTTGTGGTGCGCGAATCTACTTCCAGTTTCGTGCTGCAGTGCTCTGCAGATGAAGTCATTTAAACAGTGGATGAATACTCGACTTCCAGGAGTTTGCTTTCTTGCCTTGGTTAGCCTGTCCCAGTATTGTAATGTTCTCCCAGTTGGATTAGTCGCCTTTATTTTCAGTGTGCACTGATATGAGAACGACTGGTCATCTTTTGTTGTAAATGCGTGTGTATTATGATGGTGAGTTTTCTGCCCATTGTTTTGATGTAAAGTTTCTTGCTGTTGCTGCATGTCATTTTATATGTTCTATTCGTTCTGTATTTGTGCATATGTGATCTTTTGATAGGGATTGTTTCTGGAACTAAAAGCTTAAAAACACGTGAAGTAGACAGTAAAATACATATGGGGAGAATACACGCAAACATGCTCGTTGAAGTGAAAGCTATGTCAACCAGCTAAGTGCTATCAGTGAGCAATTCCATTTTCTGAACGAATGCCTCTGAAACCAAGTAAAACGCCACAGCGTGAAATGCAAACCTCCTCTGACAAAATTCAAACAAAAAGCCAAATGTAATCGCCACAGGATGGTCCAGGTAATGGTAACAGATGCCCACAACCGTCTCCGCAGTTAAGAATGCGAAATCGAGTGCCACAAAAAATGTTGAATTAAGTAATCATCAGTGTACCATGATACTTGAAAGACCATAAACACCAAGCAACACAGAACCACGACCACGAAGAAAATGAGGACTACAAGAAAAACTGGTGAAACTGCTCCACAGCAAGGATGACAACAAAACAGACAATTTTTAAGAAATGTATCAGTTCGGCAACTAAATGATAACAAAAATACCTCTTCTTATCGAGGACTTAATTACAACTACAAGGATGCCAACAAAACAGACTTCCTGACACCACTAGAGGACATAATACAATGCAATGAAGACAGAGGAAACACAACAGATAATCCGACAGATCATATTCTCCGCACTAAACAGGAGAAATCGCTCTACTCCACTCAACATCTCAGGTGCAGAAGCCCTTGAAAGGTTAAAAAAAAGATAAGCACATCCTGATAATACCTGCAAACAAGGGCTGCCTGACAGAAGTTAGGAACAAATCGGAATAATGTTCATTGTAAAAGCAAAGAAACTACTTGTAGATGCCGACACCGATCAACAGAGGGAAGTGATAACTAAGCCACAAAATTACCTAGACATTTCAAGACTGGGAAAACCTGGAAAAACAATAACAAAGACGTCTAGAAAATGAAGTTGGAAGATTTTAACATCCCGTTTTCAAAGTCTCCCCAAACTGCACATGTGAGACAACCCTCTCAGCCTTTTGTCTCCCTGCCAGACACACTGACAGACTAGCCAAGAAGTTTCCCTGCAGACTGAAACACCTTCGTGGGCTCAACACACTCCATGCATTTTGCACAGGAATTACTCAACAACATCATAGATGCAAAAGTCGATTAAGATGAAATGATGACCTCATTAATGTTACAACGCTGTTGATCAGCATCAATATAACATTAGTTAAGGAAACACTAGCCACATTTCAAAACAAACTGACAATACAGATCGAGTATGAAGTGATCAGCGAAGTTACTGGATTTATGCTTTTCTGCACACATTTCCTTTAATGACGAGGTATACGAGCAATTAAATGGTACACACACGGACTATCTCATTTCTGGGTTCGTGGTTAAGCAGTAATGGTAGCACAGTACGCCCCCAGTTCCAGCCCGAAGACTGGAACACCCACTCACAGAAAAAGAAGAGGTCCTATATAAAGTATTTGCTGTTACTAACAGCTTCAACCACCAACACCTGGCATACAGATAACATCAAAAAGACACTTTGCCCTCTACAGACTGACCACCGACATCTATTTTATCATTATCTCTGAATTAATCATGAGAATTTCAAGATCGAGGGGGAATAGTGAAAAACATACAAACCCTCAGCCAAATTTTGCCAGGTACTATCAAAGACGAAATAACCCATAAACACAACATGAATAACGAATGTGACAGATGAAATAACTCGCAGAAACTGCAAGAAACATTACAAAGGATAAATGGACGGGAAAACCACCATCACAATACATGCACAACGGCTTGCAACAAAAATACATGACTAATCGTCCCTCATATCGACACACACTCACAAAGAAAGACAGCAACTCAGCTGGGATAAAGTTATGATACTGAGATAGGCTAAACAAAGACAAGCTCGAGAATTCTTGGAGGCCTGTTATTCATCCACTGCTTAAATAAATAAACACAGCGAAGCAGACTTCCTTTAAAGACGACTGCAGTATAAAATCGAGCGTAGAACCACCTGCCATAGCAAATATAAGCCTATAGGTTCAGGTATTGTACAACATTTTTCATCCAGAGGCTACACAGCGCTGAACATATCATCGTCGAAGGAGATGAAAAGTTTGCAAGAAAATCAAACAGCGCAGAGAAGTGACCAACAAAATTCTAAACAAAAGTATTCCACTGTCTATGTCGGAGTGACAACATTTGATATCGAATCAACATTGAATTGAGAGATGGCATCAAGAATCCTGAGAGAGGAAAGAAAAGAAAAAGAAAATAATTGGAATCATTGGTGATTATGTGGCAATTTTACTCCGAATGGAGTAATACAGAACATGGCTCATAGGAAGATATTATCTGGAGTTGCATTCTCACAGCGCCAGCTTGTATTTGGTGGTGTTCATCCGAGTAATGAACTAGCCTAAACAATCTTCATTTTTTCCATAAATGAAATTTGCTCCATCAGATCGTCAGAAGTGGAAACAGTCACCGATGATTGCATGATGTACAGCAGATCTGATACTTAAATAATCTATTTCAAATAGAATAAATTTTGCCAATGTACATTTTCTATTAAGATGAGTTAAATGACTTTCACAGGACAAAAGTGTCCGTCACTGGGTACTTTCACAAAGAGAAAAATCTAATTTCCTTACTTGATATTCAATGGCGTCACCATCAATGAATCGCCATATCAGCAAATTTCTGGGCCTCACCATGAAAACAAGGTTCAACTGGACTCACCATAAAAACACAATGGTTACGAGAGCAACTCAGACAAGAAGAATACTGCACGTCTGCAACTAACTATATTCTTGACACTGCAAAAGCTGTCCTCCCTCTCCAAGGAACAGATCAGTGGTGTGGTAGAATATTCTGCAGTTGTCTGAATTATTTCAGTTTCAAGAGCAGTCAAGGGTTTTTTCACCATTCAGAACGAGAAGCATCTTTGCTTGGCACTGTATCCAAAAACATCAATTTCCTTAACATAAAATGTTAATTAACAATTGCAATCATTAGTTACAAGATCAAGTGCAGAAATTGTCCAAGGTCACAGAAGGTTCCAATCTAAACAACACTACCACTTCCAACACCAAACGAATTAGATTAAAGCGAATGCCCACAACATGCAAGTTGCCATCCAAACCACTCAACACTAATACTTGGAAATATATCGCTAGTGATTCGGTGTTCCTGAGACATATCCTACGAATTCCCTCTATCAGGTTATTGCAGTTCTAGTGAAGCTTCCAAGACTTCACCGGTTTAAGACGGGAGCTCACTAAGCCCTTCTCGCCAGCAATAATGAAAAATGATGGTTCACCTTTGAATTCGACATTCCACGTGCAAATAAATAAAAACAGCATTTATATTCTCAAAGTGTCATCGCTTAAGCCTGTCTAACATTTGAAGGGCTTTGATTAATCGACTGTTTCGTGTTATTGATGAGGTGATTGTTGAGGATGAGCAACTCGCCAAGACATTCCCTCAGGTACTATTTTACCTTGAACAGTGCAAGAAATTAAACAGACAATCGGTTGCAGTAAACTGCCCAGCCTTTAACACAACATCGACCCCAACACTGTACAACGCTGAGATCTCAACCACCGCACAACGTTTCCAACCGGTAACCACCATGATGTTTGGGGACACTACCCATCGTGTACGTGGCAGGTATTCATTTGACATGGCCAAGGGTGTCGATCTCATACGCTGTCGGCAAGAATGCCCTGATGCATGATACATTGATGAGAACAAGCAGAAACTACGGAAATGGATGAATAGTTACTGCACAGCAGTCAACAGAGAGGCCTATTCCCTCCCAGTCGTGGAACACTTCAGTGATCAGGGACAGTCGGCATTACATCTTCGGATCACCATTCTCCAGGCAGACTTCGGGAGAGGCCACAGTGCAAAGTTCAAAAATGTGGTTCTGGAAAAACACAACAGGGCAGGCAGCATCCGAGGAGCAGGAGAATCGACGTTTCGGGAATAAGCTTATGCCCGAAACGTCGATTCTCCTGCTCCTCAGATGCTGCGTGGCCTGCTGCGTTTTTCCACCACCACACTTTTCAACTCTGGTCTCCAGCATCTGCAGCCCTCACTTTCTCCTAACAGTGCAAAGTTGCAAAGCTGAAGCTGTGAGCCAGGTTTGGCAGACGAGGATGGCCTCAACCGGGGTCTTATGTTCCTGTCGCACTACAAGTGATCACACAAAACTGTACACTCTCACCCTCTTTCTCACATACAAGCATGTAGTCACCTTATACTGACACCCACACACACACACCCTTTCACAGGCTTATACTGTATCACACTCAGAGATACACTATAGCAACTTTACACACAAGCAAGCACACAGTCTCAAGTACAGGCACACTCAGACGTGCACACTCACATGCATAAGTTTCATGTCCCCATCTTTCTCTCTGTCCTGCATGCACACATATATACAAGTTCTCGGAGTTAATTTGTGGTTGCAGAAATATACATGCAGATAAATTTTATTTTACTCAAAAATGCACATATTGCAGGCAGTCAATCTATACAGTCAATACATACAATATGTTGTTAATCCAACTTTTGAAATGTAACCAGTCTGACTCAAGCCTGGGATACAAACACACTATGACGTCACACCTTTCATGCATTTTCTGAGTTGAGATGTCATGTTTTGCTACAAAACATCAAGTAACCACGAGGAAGTGACCTAAAAGAAAGCCTGGGGTTTACATGATATTGAAATCAAAACTGCAAAGATTAAAGACTTAACAATCCAGTTTTGTTCAATATAATACGGCGTGACACTGTAATTGTTTGCTCCAAATTTCATGTCTTATGATCCTTTACTCTAAAACCTCTTGTTGAATTAGCAACGCTCATGATGATGTTTCCAAATAAACCTGTTGGGCCTGGTTTTGTGTGATTTCTAGCAGCATCTGTGGAGAATGATGCAGCGTTCATGTTGTGAGTGCGATGTAAACCCTCGGCAGAAATATAGAGAGCTTGTAATAGTCTCCAAAGGTTATCTCTGTTTGTTTCTCCTCAGACGCCACCAGAATACTCAATTACTCCAAAGAAGATCCGTCTTTGATCGATGTTATTTGATGATTCATGGAGGCGATGAAAATGCTGTAAACCAGATCATTTTGGGAACAGCTTTCGGGCAACAATTTACAAACCTGGCAGAAGGGCTATGTCTGGAGTATAAAGGGTTGCCAGATGCTAATTTTTAAAATCTGTTGTGTTGAGGTTATGTTTCTTTGTGTCTTTTCGGGGTCTGGAAGCTAAGATGGTTAAAGTATGTGTTACCTGTGCAATGGGGCTTGTGTATTAAATGATGCTTTGCTGAGTTGTGAGCTTAGTTGTTCAATGGTTGTAGATGAGCTGTACAATTCTCACGCTTCCCAAATACTTTGCTAATCTACCACAACATGGATTGGTTCTGTTGAGGTTCACGTAAGTGCATTTCGTCCACTGTATGAATTTCACTTATGAATATTTCCATTGCTCCTTGGCTAACAGTAAAGATAATTCTCACAATTTTGGAGATATTCTCATCGTTTTTAGATGCACTATACATGGTACGATTTTCCTTCCCAGTGCCGTTAGCACTGGCAGATGTTTTGGTTGCCTTCAGAGCTTAAATAAAAGCACGTCTTGGATTTTTTTTTGGGTTGCTTGCTGAAACTGATAGGTTTACTGGGAGTCGTTTCATTCCCTTTCAACCTGTCATCAAAGGTGACAGCTTTGCTGTCCTGTTCCATTTTAAATTTGTCTGGTTTTGCTTGTCATGTTTCTAATTAGTCATGGATCCGGCTTTTCCATTGACGTTTGGATATCGTACCCTAAAAATTATATGCATTGTCTACACTAAACGTTCGGGAGAAGATAGATGCAGAACAGCTTTCGGGAAACACTTTAGACGCCTGCACTGGGGATGTGCCTGGAGTATATTAGCGTGCCAAGACGTTTTTTTCTATTATTCTTGTTAGGTAGAGGGTTTGTTCTTCGAGTCGTTTTGGCAGTTGGAAGTAAAGAGGGTTAAAGTAAGTTCGACCACTGCAATGGGACTTGTGCAACATAAGATGTTTTGATGAGTTGTGAGATTAGTTGTTCAATGTTAGGAGATGAGCTGTTCAATTCTCATGCTCCCCAAATACATTGATAATCTACTACAATATGGCTTGGATCTTTTCAGGTGTACTTAGATAAATTTCATCCACTGTAAAATTCATATCTATGAATATTTCCACTGCTCATTGAACAAATTTGTGAAACAATCTAAATGTTGCCACGATTTTCATTACTGGCACCTTTAGCAATGGCTGGCAGTCTATTTGCCTCACAAACTAAAACAAAACATCTTCAGTTCGTTTTTGGGCTGTTCACTGAAGCTGCTAGGTTTACTGGGAACCGTTTCACTCCCTTTCTAGGAAACACCATTAGTACTGTGTTGCCTCCTGTACAGCATTGCTGTCCTGTTATACTTTTAATTTTTGTGTATTTATGCTGGGGATTTTTCTGTTTAGCGATGGTTCTGTTTTTTTCCATTGGAGCAGTTTGGACATTGTGGAAATTGGATGTAAAGAGGGTTAAAATAAGTTCGACCAGTGCATTGGGTCTTGTGCAACATAAGATGTTTTGATGAGTTGTGAGATTAGTTGTTCAATGTTAATAGATGAGCTGTTCAATCCTCATGCTCCCCAAATACATTGATAATCTACTACAATATGGCTTGGATCTTTTCAGGTGTACTTAGATAGATTTCATCCACTGTAAAATTCATATCTATGAATATTTCCACTGCTCCTTGACCAATTTTGTGAAACAACCTAAATGTTTACAGGTTTACTACGGGATGACACGATTTTCATTACTGGCACCTTTAGCAATGGCTGGCAGTCTGTTTGCCTCACAAACTAAAACAAAATATCTTCGGTTCGTTTTTGGGTTGTTCACTAAAGCTTCTAGGTTTACTGGGAACCGTTTCACTCCCTTTCTAGGTAACACCATTGGTACTGTTTTGCCTCCTATACAGCATTGCCGTCCTGTTATACTTTGAATTTGTGTGGTTATACTGGAGTTTTTTTCTGTTTAGCGATGGTTCTGTTTTTTTTTCCCATTGGAGCAGTTTGGACATTGTGGTTTAAACGAGGTTAAATCAATGACTGTAGATGCTGGAAATCAGATTCTGGATCAGTGGTGCTGGAAGAGCACAGCATTTCAGGCAACATCCAAAGTTCAGCGAAATCGACATTTCCAGCAAAAGCCCTAATGAAGGGCTTTTGGCTGAAACGTCGATTTAGCTTCACTTTGGATGCTGCCTGAACTGCTGTGCTCTTCCAGCACCATTGATCCAGAAATTGTAGCTTAAACATTAATGCACCATCTGTACTAAGCGTGAGACAGATTGATCAGGCAGACATTTAGGGAACCACATCCATAAGCATCAATTAGCTAACAAGCAACAGGACCAACTCTCCCTGGTAGCTATACACACGAACAAGTACCCTGAGTTTGACTGGGCCAACAGAATCTTCCGAAGATCAGATAAACAAAGAATAGCAAAGGAACCCTTGGAAGCATAGTCCACATCCTCAGACTCCATCAACAACAATTTGATCTGGACCCGAAATGCATACCGCAATGGAAAATCCAGAACCAGCAATAACCAGAAACAGTTCAAACAGAAACACAAAATTTCAGTGGAACAGTGCAAAACCGCTTCTCGGAAGACAACAAAACATGGATGATGTCACCTAGAAAGTGAACGAAGATTGGATGAAATCCCGAGCAGCTCATTGAACGGACCAATTAGGAATGCATACTGCTACCTATCCACTCATATTCACAAAACATTAAAAATGTCTGTTAGTAGTACTGATTCTTGGCCGTTTCAGAGTGCAGTGAAGTGTCAATTGAACTCTTGGCTTTGTGAAGTATCAGATAGACCAGATCAAGTAACTGCATGAGGACAAGTAGAAAGATAATTTTAAAATAAATGAAATAGTCATTATGAGAGTTTTCAGTTCCATGTTATTGTTGAATTTGTAACCGGCATCGGCCATGTTGGTTTCATAACCTGTTACCATAATTTTTGTTTCACTTTCAACTAAGAAAGCTACTTTGTGATTCGACCTTTTCCCTCCTTATTGACCGTGCTTTCACAGTTGGAATTGTCATATAGCTACCCAGTCAAAGGACAATTGACATGTCTACACTTATCATGTCAGTAATTCTTAAAAGTAATGCAGTTTCTGGAAATTATTCTCCTGGTAATTAGAATGTTTAAACAATAGAGTAACTATCTAATATTTGCCTGAATGTCTGTAGTTTTGCAGGTTCTGTTGGGAAATAGTGAATGGTTCTAGCAATATAGTGCGAAAACAATTACCATGCCATGAATAATTTTCCATTTCTAGTTATTATACATATATAGCTTGCTATTCTTGAACAACATTATTCTGAAAGAAAAAAAGGGAACGAATTACCATGGCTTAAGCTCTCGAACCGAGAAATAAAAAAGTACCTCCTAACTAACTTTGAAGTTAAACTGCAGCTACAGTATTGTTAGATATCTTTCCTTTATGATGCTGTATTTTACCGGCACATTGACATTTTGTCCAAAGCATCTATTTCCAGTACTCCTTTTTGCATATCTACTGGCAAAATGATTTGTTGCCTTGTTCTGCATTTCACATGGAAGCAAATAACAAACCGTTAAAACATTATTCTTTGTCTTTGTCTGTTAAGACTGTTGCCGTTAATTTTTCCCATTTTATGTTATTCATTTACACAACTTTTGGGCATCAACAGCACAGCTAAAATTCATTGATTCTCTGCAACTATTAGTGAAAAATGAACTGGACCTGCATATTAGAAATTCTCACACAGAATTTCATCAACACTTTATGATAAAAGAAAACATGAATTTGTTTCTTTTGGATGAACAAACGGCTGTATACTTCAGAGTTAGTTATGTCTGTATTTTGATTGCACTTTATGAAATTAACAAGTTTTGTTTACTTGTTTCATTTTAAAATCTCTCTATTCAACTCAGCAGTCTTTAATCAACGTCTAAGGTCCCAACTTATATAATTTTTTGGTAATCTGAATGGAATTACAGAGGAGAATTAATGCCAGGGTTTATACACTGCAACCCAGCTGTATAAACCCTGTAACATGCAGGCCTTTTGAACGCAGTGTGGTGCACCCGCAGTCATTTTACGATGTACCATTTAGAAAGGGTGGATAAAATTAATTTTGCCATTGAATTGAATGATTGTGATTCTTGCAGACTCATTTGAATTCAAATTAAAGTTCAAATGTGATAACGTTTGCACTGAAATTGTAAGTCTATCAGTTATCCTGTCTATTTTGGTTCGTAAGGAAAAGGGACGTTGTGTTTAAATGGAAGTTAATATTTCTACCCCATTGTTGCTGAATCAGTGACATTAAATCATCTGATGAATAGTACATTGTGACAATTTTGATGATTACTAGTAATTGAGCAGGTAGTTGCTTCTAGTACTTTGGTAGTTTGGAAATTCTATTTCAATTACGAAATTAATTTGAAGTTGTCATCAGAATTGTTCAGATTTTGCCCCATTTGTTGGGTAGATCATAATATATTCAGCAAGAATAATTACTTTTCACTGCTTTCTGCACCACCATACAACAGATTTTCTTTTGTTTTAATACCACATTAATTTAATCAATAAGCTTAAATCCTTAATTTATTCGTTGTGACGTTTGTTAATACTGAAATACGAAGCCAATCGTGATCATGATGCAATTATATGATTTCGTGTGTATTAGTGCCTTATTCGTCTATCAGCAAACTGCACCAGGGTAAAGGACATCCTGACTCGTCCATCTTTGTGCCAAAACCTCGAAAATCCAAAGCTCAAGTCATCAGCTGCGTTGGGTATGAGAGTGGCCAGTGTGTAATATTATACATTAATTCCCATAATTGTTATTGTCATCCACCGTCAAGTAGTTTTTCATTTTGTTCAATGCTTGACCAGCTGGAATTTCAAGACTAGGGAGCAAATTATAGGGTGAGAGAAGAGATATTAGAAGCAACATTTTTTTACCCAAGAGGTAGTTGGAGTGTGGAATGAACTTCCTGAAGAAATGATGAATGTGTGTACAATGCAACACATTTTATATATATATATAAAAAACATTGGGAATGGTTATGTGAAGCGGAAAAATTTGGTTGGATTGTAAGTCAGTAATAGGCAGGTATAAATCGTTTAGTTTCCGAACCAAAGGGTCTGATTTGTGCTTTATGCCTCTGTGAGTCGATAATTCTTTGAGACTTATTTTACCAGCATTGGACGCAAAAAGCTGCACTAATGTCAATAGGTTTTTATTTAGTCGTGTCATGTTTTTAAGACGCATTGAACATAATAGAGTTCCCACTACTCTCATATAAAAATGCACCATGAATAAAGGACGATAGCACAATCTGTGCATGCTGTTACTTCACAAACCAAATATGTGTATTGACTAGCTCCCAGAATTAAAAACAAGAGCTGCATTCCGTATGCAACTGAACATCTTGCCAACTTATTTCGTCACACGAGCTCTGATGAACAAAATTCAAACTAACGTGTCATTTTGAGCCAATCTCGAAAGCTTTTGCTTTGATTCTTTGCAGACCACAGATTGTTGCTTCGAAAATTATTAATATTGATCGGAATCATTTGCTTATTGTCCTCAGAATTATATTTTTGTTTCCATATTCTATGCTGAGAACTTGTTTCACCTTTTGCAATTGTTCGGATCGTAGCTGATTACTTTATATTGAATATGTTTGATTTAATGAATGTGCTTAAAAAAGAAAATATATGGTGATGAAATAAGTAGACTTGCCGTTTGCAAAATGTACTGATCATGTGAGTGCTTTTATAAAAAGTTACTTTCTTCAGTATCCGTCTTTTACAATGTTGCGTGTTCTTTTGCCAGGTGCAGTAAATTTATTTCACATCAAAGATTAACGTTTTAAAGTTATTACTGCCGTACCAACAGATACTTTGCATATTGTTGCCATGGAAGCGCAAGCCATTTTCCCCACTAATTGCAGAAAAAAAACGGATTCATTTTCACCTCCAGTTTCGACATGAACATTTTGTTTTAGATTTTTCAGATTTCTTCACAGTTGCCGTTGATAACATGAGGAGACCGAAAGTTGTCCAGTTGAATGCGGACTGCTACTCCATTCGATGGTAATTTTGCTTTAGTTTTGATGAACTGCACCAAAAAATTACAGGATGACAATTCTCCAATTCTTTTCCAAGAGTGAGATTTATTGAAGTCATAGCTTTGCTTGGAACACATTGGTGATTTGAAAATTTGGCATTTCCAAGCTAACCATCTCGTTATCTTTGTTTGATTGTGTAAAACTGCAATACTTGAGTTTATGAGATTAGACAACTCTGTAAATCTCAATTCTTTTAAAACAGCGAATCATGGGTGATTCAAATACTTATATTTGTAGCCAAGCTAACTTGAAGGCTGCATTGATTATACTTTTAAATCTGTTATATCGTAGATGAAATATTCTGTCACAAAATCACTTTCATGTATCACTGGTAAGAAAATGTCACGTGTCCATTCATTCCTCTGTACTACAATCCTAATTGCAATTACCAGAGCAAAATCAGAGGAAAAATCTGAATGGAGATTGAGAAATCATAATTTGCCGCATTTTTTCAATTCCTCAGTCATGTCAACATATATGCAACATTCCAATGTATTTTATGCATTTCTTGAAAGAGTTAGTAGAATGGAGACTAAACATGCATCTTTTTTTCACTGCAACTTTTCGTTTGGCAACATTGAATCCGAAAACATGGACATTGATTCAAGCATGCCAGAGATTCTTTTCACACCGGTGAGTATGCTTACTGCATCCCTGGAGATCTATATTCCTATCATAGTTTGGGAAGGACAGTAGTCCACCTTTGAGGCAATAGCTTCCTTGTTACATGAGAAGGAGGAAGTGCACATATATCACCAGAAAACGTATGTGAACTTTGGAGGGATTCATGGCATAAGGATTGATACTGCCCATGAATGTGGCACGAAAATGATATACGACCTAATGCACAATCTTTGAAATCAATTAGCTCCCTAACTCAATGAGGCTAGACTTTAATTTGAGCTTTCGTTTAAAAACACAATTGGATTGCATTGCTTTATTTAGCGCTTCGCAGTTCTTCTGTTGGACATATCCTGATGCTAACAGTGGGCAGTGTCTTTTGGAATCCCAGCTTTATGTTTCCTTTGATATAAATCTAAAAAATGTGATGCTGACTGAACCATGAAGCCTTTTTCTCATTAAAGAGGGGTAGTAGAATGTTTGCGTGTTATCATGCCTTAAATAAGGGTAGTCATCACGATCTTTTCCTGTTCATTCACAGCAGAACAGGGGATCAATTTGCGTTATTTCCAACACTCAAAACATAAACCAATGAGTCAGGCAAATGTACGAACTGAGCACTCCCCATCTAAAATTAATTTCACTGCATTAAAAGCACTGAACAAGATGGCGGTTTTCTCTTTTGGAAGACCGCAATTTGACTAGAGAAGCATTATTTTGTGCTCACAATTTCCAATGAAACCATTGCTCCAATTATGCAAAAAAAAGTGAAGTCCTAAGATCTCTCAGGTATCTGCTTTTGTCATGTTTAATTAGAGTTGAAACAATTTTGCTCATGCATCTTCTCGTAGTGCTCAGAATTATTTTCGAATCTTGAAATTTTTTTTCAACTTGTGCTGAACAGACAGCTTGGTAATGTCAATTCAATTACATGTCATTAGTTACTAACCCAGTATCGTCTCTGACTTCAACGGTGAAAATTGGTGGGGCAACGTTTTAACTGTTTTATATACAACTGTAACATGAAATCTTGAATCCACAACGTTGATGCACCTACGGATTTCATTGTGAGTGTTGGGAACATGTTTTTGATTTCATAATTGTATAATTTCAACTATTTTTTCGTTATCATATAATTGAAAATGTAAACAAATATTATAAATTCAATACATTTTGCTCGTCCAAAACTGGTTTGTACAAAATATGTGAAAAGCTCTAGCCGTATTTATCATTTTATGGCATTGGTGCCTCCCCATGTGACAATGCTGTCACTTTAAAAAAGTTATTTTGTGGCATTGGTTTCAGAGTTTCTGTGTCAAAGGCGGCGAATGATAATTCTTACAGTGTTCTATTTCAGTGTTTGATTTAATAATTTTACAGAGGTTGTGCCTTTTAATATTATTTGCTCATTCAATCACTAAAGGTTTTCTGCAATTGGAAGTAGTGACTTCGGCAGTTTCATTAAAAGTGAACAAACTAATATTTTTGGAAATGTTAGATAAGCTGGAGTTGGTCTGTGAGGAAATTGGGGAATTATTTCATCAATATCTCCACATTTCAAATTCCTGAAAATTCAACACAAACTTTGGAAATAGCAAAACTACAATTGCAAATGATATGTATTGATTAAGATACAAAATCGAAAGTACAAATAGAAAGAGAAAAGGAAATGAAATGGTGTGAATTACGAGTAAAAGCAAAAGACAATGGAACTGAGAGGAAAACCGTAGCAGAGGAAAGAAGAAACAGAAGACTGAATGTAAACTTTCAAGAGTTGTTAATTAGAGTAGAGTATCGATTTAAAAGGGCAGAAGTGAAGATAAATATTATGCTTAGTGAGGAGGATAGTGAGGATGAGGTAAGCCATTGGCTTGGCAAAAGGTCTTATAGTGAAGTGTTTTATTGTGTCCAAGCACAGTCGAAATTCGGCGAGAAGATGCAGAAGTATTTTCTTAACTTCAGTTGTGAAAGTGGCTTAACAAATGAGGTGGCTGGTGACCAAGTTGGTACAGTTAATCTAAACGAACTTGGGAGGTGGAGCTCGTGGCGTGTTTGTATCAATAACTGCAGGGTTATCTGGGGGTCATGATGAGGTTAAGAGTGCTATCTAATAGGCCTAAAAGCCAGTGCCAGAAGCCTAAAGGTAAGGTGCAGGAAAATAAGTCGCAACTCTGGTAAAACCAAGTCGAGTTTTAAAGAATCATAGAATGGACAAAAACACTGAAAATGCATCCAATATGTGACGTGCGCAGGGCAACTATTATTTTGGAGGAGGACAAAATCACTGCATGACGTAATGCGAAATCATATGAAAGAGCAGAGAGTTGCAACTGCGAGAAAAGAAGGTGAAATAGCTGATAAAGATGAGTTGTGTCAAAAAATTAAAGTTTGGATTCTGATGTCAATTTCTTTCTAGGTGATAGGAATTGGGAAAAGAAAAAAAATCCTCAGATGGTAAGGAAAAGCATTAAAAAAAACCATGAAGGAGAAAGCTTAGATGTTATCACTGTAATAAGGTATACCATTTCAAACCACGTTATTGGTGATCAAACAGCACGGGGCAAGTAGATGTTGGAAAAACAACATGAGCTGGAAAAGTTTATTGAAATCGAAGACAAAAGCATTGTTGAAGCAGACAAAAACAGGCTGCATCAGAACGTACAATTTGATCAGGGGTTGTTTGCTCTTCCTAACTGATTTACTTGCAGAGGCAAGATTTACTCACATTTGCCAGCAGGAGCAGGGAATCAAATTCTAATAGACAGTTTGAAAAGTTGGTGTTATGGCGAATTCGTGGTGAAATGAGAACTATTCCATTCTGTAAAGTGAAGTTGGGGTGCCAAGTAAAAGGTGACGAAGTGTTTGTAGGACTGCAGAAGGTACGTGTGCTTCCAGCAATACAATTCTTCCTTCGTAATAATGTAGCTGGAACACAGGTGGAATCGCTGCCTTTTGTGGTTGGATGGTTGAGATATTCTGGAATTATTTGATTGTGTGATTGTAATATCACAATTCAATGCATTGAAACAGGATGAGAAAGCAAAGAATAAAGATAGGGACTTTGAAATACATTTATCAGATACCCTGTTTGATCAAACGGTTGAGAAGAACAGAAACAGAACAGGAGACGAATATTTTCAATTTAGGGAAATGAACTGCATTACAACAGAAGAATGAAAATCTAAAAGCAATTACGTCTAAAAGCTAACACAGAAGAAGAATCTGAGTGTATCACAGAACATTACTGCCATAAAATTGACTTCTTGATGAGGAAACAGAAACGATTGCATATACAGGTGAATGCAAAATGGGCAGAGATTCATCAAGCTGTACCCCTTGTACGTCACAGAAAGGAGATTTTCCGTTTTGTGCAAGAATTATGATTAAGAGGAAATTTAGGAGAACGGAGGACTCAAGCCAAAATGTGAAACATTGTTTTACTGGTCATGACTGTACAAGGAATTTGCAGAAATTTGGCCGCGATGTTTGGGTATTTGCAACAAATGTGGCAATAAGAAATCCAGCATCATTCAGAGCAATGAGGCATTTGAGGAATTTTTGCAAGCGTTTAAGCTGATTGCATACGCCTAAAACAGTTGTCGGCATCAGTATTTGTTAATTATAATGGATGTGTCCAGTGCATACCTGAAGGAAAGTCCATTACCCAATGTTACAGCAAAATGGAGTGCAAACCAGTAACTAAAATTTCTCGTGAGATAGGCATTATTCAGAGAGACAGTTTCAGATAAAGGCCAAGCTTTACATCAAAATTAATCAAGTTTGCGATGCATGGCATAAAAATAAAATAAAAATAAAACAATTCAATCCTACTGTGTGGCAACGAGAAACGCACGGAGCATAAGGCCAGTAGCATCAGACTTTGAAGAACATATTAAGAACTGATAATCAAGATCCCCAGAAGACTGACATCAATGAATTACGATGCTGGTTTTTGCAATTCGGGACACAACTAATTAATGCACTTAATTCCATCCATTTCAACTCATTTGCGAGCATGAATTGAAGCGATCACTGACATTAATTATGGTGAAATTGATGAGGCAGAATTCGGAGACCACACGTTTCGACTATATATCAATTTTTAAGAAAGATTACATTGAACGAGTTATTTGGCTAGGCAGCATTTACACGCAGCACAGCGCAGGTGAACCAGGCAGCAAACAATAAATGGAAAAAAAATAGCAATTTTGCTAGTGGTCATAAAGTGTCATTATTACATCCAATGAGAGGTAAATCCTTAAATGCAAGTCTTAGCTGACCTTACCTAAGAAGATTGAGTGATTGGGTTATTGGATAAGTATGGCAAGGAGAAAGAAATATCACAGAATGTGACATGTGGATATGCACAAAAGCTATTTTTGACTGGGCAGGAAAGCAAAAGGTTACTGGCTACATCACAAAGTGAAGAAACAGGCCCAGTGGATGCTGAATTGAACTTTCATCAAATTAAATTGCAACAATTCTCAAAATTGGGAAAACGTATTCAGTTACTTTCGAGAGGAAAATATAAATGATCCGAGAGAATCATTACGACTGCATGGGGAGTAGTGTGGCAATAAACCGGGAAGTTTTTATCTAGTTATACCTAATATAGACACATGAAAGATTTTTTTTCTAATAAACAACATCATTAATGCCTTAACCCTCTAAAGTTGGCACAGTTTCAAAAAGAGATTGAATACATTTTCAAAGACAACAATATCGTAGTGATTTTCAGGGACTGGAGCTTATCAAAATTAATAATGCCAAATCCAGACGGCTCCCAATGATTATGTTTGGACTATTTAAAGTCATAACAACCTGATTCTTGCCACATTCACTTAGGGTAGACTGCAGTGAGAACCTGGAACAAGTATATCACATTTTTAAGTTGGACTCATTCAGAGACATTGGTAGATAACTTTATCCGAAATAATGAAGAAAAATTCAATTCCCGTTGCACCACGTTAAGTATATATACGCAAAGTCATGTTACTTGGTATGAAAAATGGCTTCGTCACCTTTGCCTGACAGGCGGTAAAGTTGTTTCTGGATTAAACAAATGAATGATTTAGTACGACGATCTGATGGTTTTAGTTACATGTGGATGGAATATTTGCAGCATATTTTGCAATTTTTCGTTCGATTTCGGGAGGCAGTCATGGTGATCAGCGTGGTTAATTTTGAGTTTGCAACAGCCCTAGTCACATTCCTGAGCCATGTTATTGTACAAAGACGCACTGGGTATGAAAGCCACCATTATTAGGTAGATTTCTCTGCAATGACCAAACAGGCAGTTCAAAGATTCCAGAGCTGATTGCGTTTTATCAGACGTTCGTACCGAATGTTAAAAGGTTGGTTGCTTCAATTATTTACTTCCTAAAGAAATTCGGAAAATTCCAGTGGACGGTGGACTGTTAGAAAACATTTAAGAGCCTGAAAAGTATCTTGGCTACTATCCCAGTGTGAGTCACAGACAATTTTGCAAAACTATTCTAGGTTTATATCAATGAAACTGTTGTGAGTGTAAGTATGTTACTCTTTCAATAACACCGCGAGAAGATAGCAATACATATCGGGCATTTTCCCAGAAAATCGAATGATAATCAACAGAAATATTTCACGTGTGAGAAGGAAATTCTTAGCTTAATTTGGTATTATAACAGAACAACATGCATATTTTCTGTAATGTGTAACATCATCTTATATACTGATCCAAATAAAATAAGGCTTTTGGTGAGATTTAAGGACAAAAAAAATTAGATTGTTTTAATATTTATTTTTTCCGGTATTTAACTAATTTTATCTTCTTTGTTTCTTTGTATTTGACCTACAGTTTTTAAATAAATTTTGTTTTGCTTAATGTCGAGAATTCTGAATATTGGCAGCGCATTAAAACATGCTTTTTGCATTTATGTTCAAAATAAGAAAAAACTTCCAGACTAGGATACATTTTAAAAATTTTTTGAAAAGGCCTGGTTTGATCCACAATACTGAATATTTTCTAAACCTTAACCTTACAATGCACACTTTATTATGAACAGTTTCAGCTGTTGTTTTTTTCAATTCAAACACAAGCAACTGTCACGTAATATAAAGCAAACTATCATCTTTACTGAAACTATTCGACTTCTTTTATTTTTCCCTTCGATACAGGGATGCCAGCTGCGGAACTTTATCTGAATAGAACTAAAGTAGACATCAGTCATTCCAGCAAGATCTTCGTTCCTCATAAAAGCAAATTGAAACGTTTTTTTTTAACGTTAACAACAGCTGTCAAGCTGGAAGGAAAAACACGCTAACAATCCTGCAAGCATGAATAATTACCAAATATAAGTAAGAAATTGGAAAAAAATACGATAAATTAGACTTTGAAACAGACATTACCTAACGTTTTTTCCAGCAACAATTTTTCTGTAAATGATCATGAATATCAATTTAAGTATGGAACGTTCCATGACATTTAACAAAACATAAAGCTTGTTCTGAGCATAATTTCTTAGGTTACTAGGACTTATACAATCATTGACACGGCATCAATGTGAGGAGTATAGTTTAGCAATATCGAATTTTGGACTCAAAAGTAATATAAGAACTCAGCTGGGCTGACAGCATCTGTGAAAAGAGAGATTGAATTAATATTTCGAGTTGTTTACGAGTTCCTCACAGTTAAGGAATCAATGTGTATTTCAAACTGTGAGCAGTTCACTGATGAAGATACAATAATTGATAGACTCAAAAAACGTCCCTGAACTTCTTCATCCATATCTCTGGAAAAAGGCAATCTCAGAATTGTGATCACATTTCAAACATAAGATTATTTTTGTAGTTTCTATCATTTTTGCCACAGATTCGCGTTTTTTGTCTCCTTATGTAAATTCGCTCTCAACATTTTTTAGGGACTGAAGCGAATCAAGCCAAATATAACTCCATCACCTATGCACAAGCAACCGGACAGCAAGTTTTAAGGAATGACAGATGGGTCGCATTCTGTTTCATCTTATCGTAAATATTTCTCCGCTACACTGAATGTCACCACAAACTATAATACAAAAAAGAAATAGGGTTGCTGAAAATCTCAGATGAAGATAACCATTTCAGAAGAAACTGAACATGCATGGCAGAACCTTTCGAGACAAAAAGAGAGCTAGTTTTTCGATTCCAGAAATCTTCTTGGATGAGTTTGGTTCTCTGCAAATGCAGCTAGACATGCTGGTTTCCTTCAGCTATTTCCTTTTTTTTGGTTTAGACAACCTTACACCAACATTCTCTGCTATTATGCCAGAATCCGTTATTTCCACACCTGAATGCACCAGGTAGACTTGCGGAAATTTACCGAACTCACTCGTGCTGACGTCTTACTTTTCAAGCAGTCTCGATCACTGAATTACCACCTTGATACACAGCATTACTTTAGCAAAGGCAGTTCTGTCGTCCTGCACTATTACGAGCATTGTTCACAATTCATTCTAGTTTATGTCAAAATACTCTTCTGAATTCGAGTGTCCACACTGTAATTTGCAACTATATTATCTGTAACGTAAAATAATTAACAACATGCACGGGAATACATCTCACACTACAATTATAAGTTTGCAAGGCACATCAATAAAGTGATTTGAAGTGACTGAAGGTAACCATTTTCACAGAAAAGGAAATCTGTCTGACATAAAGTGAAAGTACAAAACATCTCAAATCAAATTTCTGAAGTGTTGCAAAGATGAAGTAACTAATGAATGAGCATGAAACATTTATCTCAGCGTGCACTGTCTTATGATAAGAACGGAGAGGTTTTGTATCCAGAGATGTGACTGCATAGCTGATTGAGATTCTTGACAGCAAATATATACACTTCGAAATTTCCATTCGAAAGAAACATTCAAAATCCAGTATTTCTTGGACACTGCAGATGAGAAATCGTGGAAATCAACTCTGAAGTGATGGAATTGGAGAATTTTCTGAGGCGTTTATAACATTACTCTATTTCAATATTTGAGGTGAACGCATCCTTTTAGGAAAAGCATATAGCCCAAAAAGCAGACAGCTAAATACATTCATTCTATCTACCATTTCTGCTCCCACCCTCTAAAGCTATACTTACAATGCCTTGATTTGTATGACAACTGCCAGAAACCATGAAGATATACTGACATAGGCAGCTATTTACAAGATAAATCAGTTTGGTAAAAGACAGGGCTTTGCATCATGTAAGGGCGCAATTCACTCATAGCACATTTGAAAGTTACAATAAGTTAGTATCATAAAATCCTTACGCTCTGGATGTAGGGTGGTTGGGCCATCGCGTCCACAACAAATTTCTGAAGAGCGTCCCACCAGAAGTCAATTAACTTGCATGTGCCTGGGCACTGTGGGCACTTCAGAATATCTCATTCAACTAACCTTCAGATCTTTGGATTTTGGGGATACAGGAGCACCCGGGGGAATCACAGGCAGAAGTGCTAATCTTCGAGGAGAAAGTGAGGTCTGCAGATGCTGAAGATCAGAGCTGAAAGTATGTTGCTGGAAAAGCGCAGCAGGTCAGGCAGCATCCAAGGAACAGGAGATTAGACGTTTTGGGCATAAGCCCTTCTTCAGGAATGTCGGAATGTAGTCCGGAGTCATGCGGGATGAGTCAGTTCCGTAGGCAGGTGCTGAGGAAGGAGATGTGTCTGTGGTAGCGAGTCTTTTTTTGACAACGTGGCTGAAGAGCTTCTGTGCAGAGGAGATTACCTGTGGTGTGGAGTGAGAGAGGGACTCACTGAAATCCTTGTAGAGGGAGGAAGAGAGCTTCTTCAAAGAAGGCATCCTTGCAAGAGGATTCGCAGTAGGTTAAAATCTTCGAGGAGAAAGTGAGGTCTGCAGATGCTGGAGATCAGAGCTGAAAATGTGTTGCTGGATAAGCGCAGCAGGTCAGGCAGCATCCAAGGAACAGGAGATTCATCGTTTTGGGCATAAGCCCTTCTTCAGGAAGAAGTCATATGCCCGAAACGTCGAATCTCCTGTTCCTTGGATGCTGCCTGACCTGCTGCGCTTTTCCAGCAACACATTTTCAACAGAAGTGCTAATCACTGTTCCAGTTTTTTTAAATTGCTTTGCTTTCTCCTCATTCCTATGTTTCAAAATGCTCTCGTGCATTAATAATCACATTGAAACTACAAGTTTTTTTTTATTTCCAGTTGCAAATTGAAATCTAGAATCAACCATCATTTGTTTCGTCAGCATGATGTAAACATCTATGACCTTTTCCAAGGGACCAAACACGATCTCACTCTGTATTCAATTGAGGACCACTCTATATTTTCTGATATGTTTTTCTATGCTATTTGATATATTTGCATTGAAATTTCGCACCATATGTTTGCACTTTTTCGCATTCACATCATTTCTAACCAGCCAGTAAGATTTAATATCTGAAAGTGATAATCGTTGGAAGATGGGGAAAGAAAGTGTAATGTCTTCACGCTTAAATCCACCTTTCATCACTTAAAATAAATGCATCAATGAAAACAAGTTGAAATAAAGCATAGATCCTACTGAAATTGAAATTAAATACAATGCATGTCGTCACGCTGTTGTAAACGCTGAGAACTAAAAAAAGGCAGATGCCGTAATACTTCATCAATTATACACAGAAAGGTGATTTCGTAGCCCAAATGAATGTAGTAAATAAGGAAGAAGTGCGGGATGGGTTTTGGTAGAATTTTCCTGGTGACCAGAATTAATTCAACTGCTAATACAATTATGCTCTACAAAGTTCTCTAGAAAGGTGACTTGTTAAATAAAATCTTACATCGAGAAAAGTTCCCGTGCCTCGCTAATACTCGATGAATCCCTGAATGAAAATACTTACAAATCGCAAAAAAATGAATTTGATTGTATGTGTTTAATTATGACATGTTTGGTGAGATCTACAAAGTTGATTCCGATGCAAACATTCCAACATTATCCAATAAATCATTGGACATAAATTTCTAAATTACATTAGTAGCATATCAACATGCAATCGCATATTATAATGATGAGTCATTGAAAAGTCAGAGAATTGTAAGAAAAATGCACTGTTTAAGCGCCATCCTCTCTGTCAATATGTTACTTGTTATTTGAACATATTATGCAATGAAAATTTTGTATTTAAGTTATAAACATTCTTTACATTCTAACGAAAAGTTAACAATTATATAAACAGTTAGCCAACAGTTTGTTGCTCTGCTGTTAAGGCAAGTGTGAATAGTGTTAACAACGAAGTGTGGTTCTGAAGAGGCAAGTGGTAAGTCAGATGTGTCAACGAAATTTATTTGGCGCCAAAGAGTAACAAGAACATTAATGGATAGAACGGAATTAGGTACGAGGCTAAACAGCATAATTTTGCAATATAATTCAGAACAAGGATTTTATGATTATTTGAAACGAGAGAGTAGTTAAATTGAACATCACCTCGAGGAAGGGCCAGGATTGAAAATCGTGCAGAATGCATTCATGGAAAATGAAGGGAAACAAAAATGAACTTGCCATCATTATAGCTGATACAAAACAGTGAAACTATTTCAATTACAGTTGTCAGTGATGGTTGTGTAGTCAGTGAGGAAAAGGAAGAGGAACTTGAAATTAAAGTACCTGAAGCAGAAATGCTGATTAATCGCTCCCTGATGAACGTACAGTAATTTAGATTGTTAAAATACATGCCTTATTCCATCATATCACACTAATGTTCAGTTCCAAAATTAGCTTTGTTCTGGACTTGCTCCATTGGAACAAAGGCAACAAAGATTGAAGAAGGAATTGAGGGATAAAAACAGAATGAATAATTTGATTGACTTAACACACTCTGTGTATATTTTTTTTCAATTGAGCATTAGTCTTTTTGCAGCTGGACAGGCAGATGACTTTATGCTAGTCGTGCAGATTCATCATGACTTTGCTCAGTCCCGTTAAACCAATGTAATATTATTCTTTGAAAGAACGACAAATCTTGTAGTTAAAGCAGAACTATCGATGTGTTGGTTTTGCATTTCATGTAAGCATTTGTCAAGATGGCAAGCAACATTCAAATGTACAAATGATAGGCTATGACGATCGTCAATAATAGACAATCTCAGAAGGACCCCTTGACATTGAACAGTGTTACCATTACTCAATCACCCATGATCAATAACATAGGCTTTATAACTGACCAGAAACTGAATTGTTCTCATCACATAATGAGTGGCGACACCAACATGACACAGGCTTAGAATAATGCATGCCCTAACTCCCCCATGTCTACCCATCACCGATAAGACAGATGTCAGACGTGTGATTGAACACTTCTCCCGTGCCTCAATCAGTTCATGCTCAAAATGTATAAGAATTCTGACGACACTCACTTTGCAGCAGGTCACTTGTTTAGCCCTGTATCCACACACATCACCCAATCAATCACCAATGTTCAGTAAGAGCAGACTGTATAATATAAAAATGCACTGCAGAAATTCAATGAAGATCCTTAGAGAGCAACCTCACGATGCACAACACTTCCATACAAATGGATAAAGACAGCAGATATGCGAGAATACCACTAACTTGAAGTTCCTCTCCAAACCACTCAGCATTCTGACTTTGAAATATATCTTCGATCCCTTCACTGTTGCTTGAGTAATGTCTTAGATTTCCTTCCAGAATAGTTTTGTTGATCAACCACAGCAGGACTTCAGTAATTCAACACAACTGCTGTTCATCACTTAATTCTTAAGTGCAGCTATTGATGAACAGTCAGTAATGGCCAGCTAACGGCTCCCACAAATGAATAAGTACATTTTTAAATGTTTGCAGACTTAAAAGTAAAGCTGCATTGTACCAGTTTTTTAAAAAATCATTGTCATTCGTTAAGAAAATTATTTTCTGATGTCCAGAAAACCACTTGTGCACGAACGTTGCATTGCTGAGGAACATGTGACTATAAGATGGTAAGGTATTTGTGCAGAGTGAAGCCATCTGGCCCATCGTATCTCGTCCACCAATCGACTTTGGCCGATATGATTTACAATCCAATTCTCTGCATTTTGCCTGTAACCTTCTTTGCACTTACTTTTCAGGAACAGTTCTATGTCAACCAGAAATGCCATCAATTACTGGGTTTGCACAGTTATGTTCAGCATTGTGTTTCATAGATTAATTACCCATAAGTCTGACGAAATTCCTCATCATCACACTTCTAAAGAATTTTGCCTTCACCCTGAATGTGATCCCTCGGACCTTAGCTTCTCCGAACGTCGAAGTGTCACCTCTCTATTCAATCCATCAGGGGCCCTGTTGTGAGTTGCAACGGAACCTCTCTCATTCTTTTCAATTCCAGTTTTTATTGACCTGAAGTCTTAAAATGCTCCTCAATTATAAATCACGTATTGCCTGGCAAAATTCTTACAAAACTTCTCGCAAACACCGTGAGTGGTATTTTCTTGGAGATTGGGCCCAACATTTCTCCCGCTATTCTAAACATGGCTTGACTGCACCCTTGTAGAGTCTCTGTCATACGTATCTGCTCTTTCATTCCAGCCTTCTTGAAACAAATGTGAACATCGCAAATAACTTTATTACCACCAACCCGAATCCTTATTCTAAACTCAAGTGAATCCTAAACTAAAACTCGGAAGTGCCTTTGTACTTCAGAGTTCTAAAGCATTTACCAGTTTAGAAAATGTATTATGTCACTATCCTTCCGAGCTAAGCGCATAATCTCATATTTTCCCACAATGTAACTATGTACATTTTCCTATCATGTCCAAGTCATTCAATAGCCTCTCCACTTCCACAACAATAATTGCCCATCCGCGTATCTTTGTGCCCTCAGTTCCTTTATGTGCATCGTTTATGTATAATGCAAATAATGCGATCCAAGCATTGACCCCTGTGCAAATCCAAGGGTCACTCATTGCAATACTAAAAAAAAACCTTTCTACCTTTACGGTCTGCCTTCTACCACAACCTCCACTGTACCACATTGTCAAATTATTTCTGGAAATTTAAATAGACCATACCACTGACATTCCAATGTCTAACTTGTCAGTTTGGTCATAACGAATTCTATGATATTCATCAGGTATGAGTTCTCCTTGATAAAGCTGTGCTTTCTCCAACATATGTTTGCAAAAAACCTCAAATATTTAGAAATCTCATCCGTAAAAATGGATTCTAAAATCTGACGAATAAAACAGTTCTGGCAAACAGCTCCACAGTTTTTACCACCTGCAGCTGATCTTCCTTTAAAAAAGGGAGTTTGCTTGGTAGTTTGCAAAGGCGCTGGTCTGTTCTGTTACTCCAGTGGTGCCTCGACAATATCCTCAGCTATCTTCTCAATTTATTATTTGGTAATGTATCCTATACGGATGATTTGTCTATCTTCTGATCTTTCACTGCCCCAGCCATTTCACCTTGGTGTGGCCACTATGCTTACCTTTACGACTACTGTCTTGACATACTGAAAATATGATGGTGTTTTCCACTCTGAGAACTAATGCAAAGCAGCTATTCAGTTTCTCCATTATTCCTTTGGCTCTAGTTGCTACATTTCCAGTCTCATCTTCCAATTGTTTAATTTCCAATGTGGCCTCTCACTTGCATTTAAATTCCTTCAAACAAAATTGTTGCAAAATTCATCTATGTTAGTCGATAACTTAATCTCATAATAGATAAACATCACCCCTTCGTCCATTGCCTCTTACGTTGTTATCTCTGTTTTTCAAACCATTCCTATTTTCCTTCATTTTCTGATTAATATTCACCTTTTTTAAAACTCTTTTTCTGCATTTATGCCGTTCCCGACTTCCCTATCAGGCATGAATCACTTAACCACCGCTTCTTCATGAGAATGAAATTCTTGTCTACCTCCAGCCTTATACCCGAAACTGCAAGCATTGCTTGTCCACAGTCTTCCGTGCTAAGCTTCCTTTATAATATATTCTGGACAGTGCCCCCCTCACATATTTGAAGGCAGGCCGATTCATTTATGATTCCATCGTCTCTGTCCTACACTGCACGACGAATATGATAACATGTGTATCAAATAGTCTCGGGTATTCAGTTCTCAACAACAACTGCCTTGCAACAATGCATCTGGGCTCCCCATAACTTTTGCATCTGTATTTTCCAAGCTGTGCAAAAGCTAATTTACCTCGTTATGTTCACTACCTGCATTTAAGAACAGCACCCTAAAACCTACACTGACTGTCTTCTTTTCAAAAGTTTCTCCTTGTCTTTCGTGGCTGAAGTTCAAGTTCTGATCACTTCTGATAAGAATGTCACACAGATTTGAACACATTTCTCCACACCATTTTTTTAAATTGGCGAGTTTGCTTATTAAATAATGATGATGCTAAGACATAAAGGAATTGCAGGGAGGCAGTCATACCTACGTTATAGGACAAAATGATGTTCAGTAGAGGAAAAGAGAATATGCTGACAGTGCAGGGACACCTTGTGACAATTCCCATCAAAAGTAAGTATTCCATTTTGGATACTGTAGGCAGGGACGATCAAACAGGGAAAAAACACAGCGGCCAAGTTTCTGGCACTGAGACTGGCTCTGTGTCTCAGAAAGGAATGGAGGGTGGAGGATAGGACAGGTATAGTGACAGGAGATGCAACCTTGAGCGGGACAGAAAAGAGGTTCTGTGTTCGTGAACAAGAATCCTAGTTGGTCAAAGTTTGGAAGAAGATTTGTAGCTCGTGTGCTCGTTGTTGTCATTCGGTTCACCTAGCTAGGAATTTGTGTTGCAGACATTTCGTCCCCTGTCTAGGTGGCTTCCTCAGTGCTTGGGAGCCTCCTGTGAAGAGCTTCTGTGAAGTTTTCTCCTGCATTTATCGTAATTTGTATCTGCCGCTTCCAGTTGTCTGTTCCAGATGTCCACTGTAACGGCTGGCATATTGGGTCCAGGTCGATGTGCTTTTTGATTGAATCTGTTTCTATCAGATTCAATCAATACGCACATCGACCTGGAACCAATATACCGGCCATTACAGTGGATAGTTGGAATGGACAACGGGAAGCGGCAGATACAAATCACTATAAATGCCGAAGGAAACATCACAGAAGTGCTTCACAGGAGGCTCCCAAGGACTGAGGATGTCACCTCGACAAGGGTCGAAACTTCTGCAACACAAATTCCCAACTCGGCGAACAGAACCACAACAACCCTAGTTGGTAGATTGCTTTGCATGTAACAGGTTCAATCAAATCTCCAATTGAGACTACAGTATTCTAATAGGGAGGGAGAGTAGACATATTTGAAAGAATGACATCGGAAGGGAAATTGAGAAGAAACTGAAAAGAGAATATAAGACGCTAGTTTGAAAGCTGGAAGGTAGCACAAGTGGTTTAACAATCTCAGGATCACTACCGGTTCCATGTGCTAGTAAGGTTTGGAAGAGAGAGCGAGTGCAGATGAACTCATGGTTTCAGGGTGAGTGTAGGAGGGGAATGTTATGGATATGCAAGAAGGACGGGTTGCACCTGAACTGGTAGGTGCACGAATATACTGGTTGAAACCTCTTCAGAAGGGTTCCAACTATATTGGAAGAGGAGTGGGAACTTGAATACATACAAAATTATCGAGTATGTAGCAAATACCCGTAGTATTTGCAGAAAGTAGTGTGCAGAAAGTTTGTGAAGAGGGGCAGCAACTTGAGCGGATCAAAGTTACAATTATTGTGAAATATTGAAGTGTGTGCATTTTAATGAAAGAAATGTCCAGAATAAGTGTGGCGAACACAGAGCAGGGATCAGAATTTGGAACTTTGATGTTGTGGCCATTACATAGACTTAGGTATCACAGGGGCAGGAATGGTTGTTGGGTGTTTGAGAGTTTAGATGTTTCAAAATGAATTAAGGGGGATGGGAAGGTAAAAAGGTGAAGATGTGGCATTATTAATCAGGCGTAGTATCGCAGCTGCAGAATAGACGGTTGTCGAGGAGGGTTTGTCTCCAGAGTCAGTAAGGGTGCAAGTCAGAAACAGGAAAGGAGCAGACACTTTATTGGGAGTTTTCCCAAGGTCCCCAGTAGCAACAGATCCACAGAGGAGATTCGGAGGCAGATTTTGGAAAGGTGCAGAAGTAAGAGAGTTGTTGACATGGGTGCCTTTAACTTCCCTAATATTGATTGGAACATATTTAGCTCAAGTATTTTGCATGTCGCAGTTATTGTGAAGTATGTTCCAGAAGGTTTCTTGATGCAGTAAGTAAATATGACAACTAGAGTGGAGACCATATTGGATTTGATGTTTTGCAAGGAAACAGACTAGGTTTTAGTGTTCTTGGTGAGAGAACATTTCAGTGGGGGTGATCCAAACCCCTGACCTTCAATATACTCAGGCAGAGGATAGGAGTAGGTGGTAAGGAAAAGTTTTTAATTGGAGTATTTGGAATTACAATGCTGTGGGCAGGAACTGGGCGAATAATTCGCAAACACGTTTTCTCAGGAAATTGCACAATAGAAATGTGGCAAGTGTTTAGGAAGAAACCGCTAATAGCGCTGTACAGTTGTGTACCTGAAGAACAGAAGGGATGTAACGTTTAAAATCTTTGGGTGAAAAGGGATGCGGAACATCCATTCAAGATGAACGAGGAAGCTATCTGAAAGAAGGGGAAGTAAGGATTAGAAAGAGCTTGTGAGGGTTACAATGTAGACAGGAAAAAAACTGAAGAATGAATTAAGGAGAGCCATGAGGAGCATGAAAACGCTTTAGTGGGTCACATTAAGAAATGTCCTAATGCTTTCTACCCTTACCTAAGGACAAGAGGATGGCCAGAGTGAGATTTGGGTCGATCAGAGATTGTGGACAGAACTTGTCCTTCGTGTCAGGTGAAGTGGGTGAGGTCCTGAAAGAATACTTTGTTTCAATGTTCACAACTGAGAAAGATCTTGATGTTACCTTGGATGGCGTGAAACGGACTGATGCGCGACAGCGCGTTAATGCTATGAACGATGATATGCTGGAAATTTTGAAAAACACCTCAGGATAGATACATCCCCTTAGTAAGACGGGTTATACCCTAACATATTGGCAGACGCAAGAAAAGCGATTGTTGCACCTTTGGTGATGATCATTGCGTCCTCACTGTTCAATGCAATAGTGCCAGATGATAGAATAGGGAAAATTCTGGGAATTACAGACCAGTAGATTTGACGTCAGAGGTGGGCAAAGCATTGGGGATGAATCGGAGAGATAAGATTGTAATTACTTAGAAAACTATAGTTCGATTGGAGATAGTCCGAATGACATTGTGAGGGCAATTCATGCAAAGAGCCGCCCACACAGAATGAAAACCTGTAAGCCTATATTTTCCATAGCTAATCCATCTAACATTCATTCTTGAGCATGCTATATGCAATGTAGTAGAGTTACTCAATCTAAACTGCATATTGTTGGACTGTGGGAGGAAAGTGCAGCTCCCGACCATACACTAGAATATGGAAAATCTACAGTGATATTTTCCTGAGGCTGTAATCAAAAACGGGTTCTTGATGCTATCAGGTAATACTGCTCGACATTGAACCACCATGACACCTTTAACAAAACAAGGCATGCTCAAAGAGTGAAGCTACGTTCTGAATTCGTCTTCCTGCATGGCTCATACTTGCAGCCAACTGTACCTAACCACTAACATCATTCAAAATCATTCAAGTGTTTTGACCCTCTGCTGAAATACTTCATCCAGTAACACACCTCTGCCTTGACATGACACTGCGTTTGAAGCTCAGACTACAGCTCATCATCTCTGAGCCAGAGTGTCGTAAGGGTCTTTCCCCATCATGAATCACAATATAGTTCACTAATTCTCGTGTCATGCAGTATCAACACAGTGCCTTGTTCAGAACGTCTTTTATTGAATTCTCAATTTGATTAAGGATAAGTATTCTACGATGCTGTAAATAATTCCCACACTTACCTTCAAATTGACAGCAACCATAAGTTTCTAATCACGTTGTCAGATATCATCAACCAATGAACATTTGGCGTATGATTGATATCACGCATTTTTATCGGCACCTGATCCTCAACTCCAGTTTATCCTACTCAAATCACCTTAACATCTGTGCGTCAAACTATATCTAGCAAAAATTCCTTTTATCATTCCGACGTTGCTACAAAAGTCTCCTGATTTCATTATCAGTCAGATTGTGTTTAATGCTTGATGAATCGTTTTTATTCCCCTGATCTCGCGTAGCTCATTGACTGTGAATTTTCAATAGGAAATTTCCTAAGTAGACTTGAGCTGAGTTGAGATGACTCGCACGTAGTTCAGCTTCTATTGTAATTATCACATGTTAACGTTAAATCTTGGCAGGATTTGATCACACACAGAGGGTATTTACAATGGCACAACGAATGGATTAACACATGGACTGTGAAGTCAGTTTGCCATAATTTATTTGAAAGAATGTGATGAGAGGAGAGTGGGCATGTTATATAGATATTCAGCTAATTCTGAGATAGGTATTGATTTATGCTCTGAAACGGATAAAATGATGTGAGAACCAAATACAAATAAGTTATCATTTATGTACAAAAAAAAGTGCCAGATAGAAGATAATGCAGCAAAATATGATTTTCTCTTTCGTTTTAATGATGCTATTCATTAAAATGGGACTAGAACATGAAAAGAAGATGGCGTAAATCATGTATTCAGGACCTTGGCGAAACTGCATGGAATGTTTAAGAACTTTTTTTATTTCGGAATTGAAGGAAAATATAAATATTTTGCAAGTAATTCCGACGTGTTTTAGATTGATAATGTGAATCCGGTATTTGCATTTTGAAGAAAGCTTGACGAGTTTTGGTGTAACTCTGCTCTATTAGAATGGGTGAGGGGCTGATGTACTGTTGTGTGGCTAATATATTTAGGGTGTCCATTATTTGGAAAAAGGTTGGTAGGAGAAATCCTTTCAAAATTATAAACATAACCAAAAGTTATGTTTGGTTTCATCTGTAATGCTAATTATTGATCATGCCATTGTGGGCGGCACGGTGGCACAGTGGTTAGCACTGCTGCCTCACAGCGCCTGAGACCCGGGTTCAGTTCCCGACTCAGGCGACTGACTGTGTGGAGTTTGCACGTTCTCCCCGTGTCAGCGTGGGTTTCCTCCGGGTGCTCCGGTTTCCTCCCACAGTCCAAAGATGTGCGGGTTAGGTGAATTGGCCATGCTAAATTGCCCGTAGTGTTAGGTAAGGAGTAAATGTAGGGGTATGGGTGGGTTTCGCTTCGGCGGGTCGGTGTGGACTTGTTGGGCCGAAGGGCCTGTTTCCACACTGTAAGTCTAATCTAATCTAATCTAAATACTTCAGACAGATTATCAGCTTTCTAATTGGCTATAAAACTTACCTCATAGTTCGGCACAGAGAGTCTTGTAAGATGGTTGTTGGACTCCAGGACTGAGACCAGTAGTGTTCGACAGGTTTCAGGAGACTCTCCCTTTTTGCTTGATATTTGTATCAATAGGTTGTATTAGAATATAAGACGAAGGGTTAGTACGCCTCTGGGTGACACCAAAACGTATGGTGTAGGGAGAGTCTGAAGGAGTGTCATAAGGTTAAGAATAGATATTGATAAATGGGTGAATGGGCTGTCGACTGGCAGACAGACATTAATTTGTATAAATGCGAGGTAGCATTTTGATAAAGTAAACAAGGCCAGGATTCATAGAATTCATGGTACGGCCAAAGGTAGTGGTATAGACCAATCAGACCTATGTGTTTAGGTGAACAGTTCTTAGAAATGTGCACCACAGTAATATGGGTTTCTTAAGAATGTCATACTTGCCTACGTTGCTCAGATATTTGTCTATAGGGCATGGGACATTATGTTGAGGTTCACTGGACTTCGGTGAAGCCTCTTTTGGGTAGTCTAAGCAGTTCTGGTCGCCCTCTTTACCTGGATATTGCCGGGAATGAATAGTGTAACATACGAAAATGCATCGGATATTATGGAAGCATTTTCACAGGAGCATTGGAGATTAAGATATGATATTTTAGAAATTTTGACGACATGGTGTAGATAATGTGGAGAGCAACGATCTTTTCGCTAAGGTGAGGAAGTTTAAGATGGGTGACATATTTCTAAAGCTGAGATAAGAAATATTTCAAACGATATGGGTAGCAATCATTTTTTACAGAAAGACTGATTAGTGTGTGAATGTGCAAGAAAACGTGATGGGTGCAGGTACAATAACAAAATTTTAAGCACAGCTAGATAGGTACATGAATAAAAAATAAGTTTGCAGAGGTATGTGCCACGCACAGGAAACGCATTCACATTGGAATCGCGATTGACATGGTCTGTTTCAGGGCTGTCTGCACTGTTTTTTCCTTCACATAAGGTAATTGGAACATCATTTGGTGGAATTTGGAAAAGGGAATAAACTTTTACAGAAGTTTGAAACTAAACTTTATTGTTTGTTTCGACATAGCACACAATTTGATTCTTGCCAGGTTGTAATGCAAAATGGTGCCAATGCCATAAATTCAATTCCTATGGCGCCAGAGATTACCGTGAATGATTGCACTTCCTAACGTCCCCGTCGCTGGAGTAGTTATCACTCTAAAGTTAAACGACCACCACAATTGCTTTCTCGTGATTGATAATGCAAAGTGATTGCGTGGCAATATAGTAGGCATGCTTTGCAACGATATTTACAGTTTGATGATTCTTGTCTTTGGAATCTTTCACTGTCACTGGACGGTGGTAATTACAAAGTAGAAATAGCAACCGATCAGGGGAAAAATGTTCTTGAAGGGCAACAGAAGCGACCCTCATTCAACGTCTTTTACTGCTTCAATTTACTGTGAACATACCCAATATGGAGTTTGAGCATTAATATCAGAACAAATTTGATGGAATTCACAACTAATTTCAATCGCTATTTTACCTTCAAATGATTTCAGTTGAGAGATAAATAGGAAAAAAATGCAGAATTGTACATCAATTCCTCATGGTCGAATTTAAACTCTCTCACCAAATAATAAGAGATACATGACAATACATAAGGACAACATTGTTGCATTTGTTCACTTGAGAAGGATTGGTGACTCACCATCGTTTTGAGACTTTTCTTTAAACTCTAAGAATTGAAGAAAAGAAACAATATCAGTTAACCCAAGAAACGCCTACAGAATACTTTATTTTGAGTGTTCAATAGAGCTTGAGCGGATAATTTTCACACGATTACCTTTCTGACATTGTTGTAACATGTTTTCTGCAACAGAAAATGCGAAGAAATGAATGTATTTTTAAAATCTAAATAGGACAAGATCAGTTTCATGCCTGATGAAGGAATACATTTATTCAAATTATTTTCTGTTGAGGCATTGCTGTGTCGTGATGTTTCTGTTTAATCTGCTCCAACATTTCAATGTAACATAAATCTGTTGAGGTTATAATGAATAACCATGTTTTAGAAAATTAGGTGGCTTAATTTTACAGAGATGTTCAAAGTGAGATATCATCGTAAATGTGAGTGATGCGGAAATGAAGATTCTCTGTCAGCTATATAAAAATAAAAACGTTCAGATATCTTTACATGGCGATTCATAATGGTACAATTATTTTACGAAGAAATATTGAGACAAGTGTTTCGAACTGTGTGCTCAATGCAAATCAAATAACCTGCTTGCGAGGGCATTTATTTAATTTGAAACGATACAAGTAGACAAAATGAATGCAGAAAACGTGTCACAGAGGCATGTTTTTCTCGTTTCGTCTTTCGGCAGTTATGATGATCTTTGATGTTAAATGGGGAAACATTTATTCCAAACTCTGTAAGAACCAAAATCCCGAATTATCTTAGTAATGCTGGAATTGCATGTGAGGCAATGTATTTTACTGAGTTTTGTGAAAATGCTGCTCCATTACAAGGTTATGTTGTACTTGTTTTGTTTTGTACGTCAAAAGTGGATACATAAAATAGAGTTTCCGTTTTGCCTTGGCTACTTTGCTAAAATCTAACATTTACTGCCTCAGGAAGCAATCTAAGAAAAGAACTTTTTTTTCTTTTATTAAGACATGCCTGTGCAATGAAAGATGAGTGTCAGTGGTATTTGCAGTATGGTTTAGTTTTAGCAATCAGAAACTGCTAGGGATACAGAAGCAACGACTCTAAAGATGAGTCCCATGCTTCAGAAAGTCATCCCAGGCTGATTATCTCTCTCTAACATCTCTTCTGGAAGAACGTGGGATGAACTTATCTTTTTTTTGTTTTGTCAATAGGTGCGTGTATGTGGAAGTTGCAGGAAATTGAAACAAAATCATTAAATCATGAGAGAGTCATTCGAGTTTTTGGGTAGGTTAAGTTATTCTATATTCTGGTCTCATTCCTTTGTGTTTAATTATATCTTCTGTAAATTAATTCTGTTTCGTTTAATACTGTTTACTTAGAGCAGCTGCAGGACACCTCCACGTTCCACCTTATATCCACCTAATACAATTAGAAATGTTCGTGTCTTGTTTAACTTTGTAAAATGTTTTGATAGTATCTGGCCGGATCCATAGCAAATTGGGAGTTCAAATGTGATCAGGGTTCTTGGACGCAAGGGGAGTAACAATTTGTCAATAGGGAAAATACAGTACGTCAGGCAGCATCCTAAAAGCAGGAAAAGAGAATGATCAGCCATAAACGCTTCATCAGGAATGTGTGTGTTTGTGGGGGTGGGGGTGGGGGGAGGTGGCGGGGAGACGGGGGCGGGGGCGTGTGTGTCGGGGGGCTGAGATGTAAATAGTCAGTTGCGTGAGGCTATGAGAAATAGCTGGGAAGCGGATAGGTGGATGCAGGTTGGGGGAGTGTGTTGGTGATAGTCTGGAATGGAGGCTGGAGCAGGTAAGTGGAAAATAACATACTGACAGGACAGTTTCCGCCACTCCACTTCCTTCATCTTTCTTGGCTGCTAAAGAGGTGTAAAACTTGCGCCAACACTTCCCCTTTATTGCCATCTAAGACCCCAGAGGATCCTTCCTCATCTGGCAGAAATTTTCCTGGACATCCAAAAACCTCAACATCTGTCTGTTTCTCTCGATGTGGTGTCCTCCACTCTGGGGAGACAGAACCCCATATAGCAGAGTGTTTTATGGAACATTTCTGGAAAAGACGCACCCAGTTGCTGACCACTTCAACTTTCGCCCCGCCTGTCACCCAATGCAACAGGGGCATGCGAATCCTCCTTCAACGTCAATCCAACTCTCATTACGCTTGAAGGAAGAACATTTCATGTTCTGTCTTCTGACTCTTCAACCACGCAGCATTATTCTCGAATTCACGTGTTTCATCATCTCCCCTCCACCCTTACCTCAATGCAGATCCAACCCTTCAAATCGGAACCGCCCTCTTCAGCTGCCCTATACGCACATTTTTCTTCCAACTTATCCATTCCACCCTCGATCACATCCTACAATCATCGCTCCCACCTATATCCACCTATCCACTTCCCAGCTGTCCAAACCCAGCCGCATTGCTAACCTCCTATTTTTCACTCAAACCCTTACTCCATCCTTCCACACATTCCAAAACATAGGCTCTCCTGCTCCTCGAATGCAGCCTAAACTTTTGTGATTTTCAGGAATCACACTGTTCGAATTTGACCTCCACCATCTGCAGTCCTTACTTCCTAAAAGGCAGTGATTGATAGTTGTTAGGGTCGATTAACAATACTTTTCAAATATGCTTCTTGCTATTACGAAAAAGCTTGTGGGTGTGGAAGATGTGACTTTG
The DNA here is from genome assembly GCF_020745735.1 of Hemiscyllium ocellatum. Lineage (NCBI taxonomy): Eukaryota > Metazoa > Chordata > Chondrichthyes > Orectolobiformes > Hemiscylliidae > Hemiscyllium > Hemiscyllium ocellatum. Next base: position 19,208,271 of record NC_083438.1, read on the forward strand.
AAGTTTTACAAATGGTAGACAATCCAAAACTGCTGTAAGTCTTAGTTAAGCTGTAATTGTTAGTCAGGTGGAGTTTAAACTCCATACATGAGGATTGCGGAGAACATTATAACAGTAACTCAGCATTTAAATTTGCCCGTTAAGTCATAAGAATATTTGGAAATAGTAGAACTTTAATTGAAAATGAAGCAGCTTGAGTTACAGGCAGTCGAATAAGAATTCGAAAAGGGAGAGAAAGAGTGTAAGAAGACTGAGAAAGTGTGAAGGAAGAAAGAACGAGAGAGAGGTTGAACTTCATAAATTTGCATTAAGAGATCAACGTCAGCTTGAAAGGGTTAATGTGAAGTTTGAAGGTAAACTTACTGAGGAAGAAAGTGAGAATGAAATAACCCAGTATAGCAAAAGACCTGGTGTGGATCTGTTTCTCTCTCTCTCTCTCTCTCTCTCTCTATATATATATATATATAGAAATATTGCCGAAATTTTATGAAAAAGATGTAGATGAATGTTTCATTTCATTTCAGAATTTGGCTAAATACATAAAGTAGCCAGTGACTAAATGGATTTTCATAACACAAAAAAAATGTAGATAGCGCTAGTGAGACATTTGCATCTCTATCAGAGGAAGTATCTGTGGCGTGGATCGAGTGGAAGAACGCCATTTGAGATTATGACATAAGTCGACAGGCAACATTTCAGGAATTTAAGGAGGGTCACTGGTAAAGCCGTGATTGAGATGTAATGGATCTAACAAATGATATTGATAGGTGGAAAAGGGTATTTAAAATGGAACATGCCTATGATATTCTTTGAGGGACGATTATTTTGGGGAACTTTAAAACTTCTCTTCCTGATGTACTGAGAACTCATGTCAAAGAGCAGACAGTTTAAACAGCAAGATTCGTAGCTGCACTGGCTGATGATTGCGAGTTGGTCCATAAAGTAAATTTTGGATTCAAACATCAATTTCAATCAATGAACAATATAAATTGCGGAAAAGTGAAATCCTCACGGTGAGGAGCAAAAGGATTATTACTAAAGTGACAAAATGATACAGTGGAAAGAGAAGAGAAGTTAAACTTGTCCGGTGTTATCACTCCAATACAGTAGTACACAATACTGCCACATTTTCAGTCATTTACAGAAATAGCTGGGAACCCAGATGTAAGATAACCGGATAAGTCAGTGCTTGTTGTTTTGTTTGGAGTGGTAACGGAAATCACAGCAGAGGTTGCAAATCGGCACCAGACCTACAAACTGATCAGTGGTTGTTGAAGGAGAAAGTGTGAGATCTTCTTAAACCGTTTAATTGCAAAGGATAACGTTTACCCAGGTAGGAAAAGATCATCAAGTAAGGACGTTATAATATTAAGAGTTATAAGATGCTTTAAAGTTGAAAAGATTGATATCTCAGGAGTACTGTTACAAAAGAACTTGGAAGTGGAATATAAGTGAGACAATAAGTGCTGAATTATGTAGAGTAAGGATCGAGTGTCGAGTTAAAAGTGAAGACGTCTCGTCAGGAGTACAGGAAGAACTCAAAGCTTCAGGAATACACATTGTTCTTGCTCAAATAATTCGAGTTTACAGACAGGAACGCTTCCTACTGTGCTTAAAAAGTCAGTGGAAAATCAGACAAGTGATATATTATCACAGGCATGTGCTTGGAATATTCTTGATGGTGTGGTAGCGCAGTCAAAAGCTCACCAGTTGAAACAGTAAATGTCAATGTGTCCATATGTGCAAGTTGAAGTGGAGTTATCAGAGGCCATTTTGAACAGACACATGAGAGCAAACAGGAAAAGATGGATGTCAAAGTAGTCATCTGTATGTCAAAAGAAAGGATCTGAGGAACAGCAGAAAAATGAATGAATGGAGCAATTGCATCAAAAAGCATATAGAGGAAAAAAAATCTGAATGTATCCCTGCATGATATCATCCTTTTAAAAAATGTCTTCATGAGGATACTGAGAAAAGCACATATTCTGGCAGATGAGAAATGGGCAGAAGTTGATCAAGTCGTATTACCAGTAGGTTATACAATGGTCGTAGGCAAAAATGGGGACTGCATATGCTGGGGATAAGAGTCAAGAGTGTGGTGCTGGAATAAAACAGCATGTCAAGCAGCACCCAGCGAGCCGGAAAATCGACGTTTCTAGCAAAATACTTACATCGGGAATGAGGCCGTGAACCTTGGGGTGTACAGATAAATTTGAGGAGAGTTGTGCCTCGGAGGAAATATAGTTGAGCGTGTAATAAGTGGATGGATGTGTGGGTAATGGTAGTTGGTCGGAGGGAAGGATGGAGCAGATTGCTGGGATAGAAGATAGACAGATGAGACAAGTCATGAGGTCGGTGCTGAGCTAAAAGCTTGGATTAGGATGAGGTGGGGGAGAGGAAATAACGAAACTATTGAAATCCACATTGATGCCATGGGTTGGAAGGTGCCAAGGTGGTAGATGAGGATGTCTTCATCCAGGCGTCGGCTAATGCAGAATTGTCGATGGGTGGAGGCCCAGGACCTACATATCCTTGGTGGAGTGCGAGGGGGAGTTGAAGCCACAGGGCGTTGAGGTTAGTTGGTGTGTGTGTCTAAGATATGTTCTCTGAAGCTCTCTGCCAGTAGGCATCCTGTCTACCCAAATGAAACTTCATCGAGAGCAATCGATACAATAAATGATTTGTGTCAAAGTGCAGGCGAAACTTTGATGAATGTGGAAGGATCATTTGGGTCCTTGGACTGGGGTGAGGGGGGAGGTGTGGGCATTAGGACGCTTGGAGGTAGAGGCAGTAGAAGAACTGTTCTATGTCATTAGTAAGCTCGGATGCAGAGATGGGTTCAGCATGCTGGGATGTGGAGAGTGTGATTTCCCATTGCACGTGTTTGAATGATACCCTCCAGCAAAACCCATTCACTTCTCATGCCTCTGCCCTCGAACCCCACTCCTCAAACCGTAAAAATGACACAACGGGCCCCAGTCCAAATCTTCCACTCAACCGACCTCTGTAGACACCGTGTAGTCCTCTGCCATTTCCATCACCAACAAATGGACTCTACCACCACAAGAGATATTTTCCTCTCCCTATCCCAAACGCTTTCCATAAAGAAAGTTCCATCCACAACTACCTTATCAGGTCCTGCCCTAAAACAACCCACCCTCCCCTCCGAGAAACGGACACTGGCACCACAGGAATTGCACACGTGTGTCCACACCTTCTCTTCACATCTGTCAAAAGCCGCAAAAGAGCATTCCACATCCATCAAAGTTTCACCTGCACTTCCACACATGACAGTTACTGACTGTATCCATTGCTTACGCTGCCATCTCCTTTACATCAGGGAGGCAGGATGCTTATTTGCAGAGTACTTCAGAGAAACTCTCTGCGACAACCGCACCAACCAACTCCACCAACCTGTCGCTTGACACTCCAACTCCCCCAATCCTCTCTGCCAAGAACAAACATGTCTTCGAACTCCTTCATCTCCACTCCATTCCCAACTACGTCAGGAGGAAATACGCCTCGTCTTTCACCTAGGGATTCTCCAACCCCATGGCATCAATGTGGATTTCATCAGTTTCCTCATTTCCCATGCCTCCACCTTATTCCAGTTCCAACGTTCCAGCTCAGCACCATCTTCAGAATCTGTCCAACATGTCCAAATTCCTCCCCGCCTATCTGCTTCAGCCTGGACTCCGACTGATCACTTTTACTCCACCTCCTTCCATCTATTACACACCCTGCTACGTTCCCCCCCAGACCCACCATCCCAATTATCCCACAACCCCAAAGGATCCCTGCCACATTCCTAATGAAGATTGTTGCCCGAAACGTCAGTTTTCTTGCTCCCGAGATGCGACCTGGCCCGCTGTGCTTTTCCTGCACCACACTCTCGACATAGAATTGAATATCAATTGTATAGTGTCACTCACGAATTACTAAACCAAAATGCAGAAACATTTTTTGGTCTGCACTGCACAAGGATGTAGTTGAAGTTTGGCAAACATGTCATACATGTCAGCTAATTGGAAACCGCAGGCAAAAAAAAAACAAAATCCCCACATTTAAGAACAATTCCTGCATTTGACAAATAAGTTGCATGGGTCCTAATTGATCACAGAATTGATCCCCTAAATAAAACAATGTGTTGGTATCAGTATTTGTTAATAATAATGAATGTGTCCATGAGATTTTCTGAGAGCATTCTATGATGCAACATCACATGTAAAAGGGTTGCAGGAGTTATTCAATTCTTTTTTCACTAGATACGCTAAACATGCAGAGATCCAATCAGATGGAGTTTCAAATTTTACATAAACTCATGAAAGTAACAGACAGTCTAGGAATAAAACAATGTAATCTACTGCAGAAGATCTAGTATCGCAGGTAGCACTAGAATGGTGGCATCAACATTAAAGTCCATGTCAAGAGTTGAAAATTAAGATTGTGATAAATAAATTCCGTTGTATTTTTTTTTATCAGAGATGAATCAAATGAATTGGCCAAAACCATTTCATTTGAAGTATATTCTCTACATGATGTGACAGGAATAATTTTAAAAAAGTATGGAAAAAATGGTGAGTCGAATTCAGAGATGGCATATTTTGACAATGTGTGACATTCTTCTGGATAATGGCTTCATATAGCAGTCAAGTTGCTCGACTGCATTTAAAAGTGTCACCTCTTACAATGGACCAAGAAGCAGAGAAGAAATCAAAAATCCGCAAAACATGTCCGAGTTATTTTCAGTGACTTGTCAATTTTTAATAGCAAAATTAGGTGGACCTTATCAATGGAAAGGAGTTTGACTGAGGTGTACTACTTGATCAGGACTCTGGAGAGAAAGAAATCTAACGGAGTGTGTGGTGTGAATATGCTTTTAAGGCATTTCATAGGAAAGAGAAGCAAAGAGAGAATGTGTTACGAGGTACAAAACAAAGTGAAGCACAAAAGTCAGGGGATTCAGAATTTCTCATTCTTCATATTAAATAGTACAGTGAGGAAGTTGTCAGAAGTTCGGATGAATTATTGTGCTACCTTCCAGTAAAATCGAAAAGATGGGTAGGATTTCAATAAAGTATAGCATTTTGAGATATGTGGAATTAAGCTGGGGTGAGCAAAAAAAAGATGAATGATTTCGATATGAAAAGCTATTCAGATTTAGCAACATCCTTATTGGTTTAATTCCCTGTAGTTGGCACAGATTGAAAAGGAGTTGGAAAGAACGTCCCACATGGGTGTAATGGAAGATTTTCTTTCTCGTGATTGGGGCTCACCAATAATAATGATTCCAATTCCAAATAGTATCCAAAGTTTTTACGAGGACTATCGAAAAGTCAATGCAGTTACAACGTCTGATTCATATTCGATTCCACTTTTGCAAGACTGTGCTTAAAAGGTGGGAGGATCAACCTATATTTCCAAATTGAAATTCATCCGAGGGTACTGGCACGCATCTTTACCCAATAGACTGACGGCAATTGCGCCTTTCATGATGCCATGTGACTGTATAACTATAAAGTCATCCCATTCAGCAAGGAAAATGTGACAGTCCCTTTTCAAAGACTAGCCAATCAGTTCAGTTCCGCATTCTCAATTGTGTGGAATACATTTTTCAATAGGCTTCAGGAAGCAGCCTTGATGATAAACCTGGATGTTAGTGAATTTGCAAAGCCTAGCTCAATTTTCTGAGCCATGGTATTTGGCATGGACAAATGCTCCTGAAGAATGCAATATCAAAACTAAGTGGGATGTATGCAACACCATTTTGGAAAGGAACAGTGTCACAACTCATGAGTTTTATTGGGATTTTGCATCGAATTTTATCAGTGTGCCTGCTCCACTCCCTGGATTATTACATAAAGACAAGATGTTTCAAAGCATAACGGTCTGTTCGAAGGCATTTCACAGCTTTAGCTTTGTATCAAACCGTGCCTCATTATTACCGACAGTTAATCAAGCACAATTACTTGAAGAGGATATCAGTGCAAGTGTTCTGCTTACCTGAGCTATGCTCTTATAGGAAGATGACATGAAGATAGAAATGTCTACCGGGTATTCTTCTCAGAAACTGAACATTAATTCACAGAAACAATCAACATTTAAGAGGGAGACGTTGATCTTGGTATTGTGATATCATTTCAACGTTTATGATACCAGTAATATATCTGAGACAAACGTATGTACTGATCATAATCCACTAACGTTTTGGGAGAAATTTGAGAAGAAAATTCCAGCCTGTTTAGATGATGTTGTCATTACAACCACTGAATGTGTGCAAATTTTGCAAATGGATGGACGAGAAAACATGACTGCTGACGAATTTGCGACACTTGGACGAGAAACTAAGGCATTCGGTGACAGAAGTAGTGGACAGAAATGTAACTTACTCGAGAATGTTTGCATGATTATAATCAATGTAATATACATGTGTTGCCGTGTATACAAGTGTAAGATTAAGAGGTATTGAAATTAATCCGTGTAGATGTGATAATGCAGCTCCTTTAACAAGGTTAAGTTTTTTTTCCAAGTGGGGTTGAAAAACGCAGAGGTTCTGAATTGTTTGGATAAAGGTCTCTTTGATTGCAATTAAACATATGCTTACTCAGGCTACAATCAAGGAAAATAGTTTTTGTTTGTTTTTGTTAAGTCACTTGTGCAATGAAAGAGAAGTAGTCAGTTGTCAGGGATTTCTTCAGTTTGGTTTCATTCTTGACGTTAGAAACTGCTGGTGGCTGAGAAGCAGCGATAGTGAAAGGCTCCATGCTTCAGCAAAAGATCTCTCGCTATGTTTTCTCTCTCTAACTTATCTGCCGGAAAATAAACTTTGGTTTGAAAATACCTTTTCTGTCTTGAGGTCTAATGATGGGAATATTTCAGGAATTTGGAACGGCGATATCAAGTGACCGAGTCAGTTATGTTTTCAGATTGATTAACTTATTCTAGTTTTCTTTCCTCCTTCAAACGTGTTTCATTTAGTAGTATTTACACAAATTCTCTTTTTTGTGGAGAGGTGAGTGGTTTCACCAGCTGCATCATTCCTGGTATACCTAACTTTCATCTGCCTAAGACAACTATGAAACCTAATATCCGGGCTACCTTCTTATAATATAGTGGGGTTCTTACGTGGTCCATAGCAATTTTCATTCGCAATGGATGTTTTCATGGCCTTTTAGCAATTCGACAGCTTTACATTTTAGTCACTTACTTTCCTTTCGTTTTATTTTGTGTACACTTCGACACACACACCTCTTTCTCTTTCTCTTTGATATGTTTAAATATCTACAGATATAAAACTCTCTCTCTCTATGCACCACCTTGCATTGACCATTGCAAAAAGAAAATGTGCTCATCTAGGGTATCTTCGTCACATGCATTGAAGATCGAGGGGCTTGACTTTGTATACAATAAACTCGGGAGTTTTGGAGATCATGTTCTCTAATTCCAGGTTGCGTTTGGAATTATTGGTTTCATAGGCAGGGATTGGTGATTGTGGTATTTCTTTTCGCGTGTGGAATTGAGTTAATTTAAATAGTGTATGCATTGCATAATAATGGTTCATTTAATCTGCGGAGATATCTGTGCAGGGGAGAACTTATTTCTATAAATTTGCAGAAAGTAAAAAAGGCAAAGAGTTTTAAATTCTCAGACAATCTCTAGGTGGGGTTACCTCTGTCAGCGCGCGAAGGGGAGGAAGTCACAGCAATTGCTCTATAACCGCAATGTTTGGAAATGCCATTGGGATCATGCAAATTGGCTGAAATTCGTTTGAAAATGAAGCAGCTCGAACATGAAAAGGAAATGAGACGTTGTTATATGCGATTGACAACAGAAAGTTAAGAAGAAAATGAAGGCCTTGCTCAGGAAAGGGAAAACAAAAATAATTGTGAGCTTCACAGTTTGGAACTGACAATTCAAAGTAGACTTAAACTGGTGGATGTCGTTTTGGAGATTAGGAGCAGTGATGATGGAAGAGATGGAGAACAATGCCAACGTAACAAGAGGTCTGGTGTTGATTTTTTTTAATATACCCAAGCGATGTTAAATTTTAATGAGAAGAATGTAAAAAGTGTTCATTTTATTTGAGAAAGTGACAAACCAAGCAAAATGGCCGGATACAATATCCTAATTGTTTTCTGGTTAGGATGGAAAAGTGATAAACGCCATCTTGTGTGTATGTGAGCTAGAACCACAGCACACAGACAATGAGTTTCGCATGCAAGAAATAATAAACTCATCAATCGCGTTCAGAGTTTGAAAAATTAAAACAAAGTAATGTTGATGGAGTGATAAAGTCATTGAAAATAGATCTAACGTAAGACACTTTTAGGGAGATGATACTATTGACGAATTTCAAACCTTCACTTCCTGAAGTAATGAGATTTAAATGACAACATCACAGTGTATATTCCACATGTCTACTTGTTTGTTCATAATCAAATGTTTGGATTTCGACATCAGTTGCCATCTGTGAAGAATAGAAACAGGGCTTGCAAAGCAATCTTGAGATGCTAAGGAAAATGTTAAATCATTGAAGATATTAAAGCTAGATTAGCACAAGAAAGAAAGGAACCTCATTGCGGGAAAAAAAAGTAAAAACAAAGCTCATTTACCTCTCGTGTAATAATATCACTTGCTTGAAATATCAGTAGGGACGTTGAATAAAATGTACTGGGAAGACGGATGTGGGAAAATAAATAGACTGGTGAATTTTGCTGAAGTGATTAAAAAAAGTGTGGGAACTAATAGGTTGCAAAAGAGTATACAACTGGTCAGGGTTTGGTTGAGAAGGAAGTGCTAGCTCTCTTTACATGACTATTTTCGAGGGTGATGTTTATTCATGTATGCCATGAGGAGCAGATGCACAAATTAAATTTTATGAGAAAAGTGAACAAGTTTTTTTTTGTTGGTGAGGCATACGGAGATATGAAATTCAGAAGGAGAATTGCCAACAAAGATGGTAATATGTGGAATTTATGATGACAAGTGCAGTGTTGGGATTGGGAATCCTCTGAAAAGTGGTCAAGTACGGCTAGGAGTAGAGCAGGAAATGTTTCTTCCAGAAATAAAGTTTATCCATTTAATTATATATCTGCATAACATTTGTGGCCGATGCTAATTTTGGTGGAAAACACAAATGAAAATCAGGAAACCGCTGTGCTACAGGAAATACATCCTAGGATTTCTCCAAACAGCACAGTAAAAAGTTCGGAAAGCCACAATATGAAGGATGAGGAGAAATTCATCATTAAAGGTAAGGACTTTAATGATCAAATTATAGAAAGCATAATTACGCGAACAATGAAAAGAAAAGAAGATAATAAAGTAGATATTATTAGCTCAGATAAATTAGCAGAATTACAAAGAAAATATGAAAAGGTAAAGCACTTGAAACAAAACAAAAATCATACGAAAAGAATAAGCTGAGTATTTTAGAGAATGTTACAATATATTTTAAAAAATAATGGAAATGGAGACCATTTGATACTCAGACCAATAGGAAATGGATAGAAGTTCATCAGGTTGTTTTCTTGGTAGCGATAAAAAGGATGTGTTGTGGCTAGCATACGAACTGCAAACATTTAGATATTGTAATTAAGAAAATTTAAACCATGAGACCAAAAAAAGTTTCTCAATGGTCTGGACCTCCTATGAATGCCATGAGGTTTCTAAAATAAAAAAGTCTTCTTTCTCAGTTTATTAAGAAGCTCAGAATGCATTTCCCGGATATAATCAGCATCCTTAATACCTATTCACACGTCTGACAATGCTTTTATAAAATGCATAATTGCTTGCATAGGACTGGGATCGGCAATAAACAGGGAATTATTTTAATTTATCATATTGCATGCACGTATTTGACTTTAACAGATTCTTGCATTGACCAGCATCGTGAAGGATTGTGCAGAAGTTACCTAGTTGGTATTTCGAGACTCTGACTGTTCATAGATATACAATCATGTTGAGGTTCAAGTTTTATACTCAAAGAATTCAAGGAAGTTATGGATAGCTTAGTAATAGGACAAGTCGAATGCATTATGTACAGTTTAGACTCACAGGAAGCACGAGAATAGTCATATTCTAAATTGAAGACCATGTTGTCTTCTTATAGTGAGGACTATCCTGAGGATTTGGATAAATGAATTCCATTCGCACATTTTGAAATGAAGGAAGGATCTGATAAATCAAATTCAGTGCACGTGGATTACTTTTCAGACATATGTTGAAAGGACAGCTGAAATGCAGTCATGAGAAATTGATAAGTCAGACTTTAGAGATCATATGTTTGGACTATTTGACAATTTTTAGTGACATAACAAATAAAGGGCTTGATTTAGCAAATTGGCATTTGAAAGTGTCACGTCATGTGATGAAACAGGCTGTACATAAGAAGTCAAAAAGCTTACGTTTTCTACTGGTGACAAAGTGCTAGTTTTATTTTTTCAGTCAATGAACTTTGAAACGCATGATTTAGTCGACCTTATCAATCCAGAAAGAAATTGAGTGAGGTGAATTGTTTGATAACAACGCCACACAGAATAAAAAAAACATTTTCACGAACATGAATATGGTCAAGACTTATTTTGACCGTGAAGCAAAGTAAAAGGAGAATGTGTTACAGGCTATAATACAGTGTAAAAATTCAAGTTCTGATGTTAGTGAATTGGAATTTCTTCAAATTAATTTGGACAATGAGGAAGTTCTCAAAAACAGGAATGAATTATTGAGTTACCTTGCAGTGGAGTTTCGAAATGACTTCAACAAGTTGTTGCAATCACCTGGGACATTGTGTGGGAATGAATTGGCAAGTTCTAATTTAATTATGCATGATATAGACATCGGAAATATTATTCCAGTTAAGCAGCATCCTTCTAAACTTAACTTCTAATTCTTCCAAGTCGGCAAAGGTTCAAAAGGGATGAAAAGCCTACTCAAAGACAAAACAATCGAAGACAGATACAGCAAATGGAGCTCACCCATAGTCATGTTGCAAAGACCAAATTTTGCCCAATGAGTATATGTGGACAAACGGAAAATCAAAGATCATAGACAATCTTTTTCGAATCCCATTCCACATTTGGGATGCAGCACTTGGAAGGTGGGACAGACTCGGAAGAAACTGGAAGTCGTCTTTTTCCGGAAGAGCCAAGAAATGTTTGGTTTGGTGTTCTTGATGCCGATTGAGTGCACGTTTTCAAACGCAAGCCATTTAGTATGAGAAATGAAGATATATATTGAAGACAATCAAATACAGTCATTTCAGGAGTTGCAATTTCGTGCTGTGCTTTGACAAAATCGTGATTTCTAGTCACGTATTGAAGGAAAGTCTGGTACATCGACCAAAATTGTTCATTTGACTGCAAGTGGCAAGCTTGGTGTTAAACATTGTTAAGAATGTATCCACAAAAGGGTATGTCAGGTTCCTCTGCCCTGCCGTTCGGCATTTGGGGATTTTCCCGAACTTAGGCAAAGAGTCAGTCTCTCCAATTCATGGAACTCAGACGTTTTCTTTTCTTACACGAAGTATATACCAACATTTGGCAGGTGATTACTCTACTAATTGACTTGCTGAAGAAATTCTGAAGGCAACTGATCGGCCAAAAACATTGTGAACCAATGCCCCATTGTTAGTCACACCTAAATGCACAATGCCATCTGAGACTGGCTACTGATATGAGTGATATATGTGTCAGTATTGTACATTTCCATGAAGACGACGATAACATATATCGAAGTATTGATATTTTTTCAGTAAATTCAATATGTATCAATAGAAGCATAGCACAACTTAAAAGAAGGCCTTGCTTTTTGTGCTTTCATTTCAAAATTCCAACATTTATATTGACAATAATTTGGCAGAGATAGTTGCATATTTTGATCATAACCACTTGAAGTTTTTGGAAAAAATATGTAAAAGATTGTCCCAATGTAGCTTGTTATTGCAACCTTCACCGTGAAAATTAGACATGTTCCAGTTCAAGTGAATTTAATTGCTCTGTTGTAACAAATTTGATGAAGTATGAAAAAGGCGCACGGTGGTGGCAAATAATGAAATAGATTAGTCTGTAGCAGTGAATGTTTGCATGCTTACAATCAATCTCATGCCTGTATAGGTTCGTGTTCATAGTATAAGACTAAAGGTTTTATTTAAAAATGACGCCATCTTTATATATTTAGGGGTTATTTTCTTTCAACCGGGACGTGTGACGCTCTTATGCACTTCAGAAATTTAGTTTGCCCTTTCTTTATGAGGAAAGGTTAGACAGAGTCACCGTGCAGTCTGCAATAACATAGATATCTTGTGAGGCTTCTTTAACATTTAAAACAAAGAAGCAGCCTGCATAAATGGGGTTAAGCCGACACAGAATCACGATTTTCAGTTTTACCTTTCTGCAGTTGCCGTGGTCTTCAATCTGAATGTGTAAGCTGTTATTGCACTCTGTTATGACTAAGAGCAGTGGTTCTCTTCCGTTGTCTAGAATTGCTTGTGAGACAACCTATTTTGTTGAATATGCCTTTGCTCAGGTTTACTTTATGGGATACTCCTTTATTGGCAGATAATACATAATTGGTTTTATATATATTATTGTTGAACATTTCGATACAATTGCAGTGTTGCAGATTGCTTTCTTTCAGTTCAATTTTTTCTGCATTTTAATGGCAGTGTAGATATCATTTGAGGTTCGGTTAAAGTCGAGTGGTTTGACAAATGAAAATCCATCTAGAATGCATTACCTACACTTTTCTTTAAATGATTTTTTAAAAGCCAGTCTTTTGTCTATTTTCCTGGGTAGTTTTGGGGTTTTTTTTTGTCTTTTCCGTAAGAATTTCTTGGAAAGGAATGTTTTCATTCTGCGATGTTACAATAAGAAATGGAATCAGGGCAAATTAGCATTAGAATTCGCAAATTTACTCAAAACCTAGTTCGTTTTCAGCCTTTTGAACAAGGAATACTTGTATGAAAAATAGAAATTGTGAGAAAATAATTTACTTGACAAAAAGTGACACGCATTTGAAAAACTGTCAAATTGAGAAACTATAAAATTTATGAGCAAACTAAAATGGACACCAGCAAAAGATAAATCAGTAATGCATATTATTATGTTATATGCTATTAGGGACTAGATCAGTTAATTCTGACAGTGGTACAAATATGAAATATCTTATATTTATCATTTATCCTTTTAACCTATACAAGGACTGAAAAATACAGTTCTCGTATTGTCACAAAACATTTTGTAACGTACTGTCATGTTGAGGACAGTGTCTCAAATTCAGCACAGTGACTGCAATTGAATGGAGGTGAAGTATGACATTACTTGTTGCCAAAGAAGTAAGAAACATGTATCAGAACCCGAAACAAATTTCTTCTTCGTCTTTGTAATAAACAGTTTGTTCAATTTCCGCCTTTCAACTTTTGTGCTAAATAAGAGATAATCTACTGATAATCACGTTTGCATGGAATATCGAGAAAAAAAGCAGCGAAACGAGGTACATATTTGAGGTGAATGTCCAGTGGAACGAAATTAACACGTAAACTGAAAGCTAAGTCAGTGCAGTGGTTCTCAAACACTGGTACCAGTTTCTCAAAGCAAGGAATGGTACAGATAGCGGCGAATTACGTCATAATGATACAAGTAGTGAATGTAGAAAAATAGTGTTTACTTTACTTATCGTACTAAAATATACAGTGGTGGATATCACAAAGTAATGTGCTTCTTTTCTAACGTATCAAGCATAATGTGGTGACAGACAGTTGAATCAGATGGACATCGTTGCTGTTCATGGCAATGGAATTGAGTTATTTCTTTATATTAGTTTAAATTTCTGACATCTCCTTCAAAAATCGCAAACTCTGGCAGAGCTAAATGGATGAAATTGGTTTGGCTAGCATTGTCAAAACTGTAAACATTAGACGTGAAGCTGTAGAATCGTGTATATCACGAAAGGAATGTCCATTATCGAAAAAGACAATGCATCACTATTTACCGATCTCAGAAAACTCAATATTTCGCAAAGCATGTGGAAATCTGTTTTATATTGAGGGTAAAAACACTTAATGCTTACAGAAAGAAAATGGCTGAAATAATCTCCTACATAATATTAATGGCAATACATAAACCTTTGTATTTCTTGACCGGTTTCTTAAATGGGGAATCTTATTACGGTGTGCTATTATTGCCAAAACGAAAGCTGAACACATACTTCGCACGGTTGGACATACAAATCCAGAGTTACGGGACAAAGATTACATTATATGTACCATGTCTTCTACAAGTGTATTTGAAAGTCAAATTCTGTCTCCAAAAGTATTGTAGCTTCCGTCAGATGTTTTCAAAAGATTTTGTCCATCTCAGACATTTAGACAAAGTCAAATCATATTTCAAAACGAAAATTTCAGGAATGGACACAATGTAACACGTTTTAATTGCCATATAATCATTAAATAAAAGAATTTCATTGTTTTCTGACCTGTGACTTTTAATTTTCTTTCCAGTGCTTCCATTTCTGAACAAGAGCATAACAAATTCAAGAGGTGTTAGCTTATTAAAGAAAGCTTTAAAATAAACTTCCCAATGTAATTCGTCCCTTTCTACTTGTAGATTGCACTCCAAATATTTCAGCATATAATCCAGTTTCAGAATTCTCGAATTGTTACTGGGGAAGAATATATGATGTATACTTCTTTTTCACATGATACATAGAAATCATTTAGTCATTGACGATTCCATGGTTTTCTTTCAGTCGCAGGCTTCATTCAATAAATTTGATGGTATGTATTTATATGACATTATAATATTTGTGTTGCGTCCACTGTATCTAACTGCATATCTTTTTTTCATAAATAGAAGGATATTCCCCTAAAATAATATTATTTTGAATAGATCGCGGTTTTGCACGAACCAAGATGATCAGAGAGTCTTTAATATCGATAATGCACTTTTGTAATCCCTTCCATCATGCTATTTCATTTCGTGCATATTTTAAACTCTAAAGCTTGCAGTTATTTTTTTTACCTACATGCAAACGGTACGCCATAATGCTGGCTAATCCGTGTTTTTTCTGTTTACTGAGTGTCTTGCCCTTCAGACTTTTTTTTCGATCTGTTGTTGATCAAGTTCTGGTGGTTAACTTTTGTTGATCTGACGTAAACGTTTAGCAAAACCAATTGGCTTCTGAATGCAAACTTAATTCCATTCTGAAATTCTTAAAGTCAACTGATAATTCCTATCAATCTGTCAAAAAATGCAATCTCCAGCTTTTCTGAGTCTTCATATTTGACGGAACTTGGCCCAACTAAAAATGAGGTAAAAACAATGACTGCAGATGCTGGAAGCCAGATTCTGGATTAGTGGTGCTGGAAGAGCACACAAGTACAGGCAGCATCCAATGATCAGCAAAATCGAGGTTTCGGACAAGAGCCCTTCATCAGGAATAAATGCAGTGAGCCTGAATCGTGAAGAGATCAGCTAGAGGAGGGTGGGAGTGGGGAGAAAGTAGCATAGAGTTGAAGAGCTTCAATGAGTCGACATTTCTTTCATATCTACGCAGGAATTATTTAAAATATACCTAATTGAATCACTATCTTGTTATTGTTTTCTTATTGAGTAAGGACAATGTTTTCGACCTGAAAACAAGTGACTGTGTTTCCTTCATACACTCATCGAGTCATGGAGTTGCACATAACTGCAACAGACCCTTTGTTCCAACTCGTCTATGCTTACCAGCGGTTCAAAACAGACCACTCTAGTTGGACAGGATTTGGCGCATAACATTCTAAACACTTGTCGTTCAGGCATCCATCCAAATGTCCTTTACATGTTGCAGTTATACACACCTCCACCAGCTCCTCTAGCCGCTTGTTCTGAACCTGCACAATCTGCATGACAATATTGACCCTAAGATTCTCTGAAATCCTTCTCCTCACAACTAAAAGTTACATGCTATAGTTTTGGACTACCCTACACTTGACAAAAGGCGTTGTGTGTTCTAACAATGCATGCCTCTAACGAACTGTTAATCTGTCTGAAGTCACCACTCACCTTCTGATTCTCCAAGGGAAAGTGTTCCAGCCCATTCAGCTTGGCCACATAACTAAAATACACCAACATATTATTGCAAATGTTTACTGAATCTTTTCAAGCTTAGCAGCGTTGTTCCTATAGCAGGGAGAATAGAATTAAACAGTAAAAGAAGCTAAGTCAGTAGCATCAGTGAAGGGAGTAAAATAGATCACATGAAGAACCAAGAAGGTGGAGGGAAGTGCAGAGACTTGACGGCGTTGGATGTGTAGTTACTAGCTGATCTCGACAAAACATCCGCCTTTGTGGGAAATGTTTCCTCAGAAAGAACTGGACGAGAAGGACAAGAAGTCATAATTTTGAGAGATACCGTTTGTAACCAGTTGCTGGTTGTGAGAGATGAGCGAATATGAATTCTTTTTGATCCCTTACCCGCAACTGTGGTAATTTGTGGGATAGATGGACACATATTCAGCGTACCCCTATGTAACATCAGGGTGAATTGCCAACTCAAGTGTGTGAAGTTGCAAAGGGAGTGACTGCCGGAATGTCAGTTCACTCACTTCGAGTCAATTTTCAGGCATAAAGTGAAAAGTCATTTGAAATGAAGTAAAGAAAAAATGACAGGACCAAAGTCATAGATCTTACACTTAGTTCGGAGGTGCAGAAGATGTTAAATCAATTAGGTAATTTTGCTAAACAGCACCTAAAGAGGGCACAGTGCAGAATGAAGCAGGTGGCGGAATAAAAACTTCTGAGATGCTGCTTGCCTCAATTCCCAAATTGTAAAGGATTATTTGATTCTGCCTGGATTATTGGAAGGTCAACGTGCTAACAAAATCTGACAATATCCATTTAAAAGATTGGGGGGTCTGTTTCGAGAACGATGGACAGGTGAGTTATATCGCTAAATTGAACTGACTGTGTCGATGCTGACAGGAATATTTATCAGAGATCGGGAAATAACATTTGTGTTTCCAACATCAAATGGACTAAATCAATTTAAAGTGATGTCCTTTGGAATGAAAAACGCACCCGCCACATTCCAAAAAAGAACCCATGAGCAGAGTTGTTGCCGGGTTAACGAACAGTGCCAGGAGGCATTCCAGCATTTCAAAGCAATTTAAAACACTAAACCAGGTCTACCTACACCAAAGTTTTCCAAACATTTTTCAATCAGGGTCAGAGATGAGGGTAAAAGAGGGGGAGGTGTGACATTGCTTGTCAAGGATAGTATTGCAGCGGTGGAAAGGGTGATGGAGGAAGACTTGTCATCTGAGGTAGTTTGGGCGGAGGTTAGAAATAGGAAAGGTGAGGTCACCCTGTTAGGAGTTTTCTACAGGCCTCCTAATAGTCCGAGAGAAGCAGAGGAAAGTATTGCAAGGATGATTCAGGAGAAGAGTGAAAGTAGCAGGGTGGTTGTTATGGGGGACTTTAACTTCCCAGATATTGACTGGGAAAGCTATAGCTCGAGGTCGTTAGATCGGTCGGTGGTTGTCCAATTTGTGCAGGAGGGTTTCCTGACACAATATGTAGACAAGCCAACAGAGGTGAGGCTATATTGGATTTGGTTCTAGGTAATGTACCAGGCCAGGTGTTAGACTTGGAGGTAGGTGACACTTCGGGGACAGTGACAACAACTCGGTGACTTTTACTCTAGTGATGGAGAGGGATAAGTGTGCACTGCAGGGCAAGAGTTATAGCAGGGGGCAGGGAAATTATGATGCGGTGAGGCATGACTTAGGATGTGTGGAATGGAAAAATAGGCTTCAAGGGAAGAACACAAATGATATGTGGAGATTGTTCAAGGAACAGCTAATGGTTGTCCTTGATAAGTATGTACCAGTCAGGCAGGGAGTAAAGGGTCTTGTGAGGGAGCCGTGGTTTAATAAGGAATTGGAATCCCTTGTGAAAGGGAAGAGGACGGCCTATGTAAAGATGAGGCGTGAAGGTTCAGTTGGGGCGATTAAGAGTTATAAGGTAGCCAGGAAGGATCTAAAGAGAGAGCTAAGAGCAGCGAGAAGGGGACATGAAAAGTCCTTAGTTGGTAGGATTAGGGAAAACCCAAAGGCTTTCTATAGGTATGTCAGGAATAAAAGGATGACTAGGGTAGGTATCGGTCCAGTCAAGGATAGTAGTGGGAAGTTGTGCGTGGAAGCGGAGGAGATTGGAGAGACACTAAATCAATACTTTTCATCAGTATTCACTCAGGAACAGGACACTGTTGCTGATGTGAATATTGAGTCACAAGTGATTAGAATGGATGGCCATGAGGTACGTAGGGAAGAGGTCTGGGGAATACTGGAAAGGATGAAAATGGATAAGTCCCCTGGGCCTGATAGCATTTATCCTAGGATCCTCTGGGAAGCTGGGGAGGAGATAGCGGAGCCATTGGTCTTGATTTTTATGTCGTCGTTGTCTACAGGAATAGTGCTAGAAGACTGGAGGATAGCGAATGTGGTCCCCTTGTTCGAGAAGGGGAGTAGGGATAGCCCTAGTAACTATAGGCCAGTGAGTCTCACTTCTGTTGTGGGCAAAGTCTTCTAGAGAATTGTAAGGGATAGGATTTATGAACATCTGGATAGGAATAATTTTGATCAAGGATAGTCAGCATGGTTTTGTGAAGGGCAGGTCGTGCCTCACAAACCTTATTGAGTTCTTTGAGAAGGTGACCAAGGAAGTGGATCATGGTAAAGCAGTAGATGTGGTGTATATGGATTTTAGCAAGGCGTTCGATAAGGTACCCCATGGCAGGCTAATGCAAAAACTCCGGAGATATGGCATTGAGGGTGCATTAGACGTTTGGATTAGGAATTGGCTGGCTGGAAGGAGATAGAGGGTAGTAGTTGATGGTATAGGTTCATCTTGGTGCGCAGTTAATAGCGGTGTTCCACAAGGATCTGTTTTGGGACCATTGCTGCTCGTCATTTTTATAAATGACCTGGAAGAGGGGCTTGAAGGCTGGGTGAGCAAGTTTGTGGATGACACGAAAGTCGGTGGAGTTGTGGACAGCGAAGAAGGATGTGGCAGGTTACAGCGGGATATAGATAAGTTGCAGAGCTGGGCAGAAAAGTGGCAAATGGAGTTCAATGTAGCTACGTGTGAAGTCATTCACTTTGGTAGGAGTAACAAGAAGATGGATTACTGGGCTGATGGTAGACTACTTGGTAGTGTGGATGAGCAGAGGGATCTTGGTGTCCATGTGCACAGATCTCTGAAAGTTGCCACCCAGGTAAATAGTGCTTTGAAGAAGGCATATGGTGTACTGGGCTTTATTGGTAGAGGAATTGAGTTCCGGAGTCCTGAGGTCATGTTGCAGTTGTATAAGACTCTGGTGCGGCCTCATCTGGAGTATTGTGTGCAGTTTTGGTCGCCATACTATAGGAAGTATGTGGAGACATTGGAACGAGTGCAGAGGAGGTTTACCAGGATGTTGCCTGGCATGGTAGGAAGATCGTATGAGGAAAGGCTGAGGCACTTGGGGCTTTTCTCATTGGAGAAAAGAAGGTTTAGGGGAGATTTGATAGAGGTGTAAAAGATGATTAGGGGTTTAGATACGGTTGACAGTGAGAACCTTTTTCCGCTAATGGAGTCATCTGTTACTAGGGGACACAGCTTTAAATTAAGGGGTGGTAGGTACAGGACAGATGTTAGGGGTAGATTTTTTACTCAGCGGGTTGTGAGTTCATGGAATGCCCTGCCAGTAGCAGTGGTGGACTCTCCCTCTTTATGGTCAATTAAGCGGGCATTGGACAAGCATATGGAGGTTATTGGGCTAGTGTAGGTTCGGTAGCTTCGGTCGGCGCAACATCGAGGGCCGAAGGGCCTGTACTGCGCTGTATTTTTCTACGTTCTATGTTCTAATCGCCACCAATGACATTGACATTGGAATTGGAGCTGTACTGTTTCTGGAAAATGAGGATGGAATCGAAGTGCCAGTTGGTTACTTTTCAGGAAGCTCAGCATTCACCAGAAGTAATACACCATGATCAAAAATAATATTGTGTTTGGTACCGCTTTCCAACATTTATCTGTTGGTCATGAACAATGTCACAGATACGTTTATGTACTGTGATTACCATCCCCTTACATTCTTAGAAGGCTGTAAAGACAAAGATATGAGACTTTTTCGTTGAAGTCTTTACTTACAGACTTTTAATTTGAAAAATGTACATTTAGCAGAGGCATGATCGCGGATGTAACAGATAAAGTAAATAGTGGACTTCATCTCTATCATGCTATATATACACAGACAGGGGGGATGAGAGAGAGTGAGGAAGAAGTTAAAGTGAATCACGTTAAAGTTATCTGAATGTTATGGTAATTTGCTTTAAAATACCAAAAAAGAACGATGCCATCTTTTCATGATGACGGTTGATGTCATTCATCAGGTAGAGGTGTTATGAAAAGTAGAGCGTGAAGGACGTGGCAAGCACCCAGACTGCTGGTGAATTTGCCATATAACGATTGGTCCAGCAGCTAGTACTGGCTGAGTTGTTATGAGACAAAAGCATAGTTCACTTCGACGAATCAGTTTAAAGTTTTACTTCAAAATACCAACTTGCAATTAAGTTTGAATTTAGCATATTGACAATATTTTTTTTAAAAAAAGACAATGAAACAATCCAATGACTTGGTGTATAAGACCTGGAAAACTCTAACAATTTAGGGGAGAATTGCCAAGCCACCACGAAGTCCAAAGTTCCCAAAACATAACTTTCTGAAAGTTACCTAAATCTATCAATGACATGTGAAACAAAAATGTTGAAAAAGAAGAAATTCTAGGTCCGAAGATGCGAAGGAAAGAGCCAAAAGGTCCTTGATTCTTAAATTTGTTTTTTTTAAAATTATTTTACTTGAGGTTTTTATTGGACTGCTATTATGGAAGGGAAAGTAAAGTACAGAATACTGGAAAAAATGGTAAAAAGTTCTAAGTTAATTTTTATCTGTTACACTTGAAGAAATAACGTTGTTAATTTTTATTTTGAGTAACTTTTGGCCTCATGAATTTTCACAAGTTATTGCATTGGATAAATATTTTCTGTGTTGCTGCTTTAAATTTATCGGGTTGGGAGGGCGGGGGCGGTGAGGGGTGGGGCCCCGTTTTGTAGTAATGCACAAAAGAGAAAACGGAATGGTACCCTGAGTGCTGTCTTCTGAGAAGAAAGTGTTATTTAAGAGTGGCTTAGTGGTTAGCCCTGCTTCATGTTGTCAAGGACCTGGGTTGGATTCACGCCTTAAGAAAATGTCTGCATGTGTTTTCTTCGGATCCTCTGATTTCCTCCCACGGTCCAAAGGTATTCTGATCAGTTAAATTACCCAGAGTGTTCAGGGTTGCGTAGGTTGGAAGCATAATTTAAGAGAATGTTTTTAATATGTTCAGGGAGTTGGTCAGGTTGTTGGGAAGAAGAGCCTGTTTCCACACTTTATTCCAAGACTTTCCTTGAAATGTCGATTATAACATATTCAAGTGTCTGAGATATTGATTGACAATTCATCATATTGTAAGTCGGTTATAGAAATGATATGTCACAGGCACCCATGTACTACCAGTGGGAGATAATTTTGCAGTAAGCAAAACTCCAGGTGAAACACAAAAACATTAGTTAAGTAGTGTGGTGTGCATCAGCATGTAGTTACATTTTGTCCGTAATGTCATATATGTCAGATAACTGGAATATCGAAGGACTTAATTAAATCTGCACTTTTAATACTCATTCCTTCATTGGAAGACATTTTTACGTTAATTTAATTGTTTGCATACGACCCCATGGGAAACAAAAGGTGGGTATCAGAATTTGTAAAACTGAATAAATATGTCCTCTAGATTCTCCAAAAGGACTCCATTAAGCAATATTACAGTTAAAAGGGTTGTCGTTTCCTGACAAATTATTTTTTTTCTCTTGATGTGCACTACCACTAACATTCATGTCAAGGATTAAACTTCACATCAACATTATTCAAGGAATTACTGCACACCTATAAATAAAATAACTTAAATTCACTGTATAACAAACACAATTCGCTTGAAATGTCGTTTCATAAATTAAAGACCATGTTGTGGGCTTATACTCTTGATTATCCAGATAATTGTGATAATGGAAGTACACTTGTACATCTTATCGTCAGAGACGCAACAAATCAATTTACCAAATTCAGTCCATGTGAATTAGTCTTTCAACATGTAACGAGAGTACCGCTAAAAGGAATTAAGGAGAAATTCAAGAAACAAAGTTGGGGAGCATACACGTAGACTTCGTGAAAAACTTTACAGAGCTGTGTGATAGAGCGGGGAGTTAGCCAGAAAGCATTTAAAAACATCCCAGTATCCAGTGAAACAAGATACAGACACGTTTGTTTTCAATGCTCTCAGGAGTTAATGTTTCAGTGTTACTTAAAATTCTAGCTGAATCGTTAATAGCAAGTATCAGTGAACATTATCATGTCGGAAGGAGATTGAATGAGGTGAACTATTTGATAAAGTCTCCAGATAGAAATGAATCTCAGAGAGTGTGTCATGTGAGTATCCTCACGATATATATTGAGAGGGAATTAAAGCAAAAGGAGAATGTTTAAATGTTTGCAACACAGAGTGAAGAACCAATTTCAAAGGATTCTGAATTATGCGTTCGTCAAATTATATTAGTCAATGAAGAAGGTGTCAAAAGTGACGCAAATTACGCTGTTACCCTCCTGAGAAATTCTGAATTGCTTTAAAACTGTTACTAACTTCTCTTGAGGAAATATGTAAAGACCAGCTGGGAAGTACTAAAAGAACCATGCATGGTGGAGATATAGGAAATCTTGTTTTGACTGAGCAGCATCCTTATAAGCTTAACACTGTAAAGTTGGCACTGATTCAAAAGGAGATTAACACATGCTCCAAGACAACGTTATCAATGTGAGTTGTAGAAATTCAAGCTTGCTCATAGTAATGTTCCAAAAAAAAGTGGTAACCAAAGGGGTATCTCAGTGTCAACCGCTGTTGAAAATCCTGATTCACACCTGAAACCATGTTTGAAATGCTGCATTGAAAAATAAGGACATGCAGACTGGCAGATTCATTATTCTGAAGAACGAATCCCGAATGAACCATATTAATTTGAAATTATATGAAAAGTGTGTATATATATTATATATATATATATATATATACACACACACACATATATATATACACACACACACACACACACACACACACACATATACATATATAAACACATTCATATGTGTATGACCTGTTGATTTTTAAAAAAGAATTTCCAAAATTTATCAACATTCTTGGATCCAATTCAGGAGGCAGGCTTGGTGATATACCCGACGAACAGTGCGTTTGATCATACAAAATTCAACTTCCTGTTTCATTATTAGGACATGGACAAATGCCTCAATAGAATGCAACCACCCTGGTAATTTTGGAGTTTTCCATAAGATCGATAAAAAGAGCAGTATGACGATTCGTAGGATAGAATGGTTTTATTGGAAATTCATACCATTTTGACAGTGCGGCTGCTCTACGGACAGAGTTATTAAAGAACAGCAGGAAGATTCAACGGACAGAATTCTATCTGAAAGCATTTGACAGCCTGGAAGCTGTGTTAACTGCTGCACTATTATTAGCCACACTTAATTGCGCAAACCAATTCAACCTGGCTATTGACAGGAGTGATTTGGATACTGTTGCTATTTCGTACATGAAGATGACAAAAAGATAAAATAACGCCAGTGTGGTATTCTTCCGTGAAGTTGAGTATTCATCAACAGAAATATTGCACAGCTGAGAAAGAGATTTTGATTGTGCTATTAGCATGATAACATTTCAACATGTAAGTTAATAATAAAGTATCTGAGGCATTTTTATCTGTATATCATAACCTATTGAAGTTGGTGAAGAAATTTAAGGAAAAGGCTATCCGGATCGTTTAGAAGAAGTTTGTTATTACAAACATCGAATTTGAAAATGGAGCATATGCATGATGAGATTACATAATTGCTGAACAATTGTTGAAACGTGGATGAAAAGCATTTCAACATTTGTGTCACCAGCAATGTATCTGATATGATTCTACGTACTGACCATAACTCATTGACGTTTTGGACAAATTTTTTTAGATTACTTACAGTGTGGAAACAGGCCCTTCGGCCCAACAAGTCCACACCGCCCTGCCAAAGCGCAACCCACCCATACCCCTATATTTATCCCTTACCTAACACTACAGGCAATTTAGCATGGCCAATTCACCTGACCCGCACATCTTTGGACTGTGGGAGGAAACCAGAACACCCGGAGGAAACCCACGCAGACACGGGGAGAACGTGCAAACTCCACACAGTCAGTTGCCTGAGGCAGGAATTGAACCCAGGTCTCTGGCGCTGTGAGGCAGCAGTGCTAACCACCGTGCCACCGTGCCGCCCAAATTTAAAGGCAAGAATTTCACATTATTTAAATGGAACTTGTTATTACAATCATTCAATTTGGAAATTGTTCATGTGGGAGGAGGAAATGGCTTTCCCCGAGTCATTGTTGTGACTCAGCGGGGTAAACAGACTGAAAGAGAATGTTGTAGTTTTCATGTTTGCATGAATATATTTAATGTAATGCATATCAGTAGTAGAATATTATCAGTGCAATATTAAGAGGATTTAAAATGAATCCAATTTTCATTCATTCTTGATCTGGCTGGAGGTGTGATGATATTGCTCATTTACGAATGTTGTGCTTGGTTTTCTTCAAGAGGGATTTTAAAAGGCAGACCTTCTGATGTGTCCAGAATAAGAGAGTTTGCTAATGACTGACGGTTACTGCCAAAGGGAATAAACAGGGAAGAACGATTTAAAGTTTTTTTTAACACATACATACAATGAACGTTTAGTGGCTCGTTCTCTCAGTCAAGGGTCTTTCGTTAAAACTTATTGTATTAGCAAGAAATCAATGCTTTTGGAAAATGAATGTGCCTTGATTCAAACAACGTTTCTCGCAGACCCTCTCTCTCTCCCTCTGGCTAACATCCCTCCCGTAAGAACCTCTGTTTGAATTTTATTTTTGATAAGGATTGTGTATATGGGAATATTGCAGGAAATTCTAACAGCATTTTTTTTTAATTTGTGGGGACATCATGTCTTTTGGGTTTTCAAATATGTATTATTCCAATTTCTGTTTTAGATTATTTTTGTTTCATTCTGTGGTGAGTAAAAATATTCTCATTTATCTAAAGCCAAATCGTTTGACCAGCTACATCATATCTGGAGTACTTTTAACTGTCTAAGACAATTGATAAAGTCAGGGTCTGGGCTGCATTCACGTCATGTTTGATGAGATCAGGGCTGGTCCATAAAACGAATCAAATGGTACCCTCACTCGTTGTAAAATAGCATTGCAAATGATCGGAAAGAATCTCGTTATTTTTTATCAATGTCACAGTATGCTAATAACATAAAATTATCCCTTAGACTGATGTTATGGGATATTTATGCAGTTAGGAAATAGTTTTCATTATTATACCAGTCCTTTGGGATTTCACAGAAAAAAAATATGTTTGCCATTGACATTTGATCATATAATTGTGTTTGTTTAATAAGAATACTCAAATTCTTCCTAAGAAGTGAGTTTCAGGAAATGTTGAGCTAAAATAATATTGAGCAGTCTGAAATACAAAAAAATAAATTAAAAAATAATATTGTTGAAAAAGAAACATATTTTGGAAGGAAATGAAGATATTTAATACGTAATAAATATTGGAACCTACATTGTATACAACTAAAATATTTTGACAGACTTTGCTTTCAGCTTAATAACAAGTTGAGGACTATCTAGACTTCATAAGATTTCAGAAATTAAAGTCGGCAACTTTCAATGCCTGGATTTTGTGTTTCCCTACAACATTTTCTATCTTTTAGCTGCATCTATTGAAGCACATCGTTCGACTGTAGGGAAAAGTAAAGAACTTGGTTTTCAATTGCGAAAATATTGACAAAACATCCAAAGCTTTCAATTATTGTCACAATTTTCATCACAAAGCTACTCGAGAAATTTCACATTATTCCACTCACAAGCATATACTGTAAACTACATAAAATTAATGAAAAGGTCTTTAACGTTCAAGCACTGTTCTTTACAACAAATGTACTCATCTTTTCCACTGGCTTGGGTAGGACAGATGATAGAAACGACCAGGGTCCAATCATATGACATAAACTGCACCTTATTAATTTAACAACGCTATTATTTTCAGTAATGGCCAATCCGAAAGTAAAAAAAAATGCTTCATTATAAATTTGGGTGACAGCTACATTCTTTCGAAAGCATTTCCAAATTTGTCTTTATTTGAGTTGTTTATCTAAGCCATGTCTAACCCAAAAGAGTGGATTGTACGTTTTTTCTTTGGTAGGTCTTCAATTTCCATCTTAACGTCTTCCATTCCTTTATCCCTGCCAACTATATAACACTTTAGAAGTCCATGAACTGCAAATATTAATGGAACATGCACTCTCATATTTTGTCATGATCAGAATTCACATCAATGTCTCTGCCTGTTTCATTCGCTAATTCTGTAATTACTTCTCCGATTCTTCCCAATGTGCAGTCTATTTTCTTGTATTAGACATTTCTTTTCTTTTATGACTAGCTTTTTGCTGTGTGACATGGCCGAATGTGTTCTATAACTTCTCATTCAACAGTGCCTTGAAAATACATTTTATAAAGATGATTCTACTGCATTATGCTCCACTATCATGTTTTTTTGTGCAGCAAGCACATTTGAATGTTTTACAGCTCACGTCGACATCACTGTGTACTGGACATTCCAACTTTTTTTTTCTTTCAAATTGAAATATCATGGTATTAGATCGCACTGTACGATATTCACACAGGTTAGCAGTCTATCACACACGTTATACAAATCACCCACTTGGAACATTGTCCTATCACATTTCACAACACAATTGTTATGTCCTTATATCTGAATTATGATTAAACATACCCGTTTTGTCTCCACTGCCGAGCAGTTCCACAACTCCTGTATGAATATATTTTCGAGCCTAGGTTACCATCTGTTTCCAAGGAGGATCCTCCATAAATAGTTTCAGTTTATTCTGAAATTCCTGGGTAGATAAAAATGTAATACATCTCTTGGAGATTGCAATTGCTACAATCGAGTGTTAAGCAATGTCAGTTTGATATGGTTTGTACTTACTACTCCCAATGTTACAATATAAGTCAGCACGAATCTTTCTCTGGAATGTACTAAAGCTTAACATTGTTACCATTTAAAGAAATGCTTATTCATGGTTTTGGAGAGCTAAGTTTGTTTTCTGATGGAAATGCAGCAGCAGATAATGCCACACTACACAATGAAAATGTTCGATGAAATTGTACCAAACAAAAAGAGAAATCACTGGTCCGAAAACATTGATTCAAATGAAAACAGAAGCAACATGCAATGATGAGTAGAACTGTTAGCAAGGAACTAAGCCATTTAGTAACAGCAGAAATGAGTACTCATTGCCTTTCCCCTTCAGAATGTAGCTTGTCTCGTATAATGAAGCTTCAGTAGGAATAAAAATCTATGCTATCAATTCCCTCAACATGTCTTCTGCTGGAACTTCGCACCTCTGGATGTTTAAACTGCAACTCTGTTGTTGTGTCATCAATTTTGCTTGTTTTGACACACGTAATGGTACATGCTAAACGCAAGAACTTTCAAAAATCTAAGACGTCGAACCATTAGATTCAATACTGTGTTCGGCACACATTTACATGGAATTGCTTTTTTTCATTGACATGTAGGTTTAGCTAACACCAAAAAGAGGTATATGATAGCTAATCATTCCCATAAGCACATGCTATGTTCACGTGGAAATAAATTTGTTCCAACAGTTTGCAGTATCATCAGATATATTCCTGTTTGAACAGTCAACCATGTATTACAATGCCACAGCATACGCCATTGCATGGTTATAACATTTTGTTTCACTGTTATGTGACAATATTAATCTTCAAGCTGACGAAGAGAAGTCAATTAGCAAAGCTGCCATTGTGTAATGCATGCCTGCGGACATCCAAATAAATGATTCAAACATAATCATCATTTAAATTTTTCGTACGTTGTTAATACATAGCATCTGATAGAGAGTTAAACGTTTTAAACAATTTGATAGCAGCTTGAATGGATGCAGAAATTTTACCGTGTCTAATTTGGTACATCTCTATAAATCATGCGATCTGCAATAAGATTTATATTCTCAATATTATGCAGAATGCTCCAAAATGCGGCAAAGGATCGAAAAATAAAAGTATTTTTAGTTAAATACATTCTGTCTAAATTTTATATTCACACGATTGGAATGATGGCATTATATATGCAACAAATAACATAGATTCAATGCAAATGAAAAAGAAAGAAGAATTGTGCAGCATGTAACCCAAGAGGCTCGAAAACAATTTTCTTTAAATGACTTGTGTTGGTGTGTCTGCTATGGCTGTAGAAATATGAAAAAGATTAAAATCATTTTTCTTTAATGATGATAATGGAAAATTAAATAAAATAGAGCAGTTGGTTTAATATATTTCTAGTAATCCCTGCACATCCTTTGCAAAATTACATATTGTTGATTTGAAATTTAATTTTCAGTTTATGAAAGTTAACCTGTCAAATTAGACAAGGGAAAATCTCCCATGCACATGTTGCATTTCTTAAAATCTTGTCTGCATTTTGAAGTTAAAATGTACTGGGAAAATGCTAAACTATATTACAAAATAAAATGCTGAAGGAAACGAAAGATCTGCATGATTCGAAATCATGTAAATGCAACCTAATAAAGTTATTTTGATTGGCTGCAAACCACAGGAAAAAGGTGTTCATGGAATTTACTCTTTTCATGTAAATAATCAAATGAAGATTCAGTTGTGCAGCTGAATGGTTTGTGCAGTTTAGACTAACTGTGGTTGGCAAAACACGTGAACCTGACACGGAATATCTGGTGAGTTCCTGGATAACTGAATAGGTGAGGGATTCTAAATAAATTGGCAAAGTCTTCACAATGTTGATTCGGCAGATGACATTTTGCTTTCAGTCGAACAATTCATAAAGATGGAAGTGGTTAGGAATCATGCATAATTGTTCATTACATCCGGTGGAGAAGAAAGAAAATCGGAAGGAAAATGTGCAGACAACTGTAACGTCTAGAAAATTAAGGAAATGTCAGCACTCACCTATGTATACAGGCTAGTTAACTATTTCGCAGGACATGTTTCCCCCACATATAACACTATTTTATTATCTCCTCTCCATGCTTGTCGCCATAAGTGTCGTGTGTGATGGGATTGGAAGCTGGGGTTAGATTTGTGGGAGTACATTTATTTGGTTTTTCTGAGCACTACCTGTAGCGTTCACAAATTCAAGTTGCCTATCTATCGTAAGAATCAGTTTATTTGCATTAACTGCCAACTTTTGTGAAGTACTGAAAGTGTTCAGTAAGAGTGTATCCTACATGTAAATTGTTGAACTGTTTACCTTGAGGAAAGTAAATGGATAGCACTTGCAATCACACCAGAAATGGTGGGGTGTGATGCACAAAGATCAACCAAAACGAGAGCACACGACGAATTGGTATGTCTTAATTGACAGATAACTTACAAGTGTGGTATTTCCTGAAAGTGAAGAAATAGTTAGGTGTGACGGAGAGTTTTACTTTTTATGATAAAAATGTGACATTAAATATTTTCACAGAAAATGGAGAACAGGAAGTAATTGCTTCAAAACCATTCGCATAAAGCAACATGTCCAGCCAAGTAATTTGACATTTCAGTCAGCCACCCATTTTCCAGTTCCAAACTCTTTCAAAGTGAATGGAAGCTAATGCTTCAGAAGAAAATCATCGGTACTTGCCCGTAAGTATTCACGAATGAATAAGAAAAAATACAGGTAACCAACGTGAATGGCATAACATTTGCGTGCAGTTTCATTATTATTCAAACAGTCTGTTATATATGGACCAGGGTTATCGAGATGTGTCCTCCAAGGAGAATTTGCGTGTGAAACGTAAGCATGAAAAGATAGTGGGAAGGGGCAATCATACTGTTGGGATGGTACATAAACCAACAAACACTCATTAGTTATGGAGACATAGATATTTAGTCAAGTCACTGATGTGTATTAGTTCAAAAGCAGTTAATTAATTAAGGGCTGCAACTACAAGAAATGCTAATTGGAACGATCAATATATAAATGGTATGGAGGATGCAGATTTATTTTGTAATGTCGTCATGATTTTTTTCAAACTTGATATCCACAAGTCGAACATGCATCAGAGAGTCGTAGACTCATAGAGAAATATAACATGGAAACAGACAATTTTGTCTAACTGAAAAATGACAAGCTGACATCCTAAACTATTCCAGCCCAATTTTTAGCATTTTCCCTTATCCCTCTAAACACTTCCTATTCATATCCACATCCAGATTCCTTTCAAATGTGGGGATTGGAATAGGCTCAGTTCACCCCCCAATCACCCACCCGCTCCCCCAGCAGCTCTTTCTATGCATGCACAACAATGTATGTGACAAAGTTGAACCTTAGGCCTCTTTCAATTCTTTCTCTTCTTCCATTAATCATATGCTGTCATGCTTTGGAATCCCTCAACTGGGTTGGGTACAGATTATTTGGCTCGTAACACTATTGGCGCGGTTCATGAAGATACAAACTTGATAAAATGTTTATGACTTTTATCCCTCAGCCACCGAAGCCCCAGCGAAAATAGCCCTTTTCTACCTCTTTCTGTAGGTTAAAACCTCCAAGTTCGGCAACATTCTTGCGAATTTTATTCCATGCCATTTTAAGTTTAATAACATCTTTCAAGTAGAAGAGAGATGCGAATTGGAAAGAAAAAGAATTACAAGACTGACCTACCAGTGCACTGCACAGCTGCATAAATTTATCCAAACCCCTGAGCTCAATTTGGAGTTTAGAAGCCAACAAATGCAGGCATAGCAAAAGCCTTTGTGAAGACTTCACTTACGTGCGATTGCACTTTAAAGCTAATGTTAACCTGCACCCCAAGATCTATTGTTGTGCAACACTCCGCAGAACCTTAACTTTAAGTGTTTAAGTCTTGTTCGATTTGTTCCATCTAACAGCACTCCTCAAATTTATCTAACTTAAAAATCAATGCCACGCCTTGGCCCCTTTGTCCACATGATCACGGGCCTATTATACTCTGAGTTAAACTGCTTCCACTACACCACCAAAGTTGATGTTTGTTCAAGCTTACTAGTCATCACCAAATATTCACATCTAATACTCAGAATACATGACAGAAAACGGATGTCCAGTCACAAAAGTAACGCTCCACCACTACCATCCATCCCCTCATTTGAGAAATTTTGAATCAAAGTATTTAGCTTTCCCTGTATTCCAGGTGATTACAACTTGCTAATCAATTTACCATGTGGACCCACGTCAAATTCCTTATTGAAGTGTAAATGTATAATGTCCAGTGGTCTGCCTTCACTGATCTACTCCCTCACTTCTTCAAAAGACACAATCATTTTAGAGGTACGCGATTTCATTACCTGTCGACGATCCGTAATCAGTCCGTCCATTTCCAAATATAGTTAAAACTGTCCCTAATAACTCCCTCCCTTAATTTTCCCCAACATGATGTCTGACAAAATGGCACAAAGTTCACTGACATTTGCTGAACAGCTTTCTGAATATTCGCTGCACGTGAGCAAACAACCTGTCACCACCAAATCGATGCAATCAAGTTCTGTCCTTAATTCGGTGAATAAATACGGACAGGTGGCCGAAATGGCAGTGATAGAGCATTCCCATGAACTCTACAATATACAGTTTTCGTTTGACATGAAAAAAACTGAAATGCACTGTGCAAATTTATATCCGCAAAAGCAGGTTGATTAAAACCATACAGTTCAGGACCAGGTACAGTGGGTTCAATTATCTCCTTGAATGTGCATAAGAATTGTGTGTGTGTGTGTGTGTGTGTGTGTGTGTGTGTGTGTGTGTGTGTGTGTGTGTGTGTGTGTGTGTGTGTGTGTGCGCGCGTGCCTGTGTGTGTTTGTGCATGTGTCTGTCTATATGATTGTGCAAACACGTGTGCTTTTTTGGGAGGACGGAAAAGACGGTCTATGAGAAAATTGCAACTGTTCATAGTTAAATACAGAAGCATAGATTCCAGCGAACCCTGGAGTTTCAGTAATAACCAGAATTTGTTATGTTGAAGCAGAATGGAGTTTACCTGCTGCAAAGAGAGCCAATCTCGTGGATTCAAGAAAATAAAATGTGACATCTAAACAAAGCAGTCAGGAGAGCATACATGGAGCTTCAATAACACATTGTTAGGTAAGATAAAGGAGAATCCGAACTTTTGAAAGGCCTATTGACGACGCAAATAATGTTCTGTGCAGAGAACTGGAGAACAATTGTGCATTTTAAAATGATTATATGTAAACGTTCGTCACTATGGAGAATGTGGATTGAAGTAATATGTCGGGAAGTAGAAAATTTCGGATCTTGATCGTTGTGACAGAAAAATTCAGGCGCTATTGTAACTTCAGACTGATTTAGAAGTGAATAAAAACGCTAAGTTGTAACCTTGGCTGCTATGGGAATTGAGGGAAAAAAATACAGCTCTTCTGTTCCAAAATGTTACTTTATTTCTGGCCGCAAAATAGATGCCCAATGATGGGAAGACAGCAAATGCATGGGTTCATTTCAAGAAGATTTGTAACGATAAACTAGCCAAATACAGATAATTGTTTGTAAAATCACTGTTCATGGACGTAGTGGAGATGGAATTGATGTAAGCATGTGTTATGCAATTAGAACAGCATGATTCGATCAGGGATAGTCACCATTCGTCTTATCAGAGATAGACAGCAATTTTATTATTGATGCACAGAGAGGCCATTATAAAACCTGTGCTAGCAGATTACATAGAAAGTTTTCAAAGAACAGTAAAGTGGCGACAATATTCATTCTGAACTCAGAGGTGAAAGAATGGCTATAAATTCAAATTTTAAAAAATGGTTTGGATTAATGTCAAACACTGAGGTGAGAGAAGACATATATGAAAAAAAAAGAACAGTGGTGTCATAGACATGCTGCAATTGCGTCTGAAAGAGAGCCTGGTATTCCTCTGTTAATCTAAGTTGCTGAATAATTAAAGAAAGCTACTATGGGAAGAAAACAAAAACAGTTACTTGAAAATTTGGGGGCAAAATTGCAAAAGGTGTTGAGCACTAAACTAATTCAAAGAAAACTCACATTATGCAGGAGTTCCAATTGGAAAAAAAAAATGTGAGTGTGGGTACAGTTTTATTAAACGGCTAGAATTTAAAAAAAATGTAAACTGTAAGTTGATCAGTGAGCTTTCAAGGTTACGTGATGACAGTTACTAACAAAATGTACTATCTATAATCATGATTTGGAGATGTCGATATTGGAATGGACAGTACAAAGTTAAAAACCACACAAAACCAGGTTGCAGTCCAACAGGTTTAATTGGAAGCACAATAGCTTTCAGAGTGTCTCTCCTTCATTAGGTGATAGTCCTGATGGACTATAACCTAGTGTTGTGTGAGTTTTAACAGTCTATAATGTTTGCTATGTCTGATGTCACGAACATAGGATCTTTCCCAGGCAAATAAACCTGACGGAATTATCACAGGTTATACAAACATCACTTCCGTTGTTCAGAAGTGGAACATTGCATCACTATCCTCAATACTCTGAGGTAGAGAGGGAAAAAAGCGGATGACAAAAGTCGTGTGGTGATCTCTTAGAAGCATGCAGGTAGAGAGGCAAGAAGGGATAAATTGCTGCTCAAACAACAAAGCACAGGTAAGGTAAGATTTCGGTATTGAGCTTGATAGAATTAATTTGGTTTCATGGAATAGCAACAAACCCGGGAGCTAGGAGGTAAATTTATTCAGATATTTTTGGACGGCAAACTTTGTATATTGATAACAGAGGACTGGAAAGTCGCATTTTTTAGATAACAAGTGTATTACAATTTCTAATCCAAAAAAGGCCCATCTCCGCCAATTAGTTAGCATCACAACAGGAAAACCGGATTCTCAAACTGTCAGGAGAATATTAGTTCGCGGGAAGCACAGATTTCCGAACGACATGGATGAGTGCTCAGCACTTGCAATACTTCAGGATGGTTGGTTACAGGCAAAAAATAATGGGACTGATAACCTGAGAGACAGATATTGGTGTTGTTTGTGCTTGGTTGAGATCACCTTGTTACCAGTATTGAATTGTAACAGTATTCAAAACTGGAAGGACCGTAATTTTGTAAAAGAAGTAAGGGTATTGAAAAGACAGGCGGAACAATACTGAGCATTGAGCATACAGCAAATACGCAATTTTGGACAGTTCATCTCCAAGTTCTTTGACACTGCAACACAATCACGAAATGAATATGAAGCGACAGCACCATAGGAAATGACATCACCTCAGTGCTTTGTCCTGAGGCTCGCAAGATGTTACCTAGTATGGTGACAAATCATCTGAACATGTACCTTCCAGCTGAGAGAGCAATCCTTCATTCAGAATATCAACAATGATCTAATGACATAAAGAGAGATAAAGAAATGCAGCCATAAAGATTTACAGTACAGAAACGGGCAATTCTGGCTAACTCGCCCATGTTTAACAAATGGCCAAAATTAATCTTGTCCTATTTGACAGCACATCATGCATATTTCTCCCAATACTTCCTATTCATATACACATTCAGATCACTTTTAAATGTTCTAATTGTACAAGTTTCCATGGCCTCTTCTGGCAGGTCATTCCATACACACACAACCCATTGTGCCAAAAAGGTGACACTTAGAACCTTTTTAAACTTTCCACCTCACCCCCAACCCTCTAGTTCCGCAGAGTCCCAGCACAGGGAAAAGTCCTTGTCTAATTATCCTTTCTGTGCACCTCATGATATTATGAAATTCAAAACCGTAAATCATCAGTCTCTAAAGCTGCAGACAAAACAGCGCCCAGTTATTTACTCTCTCCTGATTTAGTTCAATATAGAATAATGCGGCATAGTGACAAGTAAGAAGATAATATTTCTTAAATTAGTGGAAGACAGGCAAGGTGGATCAAAACATAAGAGAGAGAGCAGGATAAGGCCATTCGAGCCTTCTAGCCTTCTTTCGGTTTAAAGGTGACCTTGGCTGAACATCGAGCTCAAAACACAAATCTCAAACTCCCCACATTTTGCTTGATCCCTTTGTCCATAATAGTTTAACATATCTTTTGTTTCGTGAAAAAATAGAATATTTTCGCTTCAATAATTTGCTGAATTTCATCGTTCCATATTCTGTGCCTATTTGCATTTTTTTTTCTTCACATCTCTGTTCTAATAATTTTATTTCTGATTATTGAGCTGAGGCTAATGTTTCTGAATTCCCCACCAACGTGAAAATTCTGCTGCATCTATCATGTCTTTTCCTATTGAAACATTATGGTTTTCTGCGTGATGTCATCTCATTTTTCTGACATCCCAGGAATCCATTCTGAACCGACGTAGTTTCTACTTAAGCATTCGTGATGCAATGCCAAGAACTAATATGTCAAATCGTGGCTGCAGTCCTGCATAGCAGGAGCATTCATATTTAGATAAGGAAGTCAAACTGCATACAATGTTACAAGTGCAATCGAAATAATGTCTCCTGCTTTCGCAGCAATATGACTTTGTTGCTGTTCTCAAATGTACGCACAATGAAGGCAAAGATAAGTGTGGTTTCTTTCCTGTCTGCCGCATCTGAATATTTACTTCCAGAGATGGTGTGGTTATGATACTAGGGACTCATTGCATTTCCATTTATCTCAACTTTAAACTATTGAGCTAGTGATCTAATAACCTAATTATGTGACGTGTGTGGATAAGATAACCTCACCTTTATGCATATTATGCTGCAATTGCCAGGCATTTGACAAGTCAGAGTATCCAATTGCATTTCACCACCCGTGTAACATCGTGTTCCATTATCTGTATGTCATATGCAAGTTTATATATATTATTTTTAGTTTCGTCATCTAAATCATTAGCACACATTGTGAACAGCAGATTTGCTGGTGATGACCGGTTGGTATCCTAACAGTTAATATGTGCCATTCAGAACAAAATATATTCTTAACTTGTTTCTGCTTCCCGTATTTCAACTAGTTTTAATCAATTTCAATGCACTATCACAGTCCCTTGATTAAATTTTAACGCAATAATCTCTAACTTGGAACTTTGTCAAAAGCCTTCTGAATGCCCATTGCCTCACACAACAAACTCGTTTAGCAAATTGTCGATTATTCCAGTAAATTGATCAAGCATTATTTTTGGTTTGCGATTCCCCGCTGACTGCATCCAATTCCAATATCTTTCTCCAAGGATTTTGCTTTAAAATTCTTGAATCTTCCCCATTACTGCTATCACCCGCACTGGTTTAACATTTCAACCTGTCCTTCTAACTCTTCCCATTATAATTAAGATTACGTTAAATACACTCCATTCTGTATGGACTGTTCCAGAGTCTAAAGAATCATGAATGATTAGGGCCAATTTATCAACATTTTCTAGCCTCACTTCGACACATATAGTGAAATATAGTTCATCAGGCATTGGGTATTTATCAGTCCTCAATCCGATCAATTTTTCCAAAACACGTTTTCTTCTAATGCAGATTTCCATCAGTTTATATTTCCAATGGACTCTTTATAGGGTTTAAAGTAGTTTAATTTATAGTAGTGAGCGTGGATCTTTAATACCATTGCTTAGAGATGAGGAAAAATACCATTTCCACTGGGACAACACATGCATACTAGAACAAGCCAAACAGAGAAAAGCATTAGAATTCCTAGAAGCATGGCAATTCAATTGAACTTGAAAAAAAAAACACTTTGAATTAGATCCCATTTGCCTCCTCCTCAGATAGAGAACAGGAAAGGAATTAGTGACAGAAAACGACATCACCACAGGGCATGACAGCACACACGTAAGGAAACGTAAGCACATAAACAAAAAAAATAGTCTTATCATCAGTGCTTCACTGGAGGCTCAGTGCTGATATTACCTGGTATGGTAACAAAACGTCTAAAAATGGATTTAACAGCTCAGCGAACAAAATTATATCCAAAATCTAAATCTGAACGACAAATCTGCTCCAAACACGAAAACAAATCGATCTTCTAAGCAGCTTACCAAAGCACGTTGTGAGAGCTATCTTTACGCATTTACTTTTCACAATATGGTAATGATTGCTTTGCTATATTACACGGATTATATGGAATATTGACATCACACATTGCCATATCCTCTCTAAACAACACATCCAGTCCGATGAATTAGCATCATTAATGAACAACTTCATTGTCTTCCCAAGATCTCTTTATGTTTGCTTCATATGCTTAGCACCTGCACTGTGACAATCACAACACATCTTAATCAATCCATTCGTATTCTGAGACATGACTCAGTATTCCACCTTTGTTCTGTCAATCATCCTTGTGATTAGGCCTCCCTGCCATAATATGCATTTCAAAACTGATTTTGACACCGTCTCTGCTGGCAAGATGGGGATTCTCCCGACTGTGTGCAGATGTCTCTCCACAGAGAGTCAGTTAAAGTCCTTATTTTATTTCGTCAGTCACATTTATACCTTCAACATATCCATTAATCTTTTGTTGCAATCTCTTGATTCTCGTGGGACCAGGCACTTCTCTTTCACAAAGTTTGTTCTATCTCGTAAAAGGATCTTTCTCAAGATTTGTTCAGAGGGTTTCTTATCATAACTCATCTCTGAGTCCATGGCTGATTTTGAATGTATGCCTTGGAATTCTCGATGTTTGATGCACTAACGAAAAAGGCTGCAAATTAAAACTGCCATTGTGGTCATGCAAACGTATACATACGTGTGCATGTCTGTGTTTCTGTGTGTGTGTGTGTGGGTGTCTGTGTGAGAGAGAGAGATTGTGTGTGTGTGTATCTGTACCGATAATTTACGACACCGTCTAATGAATGTCAATGCAGTTGCTTCCATTGTATAAATACTAGATACGACAAAAAGTTTTAAAATCGTCTGAAAAAAGGGCGTTTATCCATGTTTTCTCTTCTAAAATGCCGTTGGTGTTTGAATCCCTTACTACCACTCTACTCAAATTTGAAAAGATATATTACTATCGTATCAGTTGTCAAGAACGCCATGACTCTGTGTAATTGCTGTGTTCAGCTAATAATTTGATTAAGCTGTTTTGTGATGTCAGTGTTCACGAACATTATCCTATCATCAAAGGCCTCATTCCACATCACGATGAAGAGTTCTTTGACATTCGCATCTCTCAACCGCAAAGAGTCTCACAGAACGTCATTCCTCCTCCCTTGTGTAATCCCTAGTCTAAGATATTCTAATCACGAGCTTTTCCCTTAAGGAACTGTTTCAGTAAAACATCATGTGGACATCCTTGAAATTCCTTCCTCACGGTCCTGGGACTAATTTGACTCACAAAATCTATATGCAGACTAAGTCACTCATAAGTGCCCTTAACTTCTTAACGATAAATGAAAGAATTGATTTGAAAACACGAGGTTTGTATAGGAGATAAGTCAGATACGCTATCAGATAGGAAGATTTAGCTAACCCTAGGAGCATGAAGCATGAGTTTGTTGTATTTATAATGAATAAAATAGTTTGGCCATGTTGAGAGATGTAATTATCTTTTGTACAATGCTGTGATATCAGGGAATCCACGTCTGCAAATTGAGAAGGTAACCTAAATGAGCAGCAAAGCTTTGCACAACGACATTTAGGAATCTAGTACAGATGTCGTCCTCAACTGGCATTTTGAAGGGAAATCTAGACACCAAAAGTTTTGGACCTCGATCCAGATCTGAAAAAAGTGGTTATTTCAATTGTATGCTGTGAAAGGATCTGATTTATTAATAGTGACAACGTGACAGAATTTCGGACTGAGTTTGAAATTGTAGCAGCTTTATTTCAAACAAGTTTTTAAAATAAAATAAAAATGGTAAGTAATAAAATAATATACAAACGTTGATTAAACAGTTTTTGGAAAATAGGTGAAAAGTGTAATTCACATCGACAGCAAAAAAAAACTTTGAAATAAAAGCCTTTTTTTCATCTGTATTATTTGCTCGGACTTCATTGATTGCCCACTACTAGTTGCACTTGAAAAGCCGACGGTGATCTGCCTTCTTCAAGTGCTGTTTCCCATGCTGGCAGGTAGATTCACATTGTTAGATGGAGAGACTTATAGGATTTCGAACTTGCGACAATGAAACAATGGCGATATATTTCCGAGTCAGGATGTTGAGTTTCTTAGAGCATAATTTTAGTTGGCACTGTACCTATGCATTTACTGCTGTTGCATTTTGAGTTTGGAATACTTTTGAGTTCAGATGGTGTTAGCGCAGGGTCTTGGCGAATTAAACTGCAGTTCTAAAAATGATAATTCCTTCAAGATGCAAAAAAGAAACTATCAAAATGACAGTTACTTTTGGTTGACAATCGTAAGGAGTATTGCATGTTGTGGGGCAACTTTAGAAGGCAGTAATAGAACATAAATAAACGGGCATGAAAAGCAATAAAATAGTGCCAGTACAATCGAGCATTGTCAGGAAGAATCTGAGTTTAGACTTATCTTTTTTCAAGGGTTGTGTATATGGGATGTTACTGAATTGGAACATCTAATTAATAATAATTATTGCATCCTCTCGGTTTTCCAACCCTTACGTTATTCTACATTAAGTGTTCATTCAACAGCAGTATTTAAGTATTGTTTGTTGCACTCAAATCCGAGTGGCTTCACTGGTTTTATCAGAACTGGAACATTCATTCCCCACCTGCATTTAACACAAGAAAGTTTACAGTATGAGCTATGTTCTTAAAACATTTTCAGAGATTTGGACAGATTCTTAATAGATGCAACTTAATTTTGCACTTGTGTTTAATCTTTTCAGCATCTTGTTAACATACAGGGAGCATATTTTCAGAATATCTACAACTGTAAGTATGAATTAGCAAGATATGGATATGAGGAACACTCACTCAATTTTTCATGGAGTTCTAACACTTGTACATTTCACAGCACAGAAAACAATTTCAGCTTTGTTAATCGAAGGGAAGGAAACAGCCTCCTTTTTAACAATTGAGAAAAGTTATTTCTAAAAAAAATTTACTTGAATTGATAATTCAAAATGCTAATTTGAATAATAATTTCGATTAGATCCTTCTTCAGAGCAGTTCGCAAGCAGGCAAAATAATATTTCCGACAGAGGGAGATAGTGTGGGTTTTGTTTGGTTGCTGTCCATAGGAAAATAGAGCATCAGTGTACACGGATTTGTGATAGATGACATAACATTTTACAGCATTTGCATCACACGTATTTCACGTGGAAGTGTGCCTGGATTTTGTTTTTAGAGTTTGATTGCCAGAGAAATTAATTCATATCACTCAGAAACCGGTGCTAATTTGATTTCTTTCCAACTATTTTATTTGTTTACGCTAAGAAATAGAGATTAGATTTTTGGTGTGATGCACCATGGAATCAGTCTCTCTTGTTCAAACATTTAATGATGAACATGGCCTCAAATAAAATAAATCACAACTGTCTGTGTTTTGCCCATATTCCTCCAAACATTACTTATTTGTGTATTCACACATACTTTTTAAAAAATGTTGGTACTGTATCCACAACCACCATTTTTTGTGGACGTTAACTCCACATCTGAACTACTCCCAACGTTTAAAAAGAATGCCACTTCATGTATTTTAAGTCATTCTTGTCTCATTTTAAATACATGCCCTCAAGTCTTGACACCCCCCACCCTAACGAAAATATGCATGCTGATTAACTTATCCACACCCGTTATGATTTTATAAACCTGTATACTATCACCCTCAACCTCCTATGCTCCAGTGAAAGAAATCCCTCACAAACCCGCTTCTCCCTATGAGTCAAACCATTCATTCTCAGCAACATCCTGTTGAATCACGTCTTAACTCGCCACACCTTAAAATTAAGCTGAATAGGATGAGCACGAGCTGACGATATGTGTTGTACAAAGTGCATCCTTGGAATGGAAACATTCTAATATTGAAGACTGTGCAAAAAG
Source organism: Hemiscyllium ocellatum (assembly GCF_020745735.1). Taxonomy (NCBI): domain Eukaryota; kingdom Metazoa; phylum Chordata; class Chondrichthyes; order Orectolobiformes; family Hemiscylliidae; genus Hemiscyllium; species Hemiscyllium ocellatum. The sequence goes on from NC_083438.1 coordinate 19,249,449, forward strand.
AAATTGCAAAAGAGCCTTTATGTTTTTCAAATGCAAACCTTGGCACGTATGCATACTTTGAAAATGCTAAAGAATAACACACATGGCAGTGTAGCCACACTTGAGAAAATTCATTTGACAGAGACAGTATTGCAAGCATTAAGTGGTGCAATCACGCCTTGAAACTGTCCAAAAAACACAATTATTGACATTGGTGTTAAGGTAATCGGTCCAGTGCGTGGTGGGAATGCAATATAAAATGGACATATTTCGACCTTTAGTCTATGGTTGTGTTGCGTTCCTGTACTTCATTCTTCGTTCAGCCATTACATTTGATGACAGCCGGATCATTGACCTGGGACTATGTTCCATCAGTTGTAGTCTTGCAGGGCCAGGAATATATACTTAGACTTCTCTGACTCAGAAGGCAGTGGAGACCACGTACATGGGATACTTTCAAATAAGAGGTGATTTCTTAAAGTTAGTGGAATCAAGAGTTACAGGGATAAGTTAGGAGCAGGATACTAATAGTGGATGGTCAGCAATGAACGTAATGAATGACCTACTCATGCACCTAATGTCTATTGTCAAAGTTAGCTTGCTTCGAAATATAGAACAACTGACGAGATACATTCTCTGTTGCAAAGAAACACGTTCGAATATTCTTCACGATGTTCACAGGTTGAACAAAGTTTGCATAATATTCAGAGGCTACTGGAAGGGCAACATAACTTTGACGAATGATCTTTTCAATGGATTCACTGTTATGGAACAGGCTATAAATCCCTCAAATATTTCAAGGTAGTAGCCCCGACCCTAACTGAAATAATTGGATTAGGCAGGTGTAACATGCATACTTTGGGAATGCTGCAGCTGGTAAAACCATGTCGAGTTAAAAATCAGAGCTTATTTACAAGATTATCAAATTAAATTCAAACGGAAGTGAGCGGAATACAAAATCAGCTAACTGTACAACTGTACCCCACAGATCATTCAAACTTAACGATGTCGTTTAAAATGCTTGCAAGAATATCTATTGACACCCCTTAGCATAAAAAATATAATCAAATACAAGTTATTTTAGGGAAAGAGAAAGAGAGAGAGAGAGAGAGAGAGAGAGAGGGAGAGAGAGAGATTGCGCATGGAACAATGGCTTCTAAGAAATGGCTGAATGATGAGCTGATTCCAAACTGGCTGACTGTCAAAACCAATTCAAACCGATGTAAGGCTGAGTTGGGAGAACAGGCCAAGCTCTTTCCGTTGTACAAACATATTTTTAATTGAATATGTTTTGACTCATCCACTACATGTTAGATATTACCAAATTGCCCATAAATCTATCCACTATTCAGAATTGCTGCTTTTACGACTCCCTGAGAAAAATAAAACTCCAGAACAACAGTATCTTGCTGAAGGAGCAACATCATGACAGATCTCCGCCTTAAAAAAAAGTATCAATATCCAAAGATTGATTAATTTTAAATTGGCCACAAACGTACATTCTTCTTAGCCGAAAACACACATAGAAACATGCAAAAATGCATTACTACATTTGTTTCAGTCTGTTTTACTGCTGCCACTGAACGTTTCTGATTTTCATTCACCTCTTCAAAATGCATCGTCAATCACGTTTTCTCCAGCTACCACATGCACAACTTTCAAATTGAATAACTGCAACAACACACGCCATCAAAACCGCCTGGAAATTTTGTATTTAAATTTCGTCACTAACTTCAATGAGTTATGATGAGCATATGTAATTATCTCAGATGTATTGACGGTAAAATAAAAAAATTGCAATGTTTCAACGTCAACAAGAACCTCAAAGTCTCCTTCTCAACTTTGGAATATTTCTGCTGATGAATATACAACTTCCAGGAGAAATATCTCGCAAGTTTTTCGAATCACTTGTCGTTTTTCTCCCTGAGCACAGCACCAATACCCATATCAGTTACATTGATAGCCATGTTGAATATCTTTGCTTGAATAGGTGTGCCGAATACTGCAGTAGTGGCGAACACAGATTTCAATCTGTCAAATAGCTTTGGACAGTCCAATGTTCACTGAAACTTTTTTTTGTTTCAGAATTCAGTGAGTGTTGCAGCCACACTGCCAACATTTGGTACAAACTTTCATAAAATTCACTCAATCACAGCGACAGTATGATTGCAGTATTCATCGATAGTCTGCGAAACTCCTAATTACCTTTGTTTTTGAATCCCAACGGGCAAATTATACATTTCCAAAACATTGACGAGGTTAATGACTTGGATTTTTGGCAATTTCAGTCTCAGCCACGTTTATCACCAAGCCTGCCTTCAGAAGTCGAGCGAACAACCCTGATAAATATTGTAAATATGCCTTCCATGCATGCCAAAAAATCACCAGGACATCAATACGTACAAATACAATTGGGTAATCTGGAAATGATATTTTCGTTATTCTCTGCAATGTGTCTGACAATTTTTATACCGAATGACAAGGTTATCAACTGATACAGTTCATTCCACGTTAAAAAATCTGAAATTGTCTTCAATCTTTCCGACAAAAGTACATGCCAGCGTGCTCTGTACAAGCAAACTGAGAAATACAGGTTTATTGTCCCACCTTCCCGTCACATTCTTACAAATGTGCAATTTGACATTTTTCAGTCCTTGTAACTGCATTGACATTGTGATAGTCCATACACAAGCATTCGGTACCACTTGGTTTTACACTGTTGTTGTAAGTGTGCGTCAGTCACTGTCAATCAGTTCGATTATGTCCTCTTGGAACATGTGTTCAATCTCCATTTCAACATTTCCCAACCTTAGAGGAGTATGCCTATAAGGATGTTCCCAAATCGAAGCAGTATCTCCGAAATCCATATCATGCTTAATTAGATTAGTACTTACCAGCTTAATTTCACATATATCTCTATGTGATAGTAATAACTCTTTCAGGTCATTTCGGTTTTTTTTTCTCTGCAATGGAGCTCTATCACTTATCGCAATTTTTGTGACTTCCTCACTGTCCAGTTTAATTAGAGGAATGTTCAATGCATAATAGTCTGAAGTTTTTTCCCCCTGTGTTGCAACCAATAATACTGCCTCAATTTGATTTCCTTCCTCCTAAAATACCTTGTTAGGATATTCACATCATACACTCTGTTAAATTTCATCTGTCTGGAATCCGCAACAAATTGTTCACCTCACTCAATCTCCTTTTGACATGACAATTTCCATTAATCCTGTCTTTTAAAGGTTCACCTATTAATGGAAGCAATATTAACATCATGTCCATGATATCAAAATTCATGATTTTTGAGTGCCTGTTTGCTTCATGTTTATTGCATGCGATGAAACTTCTAAATTCTGTGAAGCCAACCCCCTCACTCTGTTTATTCATTCCTGAAAATTTGTTTTCGTCAAAAAATGTGTTCTCTGAATTCTGACTTACAAATTTCTCCTTAATCAATTTTATTGGATCTCTCACTTCATGCACAAAATGAAATTGAAATGGACTGAATTTGATTGATTCATTTATTGCATCTCTGATCGGAGAAAACAGGGAGGAACTTCGTTATGCAAATCATTTGGATAGTCATGACTATAAGCCCGAAAATTGGCCCTCAATGTCTGATGTCACCTTTTGGGCTCCGTGCGATTCTTGCTGCTATGCAATAAAGTGGTATTGTTCTATTCCTAAGATGTTCATAATGTCTTTGAATACTTTTGATATAAGTTTAGATATGACCCGTGTTCTGATTGCATCACTGTGAGTATTCCATATTGAGAGAAAAATGGAGTAACTGCTCTACAACGCTTTTTCTTATGATATTTTCCTATGAACGACGTCAGGATATTTAGTCGACACACCCATTATTGTTAACAAATACTGATTTCTGCTCTTTTATTTTATCAAAGGCCACCACGGAATCAATTAAGATTATTCGATTACTTACAGTGTAGAAACAGACCCTTTTGCCAAACAAGTCCACAAAGACGTGCAACCCACCCAGACCAATTTCCCTACACCTAACACTACGGGCAATTTAGCATGGCCAGTTTACCTGATCTGCACATCTTTTGGAATATGGGAAGAAACCGGAGAAAACCCACGCAGACACGGGGAGAGTGTGCAAACCCCACACAGTCACCTGAGGCGGGAATTGAACGTGGGTCTCTGGCGCTGTGAGGCAGTAGTGCTAACGACTGTGCCACCACCCGCATTCTCTAAGGATAACCATATTGAGGAATAAGTATTAAATTTGAGGGTTTAATTATTGATTGTAGTTGTCCAATTATTTGACATACCTGGCAAAATTAAACTCCATTCTTGTGCAGTTCAGGTCAATGATATTTTTTAAGAGTGCGTGTGTCTCACTCCTAAATAACCCCTTGGTGGTAGCCTGTGTGCCACTCATACCCCTTCCCTTTTCTCAACAACTGGCAATATGACTTGCTGAACGTTTGCCATTTCTCATTTGCCTGAGTAACTGATTGCCTCAGTTACCTCATTAAGTCATCATTTTTAAGGCAACAGCATTCAGAAATGCATTCAGATTCTTTGCTAAGTATTCATTTTGATGCAACTACTTTTAGTTTTTTTTAATCTTTCTGGTTTAACTCAGTTCATTTATCTGAGCTAAAGATGTGCTTTGTCATCCATCACCTCTTGGTTTGTATCTCCTCATCTGATCAAACAGTGTCTTTGCTTATTCCACTTCAATTTTCTTATGTGAATTCTTAGACCTCTTCTGTTTCAACAGGTGACTTTGTTAGCACATTACCACACAATCTGGAAAGATCCAAGGATATGTGTTGCACAATTCCTGATGAAAGGATTTTGTTGGAAATTACGATCGTCCTGATTCTCTGATGCTGCCTGTGCTTTTCCAGCACGACCCCCTCGAATTAATATCCAGCATCTGCAGGCCTCACTTCCTCTTCGTTGTCCAGCAATATTTCGTTTGCCTGACTATCCTCTAGCTTTCCAACCAGTGTAGGCAGAACTCCTTCCTGTGAAACAGCTATATGATTAATACGGGCACATTGTAACCCTGTATCAGAGAGTTTGTCAACTACTCCTATCGCCACTTTTCCCCTCCACAACTGGACACTCTGACATCACTTAAAATAGTTGAGACCTTTTCGTTTCACTGTGCATTCACATTACTTTTATCTTTTCAGGCAATTGTCTTTCAGAAGTATTTATCTCCTCATCATTCATATTCACAAACTGATAGGATCCTGCACCTCTTCATGTTAGAACATCTTTGCCTGCGACTGCTGGCCATCTTGACAGTAACTTCGCAGGTACATGTTTTGAGAAGGTCTAGCACTACCTCCTCAACCAACCTTCGACTAGCTTATATATTCTGGCGGGGCTTTATTGCATGCAATGCGCTATCCATTACCACTTCTACAGAATTCTTTGGCTTAACCAATTTTCGTACATTTGGGTACATTTTACTTTTCTTAATGCACCAACACTGTGATTTCATGTGGCCCATTTTATTGTATAGAAAACACTGGAGATTTTTAAACTCTTCTTTCCACTTCAAGTGTTTCATATCCACCCTGTTGTAAGTTATGTTTATGATCTTCACCGAAATCTACTGTTCCATTTCTAAGAAACGACTTCATTTTTCTCCAATTACCATCCATCATGGAATGACATTGCTTTCAGAAGCAAAATTTTGTTTTATGGACCTACTCATAATCATTTGCCATTTCAGCTTCGAATGACATTTCTCGACATCTTCGCTACCTGCTTTTTCCAAATCAGTTCTCCATACTTCATGAAATGAATTTTTGAACTCCTATCTACGTGCCAATTTCTAAAGTTCAAACTCACTCTTTCTTCCATTCGTCTTTATCAGTTTATCTCCCTTATTTCTCTCTTTATCTCTATCGACTCTGTCGTTTACTATCTTTTTATTTGTTTTGCAAATCCGACGCACTGACTTTCTTTTTTCCTCTACTTTTACTGACAATTCAAAACTCTCATTTCTGTAGCCCTTTCCCTGGCTTTTGCCTCTAACTTAAGCTGCCCAATTTTCTTTTGGATATTACTCATTTCTGTAGGTGTTCCTAGAAATTTCAATGTGGAGCTATTGCTCTAAATACAGGTCCTTTGACCAGGGAAGTAGGTTGCTCCAAAACCCCGTCTGTCTAAAATTCCAGCAACTTGCCCTTTATCACTATTTGTAAATGCTCCAAAGTTATCTATTCCACTCCCAGAAAACTCTTGCTTACTGAAGGAGCTATTGTTTCCTAAGCACTGTTTGAAGCAACATGCAGAACAAAATAAACTAACACCGATCACTCACTGCATTCAAGTCCAACACTGTTGGAGGCACGGTAGTTCAGTGGTTTGCTCTGCACCAGAGTTAGAGGTTCGCTTCCAACATGGGGCGACTGTCTGTGTGGAGTTTGCACATTCTCCCCGCGTCTGCGTTGGGTGTCCGCCAGATGACCCGGTTTCCTCCCAAAGATGAGTAAATCAGGTGAATTGGCTCTGCTAAATTACACATCGTGTTAAGTGCATTAGTCAGAGGGGATTGGGTCTGGATGGGTTGCTGTTCAGAGGATCAGTTTTTGGGCCGAAAGGCCTGTTTCCACACTGTAGGGAATCTAATCTAATCAAACTCTGATTTAAAATCGGAATTGTGGAATAAACCCCGCAAAGGCATCCCAATTCGTTATGCTCCAGGGTCGGTCTCCCACTATCCCAAAACGTTTCAAGAAAGTAGTTCAAAATTTGTAGTAGATGGTAATTTTTTTTTCTTAAAAGCAGGTACAGTGCGCTTATTCCAGTGGTGATGCAGATGGTGAAACCTTTATTTTTTAAACTAAACAAAATTAGTTTTCAAGATTACCAAATTAAATACAAACAGAAGAAAACAAAATACAGAAAAAAATCACCTACCTGAAAACTGAACCTACAAAACTAAGTTAACAATTCTTTACAAACACTTGCAAGGACTTCCTTAAACACGGATATGCACAAAAGGTAGGATCAAAAACACGGTCTTACAAAAGATAGAGAGTGATATCAATATGGAACGCACTTTTCCATCGATCTGGTTCTTCGGTCAACAGCCTCAAACTGGTCTGACTGCGAAAAACATCAGAAACAAGAGAAAAGCTGAGCATGAGGAATTGGCTGCTATGTATTCTTAGTGCACTTTGTTTTAAACATGAAAGGCTTTAGTGTGAGGCAGTATCTGTTAATTATATTCAAATCGGCCCTAAATCCCACCGATGCAAATCCAAGCTAGGCATTATGAAACAACTTCTATGCAATCCTCTGAAAAGGAAATAAAAAAGGACAACATAGACTTGTTATCGGAGCAGCATCATCGAGTTACTAAGTATTAAGTTCCTTCTTGTAACATTTATGAGAAAGCCAAATCTCTACTGCAATTCTGTTACAATTGGATAGTTGTTGATGAGCCCAAACGTTGATTGTTGTGCACAGTTCTGTTGTCCTTTCTTAACAATGAATATGTTCTTTTTGGAGGAGGTGCAGATGACGCCCAATGGGTTGATTCTGGAGGTGACGAGAGGTTGAGGTGCCTGAGATTATATTCAAGAAAATTTCGAAGAATAAGAGGTGCTTTTTGGAGAAAGAGATAAAATTAAGGAAGGCAGAATTACGATAGAGGCAGGCAAGTTGTTTCCAATGCTGCGTGAGTCCACGACTGGGAGACATGGCCTCAGAATTAGCGGGCTAGATTTAGGACAGAGATGAGGAGTTCCTGCGTTTCCAAGACAGTAGTCATCCATGCAATTCTCCACTCAATGCAACAATAGAAGCAAGTTCATTAAACATATTCAAGACACGGTTGAATGTTTTCTTTTCATTGGTTGTTAAAATAAGGGTTACGGGGACAATTCAGGTAGGAGAAGCTGAGATAATTTATAGTTCTGCCATCGTCATAATGAATGGCAGAACAGGCGTGAAGGGTGAAATTCTATTAGTTCGAAACCACAAAACTATAGCATTGACCATTGATTGACAAAAAAGGTTGGTGGAACTGCATCATTGGTCAACGTACACAAACATCTTTTTTTGTTTCAGCAGGCAACGATTCGCTACGATGCACTCACGCAAAGTTTGTTAGTTTTTGTCCAATCACATTTGATGTATTTCACGTGTAAATAGACGCGATAATTACGTGTAATAATGCTGCAGAAAGACATCTGATTTTTGAGCCATAAATTATGACATAGCGAATAATCTTATTTTCTGCAATTTATAAGCAAGTACACGAATGTTATAATTCTCCTGATATACGCTTCGTTTCAATGCATTTCTATAGGTTATCGTAAATGCAATGTGTTTGAAATCATTACAACAATGTTACGAATCATTTCTAGTTCAAAAACGCAAGAAGGTGAGCTGTTGGAACGAGTAATTCGATTCTTACAGAATGCAGCATACGTTAAAAGACGATTGTGTTCACAACTTTTGAAAGCCTTTACTGTTCTTTCTTTTGAAAGATTAATTTCGATATCTGCATTGAATGTTCTAAGACACGTGGCCATTCGAACTTGCTATTACACTTTAACATTGTAGAGTGTAATATTGCCAATGACAAAAATCAAATGGGCATATCAAAATAAGGATTTCTTGAACAGAACCCATGGAAATAGACACCTTTCTGGATTTTGAAGAACAGTTAATTTCCAGTCAGCTGGATGCACATCATTAGTAAACATTTGGACGTTAAGTTTCTCAGGTTATGTGACGCAGTACTGCTCATTTCTTTAGTAACGAAGAAATAGTGCATTGGTGCTGCAACTAAAAGCTGACTGCAGGTTTGGAATGGGTGAACTTGACTTCAACCAAAGGGTGCACAAATGTTTGAACACTTTGATTTAACGTCACACATTCTCTTTGTTTATCGAGCGTATGTAGCTGATGTAGCTTATGTAGCTTTCCCCTGTTGCAATTCTGCATACCCTGACTCCTTGTCCATCCTAAGTAACGGGAGTGTAACTAGAACATATATTCATTTGAAGTAAAATGCGCATTATTAGGTCATAGCTATTGGTTAATTGTACTGTAACTTTTAACATGACTTGACATGCTGTTTAGTTATTTCTTTGCAATTCTACTTTTCTTTGCAATTCTAATTTTCTTTTATTAAATAGACAAGGAAGCTATTTTCTCCAAATGGAGAAATACTCCGTCTGCCCCAATGATCATTCCAAGGTCTGCTGTGCGTTCAGAATAATAACATTGAAGATTCTACTCAAGCCAGAATTCATTACTATCAGCCATGTATCAAGTCAAATGTCACCATTAGACGCACTCCCCTCTTGTCATCATTCTGGAGGGGCCACTTCCCTGCTGGACGACTTGGTCTATATCTTTTCTACATATGCACCTCCCCATACTCCCAAGTCACCTTGCCTGGAAGTTGCTTAACGTGGAACACCTAATCTGTTTATTTCAAACCCCCTTTAATACCAAAGAGCCCAGTAATATTTTCCATGTAAAGTTGCATTTTGCCTGCTCTCAGGATAATCTATTCTACTGTATCCAATGCTCACAGTACAGTCACCTCTACAGTGAGACTAGCAGACTAGTTGACTGCATTTCAGAACACCTACGTTCTCTCTGCAGAAATGTTCCTGCATTTGTAGTTGCCTGTCACTTCAGCACAGAACAATGTAACTTGGTAGAATTCTCTGTCTCGGACTTGTTGAAAAGACACTTCTACGCTCAGTGCAAGCTGCAAGGGATGCTCTTCATTTTCGGATTAGGAAGCTTGCAACTCGTTGTTCTCAATACCTCAATTACTTCTTGTGTACCTTCTACCATGTCAGCACCTAATTCACACACACAAGGTCTTCTACACACATGACAGGCTATCTTACTGAGCTCATTGTATGCCACCAATGGCCTTAAGTACAAGCAATTCATTGTTGAATACAGACATTTACCCACTTCTTCGTCTGCCCAACTATTGTTTTCTGACTCATTGGACCCATTCTCCACCTATCACTTATTTCATCGTATTCCAAGTCGAACTTAATCTGATATATCAAACGTTTCCTGGCTACAATCAGGTCGGAAGGTGTGAAAACCGAAAGATTAAGTCTTCATTTACTCTAGAGGTACTAAGTATTTGAGATATTGCTGTTTCTACTGTCATTGGCCATAGCTGTCGACATTGTTAGCAGAATGTACCAAAGGCATACTATTACGGAATAGCACATTTTTCTTACGTTAAAAAAAACACTGCATCCACGACATCGCAGAAGTTTCATACACTTAACTCTGTTCCAGAAAATCAGAGGAAAAGTTCAGGAATAAAAATCCAGGAGTAGAGAAGTAACACTTATCTGTGAACAGTGCGCTACAGGGAATAATAATAAGAAATTAAATGATGGACAAGATTCTTTATCAGCTCAAATCTATGTTGGAAAGAAATGGAAATCTCAAGATAGAAAGTTTGGAACAGACACGAAAACAAAACGATTCAAATCTGGATATTTCAAATGTTTCACCATTGTCCTTTCTTCTTAGATATTTACTGTTTTCCTGTTAAGTGCACAGTCCTAGAATCTAATTCGGCGACAGTTCCACACAATATGTCAATTAACTTCTAAATGGAAGTATTTTGTTGGACCTAATGATTTGAATAAACATATCAACATATCTGAAGGAGAGAGATTCTAAATCAGAAATAAAGTTTTGATTTGATTTGCTCAGTTTATTGTCTTAATATAACACTTTTGAACTTGACTTAATTAAACTCGGAATGCACAATATCAATTGTCATTTCTATTTCAAAAGCAATGGTGTCAACCAATGTAAAGCTTTGAATTTCTGACACTCAACATTTGTTTCTCTTCTATTGTAAACCAACTGTACACGATCTGATCACTTGCTTATTTATACATGAACATCTGGAACTGGAATTTAAGTAACTGACAACGGAAATGACCTGACCAGAGGGGCAGCCGGGAAGGAAAGCAGTGAGTATAAATTCTCACCCTTTGACGCCAACGGCCATTTTGAGTGCGAGCAGTAGCGGATGTAAGACCAAACCGAAAGACTGCAGCTAAGGTAAGGCAGTTTTTTTTTTCAAAAAATACCTACCAGTAGCGGACAGCGGTGTTTTCCCCTTCACAGAAGGGGCGGGAGCAGGGGAGGAAGTGACGAGGACCAGAAAGACAGCCACGAAGGAAAGCAGTGACCATATATATCAGTAAGGCGGCTAGACCCGAGATTATACAGCTGTAGTGTCTCGCACCGCCCTCCTCCTCTAACCTAGATAATAATAATAAGGTTAATTCTAAAATTTCTCTATTGAACATAAGTTTGTTATTAATTTTGTAGCAACTTGACCTAAGCTTTCTGCTTTAGTACTGAGTGGGTGTTAAGATATGTCGGGTATCAATGCTAGGGCAGTTGCATGCTCCTCCTGCAGAATGTGGCAGGTGGGAGACATGGCACACGTCTCCACTGACTTTGTCTGCAGGAAGTGCACCCAACTGCATCTCCTTGAAAACCGTGTTAGGGAATTGGAGCTGGAGCTGGATGAACTACGGATTATTCGGGAGGCTTAGGGGGTAATTGAGAGGAGTTACCAGGAGTTGGACACTCCTCAGGCTCAGGACAAGGATAGATGGGTAACAGTTAGGGGGAGGAAAGGGGACAGACAGTGCAGAGATCCAGTGTGGACATTCCCCTCAGCAATAAGTGCACCGTTTTGGATGCTGCTGGCGGGGCTGACCTACCAGAGGAAAGCCATAGCAATCAGTTCTCTGGCACTGAGCCTGACACTGTGGCAAAGAAGCGAATGGGGCACAATAGAAAAGTACTCGTGGTAGGGGACTCGATAGTTAGGGGAATCGACAGGAGATTTTGTGGTCAGAATTTGGATTCACGGAAGGTATGTTGCCTCCCTCGTGCCAGGGTCTGAGGCGTCTCCAATCGGGTAAAAGGGGAGGGGGAACAGCCAGAAATCTTTTTACATGTTGGTACTGATGATATGGCAAGGAAAATGATCGACGGTATAAAAAAGTGATTTCAGGGAGTTAGGATAGAAGCTGCAAAGCAGATGAACAGAGTAGTGTTCTCTAGTTTACTACTTTTGCCACGAGATAGCGAGGCGAGGAACAGGGAGTGGGCACAGCTTAACACGTGGCTGTACAGCTGGTGTAGGAGGGAGGGATTCAACATGTAAATAATTTGGATGCCTTCTGGGGAAGGTGGGACCTTACAAGAAGGACGGGTTGCTTCTGAACTGGAAAGGGGCCAATGTCCTAGGTGAAAGGTTTGCTCGAGTATTTCGAGAGGATTTAAACTATTATGGCAGAGGGTGGGAACTTAAGCTGTATACTGGAGGTGAGAGTTGATGCAGATGAGGCAATAGCAAGAGGTAGACCAGCTCGTTGGAAGGAACAAAGGGATCAGTTAAAGTGTGTTTGCTTTAACGCAAGGAGTATCAGGAATAAGTGATCAACTCAGAGCATGCATCAGAACCTGGTGCTATGATGTTGTGGCCATTACAGAGACATAGATTTCTCAGAGGCAGGAATGGGTGCTGGATGTTCCAGGGTTAAGAGCATTTAAAAAGAGTAGGGAGGGGGGAAGAGGAGGGGGTGTAGAACTACTAATCAGAGAATCACAGATACAGAAACTTCCATTGTCAAGGAAGATCTGCCTACTGAGTCAGTATAGGTCAAAATTAGGAACAGCAAGGGAGCAGTCACCTTGTTAGGGGTTTACTACAGGTCCCCCCAATAGCAGCAGGGAGATGGAATAAAGCATAGGTCAGCAGATTTAGTAGGGTTGTTGTAATGGGTGATTTTAACTTTCCCAATATTCATCGGAACGTGCTTCGAGCAGAAGATTTGAACGGAGCTGTTTTTGTAAGGTGTTCAGGAGAGTTTCGTATCTCACTCAGTACGTTGACAGGCTGAAGAGGGGAGAAGGCCATTCTAGACTTGGTGCCCGGGTCAGATATCAGATCTTGTGGTGGGTGAGCATTTTGGTGATAGTGATCACAACTGTCTCACATTCTGCATAGCTATGGAGAAAGAGAGGATTAGGCAAAATGGGAGGATATTTAATTGGGGAAGAGGAAACTATGATGCCATTAGAAATGAGTTAGGAAGCATGGATTAGGAGCAATTGTACAATGGTAAAGGCACTATAGATATGTGGAGACTGTTTAAGGAAAAGTTGTTGCAAGTAATGAATAAATATGTCCCTCTGAGACAGGCAAGAAGTGGTAAGTTAAAGGAATATTGGATGATGAGAGCGATGGAGCTTCTAGTTGAAAGAAAGAAGGTAACACACAAGGTGGAGGAAGCTAGGGTCAAGCTCAGCTCCAGAGGATTGCAGGCAGGTGAGGAAGGATGCGAAAAATGGTCTGAGGAGAGACAGGAGGGGGCACGAGAAAGGCTTGGCAGAACGGATTATGGAGAACACAAAGGCATTTTACACTTACGTGAGGAATAAGAGAATGGTCAAAGAAAGAGCAGGGCCGATTAGGCATAGCATAAGGAATTTGTGTGTGGAGTCTGACGAGGTAGGGGAAGCCCTAAATGAGTTTTTTGCTTCTGTCTTTTCGAAATAAACGAACTTTGTAGTGAATGAAACCTTTGAAGAGCAGGTTTGCATGCTGGAATGGATAGAGATAGAGGAAGCGGCAGTGCTGTAAATTTTGTCAAACATTAAGATTGACAAGTCGCCAAGCCTGGACCAGATTTATCCTCGGCTGCTTAGGGAAATCACAAATGTGATTTTTTCGCCACTTGCGAAGATCTTTGCATTCTCGCTCTCCACTGGAGTCATTCCTGAGGACTGGAGAGAGGCAAATGTAGTTCCTCCCTTCAAGAGAGGAAAGGTGGAAATCCCCGGCAAATACAAACCAGTAAGTCTCACGTCTGTCGACTGCAAGGTATTAGAAAGGATTTTGAGGGATAGGAATTATGACCATCTCGAAGAACATGGCTTGATTAAATGCAGTCAACACTGCTTTGTGAGGGGCAGGTCATGCCTCACAAAATTTATCGAGTTCTTTGAGGATGTGCCTAGAAACGTTTGAGGGTCGATCTGTGTATGTGTATGTTGCCTTCAGCATGCATTTGATAAGGATTCACATGGTAGGCTCATTCAGAAGGTCACGAGGAATGGGATACTGGGGAACTTAGCTGTCTGGATATAAAATTGACTGACCAACTGAAGATAGCGAGTTATAGTAGAAGGAAAATATTCTGCCTGGAAATATGTTGTGGTGTTCCACAGGGATCTGTCCTTGGGCCTCTATTGTTTGTAATTTTTATTAATGAATTGAATGAGGGGATTGGAGGATGGTTTAGAAGTTTTTAGACGACACAAAGGATGGAGGTGTCGTTGATAATATAGAGGGCTGATGTAGGCTGCAGCGGGACATTGGCAGGATGCAGAGATAGGCTGAGAGATGGCTGATCGAGTTCAACCTGGATAAATGCGAGGTGATGCATTTTTGAAGGTCGAATTTGAAAGCTGAGCACAGGATTAAGGCTGGGATTCTTGGCATTGTGAACGAACAGACGGGTCTTGGTGTGCAGGTACATAGATCCCTTAAAATGGCTACCCAAGTGGCAGGGTTGTTAAGAAAGCATATGTTTTTTTGGTTTTCATTAACAGGGAGATTGAGTTTAAGAGTCGTGAGATCTTGTTGCAGCTCTATAAAACTTTGTTGAGACCGCACTTGGAATACAGTGTCCAGTTCTGGTCGCCCTATTACAGGAAAGATGTGGATGTGTTGGAGAGGGTTCAGAGGAGGTTTGCCAGGATGCTGCCTGGACTGGAGGACTTATCTTATGAAGAGAGTTTGACTGAGCTCAGACTTCTTTCATTGGAGAAAAGGAGGAGGAGAGGGACTTAATTGAGGTATACAAGATAATGAGGCATAGATAGAGTCGATAGCCAGAGGCTATTAACCAGGGCAGAAATGACTAACACGAGGGGTCACATTTTTAAACTGGTTGGAGGAAAGTATGGAGGGGATGTCAGAGGCGGGTTCTTTTCAGAGTTGAGAGCATGGAATGCGTTGTCAGCAGCAGTTGTGGAAGCAAGGTCATTGGGGACATTTAAGAGACTACTGAACATATGGTCACAGAAATTTGAGGGTGCATACATTAGGATCAGTGGTCGGCAAATCATCGTGGGCTGAAGGGTCTGTTCTATGCTGTACTGTTCTATGATCTATGTTCTATGCAATGTAAGGAATTCACGAGCCCACTGACTTCCTCCAAAGCAACAATTTTGTTGTAAGAAAAACAAATACCTTTCTCCCTTTTCATCATTGCAAGGTTTCTTCTATACAATTCATCACATTTTAAAAAGTATTTGTATAGTTTACAAATTATTGTATTATTGATTAATAGTCTAGATACATCATAGCAAGTAATCCGTTATATAAAAAAAAGTATTTTGTTTGTAATCGGTTCTGTCAAGTAGATTTATACATGGAATGTGATGTTGAATGTTTTGAAGAAAATTTTTCTAGGAATTTTGAGGTTTAAATTTCTAGTTAACAGGGAAAAAGCAGGAAGAAATGTCTTGACATAGTTACTGACATTTGCTGCATACTTTGCTGCATAATCAAGGCTCACGAAAGTATTGAAATAACAGAATTATACTAAGACTTTTTTCCAATTTTGACATAGATCTAAAGGATGAACTGAACACGATTCACTTGAATTAGTTTTTTTTTCTTATGAGGTGGGATAACCACTGGCGTTAATTAAATTGAATTTGCTGCGCCAGAAGTCAGAGGCCACATATTTGGGTTTTGTATCAAATTTTAAGGAAATATTACAGATCACGGGATTTGGCTGGACTTCATTAAATAGCAGCATAGTTGATGAATGTAGGCTTGCCTGTTGAGTTGGAAGTCCCGATTTAAGACGTTTTGTCTCCATGATAGCTAGCATCTTCAGTGAACTTCTTTCCGAGGCTCACTGAAGATGTTACCTAGTATGACGGAATGCCTGAAAACGAACCTTCCAGCTGAGCGGGCAAATACATATCCAGAACCCCAACCAAACCTGCAAACACTCTCAAAACTCCATAGCATAATTTATGGATCAGAAAAGGCATTCTTAAATCTTTTTTTAAGAATGTAGTCAAGAACATATCTTTTCAAGTTTTGTTTATAGGCAAACGTGAGGAGAATAATCCAGTTTGACATCGATGTTTAAAGTACTCGGTATAAATCATAACAGAATAATCCTTTACACACAAACAAAAGAAAATTAAATTTAGAAAACATAACTTACCTGAAAACTCAATTGACTTGATCACAACTTAATGACATGTTAGCAAATATCTGTAATATCTCCACAAACACACCTTTGGCAGAAAATATTAAATCAAACAGATTCTTACAGAAGAGAGATTGCAGGCAGAGAAAGGATCAGCCTCGAGCAGTTTATTTTGATATCCACCTAAAAAGAACCCTAAACTGAAGCAAAACCATGTACTGGGAAATCCGACCACAGCCGAATATTATACTTCTGTGTTTTTTAAACTTAAATGACTGTTCAAGTAAATAGTTCAATACATATCAGAACCTCTGCCTTTACGATCCTTCTCACATAAAATCAAGGACAGAATAACTTTTTTGAAAGCAGCAGTATCTTCACAATAGCAATCAGTGTAAGCCTAAGCGGACATTTATTTTTTAAATCACAATTTTACTATGGTCAGAAAATGTGATTATTTCACCATTTCGTAATTAAAGCTCAAAAGGCAAGGTTCAGTAAGA
This sequence comes from Hemiscyllium ocellatum, assembly GCF_020745735.1. Lineage (NCBI taxonomy): Eukaryota > Metazoa > Chordata > Chondrichthyes > Orectolobiformes > Hemiscylliidae > Hemiscyllium > Hemiscyllium ocellatum. The sequence continues at coordinate 19,266,196 of NC_083438.1, forward strand.
CGCACGAAAATGAGAAGAAATTGAGTTCGATGAATACTTTCCGAGGAATTCCCCATGGAAGGAAATCTCACAGAATGTGTCATCTGATACGCTCAAGTATTAGTTTGCAAAGCAACGAAAGCAAAAAGAGTTAAGAGCCATTTTTAGATTATTCTGAATTTCACTTCTCTCAAAATAAATTGAGCAATAAGGAAGTTTTCACACATTGTTAAATATTAATGATTAAACTTTCAGAGGAAAGTCTAAAATAAGATCACAGGCAGATGTGTCGGAATAACTTGAGAGATTGCAATTAATTAGGCATGATGTAGAATTGGGATTTTTTTTCCCCATATAGCAAGATTTGCTTAAACCACTAAGGTTGACGTCGATCCAAAAAGTGATTGCCAGAATGCTCAAAGAAAATTTAATCGATGTGACTTGCAGTGATTGGAGCTCACACATTGTTCAGTATTTGCTGGATTTGTCACCATAGCAATGATAAGTGGACCACCACACAGTCGTAAACAATAGTTGGATACAAAACCTCTTATGGAGTTCATTATCAAAGAAGACACGTAAGTCCTGTGTTCCATCACACAAATAATTGTTATTCGGACCACTACTACCAGATATGTCGGAGAGGCCAGAGACAATCCTTCAAGCCGTGGATAGATTTTCTGTTTATTACAGTTAAGATTGGAAAGTCTATTATAATCTGAAATGCCAAGCGAAGTAAAATATTTTAAAAGCTTTGTTACACTAGTTATATACCATATTGCTGCCCTTATAAGCCACACCCTCCAAATATGTCCATGCCAGCAGTCAAACAATAAATATTAGATATTTCCATTGGCAGCCCTAGTCCTTCCCATAATATAATTGTGCTTATCGGAACACTCCACCATTTCTCTTGTGCACGTAACAAACCTCCTGAGAGTTTTATTTTTTCCTTGATATTTGCCACTCGCTCTGTTATTGACTAAAACCTAAATTGTTGCTTTTCACTTTTGTACTGACTTTAATGAGACAGATTAGGAAGGTTTTCATATTGTTGTAATTGGAGTCATAGAGATGGACATCGCGGAAACAGACCCTCCAGTTCATCTCGTGAGTGACGACCAGATGTCTCATTTAATCTACTCCCATTTGCCAGCATTTGGCCAATATCCATCTGAATCCTTCCAATTCATACACCCATCCAGGTGCCATTCAAATTGAGCTAACCTCCACTTCATCCTTTGGCAGCAAATTTCATGCACGCACCATCCTCTGCATGAAAACATTGCCGTTTAGATTATTTTCTAGTTTTCACTTTTTAACCAAAATATATGGGGTCTCATTCTGTGTTCTGCCAACAGATGGAAAATACTTTGACTACTTATTTGGTGCATGCAACTCATGACATTATAAATCTCTAAGTTCACAGTTCAATCTCTGCCACTCCAAGAAAAACAGCCTCAGGCTATTTATTTTCTCCCGATATATTCTTATAAAATGTATGACATCAGCTCGAATAGACAGTTGCAGTGATATTGCCCACAAGGGAGCAGGCTATTCTGGGCCTAGTGGTTTGCAATGAACCAGACTCTATAATAGATCTTAAAGTAAGGGAACCCTTAGGAAGTAGTGATCATAATATGGTAGAGTTCAGTCTGGAGTTTGAAAGAGTAAAGGCAAAATCGTATGTAATGGTGTTACAGTTAAATAAAGGTAATTAAGAGGGCATGAGAGAGGAACTGACAAAAATAGACTGGAAGCAGAGGCTAGCGGGGAAGACAGTAGAGCAAAAATGGCAGGAGTTTGTGGGTGTAATTGAGGACACTATACAGAGGTTCATCCCCAAGAAAAGAAAGATAATCCGGGGAGGGATTAGACCACCATGGCTGAAAAAGGAAGTCAGGAATTGTATTAAAGAAAAAGAGAGATCCTATAAAGTGGCCAAGAACAGTGGGAAATCAGAAGATTGGGAAGGCTACAACAACAAACAGAGGATAACAAAGAGTGTAATAAGAAATGAGACGATCAAATATGAAATTAGGCTAGCCAGTAATATGAGAAATGATAGTAAAAGTTTCTTTCAGTACATAAGAAACAAACGACAGGCAAAAGTAGACATTGGGCCACTTCAAACTGATGCAGGAAGCCCAGTGATGGAAGATAAGGAAATAGCAGGAGAATTTAACAAGTACTTTGCGTCAGTTTTCACAGTGGAAGACATGAGTAATATCCCAACAATTGAAGGGATTCAGGGGGCTGAGTTGAGTATGGTGCCATTACAAAAGAGTGCTAGAAAAGTTAAAAAGTCTTAAAATTGATAAATTTCCTGGCCCCAATGGGATACACCCTAGAGTTCTGAGAGAGGTGGCTGAGGAAATAGCGGAGGCTTTGGTTGAGATCTTTCAAGAGTCACTGGAGTCAGAAAAGTTCCCACATGATTGGAAGATAGCTGTTGTAAATCCCTTGTTCAAGAAAGGATCAAGACAAAAGACGGAAAATTATAGGCCAATTAGCCTAACCTCGGTTGTTGGTAAAATTCTAGAATCCATCATTAAGGATGAGGTTTCTAAATTCTTAGAAAAGCAGAGTCTGATTAGAACAAGTCAACATGTATTTAGTAAGGGGAGGTCATGCCTGACAAACCTGTTGGAATTCTTTGAAGAGGTGACACGTAGGTTAGACCAGGGAAATCCAGTGGATGTGGTCTATCTAGACTTTCAAAAGGTCTTTGATAAGGTGCCACACGGGAGGGTGCTGAGCAAGGTGAGGACCCATGGTGTTCGAGGTGAGCTGCTGGGATGGATTGAGGATTGGCTCTCTGACAGAAGGCAGAGAGTTGGGAGAAAAGATTATTTTTCGGAATGGCAGCAGGGAACAAGTGGTGTCCCACAGGGATTACTGTTGGTGCCATAGCTGTTCGCATTATATATTAATGATTTGGATGAAGGGACTGGGAGCATTCTAGCGAAGTTTGCAGATGATACGAAGTTAGGTGGTCAGCCAGGTATTACTGAGGAAGTGGGGAGGCTACAGAAGAATCTAGACAGTTTGGAAGAGTAGTCCAGGAAATGGCTGATGGAATTCAACGTGAGCAAATGCGAGGTCTTGCAAAAGAATAAAAGCATAGACTACTTTCTAAATAGTGAGAAAATTAGTCAAACCAAAGTACAAAGGGATCTGGGAGTACTAGTCGAGGATTCTCCAAAGGTTAACATGCAGGTTGAGTCCGTGATTAAGAAAGCCAATGTAATGTTGTCACTTATCTCAAGAGGGTTGGAATATAAAAGCAGAGATGTGTTACTGAGACTTCATAAAGCTCTGGTTAGGCCCCATTTGGAGTACTGTGTCCAGTTTTGGTCCCCACACCTCAGGAAGGACATACTGGCACTGGAACGTGTCCAGCGGAGATTCTCACGATGCTCGCTGGAATGGTAGGTCTAACATATGAGGAACGGCTGAGGATCCTGGGATTGTATTCATTGGAGTTTAGAAGATTAAGGGGAGACTTGATAGAGACGTACAAGATAATACATGGCTTGGAAAGGGTGGACGCTACGAAATTGTTTCCATTAGGTGAGGAGACTAGGACCCGTGGACACAGCCTTAGGATTAGAGGAGGTCAATTCAGAACAGAAATGTGGAGACATTTCTTCAGCCAGAGAGTTGTGGGCCTGCGGATTTCATTGTCACGGAGTGCAGTGGAGGCCGGGACACTAAATGTCTTCAAGGCAGAGATTGATAGATTCTTGTTGTCTCGAGGAATTAAGCGCTACGGGAGAATGCTGGTAAGTGGAGTTGAAATGCCCATCAGCGATGATTGAATGGTGGAGTGGACTCGATGGGCTGAATGGCCTTACTTCCACTCCTAGGTCTTATGGTCTTATGGTCTAATGGTCTTATGGTCTACAAAGTGAAAAAATCTCTTTCACTTCAGCCTGACAGTTTAAACAATTGTCCTTCTGACTATGAAGCATAGTTTGCAACTCCCGCTATTTAGATGCTGGAAGTGGTTTATCAACTGCAGTTGCATTCTAAGACCTAAGGAACAAACGAAATAGGCATGAAAGTAAGGCCATTCGGCCCATCGATTCCACTCCACCATTCAAACATGGCTGATGGACATTTCAATGACACTTACCCGCACTCTCCCCATATCCCTTAATTCCTTGCGTGATTAAGAATTATCGATCTTTGACTTGAAGATATTTAACGTCCCGCCCTCCAGTGCATTCTATGGTAATTAATGTTAAAGGCCCACCACTGTCTGGCTGAAGAAATATCTCTTTTTTTTTCCATTCTCAAAAGATCTCTTCTAATTCTAACCCTTGTCCAACGAGTCCTAGTAACACCGCCTTTTAGAAACAATTTCCCAGCGTCCACCTTTCTAAGCCGTGAATTTCCCTGTAAGGTTATATTATATCTCCCCACAATCTTCTAAACTCTGATGAATACAATCCCAGTCTCCTCAGCCATTCATCATATGTTAGGGCTACCATTCCAGGGATCATCCGTGTGAATTTCCACTGGACATACTCTGTGCCAGTATTTCCTTCCTGAAGTGTGGGGCTCAAAGCTGGACACATTATTACAAATGGTGCCTAAACAGAGCGTTATAAACTTTCTGTAGCACATTCACTGCATTTATATTTCAACCCTCTTGACATAATTTACAGCATCACATTTGCTTCCTTAACCACGGACACAACCTGGACGCATAATGTTAGAAAACTTTGACATAATTCTTGACTGTGTTCTCTCTAAATACTTGTAATTCCTAAATCATCTTTTGAATAGAAACATCTAATCAAACGCCGCTGATAAGAGCACAATGCAATGATTTTGCAATTTCATTCGAAACGTGTGGTGCTGGAAGAGCACAGCAGGTAAGACAGGAGAATCAATGACTCAGGCATACGCTCCTCGTCAGGAATGTCAGGGAAAAGGGGGATGAGATAGATAGGAGGGTGGAATGGAGCTGGGGGTAAGGTGCAGGAAGGCAATATGTAGATGCAGGTAGGGCTGATGTTGATAGGTTACAGTAAAGAGGGGAACAGATAGGTAGAAAGGTAGATGAGCACTTAGAAGAGTGAAGGATGGCACTGCTGAGTTGCCAGCTTCAATCTGGGACGAAATCACCCCTCATCCCAAATTCCAACAGTACAACTTGACACTGCCCACTTGAAATATTTCCACCTGTCCAACTTCCCTCCGATCCATGATCTCCTCCCTCATGACATCAGGATCCCTTATCTGCATTTACTTGTCGCCTTCCCAGCTACGTTCCACTCAAACACTCAACACTCCCATTTATCAATCATCTCCTTTCCTCTATCCCCAACATTCTGGTTGAAACACTTGTGCCCGAAACATCAATTCTCCTGCTCCGTTGGTGCTGGCTGAGCTGCTGTGCTTTTCCAGTGCCACATTTTTCGATTCCATAAACAACTATGCAAACTGACCATTTTGTCACGCTGTGTTTTGTATTCTGTCTTTGACTTTCTTCCCTGGAACATTAAATGTAAGAATTTGTTAGAATTATCTGTGTGCACACTTAATTTCAATTGTCTATCTCTTTTAGGCGTGACTTGTCTTTTTACAATGAGGCGGTTTGCTTGCAGATAACCTCCACTCCCAACATGTCCCCACATACGCAACTTACCTTGCCCTGTAATCACAGCTTGTTTAACACTGACCTACTTACTTTCCCCTTCCTCATCATCCAAGGATCCAAACCATATATTATTGCAAAGAGACCTATTTCCTTCACAAACAACATGGATTCAAAAAGAGTGACTTATGTCATCAAAACTGATGTATATTAGATGATGAGTGAAAACCTGATTATGAAAAAAAGCGAAACAATGACAAGTGATTAATGGCAAGTTCTCCCTGAAGTGGAAGAAAAGTTAAAAGCAACAGTTTATGGATGAGTCAAAGGACTACTACAATCATGAAAGAATCGCAAAGTCTCGATAAACAGAATTCTGCCAATCGAATTAATACTCACTATTTGACGAGGTTCCAATCCAATCTCTCACATCCTGAATTTGTCACTGGTTAATCTCCTTAGCCTGCACCAGATGTAAAACTGAAATGAGCCAGTCTACTTAAACTCCACATCTTTTGACTGTAGAGATAGTTGAAGCACCTGGCGGAAAACCAATCAGTCATGTGTGGTGAGAATTTGCAAACTGCACACAGTTGAGTAGAATCGAGCTGGAATTCCTGCTGCTGTAAGGCAGCAGTGCTCACCAGTCAGCCAGCATGATTTCTAATGTCATCATTATAACAAAGGTAATGTATCAACAAGGGTGGACATGCGTCAAATGGAGAATGACTTGTATAAACGTGTCCACATTCGCTTTAAAACTGCAGACGTCATTGAATATGGTGCTCAGATTAATTTTGAGAGAAATGGCAACGCAGGAAAATTTCGTTAGAATCATCATCTGAAATCAAATTCTAGTGTGAAGCATCGTTGTTAAGGCTGGCAATGGATAGCTGAAATAACTTGCCCAGTTTTTACTGTTATAAGCATAAAGTTGCTGATGGAAAGGTTGTCATTTACCGAAACTCGACTATTCTCATATGCTTCAGGAAGTTAGAATTGTTTTTAGAGAAGAGCATTTGACGAAAGGTTATCTGATTTTGGAGTTGGAATACATGCCAATCGCGGACATGTAAAATATACCTTTTTTTTTAGCAGTGAGGGGTTACGGGAACGGAATATAAAAATTCATCATTCATACACATTTGGTGCTGTAACTCATGCGAGCTATACACCTGTGCATGCACACATCATGCCGACATGCTGATAACAATCTGTTTGCTGGTTGAGATATATTTCAGAGTACAGTGCATTAAAATTGTCTATTCATGTTTTAAATTGCTTCCGCTGTGGGCTTCAAATTCGGTAGCATTTTGAATAAGAAAATAGCAATATATTTTAGAACAGAGGCAATGATAAACCTTATGATAATAACGTCCAGGAAAAAGTAGCGCATTAATGATTCATTTGATATGGTAACACAACATTGGACATCAATTCTTTATTTTCCTCCTAGTCATGATGATGTAATGTAGGATGACGCTTCCTTGTTTCAATCTAGTGGTTTTTTTCTTGGCTTTGTGGAAGTTTCATAAGAGGTTCACCTGCAATTACTCACCCATAAACTATAAGTCATTGAATTTAATTACAAACAATGAAAGCATATATTCAGAATGACTCTGAACAATTTGGAAATGATGAATGCAAAATCTCGAGTTGGGAAGTGATGTTTGCAAGTGAGAACAAATTATACAAAAGGAAAAAAATAAGTTTACTTCTTCTTTCAGAAATCCTTCAGTGTTCATCCCTCTTATTCTGAAATATCATCCAACGATCAACCTCATCACAGAAGAAATGTCGATCTGACTTCAATTACTACCCTTACGATTTGCTTTACTTAAAATCAGCTGCATCGATGTGTTCATGAAATGGATTGTAAAATTAGAAGGAAAATTAAGTTAATCATTTTTAGAACAAACGAAAATGAAAAGTCTTAGTTAGTAATAAATGGAAGTGGAGTTGGAAAAGCGATGACGAGATCTTTTTCCCTCAAGGTTTTGTAATTCACCAGAAATCAATTGTTCTGTTTTTCCATCCAACAGCTCAGAGCTCTAGAAAATCCAGGATATCAACAGTTCACTGAGAAGATAAAGTTCATAACATTGTTGATTCAAAATATTTTGCTTGACGTGAATCATTCGTGTTGACAAACGAGTGCCAATTTTTCCTCTTCACAGGAAATACCCAAATACCTATTTTAATTCTTCGTGTTGAAATGATTGAGCACTGATCATTCTAATGTGTAAAATGCGTAAACTCAACTTGATCACTTTTTTGTAAATGAGGATAACACGTAATTTAAAAAAAAGAAATATTTGTTACACATCCCGGAAAAGAATGCAAATTTTGCAATGCAAACAACACTAAATAGTGTTCTTTAAAACCTCCCCAAGGCATTTAAAATTACCTTTAATCTTCAGAAACGATTTAAGTCGATTTTTATGGTCATGGAAAGGGAATACGATTGTGAGTTGGAAGATCAACTGCAAACAACTTAAATGTGAATTCAGCCTCCATATTGTGCGGAGCTTGTAACTATTTATATCAGGAAGGAATGAACGGATGATATAAGATTAGCAACAATCAAGGATAGTCGTGTGAAGTTGTGCGTGGAGTCTAGTGAGTCACGAGAAGTGTTCTATGAATATTTTACATCAGTGTTCAAACTGGAAAAGGATAGAGGACAATATTGAGATATAGGCTACAAGATTCGATAGGATTGAAATTCACAACGACGATGTCTTGCAATTCTGGAAATTATGACAATGGGTAAGTTGCCTGGACTGGATGAGAGCTATCCTATGAGCGTCTGGCTATGCGGCACGGTGGCACAGTGGTCAGCACCGCTGCCTCACAGCACTAAAAACACGGGTCCAATTCCCGCCTTAGGCGACTCTGTGTGGAGTTTCCACATTGTCCCAGTGTCTTCGTGGGTTTCCTTCGGGTGCTCCAATCCAACGATGTGCAGCTGAAGTGAGTAGCCCATAGTGTAATGTAAATGGAGGGGTCAGGGTAGGTGGCTATTTGGAGGGTCGGTGTGGACATTGCGAAGAAAGGCCTGCTTCCACACTAAGTAATCTAATCTAAGAAAATTGTAAAGCCTTTTATTTTGAGCTTTATGCCATCCTTGCCTCCAGGAATAGTGCCAGAAGATTGGATGATAGCAAATGCTATTCGCTTGTTGAAAATGTAGAGTAGAGGCAAGTCTAGTAATTATATATAAGGAAAGTTTTCTTCAGCTGTGGGTAAATATTTGGAAAAGGTGATAAGAGATAGGAGTTAAAATCATCTCGAAAGGAGTAAGTTGATTGTACACAGTCAGCAAGGTTTTGTGAAGGTGAGTTCGTGCCTCACAAAACTTAACTGCTTTGCAAAGTTGACTAAAGAGTTGGATGAGGGCAAACTGGTTGATCTGTTGTATATCGATTTCAGTGAAGCGTTTGATAACTTTTGCCGCGGTAGGTAAGTGGGCAGCACGGTGGCACAGTGGTTAGCACTGCTGCCTCACAGCGCCAGGGACCTGGGTTCAATTCCCGCCTCAGGCGACTGACTGTGTGGAGTTTGCACGTTCTCCCCGTGTCTGCGTGGGTTTCCTCCGGGTGCTCCGGTTTCCTCCCACAGACCAAAAGATGTGCGGGTCAGGTGAATTGGCCATGTTAAATTGTCCGTAGTGTTAGGTAAGGGGTAAATGTAGGGGTATGGGTGGGTTGCGCTTCGGCGGGTCGGTGTGGACTTGTTGGGCCGAAGGGCCTGTTTCCACACTGTAAGTCTAAGTCTAATCTAATCTAAAAAATACAGAGGCATGCGATTGAGTATGATTGACGAGGCTGGTACGTAACTTGGTTAGTTGAAAGGAGACAGAGGCTGGTGGTTTTGGGAAAATGTTCATCCTCATTCAGTTCCTAATGGTGCAGTGCAAGGTTCAGTTTTGCTTTTGTCACATTTAAAAATGACCTGGATGATGGTGTAGAAGGATGAGTTTCATAAGTTTACGGAGGACACTCAGGTCCGTGGATTTCTGGGTTGTTCAGATGTATGTTGCAAGTTACAGAAGGCTGTGGTAGTGGGCTGAAAGGTCATAATTTCAGGTTAATGTGGAAAAGCATGAGGTGATCCATTTTGGAAAACGCACCATAAGCACAGAGTTCTGTTTGATACTCAGATACTGGTAGTGTAGATGTGCAGAGGGATCCCCGGGTCCATGGGCAAAGAACCTTGAAACTGGCCAGCCAGGTTGGTAGGGTTATTATGAAGGCATACGTTGAGTTAGCTTTCATTGGACAAGGGATTGAGTTTAGCAGTGATGACATCATGTTAGAACACAGAACATAGAACATTATAGTGCAGAACAGGCCCTCGTTGTTGTCGGACTTGTGAACTATTCTCAGCTCGTACCCCTGCACTAACCCAAAATCATCCATGAGCTTATCTAAGGACTGTTTATATCTTCCTAACGTGGCTGAGTTGAAAACATTAGCAGGTAGGTCATTCCAGTCCCTATACACTCTGCGTAACGAACCTGACTTTGACGTTTGTCTTAAAGCTATACCTCTCAATTTGTAGTTATGCCCTCTCGTACTAGCTGACGTCATCATCCTAGGAAAAAAGACATTCACTGTATACCCTATCTAATTGTCTGATCATCTTATATGTCTCTATTAAGCGTCCTCTTAGCCTTCTTTCCAATGAGAACCGGTCCCCTGTCTCTTACACTTTCCTCATAAGATCTTCCTTCCAGACCAGGCAACGTCCTGGTACATCTCCTCTGCATCTTTTCAAATGTTTCCAATTTTTTTCTGAAATATGGGGACCAGAACTGTACACAATATTCCAAGTGTGGCTGCACCAGCGTTTTGTACAGTTGCAGCATGATATTGAGGGTACATAACTCAATCCCTCTTCAAATGAAACTTAACACACCGTATGCCTTCTTAACAGCACTATCCTCCTGGGTGCAAATTTCAGGGATCTATGTACATAGGCTCCAAGACACCTCTGCACACCCACACTATCAAGAATCTTTCTATTGACTCAGTACTCTGCCTTCCTGTCATTCTTCTCAAAGTGCATCACCACACATCTAGCTGCATTGAACTCAAATTGCCACCTCTTAGCCCAGTTCTGAGTTTATCCAAGTCCTGCTGCAACCTGTAACACTCTTCCATACTATCCACTACTCCACCGACGTAAGTGTCATCTGCAAATGTACTTAGACGGAGGCATAGGTGGATGTATAGGTCATTTGTAAAAATGACAAACAGCAGTGCTCCCAAAACAGATCCTTGTGGCACACCACTGGTAACCGTACTCCAGGCTGAATATTTTCCATCAACCACCACTCACTGCCTTCTTTCAAAAAGCCAGTTTCTTATCCAAACTGCTAAATCACCCTCAATTCCATGCCCCTGTACTTTCTCCAACAACCTAACATGTTCAACCATATCAAAGGCTTCACTGAGGTAAAAGCTGTACAGAATTCTTTTGGGGCCACACGTGAAGTATTGCACATACTACTGGTCCCCGTAGTATGAGAAGGATGTCAATGATTTGGAAAAGTTTCAGAGAAGATTTACTTGGATTTTGCCTGGTATGGGGGGTACATCTTTCAACGAAAGGCTGGGGAACTTGCAGCTGTTTTCCTAAGAAAGAAGGTTGAGGGGGACTTAATTGCCACATAAAAGATAATCAGAGTGTTAGTTAACGCGAGCAGATAGTGTTTTACCTCCGGTAGTGATGGCTAGCACGAGCTGGCAGAGCTTTAAATTGAAGGGTCATAGATACAAGACCGATGTCAGAGATGGTTTATTGGCTCAAAGTAGTGGGGGCCTGTCTGCCTGGAACAGTAGTAGACTCACCATCTTTAAGTTTGAATCGTAATTGGACAAGTATGCTGATAAAAATGGAATTATGTCGGTTAGATAGGATTCACATTGCATTCACATGTCGATATATAGTATTCCCCTTTTAATTTCGGTTTTGTTTTTCTCCCAAGTTTATAATAGGTAGCAGATACGTTTGGAATAAATACCACCATAACACGTGGCTGGAAAATTACCTTTTCAACATTCCACTTATGGGTGTAAATGGATGCTGAAAAGGCTTAGATCCGCCAAAAACATGTAGTCGCATTGAAATGCAGGGAAAGCTGGAAGATTTGAAATGGGGAATGGTATGAACATAGCTCATCAATTAACTGCATCACTGATTATGTATTTAGGAGAAAGATAACGTGGAACGGATTTGATCATACATAGATTAGTTATACAAAATTACAGGTTTTCAATGCACTCATTTAACCACATGAACTGGGTATAAAAAATTAGAAATCTACCTTTAATGATGGTTACGTGCATATATGTCGTTTTGCAATAACATATGAATAATGTTTGCAATAACATATGAGTAATATTAAAGTAAAATGTATGTATTCAAACACAGTGAATTGTAAACAAAAATGATCATGAGGAGCCAGTATTTATTAGAACAAAATCTAAAGCGATAGGAAGATTGCGTCTGTTATGTAAGGAAATAATTAGCTTTGAAAAAAGTTAAGAAATGTCTCTGATTGCAATGTTCTCTGTAGACATACTCCAGAACACCCGATATTGTGCATATGTTGGCAGAGTGACTGCAGTAAATCAGAGGTTCTGCCTCCCTGTAGATTGGCGATATCACAGTACGCCAATGATCCATTAGTGCATTCAATAATAACATATTTCCAGATAACATGACAGTGGAACGTTTGTAACGTTGTCAGCAGTTCTTTTACTCACTGGGATCAAATAATTAATTTTCTTAGTTCATCCACGTGCTGAGCATTTGCGTGTGTCGGACTCTGCAATATTTGTGAGAATGAATGCTGAATTCCGCCTTTGAAATACCTCTTGGAGTGGAAAATTGAAGAAAATAATTTGAAACTTTAAAAGGAATCGTGAACGGAGTGGGGCTACAACCAACAGTATGCACAGCTTTATATAAAATGGTTGTTTTTGCATTCACAAGACGAAGCATTGCTGGCTATCTGGCCATTTACTTCCGTTTCTAATCGAAGAGAAGTCAGTTCAAAGTCAACTAAAATTGCCGTCGGTCAGGAGTTACACCTATACCATAAAAGGTAAGGACATCAGTTCCTTCAATAAGGAAATTGTTTAATTCGATGAAGATTTCCTGACAACCGATACTGGTGATGGTTTCATGGTCATCACTGGAGGAACACCTCCAGAAATTTACATGAAGCCAATTTCCACAGCGGTAGAAATTCATTACAGAATTTGAATCGGAGTATTCAGCGCATTACCAGGATTTCTCCATTAATTGTCTAGCACTAAGACAGTGATAATATTCCTTCTCAATACTCAATAATTTCCTTGCTGAAGAGATATTGTGTGCATAATAACAGGGTATCGAAATGTTTCACCATTTCCATGTCGAAGTAGTTGAATAACAAAATAGAATACATTATTTTTGAGCTAATTTCTTCCACGCGAGATTTAGGTGGAATGTGAGAAGTCGAGATTGGGTTGAACTCAGATGTGAGACATGATGCCACAACGTGAAGATGCAATGACTATTAATGTGAAATTAACTTGAAAAACAAAACCTGCGAAACATGTAAGAATAATTGCAAATATTTCTGGCATTCATTTTCTCTCATTTGACAAGGGAATAAATTGAAAGCCTATTCAGGAGAAGTAAGAAAAAATCAAGTTAATTCAAGACATGCATTTGACGAAGAACTAGATAATTTTGCAATGAATACACTGTTGGTAAATAATTGATTGTTAACGTTTGTAATGAAGTAATAGAGAAGTATGATCACAGGAATATAATTATTTCATGTTCTCTCTGTATCAAGGATGCTGCCAGCCATCATGTAATAATTATTTTCGCTCTTCAGACTTTTGTTCATTAAGTGATTCTGTCAGTGGAAACTGGGACAATGTGTTAGAGAGCAGACCAGCTGTGAGCAAACTAGTTTACATAGGAAATCAAAGAAAAAACTTTTATTTTATTCCAAACTTTGAAATGAGGCGCCGTATTCCAAGTATGATTCAAGTAGTCCATGAATTAGCTTTATTTGAAGGCACATTATTCTTACAATACAAATAAAACACAACAAAATAATGAATGGCTATGAATATATTTTCCGTTTTTTATGGACTAAATGGATCCACCATCTCCCCAATTCACATTTCCCCAGTTGTAACATAGAAATAATCTGGATCCTACCTTTTTATATTCTCATGAACACAAATTTTAAGCGTTGTGTTCAACATATAATTCGATTGTTGCATGAGGGGGCTTTAAACAAAACCAGATTTTATTTCACAACACAGTAAAAATACATTGTAAAATAGAATAGTATCACTTTAAATCTATTTAAATATTTCACACGGTAATATATGATTTAACAACTAAACGCTATCTACAGCAGCAACCCATTAGCATTACCTTTGACAAAAGTCAAATTCAAGAAAATTGTTATGTGTCTTATGTGCTGCCTGTTCCTATTCAAGAATAAAGAAGTAAAATGCCCCTTTTGATTTAAAAGAGGAAGTGTCATTGTCTAAGACTTCATTCCAGCAACGGACTGAACCTTATAGCTCGACAGTCAGTAGAACTTCTCATCAAGTAACTGAAAGCTAGCTGAAACTGAGTACGGGCCAGCTCACTCATGATTCTTTTCTGGCTTTTTTACCCCAAAACACCCAAGGAAATTTCCAAAGCCTTTTGCTAATTGTCATTCTGAACGCTGTATGCCCGTACAACTGTGATGACATGTGTCTTCAAGAGAACCAGGACAGAACAAGTCATCCTGAAAGGCAGAGTACTGTCACTTCTGTCCCCTCAGAAAGTGAACCACTAAGATTAAAAGACAGCTTAATTCTCCAGCCCTTTAGTTGAAGGTCATTTGACCATTACATTATATGTACATTTTAAAAAATAGTAAACATGCAAACAATCAATAATACAGGCAATTTTAATCCATTTCTTCCATCATTGAGCACATTCTTCTTCCTCCATCAATTCTGAACATTTCTCGTTCTGTTACGTGCATAACTATCCAATTGGATATCTGTAATCATAAACTCCATTGAAATAGTTGGGATTTTTATTCTCTATTTATCATTAGTGTTAACAGGGCATGATCATTCTGAACAATGGCCTTCGATATATTACAGGCAACATAGTTTTGGAGTGTTGCACGTCAACATCAAATTTCTCAGCAGTGTAATAATTCATTTGATGAATATTAAACGTTATGGAAGTAAAACCTTGTATAATTTGTTTCTTCATACTATTGTCATACTGTGCAAATGTAATTACGGAATATCACATGACTCGCACCAAAAGCCACTTCCAATGGCAGTATGCAATTACGCATTGCTAACACCAGGGCATTGGTTAAAACAGCTTTAGAGTATCAAATAGCTTCTAATATTTATCTGTGCTCAGAAGGTTTCTGCACGATATATATCTTAAGCCCAGAGAACGCACAGCTTATTATTGACGATGAAAAGCAAACCTTGGTTTCAAATCCCTTGCCATGAGCTGTCCACATTCAATGGAAGGACCTAGCAAAATGACTTGGAGTATTGAAAACTCACAAATAGCCAGGTGTATCTGAACTCCTTGATGTTGATTGAGGAGTTACACTGGGTTGTCGAAATGCTCCTTCCACGTATAACTAAAAAACACCAAATTGCCTTTGCAGACCAATATGTGTTTATTGGTTAACCTTCGAAATGTAGTTCATGAATTCTTCATACCAAATCACATTTTAACTGGTAATATATTTTCAGTGTCATGGAAGCTGAGATGTATTTTCTTGTTTCTGGTAATTGCTAGTAGTTTCTGATTAATTCCAGCTTGGAAATTTAAGTTACTTGTCCTACATTCTCGGTACAATCTTCCAATTGTGGAATAACAAATGGGTCGGATTTTGTAATCATATTTTATTTTTGATAATCTACTCACGATCGTTGCCTTGAATCGTGCTTAGCACCATAACTGTTGGTAGATGTCATTCGATGCCAATCACATTGGTCATATCGTCTCTGAACATAATTGCAAACTCTTTTGAACCTGCGCTAATGTTCCAGGGTTAGGCCTATTAGGGCTTTGTTTAATTGATATAGAATTTTCTATATCAGCAGCATGTGCGATCATTTTATTACTTCTTACGATATTCCCACATATCCTTCAATGTGACTGCAGTATCTTTTGCAGGTTATTCTAAATTTCCTCTGAAAGACAATTCTACCAGTTTCAGAGGACTTCTTTTTTGCCCATTTAAATTGACAAACGTCAAGTTCAGTACTGTCAGAATTTGTTGTTTGTTTTGTTACTGCAAGTGAGAACAAGTATCACATTCTACATTTGCATTCCATGTCTATAAAAATGCTTGTGCCATATTCAAATAGCAGATATTGTAAGTTTTCCGAGTCTCTAGCATGCTTCTCAAATAATTCACCTCAGTCAATAAAGTCTGGATTGATGCGATGAAATAAAACTTATTGTTTTGAAATGCACCCACCACTTGCAGTAATACTGAGACATTATCCACAATATCACAGCACTGCGAGTTTTATATCTTCAGTCTGCTTCCTTTCTCGTCATATGCCATGCTATCCTTAACTGTTGTCGAGTCAACTCACTGGCTTTAACTAAGCTCTTATTACAATCTGCCATGTAGTCCAACCACGTACTCTAAAAGCTAACTCAACTTTTTTTATCATTTAAGTTTAGAAGTCCTCTCAACTCATGCCCAAAAACAAATTCAAATGGACTAACTTACGTAGATTGATTCGATGCATCGTTATTTTCATAAGGCATGAGTTTAATTTCATTTTTCTCAATCCTCCTAATACTTTTGTCTATAGGAGCTCAGTATGGTTTTCAAGATTGTGTTTCTCAGTTGTAATACTCCCTGCATTATTTTTTTGGATGTTGCACAATTAGTTTAAATTCTTCTCTTCCACTTTATCTGTTATGTCATCAATTACTGCGAAGGAAAACTTGATCCTTGATGTGATTATATCTCTGTAATACCCATACTTTTTTGTTAAATATTGAGAAAGTCTTCAACAATCTTTTTAACTCAGAAATTGAAAAATTGAATAGCATCTGAAAATCTACAAGGTGATTCCATTAATATTAAAAAAATTGATACCCACTAATTGTTGCTTGGAGTCTTGTGACCACCATTCAAGATATGTCTGTAAGTTTGCACAAACACTGGAATGAAGAACAAGGGAGCTGGTTTTGTCACGTTGAAGTATTCATGTGAACATTAGCAGTTAATAAAGACAGTAAGATTTTAAGGCATACAGGTCAATTTTTGATGGTGTGAGGTGAGGAGATATATAATTTATAGCTAATAATGCAAATGAAGTTCGTAATATGTGGAATTTATAGTGAACAGAATCGTGGCCCATTATATACGCTGAGGCTGGACAGTTTCGTGAAAAGTGGTCAAGTTTTAGGTGGAGCAATAAAGAAACTTATTGCTCCAAAATGCAGTTTAATTTCCGTAACGATGTAGCTGGATCATAGCTAGGTGTGCTGTCTGTTATGATTGAAACGTTAGTAGAAAGTCAATAAATTGAAAATTTGTAGCAAATCCATCTTCAGATTTTTCCTGATTCTGTGGCAACAAGGTCACAAAGCCTCAAGGTGAAAACATAGAGGAAGTCAATGAGTAAAGTTAACGCCAAGCTTCAGTACAGAGAGTATTGACCAATCTGGGAAGAACTACGTACAGTGATAATTGGATGTAATATATAGCAAATCATGAATGTGGATTAGCGCAAATATTTCTATGGAGCCAAAACACATAATTAACGAATGGCCAGACTGAAACAATAAATATCTGAAAAGAAACACTGGCATCAAAACAATCTAATAGGAAAAGTATGCTCAACATTTCATAAGCTCTGTGGAAATGCACAGATCTCTGTCTGTCCTATTAACGGAACATCTTATAGCTCTCATGAATGGTAGAAAGCTTTAACTTTAATATCACACGATTTAAGTTCGTTTTATGCTTTTCTTTCATGAAGAAATAAATATGAATGTAGTAAGAACTTGATGTTGTAAAATCTGACTGGAAATCGTATGATAGGCAACGAAGAAATGCATTCGTATTATATATCAGTGTAATTGTAGAATTCATTCATGGATTAAATGTATGATCCATCTTGGATGTAACATTTCCATTAAATTGCCCCGAACAACTTAATCGCTCTACACATTAGATGTTTATACACAGACACAAAGGTTCATCGTGGACAAGACGATGCTGCTGGATGTACCAAAAATGTACCAAAAGTACATTGATGAAAGTACCAAGTTTAGACACAGTTGATGAAGACATCGAATCTGTTGTCTCAGGCATATCGGACAACAAATCATAGAAAAAATACACTTCCAAATTTTCAGACATCCAATTAACATCCATATTATCATATTTAATTGACTTCTGATGGCATTCCGGCTTGAAAAAAAAATAGCTTTCAGCCAGAAACATGGCACTGGTGGCGATCCGGGTTCTCTTGCAGAGGAGTGCTTAATCACTTCATCGAAAGTATATGCACAGGCGACCATTACTTTTCCCCTGTGGGATTCATTCCTTCAATTACTTTTTCTGTCCCATTTCTGTTGTATTTTCTGCAATTGAGATGGCTTCAGGAATTGACATATTGAACTCTTTTCGTTGCACCACTAAGTTCCTGAATTTGATTACGCATGATAGTAAAGTCTCATTCTAATCCTATTCCAACAATTATTGCAAATGATTGGATTATCATGATGATACTTGTGTTTTTGTGAATGCACATCTGCTTTAATATGCAACCTCTGTTTCTGTCATGCAACTGAAGGATAGAAACCAACGCATTTTAAGCACCTTTGCATGATATGTTGATATTGTTTATTCTTTTCATCAATATTTGTTCTCCAAACGTGGATATGAATAGCAAAGACAGCAATTCTTGCCTTTGTCAAATTATACAGAAAACAGTTAAGAATCAACGATATTGTTACAAGTCGAGAATCAGATTTATGTCAGAACAGATTTCCAGACACTCTTCCAACATAAACATGAGTGAACCACAAACAGTCCCTGCAAAAATAATCAAGTAATTTATGGTCGTCATCACACAATCTTTACCTTAAAAATGCTAATTCACATTCGAAAAAGATGGAATTCCTCTCCAAATTATATATCGACGACCTGGTAATATACACCAATAATCAAATATCTTTACATAACTATATACATTGCCCCTTCCGATTTTGCAAATGTTATGTTTTCATATTGCTCGTTACTGTGTTGACACTGGAATGTGAACAACATAAAGGCATTTAAAATAATGGGCAATATTGATTATATCTTCTGTTGAAGCACTACATGACAATGCAAGAAAAAGGAATCATAGCCATCAAACAAAAAACACACCAACCTGCAACATTTGGAAACAACTTGCTGTATAACGATTGCTCAATAGTACATTATCTCAGAATTTATGTCATTTAAGTTTGACGAAGGTAAACCCCAAACATCTTAGTGCTGAATTCCAGATCTCAGGCCATGCATGAATCAATTCTGTCAGTGACCCACTCTGACAGATTCAACAATTAGTCAAACAAATGAAATCTTTTTTTGTTGCTGACTTTATCCAGCTTTCCGAAACGATATTTTGGAGACATTACATTGGTTTTCTCTTCGCTCAGTTATTTTCTAATGTGAACTCAGTGTGTCACCATATATTTATTTTCTTTGAAAACATTTCTTAGTATATGATATCACTTGTAAAAATTATGAAACTTGAAATGGTGTATCCGACAATCTCGAGCAATCTCAAGTAAAAAAGAAGATGGATTACTGAGCTAATGGTCGTATACTTGGTGGTGTGGATGAGCAGAGGGATCTTGGTGTCCATGTACACAGATCTCTGAAAGTTGCCACCCAGGTAAATAGTGCTGTGAAGAAGGCATACGGCGTACTGGCTTTTATTGGTAGAGGAATTGAGTTCCGGAGTCCTAAGGTCATGGTGCGGATGCATCTGGAGTATTGTGTGCAGTTTTGGTCGCCACACTATAGGAGGGATGTGGAGGCACTGGAACGGGTGCAGAGGAGGTTTACCAGGATGCTGCCTGGTATGGTCGGAAGATCATATGAGGAAAGACTGAGGCACTTGGGACTGTTTTCATTGGAGAAAAGAAGGTTTAGGGGTGACTTGATAGGGGTGTACAAGATGATTAGGGGTTTAGTTAGGGTTGACCTTTTTCCACACATGGAGTCAGCTATTACGAGGGGACATAGCTTTAAATTAAGGGGTGGTAGGTATAGGACAGATGTTAGGGGTAGATTCTTTAGTCAGTGAGTCGTGAGTTCATGAAATGCCCTGCCAGTAGCAGTGGTGGACTCTCCCTCTTTATGGGCATTTAAAGGGGCATTGGATAGAATATGGAGGATTGTGGGCTAGTGTAGGTTAGGTGGACTTGGATCGGCGCAACATCGAGGGCAGAAGGGCATGTACTGCGCTGTATTTTTCTCTGTTCTATGTTCTATGTTTGTCGACAGAGTGACGAAAATAAACGATGTGCAAATTAGAGTTTAAAGTAAGTAGTGTCAAGTTAAAAATTGAATAACAACGAGCAGCCAAGGAAATTTAATATTAGTTTGAATTGATGTAAATGTTATTGAAAACATCTTGGTTTTTTTTGACTTTGTAATTCAGTAGCAAGCTGTTCAGAACCATTATACTTCATGTTGTGGCCAAGAGCCTGTTGAGACAGGACAGCCAAACTGCCTTAAATTCGCGATAATGAGAAGTGGCCGATACATTTTCAGTTGGAATAAAACATGAAACGAACTCCACCCACCAGAGTGTAAAAATTGTCATGGCTGAACATGACATATGCATTTATTTGTTTCATTTTATATTTCATTTATAAAAAAAATGTTTGCTCCAGCAACAATTTCTTATCACTTTCAAGCTGTAAAGTGTTTGTAATCATTTTGATTTATTCCGTACAAAACTATTTTTTACTGACCTGGCATACAAACGCTTAAGACAAAGCCTATGTCTACACGCCAGCTGACAGATATTTTGAATAATCAAGATTTGCGATGGTCATGACCTTTCTCACTCTATTTTTGGAGTGTTGAGATAGCTTAAATAAGTGAAACAAGTAACTGTTATTCCGGATATCCCATTTCAAGATATGGGAAAACGTATTTTGCTGTTTATAGACACTGAAAATCTACAAGAATACAATTGAATATAGTCGCTGAAACTGTTTTATTTTTAAATTTGCTGCATATGAACTGATATATTTGTTTCATTATGTTGCATTTTTTCTTGATTCCTGTGCTCATAAAAAGTTGTTCTGCATGATTGAATTTTCAATGTGCTCAGAAATGGGACAAGGGAAGTGAATTCACATTTACAAGAAAGAGGAGCTCACAAATTTGAGGCAAGTTTGACTACTTGTTTTCTTCTGCAATGATTATTAAGAGATAAAGTACAGCCTTTTTAGTATTAGTGAAGGATAATAGTTATTTCGATGTCAATTAATTAACACCAGTCAGTAGAGTACAATCAACGTCAATCATTCTTTATTTCCACTCAGAAGTTCAAGACAGAAATATGATTTTGTTATTTGTCTGTGTTGGAAAACGTTAGTTTCTACCACAGTAAAATAATGCTAAAACGTAGAGTCTTATGCTTAAAAAAGAAACTGTCATCGAAATTCTGGTGTCGCATGTCCCAGTAATTTTAATGCATCAGAATGCATTTCATGCAATAGAAGACCATAAAGATATACGACATGAATTAGGCTATTCAACCCACCGAGTCTGCTCTGCCATTCAAAAATGGAGGATAAGCTTCTGAAACGCATTGTCTCCCTTTATGCCCATAACAATGCATCTCCTTGACAATCAAGAGCCTATCTTCCTGCTTATTTAATATATTCAATGACCTGACGTCCACAGCCTTCAGTGGCAGTGAATTCAATAAATTTAACACTCCCTGGCTCGAGACGCTTTTCTTTATGTCTATTCTAAAAGGTCTTCCCTTTGCTCCGAATGTGTGCCCAAGGAATCTAATCACTTATTAACCGAAATATCTTTCAAAATTTAATCTGTCCGATCCATTCAGTATTCTGTAAGATTATTTTCGATTTCCCGTCATCCTTCTAGATTTAACTGAACACAAACCAAGATTCCTCAAACGTTCTTCATATACCATTTTCTTTTTTCATTTCTAGAACCATTCTTATGAACCTGTTCAGAGTATGGCCCTGAACGAGAAAATCCCTCCGGAGATATAGTCTAAAAACTGTGCACACTACTCTCAATGTGGTCTGACCAGAGACTTTTTGTGCCTGAGAACGACCTTCTTGCTTTTATTTTCAATGTTCTCACAAGAAAAGACTATGTTGATTTTATGTTCCTAAATACGGACTGAACCTACAAGTTTACCTTTAGAGAATCTTGGACTGGCATTCCCAAGTCTATATGGACTTGAGACTCCTGAATGTTTTTCCCCAATTCGAAAATAGTCCAAGCCTCCGATCTTCCTATCAAAGTGCATCACCTCACAACTTCCCATAGTACTCCATCTGACACTTCTTTGCCCATGTTCGAATCATTCCAAATCCTTCTATAGCCTCCCTTCCTTCTCAATACTACCTGTCCTTCTACCTTTTTGTTTGTATCGTATGCATATTTATCCAGAATTCCCTCTGTTCCATCATCACGATCATTTATCTTGCAAGTGAAAAGTTGTCTTCCCTACATGGAGCCTTGTAGAGCATCACATATGCATGGTTCCTACCATGACTCTGCTATCTGCCAAACGGTTGATATTCTAAACATGCTCACATCTTGTCGCTAACAGCATGGACACTTATCTTAGTCACCAGCCTCCTGTGCATGTCAAAGGCCTTCTTGAAGTCCAGAAAGATAATATTCTTTCACTCTTCTTTTACCATTCTCGTTACTTCCTATAAAGAATTCTAACAACTATTTTACGCTTGTCCTCCAGTTGATTAGACCACCTTGACGTTGTCCTCCTTTATTATACTTTTCCAAGTATTCAGAAAGTTCATCCTTCACAGTAGATTTCCGGTTCTTTTCAAACAACAAGCGTGTCAACAACAAACTTTAGTGAATCACTCTCGAGTTTCCAATTTTTTTGCCTACTCCTTTATTAAACAGAGGTGTCGCATTAATGATTTTCCAGTTCGTTGGGATCTCCCTGCCTCTAGCGCTTCCTGAAAAGTCTCCACTAACGCCTTCACTATTGCTTTTGCTGTCTCTCTTAGAACTCTGGTGTCTAGTCGACCTCGTGCACATGATTCACCCAAGTTCAGATGATTCAGATTTTCTTCCGGATTTCCCTTGTTGATGTTAAACATGCACAGCTTTGCGTGTTCCCTTTCTTGAGTTTCTTTTCTTTTTCTGGGTGATATTACTCCTTTGTTCCACTGTGAATACAGATACAATGTAGTTTTTCACTCCCTCAGACATTTTTTTTTCTGCAGTGCTATGTCTCCAGCTTTACATTCTTTCAGTCCAATGCCCACGTTTGTCTATCTCCAGCCTTTTTTCACATATGAACAAACTCTTACTGTCTTCCTTTATATTAAGGCTAGCTTAGCCTCATACTTAGTCTTGGCCCCAACTTTTTAATATTGCTTTATCTCTCTGTTGATCTTTGAAAGCTTCCAAATCCTATGCTCCCCCAAGTACATGCTAAACACCATTATATGTTTTCCCTTTTGCTTCGATGCTATCCATGACTTTCCCATTCAGCCATGAATGCTCCACCCTGTCTGTACCATGCTTCGTTTTCATAGGGATGAATGTTTCTTGTATCTTCTGACTTATTCTCAGAAACTCCTGCGATTGCTTTTCCACTGTGTCTCCTCCAAACCTCTCCTCTATGTCAATTCTACCCAGCCTCTCCTTCATGCCTCTATAATTGCTTTCATTCAACTCTGGTACCGTCACACTGATTCTATCTTCCCCCTCTCCTCTTGCAGTGTAAGTTCAATCATAGCATGATCACTGCCTCAAAAGTTCCATTCACTTAATCTCTCCTTATAAGGTTTGGCTCATTGAACAACATTAAATCCAGTATTGCCTCTTCTCAAGTGGGCTCCACCATAAACTGCTCCAAAAAGTCAGCTCTTAAAAAATCCACGAATTCCATCACTTGTAAATCACTATCATACTGATTTTCCCAATTCAGTTGCAAATGGAAATCCCTCATGAGCACAGAAATTTTAACTTTCATACACATCTTTTCAATATGCTGCTGTACCTTGCGGCCCAGCTTCTGACTATTGTTTGAAGGCTGATACATAATTCCAACTATGCCTTTTTCTTGCCTTTGCCTTTCCCCAACTCTACCCACATCGATTCTCCACCATCTGATCTTACTTGGTCATATGTCATTTCTTAATAGTTAAGCAACCCCTGTCCATTCATAGGAGAAAGTGAGGTCTGCAGATGCTGGAGAGCAGAGCTGAAAATGTGTTGCTGGAAAAGCGCAGCAGGTCAGGCAGCATCCAATGAACAGGAGATTCGACGTTTCTGGCATAAGCCCTTCTTCAGGAATGAGGAAAGTGTGTCCAGCAGGCTAAGATAAAAGATAGGGAGGACGGACTTGAGAGAGGGGCAATGAAGATGCGAGAAGTGGAAGAAGGTCAAGGTGAGGGTGATAGGCCGAAGTGGGGTGGGGGCGGAGAGGTCAGGAAGAAAATTTCAGGTTTTTCTTCCACCAATCTTCTTCCTGACCTCTCCGCCTCCACCCCAATCCGGCCTATCACCCTCACCTTGACCTCCTTCCACCTATCACAACTCCATTGCCGCTCTCTCAAGTCCCTCCTCCCTACCTTTTATCTTAGCCTGCTGGACACACTTTCCTCATTCTTGAAGAAGGGCTTATGCCTGAAACGTCGAATCTCCTATTCCCTGTATGCTGCCTGACCTGCTGCGCTTTTCCAGCAACACATTTTGACCTCACCATTCATATACAATTCATTGGTATAACGGGTGGCAACAAAATGTGATATCAAACGGTCTCAAATTAATTTTTAACTGTATCCTCCATTTTCTCCATAATTTTGTGGAAAAAATCTACTTTCTGTCCTTATCCATGATCAATAGTTGTAAATTTAAAGAGTAATCATTATATATTTATTTTTAAATGCCTCTAAACTTCCCACATAGATTTGTACGAATTTATTCTGAAAAAAATGTTGCTTAATGGCAAATGTACACATCAGCTTACACGTAGAACAAGAGCTTTAAGAAGACATTGTTTTTCGTACAGTCTTGCTTATTTTTCGGCATTAAGCGCCTGGTCAATTAGATGGTAATAGGTTCGGTATTTCCATCATTATTCACGTTGATACCTTGCACCCCTCCCCATCACCAGTGGAGAACTTGTGATCATCTCCATTTAGCAGCATGATGTTACGCAAACGTTCATTAGACTATTTTACATCAGTCACAATACCTTGTGAACACGTTTGTTTAAGATTGGTAAATGGATCATGTCAAATGGTAATCAAAAAACATCAATGAGATTACAAGGCACAAAGGTGAGTTGGGATTTCTGCATTGTCACTCATAGGGACAGAGAGAAATTTTGGTGCACAGCGAAGGTGTCTGCTGTCATATCGTACAGTGGTTAGCACTGCTGCCTCACAGCGCCTGTAGACCCGGGTTCAATTCCCGACTCAGGCGACTGACTGTGTGGAGTTTGCGCGTTCTCCCCGTGTCTGCGTGGGTTTCCTCCGGGTGCTCCGGTTTCCTCCCACAGTCCAAAGATGTGCGGGTCAGGTGAATTGGCCAAGCTAAATTGCCCGTAGTGTTAGGTAAGGGGTAAATGTAGGGGTATGGGTGGGTTGCGCTTCGGCGGGTCGGTGTGGACTTGTTGGGCCGAAGGGCCTGTTTCCACACTGTAAGTCTAATCTAATCTAATCTAAAAAAATTCGACTCTTGTAGTTATGAAATGACTAACAGGGAAAACAATGAAATAGGAAGTCTTAAATGTTGATGGTTGGATTTCCCTCATTGTATTCAAACATTGGAACTGTGTAAACCAATTTGATTTTGTGATTTTTAAAATAAATATACGCATGGTGCCTTTGCAACAAAACTTCCATTACAAAGCCAGACGCACACAAAGGCAACTGAAAAAGATTTTTCTTTTGCTCCACATATTGAAACAAAAATAACGTTTAAAAGCAGTGAAACCTTTAATATCTGATTTATTTTTTGGTTTAATTCTTCAATTCAGGAACATTTACCATATCCCGCAAAGTAACCCTTCATGACTTGAATCATTGAGAAAATTTGGAAAACACGTGCTCCTTAAAAATAGCCATGTTATTTTAGACATGAGCTGTTCTCCGCCAGTGGACATGCCAATTCCCTCTTTGGTTCACAAACCTTCAATTCCGTACGTTTTCATTACTAAATTCACTACCCATAGTCCAGAAATTTTTTAAAACGTGTTTCTACAAATCTGCACAAAAATCTATCATTTTGACATATTCGTTTATTCTAAGGTGCCTTGACCATACGCTTGTGTTGCAATATAATTGAAGTATTGTCGCGATATTTAAATAAGGAATATATAATGGTGGTCAGCTGTTTCAAGCAGTCAGTAGCAAATTATTTTGATTCATTTATTTTGGACTTTCATTAACATGTCCTCAGCATTGATTTAAACTATATTTACAATCTACGGGTCACATTAGCAACAAGGTAAAATGTAGGCTGCATGCGATGTCTAACTTTGAGAGTGCAGCTTGAATTACTTCACATCTGAGATAATTAGATTTGAACATATTTGTATTACAATAGACCTTACATCATCGGGACATACTATAAGGGAAAAAAGTCTCCTGCAAATTAATTAGCACGTTACGAAGCAAACCACCAGATGATCGACATTTGAAAAATACATTTTCCCGAAAAAGAGGTCACATGACCGTCTGTCATATCTGCATTGCTGCCATTAAAGGCAATGGAAAGTTTGTCATTAATTGCAGGCATGGCATATACATGATTTCACTTTATCAATGTGTGCAGCTTGTGAGATAATTAATAATAAGTCTTGAAGTAAAAGTAAAATGAGTGTGTTGATTTATGAGATAAAACAGAATGAAAAATGAATTTAACATTGTGTTCCAATGTGAACTGCACTTGGTCACGGATTATGATCCTGGTCATATGCAGGTATTAGTCAATGTAATGAAACTGAATCTCTAGATGCATATTACTGAAGTTGTCCTTATATTCTAATCAAAACACTCTTTTTGTTGAATTGATCACTTTTAAACGCACGTTGGTTCGAAAATATTTAATCAGCATTTCATATGGTGAAATAGTCAGGTGAAGATCAGCCACATTTTACAGGTTCGAGCAGATGGTGATAATGGGTTCGTTAGAAGATAGTTTGAGACTTTGCCAGATAATCTTTTTTTGAAAAAGGATTATATTTGCTGTTAATAAGAACATTGAATGACACTAATGAATCAGCATCACAGAAGGCTTTATCAAAAGAAAACATAACCACTCCTATACTAATTTAAAGTGGAACTGTATGAAACTAAATACTAAAACAGAGTTTTAGTATCTGTATCCAGACTATATTAACACCGAGCAACGCAACACGCTAGCATAATTGCAGCATTTAACTGGCATTTGCATGGTCTATGAATAGGAAGGGCTTGGTGGGATATGGACTGGGTGCTAGCAGTTGGGAATAGATTGGATTGAGATAACCTTTCGGCATGAACGGATTGGATCAAATATTCTGTTTCCATGATGTTCGTCTCTATGACTTTATGACTCAATGGTCAGCTGTTTGCATGTTTATCAGAATTCTCATTGTAAAGAATTGTGTTTTACGGATTTTGGTTCTGCTTCTTCTGCTACTTTCTAATATCATCAGTAAATTCATTTCTTTGAGCCCTAAAATTAGTTGAAAAGTTCACGATTACCAATCAAGATTGATGGTTCAATGTTTTACCTCCATCTCAGACGAATGCTGCAAAATATGAGACCATTGCTTTTCTTTTCGGAAATCTGTGAAAAGTGAAAAAAATCTTTTCAAAGATCCAATTAGTTTTTTGTTTTTTTTGACTAACCTAATTCTAAAACCCACCGTCATCCAACGCCCGAATGAAAGAACAACTCTGCCGGCCTATGATTGTCTTTGTGTTTGTTATGTCATAACATGAAGTAGCTAAAAAAAACTTTCAAATCAGAGGCCTTGTTTACATATGTTTGGAAGCGTATGATTCCTTGTATATCATACCTTTCGCTCAATGATTAATATTACTGGCTGAAATCTGTAGAGCAATTAAAAAGTTCAGACCCCTGGGGAAAAAGTAACTTATACGATGGAATTTAAAGCACGTCGAAAAGGATAAAACATTACACACATTCCAATATCAGTAGAGAGGAAAATACTGCAGACAATGCTGAAGGGTATAATTTATATGCACAAGAAAAGCTATAGATTTGTTTCCAATAAAATGAATTTATTGTTTTGTTAAGGGGATGTCTAAAAAATGGAGATTATGCGTGTTGATAATGGTAATGGATTGGACGTGGTCTCGTTGGATGCCAGTCAAACTCTTTCCAAGCTGCTGCACGACTAGCTCATGGTGAAATAAAAAAATGCGTTGCATTCATGGAAAAATAATTGATCAATAACAGAAGTAGATTATCAAGTAGTGCAATTGTTTTTTTTTGCAGTGCAATTTAGTCTTCAGCAGTGTCATACATGGACCATTGCTTGTGGTCTTGCTGATTGTGATAGTGTAGGCGATGGCCGAGTAGGATTGATTACTGAAGTATTAAAGCATAGAGAGAAAGCGTTGATTACAGATGTAGGAGAACAGAGTCGGTAAATGTGGAGCTAGAAAAGCACAGTAAGTCAGGTAGAATCCGAGGGGAGGGATAATCTATGTTTTGGGCAGGAGCGGTTCATCAGGAATGCCACATTCAGATAAATGCCCAAATGGTCGATTCCCCTGCAATTTCGATGCCCAATGACTGGCTGTGCTTTTCCAACCTCATACTTTATCACTAATAATGCAAATACTCACGTTTTGTACTTGGGACTCAAATAAGAATCTCACCGCGACAGATGGTGGAATTTGAATTTGATAAAACCTGGAATGAAGTATCTGAGGATAAAAGGTCATCTATTGTCGAGTCGAAAAATCTGTTTCTGTGCTTTCCACTCAGGAAATTAAATTCCATTCTCATCTATACTGGTCGACATTTGACTCCACACTCACAGTAATGTCCTTTGTAATACAATGGATGTACAATGAATTCTGGCCTCAAAAGACGCGCTGTCTTCTGATCATTCAGACATGAATGTGAGAAGGTTGAGTGTATGTTTGCCAAAGATGCGAAATTGCAAAACCAAAAGGAAGTGTGAACAGTGTAGAGCGTAGCATTTTAAGTTCGTAAAGTATACATACAGATTGAAGTCAATCAGATTTGTGGGAAGTGATACTGTGGCGCGGACAAATAAGACCAGGAATACACGGTGAACTGGTGGACTGTGTAATGGACAGAAGATTTCAAAAATATTTATAAGTATATACACTAGTCTCTTACAATGTCGAACTGGCGAATTAATATGGCTTTAATGATATTTGAGAAACTTGAATTAACTTGTTGAAGCAAGGTCTTTAAAACCACTTACGTGATGAACCTATGTAAAATATGAATATGCCACAGTTAATGTATCTTGTTCTGTTGTGGAACACACTTTTGTAGCAAAGCTTATGAGATAATTAAATGGCAGAAAGTCATAAGTGTGCTCGATTAAGTGTCAAAAATGCGATTGATACAGTGACAGAGAGGCTATTTCCGGTGAAGTAAATGATTCATTAACGTTTTATCAATGATTAAGTTGTTGTCGTTGGAAGAGTGGAAGAGAAGCATTTGAAATTTAGTATAGGTTTGGATTTTGAGTTGGATGTCACGAGGTAAGATATTCATGTGCAAGTAATAAGTATATTGTGAAGTAAATAATCGTGTGATTCAAATTACGAAGTATGGTTTGACAGAAGAAAATAAAGTGGGAATTGTAATTTGAATTGCATTAATTGGCAGAATAAAAAGACGTAAATTTAAAATTTATGCTTATTTCGAAGCCATGTAAATCTAGAGTTCAGTAGTGAAGAAAAGGGTATCCAGCAATGCAACTGTAAAGATGGCGTGCAAGAAATGCAACTTCATAAGAAATGATACAGCACACATAACCAAGGAATTTATTTGGTTGTCTATAAACAACATGCATTTGTGTTTATAAGTTGACTGTTTTATCCAATTCTGGTCTCCAATACCGAAAGTGGCATCCACTGAAACTCGCTGAGGGCACCGGTTTAGATTTTACTTTGACACATTATAAAATGCAAGGCCTCCATTCACAAAGCAGATTGTATCGAGACTTCACATGATGAAATTGGAGAATGCAAATGCGAAGCTAGCTGTTATTCTAACTGGAACAACGGACTTGCTTATTGGAAGCTTTTTTAAGGTGGTGCGCTTCTGAGATTTTTAAAAATAAAATCGATAGCATACTTGTGATTGCTGCAAATGTGTTGCTGGTCAAAGCACAGCAGGCCAGGTAGCACCTCAGGAATAGAGAATTCGACGTTTCGAGCATAAGCCTTTACTAGCATACTTGTGATTCACTAGTATGACAAATAGAACATGATGTGGTGAATTTCACACACCATTGCATTGCTCCCGGTTCTATGTCTCCTGACCCACTCTCTTAATGTGGCAGCACACAGCTAATACTTCCACAACACAAGACCCATTTTTCTTCAGTACTCCCCGGAACGTATAATGGCATGACCAGTCCCCAAAGGGGATGAGATTGCATAGAAGATCGTCTTCTTATTTCAACTATTGTTGTCTAGTTGAATTTTCCAACTTTGGATTGTCTTGCTGTTCATCCCTCTTTGGTGGTTATTGATCTCTGCCTGTCTCAGTTGTTCCTTGTTTGGACTTGATCAAATGTGGCTTTGGAATACTTGATCCAGTCGAGATCACTGACCTCAACTCCCTCATTTCGATATTCTCAAAGGCATTCCCCTGATGCTGATGTCCAGCTGGTCCACGATTCAAGCCTTTCTCTACTCCTGACTTGATAAATGTCCTGTTTCAGCCACAAACACCGCTGGTCATAATTTCTCCTCAGACATAATTCGGGGCCAACATGCTCTTTTGGAAATGCATTGACTTTTAGTCATCAGCTCACCCACCTACCCCTTACCATCTGTCCATTATGGTGAAATCAAAAATGTCCCCATGATCTCTTCGAGCCACTGTAAGTCAAACAGAGTTCTTAGCTGGCAGATGGTCATTGGGCCAACATGCACATTTAGTCGTCCGACGTTGTTCTCTTAAGAATGCTGAGGAACTTGTTGAATTGCTGTCCGAGTCATCGCTCCTGGTGTGAGGACTTTAAAGTCTATATATCATCTCCACTCGACCTTATTTCTCAAGGAATTACGGACCAGAACTCAAACGTCTGACCCCATGATTTTCTATATTCTCCCCGAAATTTGTGGCACAATTGATGGGCCATTGTCACTCACGATATGTTTGTGATTTCACAAATTGGTAAGTACTTCAAACAATCGGAATAACGTTGTTTCTGCTGACACTATTGGGTGTCAAGATTATATTATGAAAAGGTAACCTAGATTTTTTCATTTCCTTATTTTAGAGGTTTGATATAAAGTGGGTGTCGCAGACGTGATGCGACTGTTTAAATGACTCAGTTTTAAATAAAACATAACTTGTCTAAACAGGCAGTAGAAAAACGAAGCAAAGAAATCAGATTTTCGTATAACTTGCATATGAGAAAACTGAGATTGTATTCAGAGTCTTAACTGATTAACTGCTGCAATGCGAGAAAACTCCACAAACACACCGGGGGTGGGGAGAAAGAAAATGACAGAGATTTCAGGCACTGTCAAATAATCAATATTCACTCAATTTTGCAAACGTTCTTGCATTTACATATATTGTGAATGATATGGCAAAAAAACGCAAAAGCTCTGAACTTGGAGAACTGCAGACTCCCCTTTGATTCGTCAGCTTTTAAAAAGAAACAAGCTCGCTGGAGTCTTCTCCACTTTTGCCTTTGCAACCTCTCCTCAATAAAAAAGGACGAAATAAACTTTTGAAAGTGACAGTATCGTCACAGTACCAACTTGATTATCAATATTTGGCGCCACTTGGAGGTGGTATCCAAAACCGTGCGTGTCATCTGTCCCTCCAAATGTTCGGCGAAATCGACACGAATCCCCTGCCACGGTGATTGGGTTTATTTCTATTGTTGAAGTGGTGACAACAGCAATGCATTCGATAATAATGTTGAGAATTCACATGATCCCGTTTTCTCTTCAATATTACTTATATTTCTCTTCAGTGATGAAAATACGTTCCTGGCTATTTCTTCAGGCACAACACAAGGACGTGACCTTGGAGTATCTCTATCAAGATCAAACTCGAAAGGCGAGAAGGACAACAACGCTCATTCCTCTCAATAAAAACCAATTGGATGTGGATAAGTCCCACCTATTGAACAGTTACGGGCGTAATTCCGCACAGTCTCTATAGAATACCCTTCCCCTCAGGGATAGTGCCAATATAAAGATCAACACCAGGTCAATCTGGATAGCATTCATACTTGAGAAGCTGACACCAGTCTCTTGTCGTGCTGAGAAACGTGCATAATTCACGTCTTCGTGTTGAAAACAACCACATTTCCTGATTGTGGTGTTGTCGATATAGCATCTGCGTTGCCGTATCTCTCAGACTGTCATAATTGATACGAATGAGTATGCTGACAGAGTCAATGTCCAACTCTGCAATGAGGGTGCATCCATTGGCACTATTACCCAATTCAAGTCAAAACATCTTGGGTAGTAGCCAATGGTACATTTGGCAGCAGCAAGTGCCTCGTGAAACAAAAATTGATAAATTTGTTAACACTATAAACGATGCTGAATTATTCCATTCCTCATTTCTGCTCACTTATTTTCTGTTATCACCAGTAACCTCGACGCAAAAGAATGATTCTTCCCTCTCCATCAGGTCAGACGCGTGGCAGTAGAGCACCAAGGTGTGGCATCTCACACCAATTGCAGTGGCATGTTTGAGTGGAAATACATCAGCACGTCTGAAAATTTCGTGTGCTTGTTTGAACTCTTGGTCAGCCTCCTCGAATTCCTGTGTCCATTTTCAAGTTCGTTCTTTTCCCAGAGAACAATACATTTGCATTCGCACTGTTGCCAGATCAGACATGAACTTTCCCTAGCAATTTACAGTGCCCAACATGCTTCATTTTGAACTTTCATCTGTAGTGTGTCGGCCTTCACAGTAGCCTGTCCATTTTGGACACGCTTTTAAGTTCGTTCACTTTGATAAAATGACGCATGTACTCTCTGCAGTTGGACAAAAAGACTTCAATTTCTCCGTGTTACCTCCTGCATTCCTTGTAAGTGTTTTCTTCTTTAAATATTTAAATGTTGTTTAAATAGCATTCACACAACACTGGACACCTGGCAATGCACTCATAGTTTGATCCATTGACGCCTGCAACAGAGCCAGCCCTGAAGTGATGTGAAAATGATGTCACCTTTGGTGCTGCAGATGGCACAGATACACTTTTGAGAATTGTGGTCAACAAGCTAGTTCAAAGAGCAGATCTCCAATGATCAAAATAATAGTTTGATCTGAACGTAGTCGAGTGTGTCTTGAAAGTCACCAGGACAACATTTTTTTTCAAGTGAAGTGAGTAGAGTCGCATATTAACTGGTAAATGCAGATGCCAAGGTCCTTTCTAAATCAACCATTGAAATGTGACTCCATCTTTGCAAGGATGGCTGACAAATGCTTTCCGACACCTTGGATGAGCTTTATGGCCACAGTATGTTCATTGTATTCTTTTTGTGTTGTTGAAGAGATGTTGAAACCGATATATAGGGCATTTTGATCTTAGCAAAAGAAGTCAGTAAAGTACATCTGCATGAATGTATGCTGTCAGTCCTTCACAGCGACATGGTTTTAATTTAGCTTT
This sequence comes from Hemiscyllium ocellatum, assembly GCF_020745735.1. NCBI lineage: Eukaryota > Metazoa > Chordata > Chondrichthyes > Orectolobiformes > Hemiscylliidae > Hemiscyllium > Hemiscyllium ocellatum. The sequence goes on from NC_083438.1 coordinate 19,299,943, forward strand.
CTGTTATTTGTTGATATTTTGAAAGGTGGTTGTGAAATTTATTGCATCTCACTCTCTACCTTCACTTCCACTCGCTACCTCAGTGAAGGTTACCTCAGATTACAACGTGATCTTGAATAGATGGACCGATTGGCTGAGAACGAGCAGATGGAGTTTAATTTAGTAAAATGTGACGTGCTGCATTTTGTGAAAGCACATATTTTCAGACCGTTTACGCTTAATGTTAAGGTCCTTGGAGTGTTGCTGAACCAGCGGGCTTACGTTTGGGCGAGAGTGGAGAGTTATAGAAGAGACCTCAGGGGGAGCTTTTTCATGCAGAGAATTTTCCGTGTATGCAATGAGTTGCCAGAGGAAGTGGTTGAGGCTAATACGATTACAATGTTCAAAACGATCGAGATGGGTATATGAATAGCCGGGATTTGGTGAGTAAGTGCTGAGTACTGGCGGGTGGGATTACATTAGGTTGTCATATCGGGTCGGCATGGACGAATTGGATCGAAAGATCTGTTTCCATAATGCAAGTCTCTATGACTAGCATTTTCTCTAGTTCCAGAAATGCTTGTGAGACAACTAGCTTTGCTGAATTTACCTTTGGCAATGGAGTGTTTATGGAATATTACTGCATTTGAACAATGACTATTATTTTGTTAAGTTTTCACATAGAGTTTGGATATTATAATTACCCAATGTTTTAATTGATATTTTATTTCTAGGTTAAATTGATGGTTATATTCCTTAAAATTGAGTGGTGCAAACTATCAGATTCTAACACCGCAAAATTAGATAACAATTCGTGTTTTGGTTCTCTCCTTGATATATCTTAAACGCTGTGTTCTGTTCCTTCCCAAATTTTGGGAGGTCTTCTCATGAACAAGTTCTATTATTCCAGTTTGGATTTTGGACTATTGAGCTCAAATTGACAGCTTATTTTCTGCAGATGTTGTCTTTAGCTGGTTTAAGCAGGGTGCACCAGGTATTTCAATGGCTATTCCAGTCAATGAATTTTTTTCTGAGTTTGGAGCAAGTAATTTTGGGAAGTTAAATAGAAGTGAGCAAGGCAATGCTTTCGTATTTGGCAATGAAGCTGTAGTTGGAATTACCTGTGACGATGGAGAAATGAATAACATATAATTTTGAATCCCAGGAACGCAAATAGAATAGTTCGAAATGGTTAAAACTCACTTGCAAACGAAGCAGTATGAACATGAAAAGGAAATGATACTGTTAGAGTTAAGACTCAAATCAAAAGAAAAATAAAAAAAAGAGAGAAGAAAGGTAAATTGAGAAATCTTTTGGACTTTGGAAGATACAACTAAATAATGCAAGTCGACTCAAAATTATGCAGGTTGACGTGAATGGTGGAAGCAATGACCATGACAGTGAGGAAGAGCAATCCCATTGCAGCCAATGGCCTGTTGACGTTATCTTTTAATATGTACACAGGTATCTTATGTACGAGAGAAGAATGGGGTAGCCTCACTTTTAAAAAGAATGTTTTGAATAAGGAGCTAAAGAAATGAAAGGCCGTTCACAATGATTATTGCTGTTTCATAAAAAACGGTAGGTAACATCCATCAGATTTTGCATCACTATCAGGGGAAACTTCTTGGAAGTCTGACGAGGAACATCACGCCATCTTCAGTAGATGCAAGATCGTTCTAGATTTCTATAGACAATGTTATTGGAATTTCAGGAAGTAACCTATTCAAATGCACAGAGTTTGAAAGGATAGAACAAAGTAATTTTGATAGGTGTACAAAGGCTTTGAAAATCAGCTATGTTTCGCTTTTTTACTATTGTTTTGGTGTAGTTCAAATATTCATTTCTGAACGTACTGAGAACTCGTCTGCAAGACCGGAGAGTTAATATTGCCGGTTGGAAGTGGAAGTGACTGCTGATCATGGCTTGTTTCATCAATCAAAGTTTGGCAGACGAAATATATTTCAGTCTATGAGTGGACAATAAGTGGGGAAAAGCCCATGTGTTTAAATTTCAATAAACTAGGACACGTAAAGAAGTAGGATCGATACTTTAAGAAAAAAAAATGGGAGCCTAATGTTTGACAACAAGATACACCAGTGACTTTAGTTCATGTGGTAAAAACAAAGCACAGTGGAAGATGAAAAAAAATTCGACAAAAGATGCAAAATCTATTTTGCGGGTGTTTACAAAGCAGCAGATTTTTTTTTGAAGAATTCACTTGCGTTGGTAAGCTTTACTTATGTGAGCTAGGAACGGTAGTAAAGAATTTTTAAAAAAAATAGATATAAAGGAGCAAGTCAATCATTGATGACAAACCGTGAATAGAAAATGCAATTAAGAAGGTTTATTGCCTAAAACGGCAGCAATAAATGAAATGCGTACTTAAAAGAGTAATGTGCCATTGCATACGGTGAAGTTGGAGATTCTGCTGAAATGCAATGATGTGGTGGGAAGACTGGTAGAGAATTTCTCAGATCAGAAGATGCAATTTATCCTCAGGAATGATTTCGCTGGATCACAGTGGGGAATGTCGCATGTAGATGAAAATTCTGTAGAAATTCTGGCAACTGAGATATTATAGGTGTTGTGTCCTTGTTTCCTCCCTCATGGTATGGCATCAAGATCACGAAACACAGAATAAGAAACCAGATAATAAACATAATGAAGGTGAGCGTCAATTATCAGGTACAGTGTTTGATTAACCAGGTACTGGGTTCTTGCCCAAGGATGATAGAAGCAGATGGGCGAATGTGGTGCATCAGGTCAGTTATATTTTCGCTGGACTCAGGAATGTAAGTGCACCAGCTGGCGCCACTAAAGGAGTGAGTACCCCTTTCTCGGCCAGCAAGTAATCCATGGTCATTTGAGTTTGAAGGGCGACATTGCAAATGGTCACAGCATCTGAATTGAGTTGGGCACTTGTTTTAACCGTGGCATTCATTACCTCCTCCATCGCATTGACCACCTGATGTGTCTCTATGTCCACATGCAGCTTTGTGTAAGTTGGCACAAATACGGAGAGTACCTCGTTCAGAACAGTGAGGGTGCGTTTTCTACGTGTTGAAAGCATCCATACGGGAGAAGACTGGAAATGGGAAATGAGTTGTGCAGTGGATCCGATGAAACAGCTCGCAGTGCACGACATCCTCAAACAGGTGTATGTCTTGTGGCAGATGACAAAGTAAGTGCAGTTGTATGTATTCAGTTGGTCGGGTTTGGGTTCCTGTTCAGATGGCAATGAAAATGGAATTGTGTGCAAGTAAACTTAGGATGCGGCGCTCTGCTGCAAACCAGTGCACTGCGGGTTCAAGACCAATGAGTTGGTGCATCTGGTCCAGGTAGTCTCCTTTTTAGATGGCTAGGTTCTTTTCAAGCAGATGGTTCCTAATGGGCTGTCACCGTTGGGTATTGTCAGTGATAATCAAGGCTGTGAGTTCGTGCGAGAGGTTATAGGGTGAGTAGAACCACCATATGAAATTGTCGGCATGGTAACCTGCGGATTTCCAGCAATTTGAGCTATTCTTTACGTGATGATGCAGCAGAATGGGGATGATATTTTCCACTGTTACTGCAGCTGCTGCCACCATGCGCAAACCTGCTGGCATTTCCCTCACCACAGATGATAAATGTGCAAAATAAAAGGCAACCACGTGAACGCAACTGCTTCTGACTTAGTCACATAAAGTAACAGAACTGAGAGTAATTTGGGACTCCAAGACCTGGAACGGAGATTAGTTGTCTTTGCAGTTCACTGAATGCCCGGTTCATTTTGTGTATCCACTTCACTTTGGGAGGCTGTTAAAGGGAAGCTGCCTTCCGCAGGGGTGCATCAATGGCACCATGATCAAGGATCCAATGCCTTCCAGAGAAAGGCTTCAGCTGCGTCTTTGTGGCAGACAGGGTAATTTGGGCAATGGCAGCCACTCGTTCCTTTGACAGTGCTCTGAGGCCATGTGAAAGTTCGTTTGCCAGCTATTCGACTTTTTGCTGACAGAGCTGCATTTCTCTGTGCCAGACAGTGGAACAAGGCCAGCGAATTCTGCAGGCATACAGCAGCAGAGGTGAAAACCAATAGCAAAGCATTTGCATTCTGTTGAGGGTGCTGGTGAATGGTCGTTGCAGGATGAGCAGGATGCGATGTACTGCAGGAGCAGAAACCGTCGGGGTCTCTATATATCTTTGGGAAGCCGGGTACATGTATATTGGCAGCATCGTATGAAAAAGGGAAAAAAAAGTATTCACTTTAAAGGAGGCAAATTAATGGAGATGAAGGCTGAGTATAGGTCAATTACCGAGAAGAAGGTGGCGTAAGCAGGAATACTGTTCAGGATAGGATTTGTGTCCAGGACTACTGAGAAGCAGGGAACAATAATGGCATTTACAGCCCTGATATATTGCACCAAACGTCATTTTCGTGGTCTTCTGGGCTCTCGAAGAGATATGAAGGGCATGTCGCACAGGCTCATTGTGGCACGAGGTTTTCCTGTTGAAGAAGTGAGTCAATAACTGGTTTTGCCCTTTTGGCAGCTGCAGATTATTATGGTAATTGTCGTATTTATAGTAGGATAACTTCTGCTTGAAACTGGTTTTGGTGGGGTGAACAATAACTGGCCTGCATGGTTAGAGTGCTGTGCTCACATTGTTTAGGCGAGATCAAGTAATAAGAAGGGGCTCTCATAGGAGGGGTCAGCGCCTGAGCTCTGGTTAGTTATAGAAGATTGGAGTAAGGCAGGAATGCAGTGCATGCAGAACTCCTTCCGTCCAATCCGTGCAATCTATATTAAGGGGTATGTATAGCTCAAGGGGTGTGAAATGTCATGGTGGCAGTACGAATCGCACAATCATGGTTGCTAGACCTTTGGGGAGCCACGAGTTCTTAATAACAATGGAAATGTGTGGGACCATGATTGGGTCTTTGCAAGCTAGCACAGACCTCTCTGAAATGAGTTGGACTTCTGTTTTAATACACTGTAGTCCAACAAATGTTGCACCAGTGATCAGTAGTGGGGAGGTAAGCTCGAGATCTGAGCCTGTGAGGGCAGCATATGTGCTCGTTCCTACGGGCCAGACGTTGCACAGTAAATTTGACAAAAAAGCGGCCCGTCAGTATCAGCAGATGGAAAAAGGACAATGTTGGGTATTACGGGAAGTTTGATAGCATGGAGAGGAAAGGGTAAACAAGTGCATGGGCAGGTTCTGGCGTGCAGAACCGGGTGCAGAAAGTCATGCCTGGTCGGAGGACTCTGGGCTATGGAAGATGGCTGCCCACAGCACAGAAGAGTTTGCTTGCAGGATATCTAGTGTGAGTCATTGGGTGAAACAGTAAACGCTGGCATTTAACTTGCGCAGTGTCTAGCGGACCAAGAGGGCTAGTTGGCAGGAGGCAGAGACGTTCACAGCGTCTGCGACCGTGGCAGGTCCCACGCTGAAATTCATGGGATGGGCGAATGAATTCGCCTTCTGAATTCCTGAAGCCAACACGGTTCTGACTGTTTTGGGGTTCAGGGAAAGTTCCATTGAGGAAGGTGCACACGAATGGCAGCGTCGTGCTCCATTAGGAAAGAAATAAACTGCCTCTCAATCTGGAAATCCTCCATGGGATTTTCGGAAGGAGAGTCTGGGGAATGGGGTGGGGTGGGGGGGGTGATGTGTGGATTGAAACTGTCTGCGGAGCATCCCTCCTGCAGCAGCATGAATTCGATTCCTGGTTATGCAGCCTGACGAAGCTGCCACTGGGGGCTGTGCACTCTCCCGGTGTTTGGGAGGGCTGTCGAGTTTTGAGAGGATCTGGGCGAACTGTCAAGCTCCTGACCTACACTCCTTAGCCCAATGTCCAACTCTCACACAGTTCCAGGATTGCGCCCTCTGGACCATTGTGGTTGCCTGGTGTTCTGTGATTGGTGGCACAGTTTGGTAATCTGAGGCAAATTCACTTTCTGGCTGAGAGTGGGAAACAGATGGTTTCTGTCTAGGTTAATCAATATCCTTAATGGTGTTCACCCCGCCTCCCCTCCCCCCCCCCCCCCCCCGCCCCACACATTCTATTGTTTCCAAGGACATGTTGAGAAAATTATGTATTTTGTCATAAGCAAGAAAAATGCAGTTTACCAGGGTCTCTATTGTACATTATTGATCTTCGAACAACGGAATGCCTGCTGAAACAATCCAAGACGTCATTAAAACGAGCTAGAAAATTTGGTGGGGATTTGTGTTGTTTGTCAGACATCGGGTAATAGCAGCAAAATTGGCGTGTTGCCTGGCATTGGTTTTGATGGTCTCTTTTCCAGTGTTGTTCACCCAGTGCTCTCAGTCCAGACGGGTTCCCAGGGTGAGGGAGGGAATTCTATGGCGGAACGAACAGTTTCCCGGTGGGATCCGTTTGCTAGTTGCAGCAGGTTGTGTCAATCTTGGGGCAGGAAATTATGGATGACTGAAATTCACACTGGCTAATTATGGAATGGCATTGGCATTTTTAGGAGGTCTGTTTGGACCTATGCATGGCTCCAAAGATTTTCCATGAGTGTGGAACAGATCACGATGTGAGTGATTTGATGGTCTGTGCCCCGTTGGTTTTGGGCAGCAGCGTCAGCTACATTGCCGGCAATTATGTTTTTATATACTGTCTAGCCGCGGTTTGAATTGGGCCATGATGTGGACCTTGTATCCTGCTGCGATCCCTCCTGGTGCTGGTGGTAACAAAATTGGCAACCTGCTGTAGCAGAGGGTCTTATTTTGGAGGTGCTAGTGGTGGATTGTAGTACTGTGGTGCACAGGGCGATGGAGACGCGACTAGGGGTTGTGAGGGGGGGCCCGTTCTAAGGGCCTCTAGCGAAGAACTTTCCCATTAGGGGGCTGATGCCACTCTGCAACTTGCCTGAATTTTATGAGAAACTGCAGCATGCAGGCACGATTCCAGGAGAGGTCCATGTTCCCTCATGCACTGGCCATGCTCCAGTCATCGTTTTTTCAAAATTGATGGACCCCCATATGATCATTTTCCTTTGGACTGGTTTTGCAGGTCCCCAGTGACGGGAATACCATTTCGGCTGTCCCCTGTTTCTTTGAGCAATGTGTCTGCTGGGGACTGAGGTGTTATAAGTGGATCTCCAACATCTGACATGAAGATATTTTATTTACCGTGCCTTTTAAAAATCTTGTTTCTCCATAGTTGTCAGCTGTGATCCGTTTTTCTCATGCAGCTGGGGCATAGATGTACACAAGGATGGCAGTCGCAAACAGAGGGTGGATTACTGTTCTCGCATGTTGTGAAGTGGCTTTTGAGTTGAGCTTACAGGTATTTATCGCGACTTTCGTGGAATGCAGCAAATGCACCTCCCTCCAGACAGCCCAGCTGTCAGTCATCTTTCTATAAGTAAACAATCAAAAGCAGGACAAGTTAATTACTGACTGCAACACAAACAACCTCTTGGCTGCTGGGTTAAGATAGTCTACAAGACCAAGCAAAGGGATGCTCCTAAAACCACTCAGGCACTCAACGATAAAACACAGGAAATATTATTAAACCACAAAACAAGCGCTTGAAAACCACAAGCATACAAACAAGGAGACAAGCAAAAATACCTGTACGTATTGCCCTTTGTCAATTCCCCTAATCTTTCAATTTATAAGCAAGAACTTAATTCTGATCTCTCCCTTTGTCTCTCTGGGAACACCTGATGGTCAGTCAGATGACAGGTCTGCCTAAATGGGTCAAATATGGATATAATTTATGAACACATCGGCGTGCTGCTTGAGCAAGGAAATCAGCTCAGTGCTCAAAGGGCGCTGCTGTAGATTGAAATTGTGGCTAATTTCCCTAGACTTTCAAGCTTTTGAAAGAATGACCCGTTGAGACAAAGCTAGCCACTAGGTCCAAAGTTTGCACAATTTAAAATGTCACGTTTGCTTACCCTGTTGAGAGAAAAGGGGCCACCGATTAAAGCCAAACTGTTGGAGTATTCAGGCCAATTGTTTAGAGGTTGTTGTGAAACAACAAACGAGGGTTGTTGGAAAATTGACAAGTGGTTTATTGAACAAAACCATACCGTGGAAGAGAAATTAACCACGCTGACGCAGAACTGAATCATTGAAGTGATGATTAAATGCTGTCGGAGTGCAAGTTAATCAAACACCTGGCAGCAGCAGTTCAAAAGCAATTTACACAGGAAATTCCAGTCATCTCCATGAGTGTGTGAGAATGTCTTCTACTGGATTCTTCATTGTATTTCCTTTCCTTCTCCATGCATTCAGGTATGTCCATTGTGTTCTGCTTGTGATTGAAATTTTCGGCCATTGATTGAAGTCTTTGGATTTCTTGTTCTGCCTCTTTGTTTATGTGGTGTCAGTTTCAATGGGAAAGGGCCCCAAAGTAGGTTGTTGGGAGTGCAGTGGTAATCTGGGCTGAGGAATAATTGTGAAGTCTGCTTTAAGCATTGTAGTTTTTTTTTCTGGTCTGACTGTGGCTTGGCCATACGTTTGTTTTATGTTACCTTATTTGGTCAAGAGTGGACCATTCTTGGTAGTTTCTGTCTGTGTTGGCCGGATTGATTTCTGAGTTTTACCTACTTTTTTTTAAATGTGGCTATGCTTTCGATGAGCAGTGTGGTAAAACTTTTTTTTCCCAACACAGACATTCACAGGAGTTTTGGAGAGCTGCTGGCGGTAAATTTTGTCTGAGTTGTTCCGTTGGTTTTTGTCCCACCAGCTATGTCTGCATCCAATTCTGACCAAGGAGACAGCTTATCGCCAACACTTTTGAAAACCCTGGATGACTTTGGCGAATGTCAGTCGGTATCTGGCAGGAACCTTTGTTCGGAACTGTCAGTCATCCTCACCATAACAATATGTCATTCTCTGCTGTGAGCTCGTTCTACTAGGTCCAAGTCTGATTGACAGTTTTGCCAGGTCTTGTTACATTTAAAGTCGGATACTACCAGCTGTGCTTGGAAGATGCGCAGATTTGTTTTTAAATTATTGGCACTTCCAGTGGCAGTACAAATGCTGGTGATTACCTGCCATGGAAGGCGGCTCAATGCATCCATATTTGCTACTTGACCTCCGAGACGTTGTTCCTACTTGTAATTGTATGGAATTTGTATGAGAGGTCTCTGTTGGATTCGGGCTATATATGTGCACAGAACTTATCCTCTTTATGTAGACTTCGCAGGTGCTTGAAGTCTGTTGTTATTATAAATTTACATCTATAAACGTATTGGTGAAACATTGTGATTCAAAACATTACCAACATACTCTACCTGAACGTAATTATACTCTGTATTAGCTAAATTCCTGGAGTAATATGCCTCTTTTGTATCCTTTCCGATGGTCATCTATGAGGTGAACCCCCTCCAAATATATTTAGGAATGCAGCACATGCCATATCAGATATTGCTTGAGATCATCCTGTATCCAAACCTCAGAGGATATTTCTAAACGTCCCTGCAGTCTCTGGCTTTCCAAGGCGAACATTTCCAAAGTCGGCCTCGTTTAAGAGTTTATTCAAATGTGTTAAAATGGACCCCAGATAATGCATGAAATTTCCAGTATAAATTGCCAGCCAAAGGAGTGGCTTAGATCATACAGATGTGCGAGGAGGGGCATCTTTGATAACTGTTACTTTAAGGTCGAATGGGTGTTACAGAGTGACTCAGTAGATCAGCCTGGTCAGATGTGCGCTTTGAACTCACAGTTTTCATTTTAATGTGTATGACCACTTTATAGAAACGTCATAGGACTATGCCCAAATTACCTAAGAGGTCTTAACTGTAATACACTACTATTTCCACGTCATGTGGATAAATTGTGACTAGGAGTGGCACTGTAAAATGTTCTGAAAAATCAACAGGCCATTGATCCTCAAATGACAGTCTCTTATATTGGTATCAATCTTTATGAATATCAAATGCATCATCTATCGAGGGATGCTAATCTAACTAGACTTGCTAGTACAAATAGTTCATCTTAATCTTCGTGAATGGCAGTTCAACTGTCACCTTTATGTATAAATCCTCTTTGCAAGCAATTGCAGATTTATACAAATGAAGAAAGTGGTTTCCTGTTTGTTTAATATACCCGCAAGTGTGAAGCAAAGCATTGGACTTCTCAGTTGGTACGACTTATGCAGCAAATTCTGCAAACTGATCTGGGTTGTAGATTCATTCACTTGCCAAACTTCTAATTTTTACCTCTATTTTTGACAGTGTGACAAGTGGCTAGACTTACTGAATTGTGGACTTGCTTCCTGGTCAACATGCACCATGATCTTGGTTCCTTTGATAGTTCCTGGATCTTCTTCAATTTCATTCAAGTATTTTATTAGGACTTTAATCAGGCAATTGGTTTCTGCTCAAAAAACGTCCGCCTTTCAGTGAAACTTTCTCAACCAATTTCACCTCCTTGAGATTAGTCCTAGCCTTTTCCCTCAAACAAGCTGCTTCTCAAAAGAACTAAACTTCTACCCTTTAATAGTGCAAGTTTGCCGGCGTAGTTTCTCAGTACACATAAGTTTTTGTGCAAATTTCATCGTTAGAGTACAGAGCAAACTATTAAAAACTGGATCGTCTATTAGCAAATTAGCTCAGCACTATCCAACACCATTAGAAGCTAGTCACTTTTCAACCAGATGTTTATTTTCATTGATTCTGATTTGAATGTTGCTAAGGAATTCAACTGCTTGAAAACCAAACTTACGTGAACGTTCCCTGGTGTACACAGTCCTGTGACTGGAAGCATTGTTACTCGATTCAAGGCGGCATACTGGCAGCAACTGCAATGACTAACCTTCCCGGATGCTGAAGAATATTTTAACAAATTGGCTGAGGCTTAACTTTATTGGTGGGTTTTGCTGCAGGCTGACCTAAAATCACATTGGCCAACCAATGTCTTGTACGAGGAAATGCACTTGCCTTCATTCCAATGATCACTCTAATTAATAAGATGGCCGGATGGATCTTCGGAGGGTTGGTCTGCCTTTGCTGGGACTAATTTTTAGATCAGAGTGGTTCTGGAAAAGCCCAGTAGGTCAGGCAGCATCCGACGAGCAGGAAAGTCGATGTTTCCGGCAAAAGCCTTCAACAGGAATCGAGCGATATGGTCTATTTCCACACAATAGTTTGGTATTTCATCAAGTCACGCTTTATTTGCAGGTGGAGAGTCTTTGGCAATGAAGTATCTCGCTCATAACCAGTTCTCAGTGGGAAGAAAAAGTATGACACCCTTGTTCTTATCTGTCAGGAAGGGCTCCCTGATCGCACCAGATTTCTGGGTCCAATCAGTCAACCTGGTTGACCACGTTAGAAACACTACACAGACGAGGAAACCGAGAAGGTTTCAGACGCATGAGCAATGGACAGAATTTCAACAAGATGAAATACAAATGGCTTATAGAAAGGATATGTCATGGGGAGTACATGGGGTGCCAGTAGGACTAAGAAAAACTCAGGCTAAAAGAAACAAAAAATATTTTTTTGGCCTGGAATCAACACAGGTATTTGAATTTTGCCCAGATATCATCAGACATGTCACGGAATAGTAAAAGCTAACGAGATGATAAAATCTGCATACTGAATACCTAGGAGGACCTGAATACTGAGGACCCTTTTCAAACAGTCTAAATTCATTGCGCAGAATTATTACTGGAAAAACGTGGAAATCAGTATATATTCACTACAATCAATGTGCCTAATAGATTTCAAGAAGTCTTTCCAGCATGCAGTATCATGTTGAAAAACCCACATTTGTAGAAAACTTTCTCCATTTTTTGTACTGGATACGGGCTATTCACAGAAACTCATTTGGATCAAGCTTCAAATGTTGCAGCAAAGTTTTTCAAATGGCATATCGAAAATTAGGAACAAGTTCACTAGCTATGAAATGCATATCAGTAAGGATCATAAAGAGCATTACGATTGTGTTGTATAAAATTTCAAGACAAAGCTGATGTCATTGAGTGACTCAAGATTGTGATAATTTAATGCAATTTTCATTTCTGCAATGCTAGGTCATTATGAAACTTGTTGAATCAAATAAATTCAGTAATTTTGAATTCGTTTTGGAACATGTGGTGGTAAAATTGAAAAGAAAAGGTAAGGCGATATTGATCTGTCAGAGTTCAGACACGGCATCCTTGGAACATTTGTCAATGTTTACGTAATAAAAGGAGTGAACTGGTTAGGATACACTTAAAATGGCGCAGCATGTGATGCAAGAGTAAGCAAGCAACAGATTAACAAAAAATAATTAATCTAGATTTTTGACATACAATATTTGCGTTAGTTTCAGTGAAAGTGAACTTTTGAGGTCGAAATATACTGGTTCTTATCGAAATGGAATGAGATTCAATGAGATGTATGATTGGAACAAAATCACCCAGGTAAAAGAGAATTTCACACGTATGTTACGTGCAAATGCACACAATATACTTGAAAGGGAAGGACAGCCAGGTAACAATCGCATTGAAGAGCCAATTTCAAATGATTCTGAATTGGACTTTCCTCAAATTATCGAATCATAGAGTCATAGAGATGTACAGCACGGAAATCGACCCAGAGATCTAACCCTAACCTAATCTAGTCCTACTTGTCTGCAGTTGGTTACAACACACTACCTAGTGATAAAAGATCCAGATGCTTTTTAAATGCTACAATTGTTCTAGGTAATTGAACGTTGCACTATTATTCAAGAACAGCTGCTTTGAGAAACCTGGGAACAATGGAGAAGTAATTCGGACATTTATGTTACGTTAGTTATTTGAGGAGATTCTTTGTGGGAAAACATATATGCATTTGTAAAGACATAAGCCTTCCGCTTCATCCTCTCCCAAAGTCCCCAACAGTACCCTTCCACCAACACTCTCATTCGTTTGGCCGAGCTTGTCCTCACCCTTGACAATTTCTCGTTCGAATCCTCCCACTTTCTCAGACCAAAGCAGAAGCCATGTGCACCCGTATGGGCCCCAGCTATGCCTTTCTCTTTGTGCATCTTCTGTAATTACACTGGCACCACTCCCCACCTCTTCGCCTGCTACATTGACGATGGCATTGGCACCACCTCCTGTTCCCGTGAGAAGGTTAAGCAATTCATCAGCTTCACCAACACATTCCACCCTAACCTTGAATTTACCTGTACCATCTGTGACTCCTCCCTCCCCTTCCTGGACCTCTCCATCTCCATTAATGACGACCAACTTGACACTGACAATTTTTACAAACCCACCGGCACCCCAGCTACCTGGATACACATCTTCCCACCCTATCTCCTGCAAAAATGCCATCCCGTATTCCCAATTCCTCCGCCTCCACCGTATCTGCTCCCAGGCAGAGCAGTTCCAATACAGAACATTCCTGATGGCCTCCTTCTTCAGAGATTGCAATTTCCCTTACCAACATGGATAAAGATGCCCTCAAACACATGTCATCCATATCCCGCACCTCCGCCTTCACAATCCACCCCTCCAACCATAACAAGGAGAGAACGCTCCTGGACCGCACTTTCCACCCTACCAACCTTCGCATAAACCAAATCAACCGCCGACATTTCTGCCACCTCCAAACGTACCCCACTACCAGAGATGTTTTTCCTTCCCCACCCCTTTCCGCCTTCCGCAAAGACCATTCCACTGTAACTACCTGGTAAGGTCTACACCCCCCTACAACCCACCCTCGGCTCCTGGCATCTTCCCCTGCCACCACAGCTATTGCAATACCTGTGGCACACTTCCTCCCTCACATCCATCCAAGGCCCTAAAGGAGGCTTCCACATCCACCAAAGTTTTACCTACACATCCACCAATATCATTTATTGCATACGTTGGTCCGGATACGGTCTCCTCTACATTGGGGTGACTGGTCGCCTCGTAGCAGAGCGCTTGAGGGATCATCTCTGGGTCGCCCGCACCAATCAATTACACCGGCCTTTGGCCCAACATTTCAACTATCCTCTCCAATTCTGCCGAAGACATGGAGGTCATGGGCCTCTCTCACCAACAGATGCCTGGAGGAAGAACGCCTCATCTTCTGCCTCGAACACTTCAACCCCAAGGCATCAATGTGGACTTCAACAGTTTCTTAATTTCCCCTTCCCCCACCTCACCCCATTTCCAGACTTCCAGCTCAGCACTGTCTCCATGACTTGTCTTACCTGCCTATCTTCTTTTCCACCTATCCACTCCAACTCCCCAGACCTATCACCTGCATCCATTCCACAACTCACCTATTGTACTCTATGCGAATTTCGCCCCACTCCACCCTCCCCTCATTTATCTCCACTCTTCAGGCTCACTGCCTGTATTCCTGATGAACGGCTTTTGCCTGAAACATCGACTTTACTGCTTCTCAGATGCTGCCTGAACTGCTGTGCTTTTCCAACACCATTTTAATCTAGAATCTGCTTTCCAGCATCCGCAGTCCTTTTTTCTTTACCTTGGGAAGAAGCAGTCAGCATGGCTTTGTGTGTGGGAGACCATGCCTCATAAATTATTTAGAGTTCTTTAGTGAAGTGACCAGAAAAGTGGCAAAGGGAGGCCGGTAAACGTAATTTGTGCAGATTTCTGTTACATCATTGATAATTTTCCTCATGGTAGGCTGATCTGGACGATAAGATCACATGTAATCCAGGGGAACCTGGCAAATTGATTTACACAATTAGCCTGTATTAAGAAGCAGATTTTAATAACTGGAAGGTCTGTAGCTAGTGGAGTGTGTTGGGGTAAGTGCAGGACCAGTGGCTGTTTGTGATCTATATCAATGACTTCGATGAGAATATGCAATAACATGATCACAGTGAGTGTAGGCGACTCTAAAATAAGCGTGGGCAAGGAGGAGTAATCACCAAATGCAAAAGTACATTTATTAGCTGGTGAGGTGGGCCGAGAAATGCCAAATTGGGTTTAACATAGACAAATATGAGGATTACATTTTGGAAAGTCGAATCAAGACAGGAGTGTTATTGTGAATGATAGATCCTTAAGGAGTATAGTGGAACAGAGGGATCTCAGAGTTCAGATACAGGAATCACTGAAATTGAAATCACACGTTGACAGAGTAGTGAAGAAGCGTTTTTGCACACTGGCCTTCATCAGTCAGAGTAAAAATGTTGGGAACTTACGTTACAGTTGTACATGACAATGTTGAGGCTCCTCTTGTAGTATTGTGTTCAGGTTTGGTGGCCATGCTAATGGAAGGATGTTATTAAACAGTAAACAGTTCAGAAGAAATTTACCGGAATGCTGGCAGGACACGAGTGTCTGAGTTACCGGAAGAGGTTGGCCAAGCTAAGACCATTTTTCTTTTGAAGCGCAGGAAACTGAGTTGGGATTTTGTAGAGTTGTACAAAGTTAAGAGTGACATGGATAGTACGAATATACTCAAACTTGGCGAATCGATTTCAAGAGGGCAACACATTGAAGTTAGAGAGGGAAGAATAAAGAGGGTACTGAGAGTTTTCTAAAAAACACAGAGAGTGGTACCCATATGGAATGAGCGGTCAATGGAAGTGGTTGTGCTGGGCACATTACGAAAATTTAAACGGCTTTTGGACAAGCCAATGAATGAAAAAGATTTAGAAGGACATGGGCCAAGTTCATTGAATTGGCGCAATTGGGGCCGAAGGACCTTTCTTCGTGTTATAAGACTCCATGACTCTACGATTCGATGACAACCTCTGGCAACTAATTCCACACAAGCACGACAAACTGAGTCAAAATTCTGACTCTCAGTTCACTTTTAAATCTTCTTTCACTCACCTTAAACCTTTGTCCTCTGTTTTTGAACGTGACAAATCTGGTGAAAATACCTCGCCAATTCACCTATTCATGCCTCACATAACTTCATAAATCTCCACATGGTCACCCTTAAGTTTCTGATGTTACAGGAAAAGTAGCCCGACTCTACTCAGCCTCTCACTCTATCTCAAACCCTTCAACCCTGGGAACATCCTTGCCAATCTTATATGAATCCTTTTAATTTTCACTACAGATATTATATAGCATGGAGACCAGAATTAAATGCAGTATTCCAACGAGAACTAACAAATGTGATTTACACCCGGATATGACATTCCATCTTTTAGTTTTAAAGCTGTGAACAGCAAAGGTATGCATATTAAATACTTTCTGCGCTCTCCGGTGTACCTGTGACTCCACTGTGCCTCACGCACTAAGCTGATTCATTATGGTAGGGTATCAGTGATCTGCATTACTGATAACAGAAATTAACAAATGTTCCATGGCAGCAATAGTGCACCATAATATCTCAAACGTGACATGATAAGTTATTTGTTTTACATTGGTTGTATTAATTCATAGTATAATTTCACCAAAATAAGTGGTCCGAGAATTGTAACAGGTATTTCTGTTCATAATTGCTCAAGTTCAAATTTTCGATTGAAGCAACACATAAGAGGCTATCCAAACAAGCTAGTCTGCAGCTCTATAACACACTACTGTCGACACTACCCCGATTTTTTGAGCTCAAAATGAAAAAAAAATATTTTGTTCAGAAGCATGGGGTAATTGTCATCAGATATGGTAAGAATAAAAATTACCTGGAGGTATAGCTACTGCAATAAAAAATTGAATCTGTGCGATAGAGAGAAATGATCCATTTCATGGGACGACTTGAAGTCGTTTTCTGTCATGGAAGATGTGGGGTAAGAAATTGTTGGTTGTTTTGGCAAAAAAAGGCTTTAGCAGTACTTTCAATACACAATCAAATAAAGAAAAACACGTTTTAATTGATTTTGGTAGAATGGAAAAAATTAACAAAATGTGAACTTGACCTGAAAATAAAAGTAGAGATGCGGAACAAACAAACTCATGGCAAGAACTTAAAAACAGCTGACAGAACGCTTTCACGATAGTCTCGGAGATCTGCTTTTATGAAGTAACTAACAAAGCTGGTTAGTTGCAAAAATATCATAAAATAAATTTCCCAAGGTCTCTGGTTATGGGATATCACTAATATAACAAACAAGCAGCGCAGTTTCATCATTGTGTTAGAAGGTCTAATATGCAGCTTCAGTGCAGCGGCACATGTATAAAATGTAGAAATTAAAACCACTACCTGAAACGTCAGAAGACCTTTGACTGTTCAGCCTGATCAGTTATCTTTGATTTACAGACTTATGAAATGTCTAATTTTTTTTCGTGATTCTGCTAACGTGAGTATTGAGGCCGTTAATTTTCTTTCTGATAATACTGTGACATTTTTCTTGAATGACTTTAGTATTAAAGATTCGTACCAAGTTACCCTTGAGCAACGATTTTGTTCTGTAAGACTGGGCAATCACTGCCTTTTGTTTTAGCAAAGTTTGTAGTGATTCTTTTTCCACAATTTCTGAGTATGAAGATGTTTAAACTGGCAACCTATTGACCCATTTCATGAAGTACTACTTGTAATCTTAAAAAAGAACTTCTTTATTCTCTGCTATGTTCCGATATTTGCTGTAGTCCGCAAAATTACAAACCATTCCTCCCATATTGTCATTCAAAATTTTTATAAATGACCATCAATAGAGGACACAAAACTGATTCCTATCGAACATCAATTTTGGTCCAACTGGCATTCCTCCACCACCTTTCCTTGTTGTTTGGCATTTAGTTACTTATGCAAACAATTAATTTGCAAGCTCATCCTGAATTCCATGTGACCTAACCTCACTAATTTCTCAAACATGAGCAAACTCTTTGAAGGCTTCGCCAATATCCTAGTTAACAACATTTGCTGCTCTGCCGTCATCAATCTTTTTGTCCCTTCTTCAATATAATCCATCAGTGTGTGATTTGGATTTTCCTCAAACATCACCAGACTGACGAACCTTAATTAACGTTAGCCTCTCCAAGTTTACGTACATTCTAACTTTATTATCAACTCCAAGATAAAAAAACTCAGATCTCTCCAGTTTCCTCATTTCCCGTCCCCCCCAACCTTGTCTCAATCCCAATCCTCGAACTCAGCACCACCTTCCTAACTTGCAATCTTCAGCCCCTACACCCACTCCGACCCCTCACATTAACCTCGCTCACCTATCGCATTTCCAATGCCCCTCCCCCAAGTCCCTCCTCCCTACCTTTTATCCCAGCCTGCTTGGCACACTTTCCTCATTCCTGAAGAAGGGCTCATGCCCAAAACGTCGATTCTCCTGCTCCTTGGATGCTGCCTTGACCTGCTGCGCTTTTCCAGCTACACATTTTCAGCTATCAAGTCGAAGAAACTATCCACAACTGAAGTCAGACTCACAGGTCTATAAAACGCGAATTCCTCCTAACAACATCAATTAAAGAAGATTTGTATGTTAGCTGTTCTCCGGTCAGTAGGCACATAATATGCATTTATCAATTATGCGAACAATATTGCACAAAATCTTGCAATTTGCCCCAGTAATTCCCACAACATTCTGGAAAACATTAGGTCAATCTTGGAGATGTATCAACCTTTATGTTCCATATGATAAACAGAAGAGCCTCTTCTGTAATGTGACTGTTCATAAATCTTCAAAATTTATTTGTCTGAATTTTCCTGATTACATTCCTTTCTCCACAGTAAAAACTAACGTGAAATATTTATTTAGAATCTCTCCTATCTCTCGTGGTTCAACACAAATTAAACTTTATGATCATTATATCTAACATCATATTTGTCCACTTATTTTTAATTTTATTCACCCATTTTCCTTAATCATGACATTGTTAACCTTCACTGTAACAAGAATATAATGCATCTGAACTCTCATCACCCTCGTGAAAGTTTCCTACTGTTACACCCTTTTGCCTGCGAGCAGTCCACTCTAATCACATTTTGAAAGTTCGTGTCTCGTACCATTAAAATTTGTTTCATTGTAATTTAAAACTTCAACATTTAAGTCTTATTCATTTCCGTAATCATTTTGAAACTAATAGAATTCTGTTCCCGAGACAACAAGTGTTCTATCATTTCTGCTTCTATCACACGCTCTGCTTTATTGTCCATAAAATTATTTAGTTTTGCTCATTCACCAGAAGAAACATTCAGGTATTGATAAAGAAAATTTTCATGAACACATTTGACATATTATTCAACATGCTAAATTTGAACATCATTGTAGCGTCAGCCCATGTTTGGAAAATTAAAGTCCCTATCATTGCCACCTTAGCATGCTTACATATATTTGAGATTTGCTGACTTATCAGTTCCTCAATTTCCCTCTTGGCATTGGGAGGCTGCAAATTCAATCTCATCTTGGCGACCTTCCTTTCCTTATTTCTAATTTCTTCCCTTTTTCACTGGATGAGTTTTCATAAATCTGTTCACACGTTGCAGTAGTAAGGCATTCATTAATCAAAAATTCTCCACCGCACATACCACGCCCTCTTTATTATCTTTATAAAATCACCTTAACCCGGAACAGTGTACTGCAAGTCTTGTCCTTCTCCCAACCAACATCATATAGAATTATACTGTTCCATTTCCATATTGTGACACATGCCCTGATTTCAGCAGACTTAACTGTAAGTCTCATCAGCTTGATATAAATAAATTTTAGCGCATCAGGCTTATTGCATCTTCTGAATTTGTTATCGTTTTTTTCTAATTAACTTTCTCTTTTCAGATTTATCTTTGATTTATGCTGCTACTTATAACTTATCCATTTTCCTTCTTTATCTTGAGTTTATAGGTTTCTACTCTAACGATGGAACAAGCAGTTTCTTCACTCCCCTCACACCAAAACTGTTTCCAATTCTTCCTCTTTCTCAGCAAAAGATATAAAAGTGCCAGGATGGATGTCCATTTACGTAAAATGTCCATTTTCGCAATCATTCAAACATCGGAAAGAAGTCCCAAGCTGTACGAGAGATGTGGGATTTTATGCTCCTTTGACAGTTCTTCCTTCGTCTTTCAACTTGTTCATACCGTTCTCGTCAACTCCATTGACCAATTACATCAAATGGGGTGCCTTGAACACACAGTGTTCCTTTCTAAGGTATATGCCCATCTTAGCTGAATGTTTAAGGACTATGTCCAAGTACTCTCACTGCTCTTTATCAGTCTTGCCTTTATTTAGCACGTCATACGAAATAAATTGCGAAGAAGGGAACACCTTGTAACGTGTTGTCCATTGTCCACTGAAAATTGTCTGCTGATTGGTGCAATGCATTATGAGTGCAAATTGGAGCATTCTTCTCGGAGTTCTCTTCTCAGAAAAAATGCAGATATGCATGGCTTATGTTCAGCTTCGAGAAGGTCAGCTCCTACCTCGTCACACTGTCAGCTTTGAGTATAAATCGTCTATGAAAGGAACGGGCGTGTAAACAGGTTCAAGAAGGAGTTGATCAACTGTTTACAATTCTCGTAAAGCCAAATAGACACGTTGGGCTGCACAAACGTTACAGTCCGTGCTGCCTGTTCTGCAATTTGCACCATTTTGAGAAGACGTTTGCTTTCCAGCCTCTTGATTTGTGCTTCAAAGTTTGCATTGAAGTCAAATGGCAGTGGGTGGACTTCGAGAATTTTCGAAATGCTTCTTGGTACACATGTCAGGTGGACTTGTTTATTTTGACAGACCCTCGAAATTCTTGAAATAAAACTTTACCGGTGTTTAATTAGAAGTTTACTCAGGGGTCCGCTTTCTAATCAAAAGACGTTTAGTCAATCAAAGTGAACACTTCTCAAACAATTTCAAAGCATCAGGTTCGGGACCGAACCTTAAATTATAATAAGTGGAAACACTACTAGCTGCTTGTCATATGAGATGCGAGACGCATTTGTACTCTTCAGCTGGAAATGTTCCCCAATAAATAGTCTCCGTCTGCAGGAGGTGTTACAGAAAAGAAGTTGTTGGAATCCGGAGCTTTTTTTTTGATGGACACACCGCTATTAATCTACACTATCAGAAGGGAACCTTTAATCCGACGTTTACTTTGACTGGTTCAGATTTGTATGTGGCTAACAATGTAATTGTTCCAAGCCAGAAGAAGGAAAGATTTTCAAGGAGTGTACTCTCCTGCATACCGGTCTATCCATTCCATTATGCTATTTACATTTGGTGACACTGGCTTTCTATATCGAGTTTGCATGCCCAAGGCCAAAGAACAATGGTTTGTCGATCTGCAAGCTGAACAGAATATTAACCATTTGGCCTAGACTTGGCTTTCTTTTGTGGCTCTTGTGTGGGCTGATGTGGAGTGCCTATACTCAGGATATTTCCCGAATGAAGCTGAACAATTGCGTTCACTGGACTGTTGGCTCCAAGGTCAGCAGCTTGGATGTCTGGCAGAAAACAAAGTGGGAGGATAAAAGTGTCTTTCTCAGGATGTCAGGCGGTGAGAAGTAACGTTCTGCAAGGCTCAGTATTGAGATTACAATTTTTAACGTTAAATATCAATGATCAAGATGATGAACGGCGGGCAGTCTGGTTAAGTTTGCATGCAATACGAAGCGATGTAGGGGGCAGGTAACAGTGAGGAGGTGGGAGGACACAGAAGGGTTTAGACAGGTCTGGCGAGTTGATAAAGGAATGGCAGATGGAGGACATTGTGGCAACGTGTGAGGTCATGCACTTTTGTAGGAAGGCTTGAAAATTTCGAAATGGGAAGAAAATTCAGAAGTCTGAAGTGTAAACAGACTTGGGAGTTCTAGTCCAGGATTCTCTAAAGTAAAAATGCAGGTTGAGTCATTAGTTAGAAGGCAATTGCAATGTTGGCAGTTATTATCTGAGGACTTCAAGATAATGCAGGCATGTACTTTTGAAGCTCCACGCGAACCACACTTGGAGATTTGAGCGCAGTTCTAGGTCCCATATCTCAGGATGCATGTACTGGTCCTGGAGCGTGTTAAGAGGAGGTTCATGGGAGTGGTGCCAGGAATTAAAAGTTTAATGTAGAGGAATGCTTGAGCACTCTGGGTACAAACTCCACCAAGTTTAACGGAATGAAAGTGGAATCGAATTGAAACATACACAGTACTGATTGGCCTAAACAGAATAGATGTTTAGAAGATGTTTCCATTAGTAGGAGAGACCCAGACCCGAAGGCCCAGCCTTATACTAAAGAGAAATACACAGTCCATATTTTAAGAACGGAAATAAAGAGAAACCTCTTCAGACAGAGATACTAATCTTTGGAATTAAATGCTACAGAAGGCTGTGGACGCTAGATCATTGAATATATTGCAGACTGACACAAATAGTGTGCCAGGTGTCACGGAGAAATAGCATGAGATGGGACTGAGAAACATATTCTGGGCCAAGTCTTCGATGGAAAACTTAAATAACTCAAGCTTACCAATAAAGGCATGATGGCAGAAATTCTTAGCTCAACACATGACGAATTTTGCGGATACATTTGTCCACAAGCGTTTTCTTTATCCCTCTTCATCACTGAAGTAACAACACAGAGACTTGTGTATCGTTAGTAAACGATCTTTGATTTACAAATGAGCAGTTGGGGATACTTGGGAGGATTTCTAGTAGTCCTCTCTCAAAGTGAACAGAGTATTTATACTGCATTTTATATTTGTCAGCCAGGACTCCCTAATTTGATCGACTTAACATCCTCAATCTGAGAACCCCAATTCTATGAATTCCAACAGGCTGACATTGTTGTAATCATACTTTAGCCAACTGTGATCCTATCTGTTTTCTGCACAGAAAACCAACAGGGTCTCCACTTCAGTAGTTTTTGCATGTGCAATGGCAACCCCGGTGCATAGTTTGCTCTTTGAAACTCTATCAATCTTTGCTTCCTTATTTTCTGCTAACTATGTTGTCTACAGAGATGGTGATCAAAGATATACAGGGTTTTGGTATTGCACCAGCATGGCATCTGCCCATCCATCAGGTTAATTCTATGCATATGTGCCCGAATTGTGGACCTGAAAAAAAAAGCAATGTCTTCAATTTCTTCTAAAACCAACCCGAATCCCTCTATATTCCAGGTGAAAGTGAGAACTGCAGGTCCTAGAGATTGGAACTTGGAGTGTGGTAATGGAAAAACACAGCACGACAGGCAACATCCGAGGTGCAGGGGAGCTTTCAATCCGGCAAAAAAACCTCGAATGAAAGTCGACTTTTCTGGTCCTCGGATATGCCTGATTTGCTGTGCTTCTCAAGCACCATTTTTTCTCAACTCTCTCTGTATTCTTAGAGCATTCACTACACTTCCGTGTTGAGGTGATTCAGATTGTGGCTGTTTTGGTCGTTTGGAAACAATTTTGTAAAGTATTCAAAATCCCAAACAATGGCATCTACCCAAATTGCCCTCATCCTTCCTTTGACCTTGTACATTATTCTTAATATTTTCATTCCACTCCTGTGCACTGTCAAATATCGTTTGGATTCGACCCCTCTCCTCAAATCTTCATGTTGTCACAGACCACGAGAAAAAATACCAACTTCTTTTTGCCCAGTAATGTCATTGTCTGAAGGAAGGAATGAATCTTTAAAATCGGTAAAATGGGCCACATCTCATTCCTGTGACAATTGCATGAGGACTTAAGGTTTTGTGCTCACACGAGATTGGAGACACTCCATTCCCTCCATACAGTCAGTAAGTTTCACATGGGTACACCAATCGTAATTTCCAGGAAGATGACGATGACTACCAATTCTCCCTGGCTACCTCTTCCTCTATTTTCTAACGTTGCATCAGCTTCCCATGAAATGTGCATAACTTATGCTTCTATTGACAACAGATTCTGTGACGTTCCTTAAGTTTACCATTTCAATCTCCTCACATTCGACACACCACCTCAGAATATTGAGGTCTGGTTTCTTCACTCCATCTTTTTCCCTCGGTCAGTCAGATGGAGATTCGAAGTTGCATCCATTGTGTCTCCATTTCCTTTTCCTTTATGTTCATTTCCAATACTGAGTCTGAGGAGTCCACCTCACTTCCAAGAAATTTCGAAATAACATGCATCTGCAGTGTTTACATTTCGGTCATGTTTCTCTGGTTATTCAGTCCCCAAATTTTGGTTCTGAAAACAGTTTCACTCGAAGCTCCCTTAATTTGGGGCCATTTTTCTGACAAAGTGTATAAACGGTGATAGTTATCCTATGCCCTCCAGACATAGTTAGCTGTATAATGCGATACCAGGCTCTCTTGTTAGGGGCTTTTAGCACCTTCTAGACTAATGGGCATATCTTATCTAACACAAATATAATGGCCTGATGGATGCTTTACCGTGCCCAGGCAACATCAAATGTTATAGCTTTCCCACCCTATGCCCCCCACCCCCACCCACACACACACACAACACATACACACACAGCTTTACTGTCTTCAAAATGGTATTACTTTGTTCTTTTCCATTTCTATATTATTTGAGGCCAGGTAATACGCTTGTTTTACACAGTTAATCATCTGCTATCTTGATTATTGCATCAACTTTTCTCTTGACCGTCCTAATACTACCTCCATGCCATGAATCACTCGACCTGAAATCAAGCAAAAACGGAATTCTTGTAGGGGAAGCTGTGGTGCTTTTTAATGTAATCAGAATATAAGGAATTACCATCAATCAAGTTGTGCGTTTTGTAATGAAAAAAATAGCGTTACAACAAGTACATGACAATACAATTCAAAACAGTACAAAATAACCAAAAAAATTCGTAAACCACCCTCATGTATAAATATATAACACGTGCAGAAAAATATAGACTTTTAAAATATGTCTATTTAACTAAATAAGTAAAACATTAACATCAAACTAATAAATAGTAGTAACTCAGCGCAGCGAAAGAAAACGCTCGCATGATCGCAGCACCATTTAGGCCAAATTGTTTCTTTGTTTCAAAGTTCGATTTCTGTTTTATCTTTATCACTGGAGTTGGACCTATAGACTTTTTAGAATCTTATTCTATCCCTAGCCGTGTCATGACTTTTTGCATCATTTGATCTGTAAAGGGTGTCTGTTGATTTAATCCCTTGATGTTTAGACATTTAGTTTTATTTTAACAATGGCAGTTTCAGTGGGAAACACGTCTACACATTTGCGAGATATACACTAAGCACGTCTATCCTCTTGTCGCTGGCATCCACCCAAATTGCCCCCATCCTTCCTCAGTGCGGTTGACCTTTGTTGTATTTTATTCTTAATATTTATTCCACTCCAGTGGAATCAAAATCAAATTACTGATTTATTCAAGACCGCTCTACCGGCCTTGTGTGTCTAAGAGCACATTGTTTTCACATTTTTAGGCTTTATTCTGACAGCATATCATAATTGTTTTCCACATAATGTTCCACGTACCTTTTCATTTGTGATTACCAACAAGCATCTTTCAATAGTCAATCCCAGCTCCTAACAGACCACGTTAGGGAACTGAAGCTGGATGATCTTCAGATCTTTCACGTATCTGAGGGGGTTATACAGAGGAGCTACTTGGTTGTAGTTACAGCTTTGATACAGTACAAATCTACAACAGGAGACGGAAAGGAAAAAGGCTGTCAATGCAGGTATCCCCTGTGGCCGTACTCCTCCATAGTAAGTATACTGCTTCAGGTATTGTTAATGAGGTTGACCTACTAGGAAGGAAGCAACTGGTCAAGTCTCTGCAATTGAATGTAGTTTTGTTGCTCAGAAAGAAATGCACGAGAAGAAAAGGCGACAGTGATCGGAGATTCAGTTATTAGAGGAGCAAACAGGAGACTGTGTGGTCGCAGACAACACCCGAGTTGTGTGCTGCCTCATGGGTGCCAGGTTCAGGGATGTGTCGTATCCAACCAATAGGATTCTTAAGGGGGAAGAGTAAGCATCCAGAAGCTGTGGTGCACATTATTACCAATGTCACAGATAGGATAAAGTTTGACGACCTGAATATTCAATACAGGGAGTTTGGATGGAAACTAAAATTATGACAGGCAGAGCAGCAATGTCAGGTTTTCAACCGATGCCACTGCCTAGTAAGACTAGGAATGCACAGCCAGTGCAGCTCAAAACATGGCTGCATAGCAGTGGAGCCCGGAGGGCTTCAGATATGTTGATCATTAGTATACGCTTTTAGAGAAGTTAGGATATGTACAAGTGGACAGATTGAACCTGAACTGATGGGGTATCACATACTGGGTGGGTAGTTTGGTAGAGTTCTTCGGGAGGGTTTCGACTACTGTGGCAGGGGAATGGCTACTGGGGCTACGGATATGCTGATGTGCAACCAGCATGTGAACCACCAGCAGAAATTCTGTGAGGAAGTAGAGAAAGGTGACAGGGACGGGTTGCAAACTTTGTGATGGATTGAAGTGTGTCTATTTTAATGCAAGAAGTCAGAAACAAGGATGATGAACTTGTAGCATGAATCATTACTTAAAAAACGATGTTGTGGCCATTACAGAGACTTGTAAAGCAGAGGTGCAGAAATGGTTCCTGGATAGGCTGTCTAAAAACGAATAGGTAGAGGTGGGTAGTGGGATTGTTAACACGTGATAGTAAATCAACTGCAGAAGGTGAGATCTTCGAGGTGTGTTTGCCTACAGAGCCATATTTGGTGGAAGTCAGAAACAGGAAATGAGCATAACTTTACTGCCAGTTTTCAATAGACCACACATAGCAACAGAGACATGGAGAAGCACATTGTGAGGCAGAGTTTGGAAAATGGCAGAAGTAATATGGTCGTTGTCAAGGATGACTTCAATTTCCATAGTAATAATTGAAACCTCTTAAGTCCAAATAGTTTGGAAAGAATAGACTATGCCAGGTGCGTCCAAGACGAATTCGTTACTAAATATGTTCATTTGGTGGTGGACAGGGAATCCCGCCTTGGTCTTGGTGCTTTGTGATGGACCGAGACATGTGTATGATTTCTTTTTGGGAGAGCATTTCCAACATAGTGATCACAACCCCCTGAGCATTAACATAATCACGGAGAGGGGTTCGAGTAGATGGTATGCGAATTGATTTAATTAGGGAAGGGGGAATTACCATACCATTTGGCACAAACTGTGGAGCATAAAAAGGAAGCAGATATTTCCAGCGAAGTGCAGAACAGAATTGTGGATGTTGTTTAGATAGGAATTGCTACGAGTACTGCATGTATTTGTGTCACTTAGACAAGGAATGAATTATAGGGTAAATGGACTTTAGTTGACAAGAGATGTGGAAAATCTCGTCAAGAGAAAGGTGCAAGCTAACTTGAGGTCGAGGAAGCAAGGATCAGACAGGGCACCTAAGGGTGAAAAAGGAACCAAGAAGGAAAGTATTGATCAGTAAGTCTAAATTCGTGGTAGGCATGTTTTTAAAAAAAGGATGCTGAGAGATGGTTGTTTCGGAATGCATAATTTGATTAGAGATAGTTTTCATGGCTTTCTGAGGGGAAGGTCATACCTCATAAGCTTTTCTGAATTATTTGAGGATGTATCAAAGTGCATTCATGAGGGTAGAGCTGTA
The DNA here is from genome assembly GCF_020745735.1 of Hemiscyllium ocellatum. Lineage (NCBI taxonomy): Eukaryota > Metazoa > Chordata > Chondrichthyes > Orectolobiformes > Hemiscylliidae > Hemiscyllium > Hemiscyllium ocellatum. Next base: position 19,327,278 of record NC_083438.1, read on the forward strand.
GATGAGTTGCATATGGATTTTAAGAGGCACTTTTCTGCGTAAAGAACTCGCCTCTGACATCCCCTCTATACTTTCCGCCAAACAGCTTTAAACTATGACCTCTCGTGTAAACAATTTGTTCCCTGCAACTAATTTTCTGACTATCAACTCTATATATGCCACTCATTATCTTGTACACCTCAATTAACTCCCCTCACTTCCTTCTTCCTTCTTCCTTCCAATGAATACAGTCCGAACTCAGTCAGCCTCTCTTCATCAGCTAAACCCTTCATTCCAGGCAGTATTCTGGTAAACCTCTTCCAAACATTCTCCAAAGCATCCACATCTTTCCTATCATGGTTGACAAGAACTGGACACAAATTCCAAGTACGGTCCAACTAAAGTTTTTTCGAGCTACAACAAGATCTCATGGCTCTTAAACTCAATTCCTCTGTTAAAGAAAGCTGAAACACGATATGCTTTCTTAACAACCTTGTCCACCTGGGTGGCAACTTTAAGGGATCTATGTGCCTACACACCAAGATCACACTGCTCCACCACACTGCCAAGAATCCTGTATTTAGCCCTGTACTCAACTTTCAAGGTCGACATTACAAAATGCATCACTTCGAATTTATCCAGGTTGAATTCCATCTGCCACCTCTCAGCCCATCTCTGCATCCTGTCAATATCACGCTGCAGCCTGCAACAGTCCTCTACACTGTCAACGAGACCTCTAATCTTTGTGTCATCTGCAAAATTGCTAACCCATCCTTCAATTTCCTTATCCAAGTCATTAATAACTATTACAAAGATTAGAGGCGAAAGAAGGGAGCCCTGTGGAACATCACTCACCACTGACCTCCAGGCAGAATGTTTTCCTTCTACTACCACTCACTGTCTTCTGTCTACCTGCCAATTCTGTATCCAGACTGCTAAATGTCCCTGTATCCCATTCCTTCTGATCTTCTGAACGAGCCTACCATGGGGAAACTTATCAAATGCCTTACTGAAGTCTATATACACCACATCTACCGGTCGACTCTCATTAACTTGTTTAGTACCATCCTCAAAGAACTCAATAAGATTTTGAGGCCTGACCTGCCTCTCATAAAGCCGTGTTGAATGCCTTTAATCAAGCCATACTCTTCGTATGCTTCAGATTTCTTTCTAACACTCTTTGGACGACAGATGTGAGACTGACTGGTCTGTAATTTCCAGGGATTTCCCTATTTCCTTTATTGAAGAGAGGAATTACATTTGCCTCCCTCCAGTCCTCAGGTACGACTCCGGTGGAGAGGGAAGATGCAAGGACCTTCCCAAGCGGCGAAGCAATCACATTTCTCGCTTCACAAAGCAGCCGAGGACAAATTTGATCTGGCCTTGGCGACTTGTCAATCTTAATGTTTGCCAAAATTTTCAATACATCAACTTCCACAATCTTTGTCTGTTCCAGCATGCTTACCTGCTTCTCAATTCACTACAAGGTCATTTCTTTAGTAAAGACACAAGCAAAAAGAAAACAAAAACTCATTTAGGGTTTACCCACCTCCTCAGACTCTATACAAATATTTCATACGCTATCCCTGATCGCCCTACTCTTTGTTTCATCATTCTCTTATTCCTAACATACGTGTAAAATGCCTTTGAATTCTCCCGAATTATTCCTGTCAACCCTTTTTTGTTTCCCCTCCTGGCTCTCTTCAGACCATCCTTGAGCACTTCCCTCGCCTGCATGTAATCCTGTAAAGCAGACCAAGACCCTTGCTTCCTCCACCTGACATAATCTGCCTTCTTCCTTTTGACGAGAAGATCCCCCGCTCTCTTCATCCAAGGTTCCTTTATCTTACCCTTTCTTGACTGTCTCAGAGAAACACATTTGTGCATCACTCGCAACAATTGTTCCATAAACAGTCTTCACATGTCTATAGTATCCTTTCCATGGAACAATTGTTCCTAGTCCATGCTTCCCAACTCACGTCTGATAGTATCATATTTTCCTTTTCCCTAATTAAATATCCTCCATTCTGCCTGCTTCTCTCCTTCTCCATAACTATGTAGAAATGAGGCAGTTATGGTCACTATCACCAAAATGCTTTCCCACTGTAAGATGGGACACCTTCCCCGGCTCATTGCCGAACACCAAATCCAAAATGACCTCTCCCCTCGTCGGCCTGTCAACGTTTTGAGTTAGGAAACCCTCCTGAATACACCTTACAAAAACAGCTCCTTCCAAACCATCTGCTCGAAAAAGGTTACAATCAATATTGGGAAATTTAAAGTCAACCATCACAACTACCCGACTACATTCACTCTTTTCCAAAATCTGCCGACCTATTATTTCTTCAATCTCCCTGCAGCTATTGTCGGGGTTGGGGGGGGGGGGGGGGGGGGGGGGGGGGAGGGGGGGGGCGTCTTCAGTCAAGCCCTAATTAGTTGACTGCTCTCTTACTGTTCCTAATGTCCACTCATACTGACTCAGACGGCAGACATTCCTCGACAATGGTAACTTCTGTAGCTGTGATACTCTCTCTGAATAGCAGTGCGACACCCCCTCGCTTTTCCCCCCTCACTATTCTTTTTTAATGTTCTAAACCCTGGAACACCCAACAACCATTCCTGCCCCGAGAAAACCACGTCTCTGTTATGGTCACAACATCATACGACCAAGTACTGATCCATGCTCTAAGATCATCATTTTTATTCCTGATACTACTTTCATTAAAGCACACACACTTTAACCAATCCCTTGGTTCATTCCGAGGACGTTCCTTCCCACTGGTTGCGCTTCCACTTGCTATTGACTCATCTCCATCAACTGTCACAACTGGTATAGAGCTCAGGTTCCCAATTCCCTGCCATACTAGTTTAAACACTCTTGAACAACTCGAGCAAGCCTTCCACCCAGAACCTTGGTCCCTTTCCAGTTCAGGTGCAACCCGTTCTTCAAGTACAGGTCCCACCTTGCCCAGAAGGCATCCCAATTATCTAACATGGAATCGTCATTCAGAAAGTAAGGAGGCATGCGATACAGGGAAACTTGGCAGAATTGATACAGAATTCGTTGACCCATTGAAGTCAGAGTTTGGGAATAGATGGAAAATATTCGTCAAAGAGCTCATTTACCAGTGATATTCCTTCGGGATCTGTTCTGAGGCCTCTGCTCCTTGGGATCTTTATAAATGACTTGGATGAGCATGTGAAAGCGCGTGTAAGTAATTTTTCCTGTGCCATGAATGTTGGTGGAGTTGTGGACAGTGAGGATGGCTGTTGTAGGTTGCAACGGAAGATTGGCAGAATGAAGTTCAAGTTTTAAAATTGCGTAGTGATACATTTCGGAAGATCGAATTTGAATATAGATTATAGGAATAAAGTTTGGATTTTTGGCAGAATCGAGTAACAGACTGATCACGTGGTTTCCATCTCTAAATTCACAAAATTCCGTCCCAGCTTGATAGGACTGTTAAGAAGGACAACAATTAGTTGGATTGTTGGGTGCAAGGGCCAAGAATGTATGCTGCACCTCTATATAGCTCAAGTCAGACCACACTTGGAGTATTGTGCTCAGTTCTATAGTTTCATTTTTGGAAATATGTGGAAGCTTTCAAGAGAGTGCAGACGAGATTTTCCAGTGTACTGCCTGGACTGGAGGGCAGGTCATATGAAGAAATAGACAGTAGACAATAGGTTCAGGAGGAGGCCATTCTGCCCTTCAATCCAGCACCACAATTCATTATGCTCATGGCTGATCATCCTCGATCTATATCCTGTTCCTGCCTTAACGCCATAACCCTTGATTCCACTAACCTAAAGATCTCTATCCACCTCTTTCTTGAAAGTATCCAGAAACATGGCCTCCACAGCTTTCTAGGGTAGAGCATTTCATACACACACCACTCTCTGGGTGAAGAAGTTTCTGCTCAACTCTGTTCTAAGTGGCCTATCCCTTATTTTTAAACTGTGTCCTCTGGTTGGTTTTGGGTCTCACCCATCATGTTTCTTGCCTCCAGAGTGACCAAAACTTTAATAATCTTATACGGTTCAATCATATCCCCTCTTAGCCTTCTAAACTCATGCGTATACAAGCCCAGTCGCTCCAATCTTTCAGTGTAAGATAGTCCTGCCAATCCGGGAATTGTCCTCTTGAAACTATGCTGCACTCCCTCAATATCCAGAATGCCTTTTTGTCAAATTTGGTGACCAATTCTGCGCACAATATTCCAGGTGTGGTCTCACCAGGGCACTGTACAGCTGCAGAAGGGCCTCTTTTCCTCCTGATACTCAATTCCTCCTGTTATAAAGGCCCGCATGCTATTAGCTTTCTTCACTGCCTGTTGTACCTGCATGCTTGCTTTCATTGACTGATGTGTAAGAACACCTAGATCTCGCTGTACTGCCCCTTTACCTAACTTCACTCCATTTAGGTAGTAATCTCCCTTCCTGTTTTTGCCACCAAAGTGGATAAACACACCTTTGTCAATATGAAACTGCATCTGCCATGCATCCGTCCACTCATCTAGCCTGTCCAGGTCACCCTGTATTCTCCTAACATCCTCCTCAGATTTCATCCTGCCACCTAGCTTTGTGTCGTCAGCAAATTTGTTAATATTACTTTTAATATCTTCATCTCTATCAATAATGTACATTGTAAAAGCTGCGGTCCCAGCACAGTTCCCAGTGGCACACCATAGGTCACCGCCTGCCATTCCAAAAAAGAGCAGTTTATCACGACTCTTTGTTTCTTGTCAGCCAACTAATGTTCACTCCATGTCAGTATTTTGCCCCTAATACCATGTGCACTAATTTTGATCACTAACCTCCTATGTGGGACTTTATCATAGGCTTTCTGAAAGTCCAGGTATACTACATCCACTGGATCTCCCTTGTCTATCTTCAGAGTTACATCCTCAAAAAATTCCACATGATTAGTGAAGCATGATTTTCCCTTCATAAAGCCTCAGCTGACTCTGACCTATCCTGTTACTGCTATCCAGATGTGTGGTAATTTCGTCGTTTATAATTGACTCCAGCATTTTTCAACAACTGAGATCAGACTATAGGTCGAGAATTCTCTGTTTTCTCTCTCCCTCCTTTCTTAAAATGTGGGAATACATTAGCCACCCTCCAATACGCAGGAACTGATCCGAAATCTATAGAACATTGGAAAATGATCATGAATGCATTCCCGATTTCTAGAGCTACCTCCTTCAGTACCTTGGGATGCAAACCATCAGGTTCCATGGACGAATCAGCCTACAGATCCAACAATCTCTCCAACACCATTTCCTACCTAATATAAATTCTCTTCAGTTCAGATCCTTCAGCCACTATTACATTTGGGAGATTGCTCGTGTCTTCCCTGGTGAAAACAGATCTAAAGTACCAATTCATCTCTTCGGCCATTTCTTTTTTCCCCGTGATAAATCCACCCGTTTCTGTCTTCAAGGGCTCAATTTTAGTCTTAACTACTCTTTTGTTCACATACCGAAAAAAGCCTTTACTCTGCTCCTTTAAGTTTTTGGCCAGTTTACCTTCGTACATTATTTTTTCTTTGCATATTTAATTTTTAGTTAGCCTCTGTTGTTCTTTAAAACGTTCCCAGTCCTCCGATTTCCCATTCATCTTTGCTATGTTATACTGTTTCCATTTTGTCTTTATATGATCCTTAAATTCCATCGCTAGACACAGTCAATCCCTCCCTCCCCTTAGGATCTTTCTTCATTTTGGGATGAACTGATCCTCTATCTTCTACATTATACCCAGAAATACCTGCCATTGTTTTTCCACTGCCATCCCTGCTAGGGTATTGCACCATTGATCTTTCGCCAGCTCCTCCCTCATAGCTCCATATTTTCCCTTATTCAACTGAAATATTTTCACTACCGATTCTACCCTCTCCCTTTCAAACTGCAGTTTAAAGCTTATTGTATATCGGTCACTATCTTCCAATAGCTGCTTTACTTCGAGGTCCCTGATCAAATCGGATTCTTTGCACAACAACTGATCCATAATTGTTTTCACCCTGGTAGACTACAGCACAAGCTGTTCTAAGAATCCATCTCGGTGGCACTCCACAAACTCCCTTTCTTGTGGTCCAGTACCATCGTGATTCTCCCAGTCTACCAGCATGTTGAAATCCCCCAAAACTACTGTCGTAATATTTTTGCAACAGGCCAATTTCAGCTCCTTATTCACCTTACACATTCATCAAGGCTACTGTTTGGGGGCCTGTACATAACTCCCAATCGGGTCTTTCTACCCTTCGAATTTCTCAGCTCTATCCATACTGACAATACGTCCCCTGATTCTAGGCTCCCCCCGCAAGGGGCTGAATAGTATTCCTTACCAACAGGGCCATCCCACCCCTCTGCCAGTCAGTCTGTCCTTATGATAGCACGTATAGCCTTGAATATTCATTTCCCAGACACTGTCCAATTGAAGCCGCGTCTCTGTTATCCCCACAACATCGTAACTGCCAATTTCAAAATGAGCCTCAAGGTCATCTATCTTCTTTCTAATGATTTGTGCATTCATACATAATATTTTTAATTTGTTACTACCCTCACCCTTCCTATCGATCCCTATTTCACTTGACCATTCGGCATGATTCTTTTTTGAATTTTCTGCTTCATTGATTCCGTTGTCTTGACTTCTATTGTTCTAACTTTCCCTTTGACTTCCTTCTTAAACTACCAGTTTGAGGGAGCCGGTCTTTCCCTTTGGAGAGAGCAAAGATGAGGCGTGACTTGTTGGAGGTGTGGAAGATGACAAAAAACTTAGTTGGACTTATACATAGCGCTGAAATGGCTTTCAAAAGTGGACATAACTGTAAGATGTTTGGAAGTATGTTTAAGGGACATATCTGAGACGGGTTATTTTTATTTTTTAGACAGGAAATCGTGGATTCATGGAGGTCTTGTGCCAAAAATTTCGGTTTTACTGCTTCTCAGATGCTGGCTGACCTGCTGAGATTTTCCAGCAACACGCTATCCACTGATATACATTGGGGACAACTAAACGATTTGCAGATTGACACATAGATGCTAGTAATATGTTGGGTGCGTCAGTTATATTGATCGAAGAGTAGGCTAAAAGATCAGGACAACAACATGGACCTAAGAGCTGCTAATGTGAGGTTCTCTTCTAGGTTCTGTGTGTTAACATATCCTAGGCGTTTTCCAACCCTTGGTTTTCAAATACATCATCGTATCAATAGATGATGTGATTCAGTTCTCTCTCCGCTGAGACAAATTTTCCTTCACAGTATCACACTCTTTATGCATATGCATTTACTATTCCTTATTCTCCTTTCAACATTTCGATTCCAATGCGGGTTGTCACTTGTTATCCTTGCAGCGAGGCAGTATCGGTGATGCGTAGGGATCAGAACGGTGAAATCACGAAGTTGAGTGTTATATACAGTTTTAAACTGTACACGTGAGACAGACGAGCAGATATCGCTTCAGATTCTGCACCGGTGCGAATAAAGCAGCTTAGTTCTGTTCGGTGACTTCAACTTCCCTCTTATTTATTGTGACTGTGTTAATATCATATGGTAGACTGGGATATAATTTGTTAGCTGCATCCAGAATTACTTATTTGGAGACAGTACAATGACAATCCAAACAAATAGGAGGCCAAATTAGATTTGGCGTATTAGGATTTGCCATTTCAAGTGATCGATATTTCAGTAGCACAATTTGGAAATAGTGACCATAAGTGGACAAGGACAAGAGTGACATTTGGTGGAAGGTACTTAATTTGGCAAGGGCCATTAACATTAAAAAGTGACAGTAAATAGCGAATGAGAATTGGAAGCCGTTATTTGAACAAAGATCTTGTTCTGGCTTGTGGTAAGTCTTTTAAAGACAAGATCGTTGACGTGCAGGAGCTGCATGTCCCTGTAATTCTGAATGATATGAGTGGGAATACTCAGGAGGCATGAATGACAAGTGCAGTTGTGAACTTAATCAAAAAGAAAAACAAAACTTCATAGAATAGCACTAGGGTACTACAAACTCGGAAAACGTTTCAAGAGAATCAAGAAATAAGGAAGGAACATAAACGTGGAATTAGATAGTCTTAAGGGAGCATGGAATGTCTTTTGCAAACAGGATCAAGGAGAATCCTAGGGATGCTGACACATATATTAGAACAAAGACGATGGCACAAAAAAAGCAGACCCATTCAAGGACAAAAGACTGAGATTCTGAGTGGTGCCACAGGAAACAGGAGAGTTCCTTAATTAGTACTTTATATCTATATTCATGAAGGACAAGGAGATAATGGATGTTTCAGTCAGGACTGTGATTATGAATACTCGGGAGAGGTCACTATATTAAAAGAGCAATGTTGGGCTCTCCTAAAATGCATTAAGGTTGACACGTCCCCAGAGCCACATGAAATCTACCCCAGGTTCTGTGTGACGCAAGTGAGGAAATTCTTGGGGCATTACCAGGTATTTGCAAATTTTATTTGAGTAAAAGCGATGTTGCGGAGGATTGCGGGTTGGACTACATTCTTTCCTTGCTGAAGAAAGAAGTAGGGATAATCCAGGCATGCATAGCCTTGAAAACCTGATTTCTGTTGTAGAAAAGCTCTTGGAAAAGATACAGATGGATAATATCTATGCACATTCGAAATAATATGGACGGCTTAATGATTGGCAGCATGCTTTTGAATGGGCAAGGTCATGCCTCACCAATCTGATTGAATTTTATGAACAGATGACTAAGATACATAATGAGCGAAGGTGAGTCGACGTAGTTTCTATGGCTTTGGTGGAGTCCCATGTGGCGGATTGGCAAAAGCAGTAAAATCACCTGGGATCCGGAGAAGTCTGGCTGGCTGGATACTAACCTGTCTGCGTTATAGAAGACTGAGGGTACTGGATGAAGTGTTTTTTTTAACAATGGAGTCCGTTAAATAATGTTGTTCCAGAAAGCTTGGTCTTAATGTTGTGGTTCTGCTCGCCGAGCTGGAAGTTTTTGCTGCAAACGTTTCGTTCCCTGGCTAGGGAACATCATCAGTGCTGTTGGAGCCTCGTGTGAAGCGCTGCTTTGATGTTTCTTCCGGTATTTATAGTGGTTTGTTCTTGCCGCTTCCGCGTGTCAGTTTCAGCTGCAGCGATTTGTATGTGGGGTCCAGGTCGATGTGTCTGTTGATGGATGTTCTTGCCGTTTCCGGGTGTCAGTTTCAGCTGTAGTGGTTTGTATATGGTGTCCAGGTCAATGTTTCTGTTGATGGAGTTTGGGGATGAATGCCATGCTTCTAGGAATTCTCTGGCTGTTCTCTGTCTGGCTTGTCCTATGATAGTGGTGTTTTCCCAGTCAAATTCATGTTGCTGGTTGTCTGAGTGTATGGCTACTAGAGATAGCTGGTCGTGTCGTTTTGTGGCCAGCTGATGTTCATGGATGCGGATTGTTAGCTGTCTTCCTGTTTGTCCTTTATAGTGTTCTGTGCAGTCCTTGCATGGTATTTTGTAAACTACGTTAGTTTGGCTCATGCTGGGTATTGGGTCCTTTGTTCTAGTGAGTTGTTGTCTGAGCGTGGATGTTGGCTTGTGTGCTGTTATGAGTCCTAAGGGTCGCAGTAGTCTGGCTGTCAGTTCTGAGACGCTCCTGACGTATGGTAGAGTGGCTAATCCTTTTGGATGTGGCATGTCCTCATTCCTCGGTCTATCTCTTAGGCATCTGGTGATAAAGTTGCGTGGGTATCCGTTTTTGGCGAATACCTTGTTTAGATGTTCCTCTTCCTCTTTTCGCAGTTCTGGTGTACTGCAGTGTGTTGTGGCCCTTTTGAATAGTGTCCTGATGCAACTTCGTTTGTGTGTGTTGGGGTGGTTACTTTCATAGTTTAAGACTTGGTCTGTGTGTGTTGGTTTCCTGTGTACCCTTGTGGTGAATTCTCCGTTGGGTGTTCTCTCTACTAACACGTCTAGGAATGGGAGTTGGCTATCCTTTTCCTCTTCTCGTGTGAATCGGATTCCTGTGAGTGTGGCGTTGATGATTCGGTGTGTTTTTTCTATATCTGTGTTTTTGATGATTACAAAGGTGTCATCAACATATCTGATCCAGAGTTTGGGTTGGATTTGTGGTATGGCTGTATGTTCTAACCTTTTCATAACTGCCTCTGCTATGAGTCCTGAGATTGGTGATCCCATGGGTGTTCCGTTGATTTGTTCGTATATCTGATTGTTGAATGTAAAGTGTGTGGTGAGGCACAGGTCCAGTAGTTTAAGTATGTCGTCCTTGTTGATAGGTTCGGCCTCCTGTGTTCTGTTATGTATGTCCAGTAGGTTGGCTATTGTTTCTCTGGCTAGGGTTTTGTCAATCGAAGGATTCCGACCCCACACCACAACTCACCAATAGAATAAACAACACACTAAGGAATCTACAAAAAAACGGACAGATAACCAAAGCGGACCAGCAAAGAATGAAACCTGAAAGCAACAACACCCCCAGATTCTATAGACTACCCAAAGTACATAAACCAGACATCCCACTCAGACCCATAGTATCACTACCAGGGACACCAGCATACAAACTGGCCAAAGAACTACAACAAAAACTGGCATAGACAGAATGGATAGTTAGAAGGTTTGTCTGAGCTTTAAAATTTCAATTACAAGGGACGTAGATTTAAGGTGAGAAGAGGAATTTTGTGGGAGATGTGCGAGGAACATTGTTCATGCAAAGAGTCGTAGCAACATGGATCGCAATGCCAACAGAAGTGGTGAAAAGAACCACATGCACCGTATTTAAGAGGCATGTCGGTGGGTATATGAATATGGAGGGAATAGAGCTATAAAATCCGATTACGGGCAGATGGTTATATTTTAGTTTCAGTAGGACATGCTGCTCAGCACAAGCATGGAGGGCCGAATAAGATGCTTTTGTGCTATAATTCTTTTACATTCTTTTGTTCTTTGATCTCCTGCTAAATCGATTGAGGCAGCTACTGCATTGACTAGCCATCATTTTAAAGAAAAAATCCTTTAGTCAGAGCTTTTCAGAAGAGAGCTTGTAAAGACAGAGGTCCGAACTTTCTACTGAAAGTGGCTTAAGTCAATAAGTTGGGATGCCTTTTGAGGATTAAAAAAATACTTTGGAACAAAGTAGATGGAGTAGCCAGCTATCACAGAAGGCGCTTCCTAGCTTTCTTTTAGCTGAAGTAGTCAGAAGAAACTAGGGTTTGCAAGCTTGAGTAAATGATTCGCAGATCATTCTTGCTGTGAAATCTCTCTTGATATTTCTTTTTTCTCTCTCTTTTTTTTCCATTTTAGAGAAGTCCATCTAAGAATGTCTGTCTGAATTTAACTTCTTGCCAAGGAGTGTATTTATTGAATGTTAACATATTGGAACAAGTAATTAATAGGAGATATGCCATTTTATGATTGTGTTCATTTTCCAATAATCAAGTCATTCTCAATTTATACTTTTTGTTTGTTTCTTTAAATACTGTGTTTAAATAGATTGAGTTCTGCTTAATGGATTTTGACTAGTCACATCTCATTTTGGAACATGGACTTCACCTATACCTTTAAACGAAAAAACAGTTTAGGTTCAAGGCTACATTGTTAAATTATTTGAGGGAGTGTGCTCTGAATCACAGTAAATTGCTGGGTCATCCGGGATTGTACTCTCTTACTCTAAATTAGGTTGAAGATTTTTGGAATTACAGATGGAAAGTGGCATGCTAACATAATTTCTGTTGAATTTTGAACTCTATTGGCTTTAACACGATGCCTCTTTTGCTGTAACGGATTTTGAATCACTAAGAGTTTTCTATTGTTGGAAGAAATGGCTTCTGTATATTTGGAAAATGCAAGCAAGACAAAGCTGTTGGAAATGGCAGACAAGCTGGAGTAATAGTTCTCCTTTCAAGGAGAAAAATGAGTGTTGTTACACCAACAGTTCGACATTGCATATGCTGCAATGGCCAAAGGAATGCTTGCAAATGGCTAGAATTCAATTGCAGAAGTTTGTACGTGAAAATAAATCAAACAGCTTTTGTTCTGTTTCAAAGCAGAGGGGAAAAACAAGTGAAAGTAAGCCCCTAGAAGAGGAAAGAGAAAGAGAGAGAAGGAAAAGAATGAAAAAAGAAGAAAACCTCCAACAGAATGTCAGAAGTTGGCTATTGGGGGGAAAATCTGGGTAACAAGGTAGAGTTGAAATTACAATATGTGCTCAATCAGGAAGCAAGCAAAGACGACCAAACATATTGTACATAAGGGCTTCATCATGATCTTTCCAAAAGTATCCAATCAACAACTAAATTTCATGATAAGTATATGTGAAGTTTGTTTTTGATTATTTGAAAACAGGCTAAACAAATGCAGGGGCCAGCAATTATTTGTGCATTGATGATCCACAGAAGGTTGAGGCACAGTGCGAATGAGATTTTACATTACTGTGAGACGAGGTACCTGGAAACATGAGGAGGTGAAGGAATTCATGAGTGCACATGAGCTGGCACTGGAAGTTGACAGGCAATATTTCAGGAATCGAAGGCGGGAGCCGAGTCAAGCGTAGATTCAGTCGGAAAGGATGAAACAGTTTAATTTTGATATGTAGGTAACGTAATGTAGGTATTAAAGACAGAACAAATACGTGATGCTCTCGGAGAGACAATAAATTGTAATATTTCAGAAGTGCACTTCCTGAAGTAGTGAGAACTCGTGGGGAAGTACAAAGAGTTTTTAAAAAACTGCAAGATTTGAAGCGGAAATTGCTGATGACTATGAGTTGGTTCATAAGTCAATGTTTGTCTTCCAATATCACTTCCAATCTTTGAGGAATAGAAATGTGCAAAAAGAGAAATCCTCAGGTGGTAAGGGAAAAGTAGTCCATATTGCAGATAAAAATAATAGTTTACCACAGAGTTAAAAAGGAAACCCATGAAGGAAAACGTGAAATACAAATTTTAGTTGTTCTCACCGCAATAAAGTAGGTCACACAATGTCACGATGTTGTGGGTTTGGAAGAAAATCATTGGGAAAACGCATGTTATAAAATAGGATAAGCTCGTGAAATCTATTGAAGTGCTACAGGAAAGCACAGCGGAGGCTAAAACACTGCAATATAATGCACAACCTGAATTGGGGTTTTATTGAGAAGGAAGTACCAGATCTTCTGAAACCACTTACCTGTTCCAGTGAACTTAGTGGTAAATGCAAGGAACAGTAGGTAAAAAAGCAATAACGATTGTATAATGTCAGTCTTTGATGCTGAGAGATGAGGAGATATACAATTCAGAGGGACTATCGTCAGAAAATGCGCACGTACGTTGAATTCATGGCGTGTAGAGACTGGCTTGAAGTGTCTGGTGAAAAGTGGAGAAATACTCTTTGTTGTACTGTCATAACTTTCAGCTCAACGAATATAACTTTTTCTTGCCTTTGATATAGCTGTACTACAGGAAGGAATGCTGCCTACTTTGTTTGTAAAATAAAGTGAAAAATCATGCAGCTGACGTGATCCAGGAAGAGTATCCTGGGATTTTTCCTGACTGTTTGATAACTAGGTAACAAAGCAGCAACTTTAAGGTAGACCAGAAATCAAGCCATAAACATAAGGAGCTTAGAGTTGATTCAAACCAAAATATTGAAATAATACTACCACACAGACCAACTTCATAAAATGCCTTTCAGAAGCCATGTACACTGGCTGCACTGACGTTCAGCATGCTTGAGGCAGAGACAACGTATTTCAATTACACACGCAGGTCATGCAATATGCTGTCTAGTAGTGTGCCGTATATTGCACTGAACTCAGAGAAAATGTTGGAGCTGGTTTCGCTTTTTTTAAAGCCAGAGCACTCGCCAAGATCTGCTTCGAAACTGTTCTTGCTTGCTTGTGTTCAGTCAGCCATTTCCATGCAGCATTTTGTCCTTCGTAATACCATTTGTGGTGTTACATTGTTGTGTAATAACCATCAGTACAGTCTTTACACCAGCAAGCAAAATGATCTTATTCCCTTCACAACAGTGGGAATTGGAAGTCTAGCACGTGTTTCAATCCACTGTTACCCATTACACCTTCATTCACTATAATGCCCTGCAGGACTTTCAGCATGAATGCTATTTTTAAAGCTGTTTATCTCTCTTTTCTTGGCATTTGTCACATCAGACAGTTCACTGGATCAAATCACAGCCCTGATCTGGTCATGTATTCATTTCACAGGGTACTTCTCTGATTTGCAGAAAGTTGCTTTAATATTATCGCATACATCATTTCTACCTGACCTATGTTTATATTTCAAGGGTGAGGTACTGTCCTACGTGACAATGTCTTAGAAAACCAGTCAAGGTTACTTCTGTATCACCTGCCCAATAGTTATAATCTGAGCTGGATATGTTCAGGGTGGTTCTTTAACTTGTGATGCATGTAACAATGATAGAGTGGCCTCCAATAATACCGTTCAGTATTGGTTTCCTATTAGATCCCATTTTGCAATTCACATTCATATCTTAATTTGGGATTCAATACAGTTTTCTTTATTCTCAACTGGTTGCACATTGTTATGTGACGCATGCTGGGGTCCATCCACTCACAAAAGTTTGGATCTGCATCTGGCTGCTTGAACAATCTCTGACATTATGCCCTTTGCTGCAATTTCGACCAATTTTAGGACACTTCAAGTGTCATGGAGTTCGTAAAATCCCCACAGGTGTGGATATAGACCATTTGTCAGAACACGTCCAAGCAGATGTTGCGAATAACAATCTACCCAGACCCATTCCCCAACCCCAACTACTTAACATTTAGATCTGACTAATGCAACTAACCTAAACATTGCTGAACACAATAGCAATTTAGGATGTCCAATTCATCTAAATACACATCTTTGGACAGTGCAAAGAAACCATAGCACGCAGAAGAAAATCATCCAGACACGGGGAGCGTATGCAAATTTAACAGTTGACCGGGATTGGAATCGAATTCGGGTGCCTGACGCAGTCAGAATGTCCTACTACTTCCTCCAGCCACAGGAATGCAACGGTTCTGATCTTTGATAAAGTGGCGTGGTCCACTCGAGACAGATCACATCGCTTAATTTCTTCATGCTGCACCATGATTACAACGAGGTGCCAGTTGTTCACGCAGTATCTTATGTCCTGTTACGTTTTTCAACCAGGTTTTGGAGGTTTTCCTCATCGACACCGTTGCAGTATGTGTATTGTTATCAGTGAGATGAAAACATTTAACCACGATCTTTGTGACCCCGCTGTCCCATGGGACTCCAATTAAAGGACCCACAAATTTACAAAATCTGCAGCCAACATTTCTGAGTTTAGCCCTGGGCCATCTAAGCTCTTGAACACAAAGAGCACATCCAACCCAGTTTGGTGATTTCCCTTTCTCTCTCTTTACGTATTCAGGGCATTTATTATTCCCTCCTATTATTCCCTAATGATGTCCTTACAGCTTCTTTTAACTCATCCAATGCTCGAATGTTCTGTCTTGTGGACGCTGAAATATAACGTAGCGTAAACGTATTTCAGCATGAGTTTTGTTTTTCTTATCATTATCCAATCATTATACTGTTAGCTGCTGTTGGAAGCATGCATATGGTTGTCAATCAAATCTGATGAAGCCCTATACACGTGGATATATGTCTAAGCGATTAAACATTATATGATATTTTATATTTGATGTCGCTGATTGGCTGTTACTGCCTTGGTAGGAATCGGGGAATGATTGAGCAGTGGATCTTTCTCCTTCCTCTGCGTGGAGAATGAGCCCAATCTCGCAGGCACTCTGCTCTATATTTGGTCCCAACATCTGCTCGACCTCACAGTTGACTTCATTGTCTTCTTCCCATCCCTCCTTATGGGAGGTTTTCCAACCATAACTACTATTCATTTGTGTTCTGATATCTTACGCTGTACCTTCTCTATCTACTCCATCATTTTCATGTGAACACCTGCTGATCCCTATTCTATCCTCATTGACTTACGCATAACGTTTACAGCTTAATGCTTATTCCATCAGGGTTGCTCTTAATTTGGATTTAAAACAACAGACTTCAAATAAATTATCTGATTTTCTCGTTTTATTTAAGACTTAAATGCATTGCAGCTAACAAGGAGTAAATTATGTAAAGATAAGAAGTCGGTTAAGACTGCAAAACATGGATAGGAAGTCCGTTCCACAGATTTAGGTATATTTTATATATGCACACAAAAATACACAGACACAAACACACACACACACACACACACACACACACACACACACACACACACACACACACACACACACACACACACACACACACACACACACACACACACCTCGGTAATGTAAGTGCCATAGCAAAATATGGATTGAGTGCATCTAGTAATATAAAATGAGGAGATGATAGAACTGAAAACAGATTTTGCATTAAGAAAACCATACAAAGAACTTGGCCTCTTACCGAGATATTTGTATCGTCGATAGTCACAGGTAAGGTGCCAGAAGACTGGATTTTGGCAAAAGTGGTGCCACTGTTTAGAACGGTGGTAAAGACATGACAGGGAACGAAAACCAGTGAGCCTGACCATAGTGCTGGGCAAGTTGTTGGAGGGAATCCTGAGGGTAAGGATGTATATATACCTGGAAAGGCAAAGACTGATTCGTGATAGTCAACATGGCTTTGTGCGTAGGAAATAATGTCCCACAAACTTGGTTGAGTTTTTTGAAGAAGTAACAAAGAATATTGATGAGGGCAGAGGAGTAGATGTGATCTATATGGACTTCAGTAAGGCATTCGACAAGGTTCCCCATGGGAGACAGATTAGCAAGGTTAGATCTCATGGGATACAGGGAGAACTAGCCATTTGGATACAGAACTGGCTCAAAGGTATAAGACAGTGTGTTGTGGTGGAGGGTTTATTTTCATACTGGAGGCCTGTGACAAGTGGGGTGCCACAAGGATCGGTGCTGGGGCTTTTTTTTTGTCATTTACATAAATGATTTGGATGCGAGCATAAGAGGTACAGTTAGTACGTTTTCAGATGACACCAAAATTGCAGGTGTAGTGGACAGCGAAGAGGGTTACCTCAGATTACAACAGGATTTGGATCAGATGGGCCAATGAGCTGAGAAGTGGCAGGTGGAATTTAATTCAGAAAAATGCGAGGTGTTGCATTTTGGGAAAGCAAATCTTAACAGGACTTATACATTTAATGGTAAGGACCTAGGGAGCGTTGATGAACTAAAAAACCTTGGAGTGCAAGCTTATAGCTCCTTGAAAGTAGAATCACAGGTCGATAGGATACTGATGAAGGCGTTTTGTATGCTTTCCTTTATTGGTCACAGTATTGAGTACAGGAATTGGGAGGTGATGTTGCGTCTGTACAGGACATTGGTTAGGCCACTCTTGGAATATTGTGTGCAATTCTGGTCTACTTCGTATCGAAAAGATGTGAAACTTGAAATGGTTCAGAAAATATTTACAAGGATGTTGCCAGAGAATCAGGATCTGAGCTACAGGGAAAGGCTGAACAGGCTGGGGCTGTTTTCCCCAGAGGCTGAGGGGTGATCTTTTAGAGCCTTAGCAAATTTTTTTTGGGGGGGCATGGATAGGATAAATAGACAAAGTCTTTTTCCTGTGATTTGAGAGTCCAGAACTAGAAGGCATAGGTTTAGGGTGAGTGGGGAAAGATATCAAACAGACCTAAGGAGCAAAGTTTTAACGGAGAAGGTGGTACGTGTGTGGAATAAGCTGCCAAAGGATGTGGTGGAGACAGGTACAATTTCAATATTTAAGAGGCATTTGGGTGGATATAGGAATAGGAAGGGTTTGGAGGGATATGGGTGGGGTGCTGGCAGGTGGGATTAAATTGGGTTGGGATATCTGGTCGGCATGGACGGGTTGGACTGAAGGGTATGTTTCCATGCTGTACATCTCTAAGAAACTATCTGGAGCGATTTAATAGATTGTGCTGGATTGAACCTGAAAACGAAGTTGAGACATCAGTGTATCCATGTAATATTTGTGTTAACATCTCCATTTCAAGAAGATTATTGCTTAAGAATAAACATAACAAATAGAGCATTGCACCATTTTCATTATATAGGATTATGAACTGAGATGGGTCCAAATGGGACCGTTATGCAAAGAATTTCTACAATTAAAGTATCACCAGAATTGGCAATGAAAACATGGACTGAACCCATATTGTCTGCAAAGTCAAGGATTTGCAGTGGCATGACAGTAGACATCCAGAACCCTAACTATGACATGCTGTTCCGAAGACATACACGTTGAGAAGAGAATGGTTTGCATGCCATTAAATAACACCAATTCAACATATTTCACTTTGGGATTCGTTGTTTTAAGTTCCATTATTTTGATTTGGCATAACATCTTAAATAGCGAAATAAATCATCCTCAGTGTTGCATGCCAGCTCATCCAGTCTCTCCTTATAACTTAGACATTGTTTTATCTCCGGGCAGTATCTGAGTGAATCTCCATTACAATATATACAGTTCATTTGCGTCATTCTATTGGTATATTAATAGAACTGCACAGTCTTTTAACTGACCCAATTAATAGAGTTTGATCCAATTACATATTCAGTTGTGATAAGACCTCCCTGCTATCATGTTTGTTGCACCAGATAAATTAACCAAGCAACATATATGGATTAATCACCACTCCATCTCCCTCAGTTGACGTCTTCAGTCGTCGATCAAATTGGGGACCAAGGTACCTTTTTTCCACAATGCTCCCCAGCAACTTAGAAACCATTTAGCATATGGTCGTCTCTTTACACCTCCGAGATAGTTTCATCCAGCACATGTGAGTAATCACAACTTCCTTATTGAAACTGAACATAAGCAAGAACAGGTTCTTCCTGCTCAAGTATAACTGCATGGTAAAATTTATTTTTAAGCAAGATAAGTGTCCCTACTTTGTTACCGTCAAGTGTGCTTAACACAGCATTCTACTCTTCAGAACAAAACCAATTATGAAAACGGATTACCACGCTAGACATTTTCTTACATTCACACAGTTTGGGGTCCACATAACTTTATTTTCTGATATTGAATCTTTCGATTAGTGGGACTTTAGTGCTTAATGAAAATTTCTGCTTGCATGGTGACTCAGCGGTTAGCACTGATGTCTCACATCGATGGAGACCCGGATTTAATTCTGAATCTTGGGTGACCTTTTGTGTGTAGTTTGTTCGTTCTGTGCGGGGGCTCTAGTTTCTGCTCACAGTCCAATGATACGCAAGTTAGGTGAACTGGATGAGCAAAATTGTCCACAGTGTTCAGGGATATGTAGATTAGATGCACTAGTAAAGATGAAATGTACAGTAATAGGTAGGGGAATGGGTTTGGTTGCGTTATTCTTCAGAGGGTGTGGTCTTGATGGGCCAATTGGCCTGTTTCCATACTGTAGGGATTCCATGAATGTGACCACACTCTACCATCCTCTTCCAGTGGAGTAGATTCTTGTGCAAGGATTTTATTTTCAAATGCTCCTAATATTGGAAAACGTGTGCACCTCACTGTTGTTGAACAATTTCACAGGTTGAAGACTCTAATATGAAAACTGTAGTGTCGAACATCTAGTTCATTTGCAGTCAATCGCACTTGCACACCCCTACTAATTAATTCTGAAGTCACAGCCTGTGAGATAGCATTGCTTAGTATAAAATTGTGCTGAGAAGAAAACTATTCTTCGTAGTGAGATCCACTCTGTGACCCATTGCCAAGCTCAAACTTAAGATAATGAAATTGAAGATATGTGTGGTTTTCAGCGACATGCAGCACACTTGCACTGAACCAAAATTTAAACTAATAGATATCAAACACTGCTATTGCAATACAGCAGCTGTGTTCTCATTCCGATTAAGTATTCATTATGCGTTTTCGATCTTATTGAAGCCTGGTGACATAAACGTTTCCAAAAGTAAGAGACTCGAACATTTCCGATATGTCTATGTATTTCGTAATGGAATTCCCATAAAGTAATAAGTTACATGAGTCTGAGAAGATAAGAACGGAAATACAAAAACAAATAGTTAACACTTTTTCCTGGAGCGTCCAATGCAGGCTGGACCAAGGGCAGCTAAATGATGTTAATTACCTATCGATTTCAAGAAGGCATTTCACAAGGTGCTGAACGGTAGGATGGTTCGTAAGATAATTCCCCATGGTGTTAAAGTCAAGCTGATGGCATGGATATCATACTGGTTGCCTGATAGGAAGTAGAGTGGGAAAATGATCTTTATCAGGACTGCAGCAGGTCAAAAGTGATGTGAACAAGGGTCAGTTTTGGACAACAACTTTTCACTTTATATATTAATGATCGAGATGAAGGAACTGATGGCATTCCAGTTGGGTTTGCAAACCATATAAAGCTAGGAAGTGGTACAGGCAACATTGTGGAAGAGGGGGATGCAAAGGATTTGGGCAGTTTGAGAGAGTGTACAAGGAAGTGCTAGATGGAGTACAACGTGGAAAGTGTGAGAACATGCACTTTGGTAAGAAGAATACAAGAATGTACTATTTTCTCAATGGTAAAAAAATTCAGACATCTGTTGTGCAAAATACTAGTCCAGGATTATCTCAGTGTGAACTTAAAGATTGAGGTCACAGTGAGGAAAGTAAAATCAATGTTGTTACTTACTTTGAGACGACCTGAATAGAGAAAAAAATAACGTGATGTATTTCAGAGGCTCTACAAGGTTCTTGTCAGACCATGTTTATAATACTGCGTGCTTTGCTGGCCCTCATATCTCAGGTGCATGTACTGGGTCAGGAGCATGTTCGGACGAGTAACACGAGAATTCACCGGCTGAAAACCTTAACATATGAGGAACGTTTGAGGACTGTGGAAGCTTAGAAGTATGAGGGAGGTATCTAATTGAAACTTTTGGAATGCTGAACTTTTGGACAGAGTGGATGTTGGAAAAAAGTTTCCATTTGTAGAAGAAACACGGACATGAGGCCTCAGTCTTAGAAGAGAAGGAGCACCTATTAGAACAAAGATAAACAGACATTTCTTCAGCCAGAGAGTACGAAACCTACGGAATTCACCGCCACAGGAGGTTGTTGAAGCCCAGTCAATCAGCATTTTTAAGACAGAGATAGATAGGTTCTTGATTGGCAAGGGAATTAATGGTTACAGAGAGAAATCAGATTACGATTGAGAAACCGTTCAAACATGATTGAATGCCAGAGCAGACGAGTTAGATCGATTCGCCTAACTTCTGCTCTTTTGTCTTATTGTCTTTTTTTTTGCTTAATCCGAATGACAATAGATCCATTGAGAGATGAAATTCAACTGAAATCTCGGATACATTAAATGAAGTACCGTGTCTGCTCGTAGAATGCTTCCCAATATCCATTGTCTTTTTTTTAAAAATAATTTTACATAGAATAGAATACTTAGAGCATTGCAGTGCAGTACCGGTCCTTTTGCCCTTGGAGTTGCTCCGACTTACAGAAACCAATCTGAAGTCTGTCTAACCTAAACTAGCCTATTCTCGTCCATACACCTATCCAATGACCATTTAAATGTCTTTAATGTTAGCTTGTCGAGTCCTGTGACAGGCAATGCGTTCCACGCCACTTCGACTCTCTGACAAAGCAAACTATCTCTGATATCTGTCCTCCATCTATCAACCCTCAATGTAATGATATGTCCACCCCTGCGGGACATCGCCATCTGAGGAAAAACATGTTTACACTTTCCAAAATGTCTAACCCTCTGATTATTTCGATTAGAAACTCGACCATGTGGATACATTTGTCCAAAATGTCTGTAACAACCCTCTGAAGAGTAACTAACCCAGACCCATTTCTTCCTGCCTAATGCAACTAAAACGGTGCAAATTGTAGTATAGCCAATTCACCTAACCTGTACGCATTTGGACTGTGAGAAGAAGACAGAGCACCCGAAAGAACTCCATGCAGCCACAAAGAGAACAGACAAATGCCACAAAGACAGTCATTCGAGGCTGGAATTGAACCTTGATCCCAGGCACTATGAGATAGCAGTGCTAACCACTGAGCCACCACGCAACCATGCCTCAATTAAGTTACCTCTTAATCTTCTTCTCAATGACCAAAACAGCCCAAGTCCACTAGTCATTCCTTGTAAGATATTCCCTCCCTACCATACATCATCCTAGTCAATTTCCTTTGAACCCTTTCTAAATGTTCCACATAATTCCTATAATGAACTGACACGAATTGTATGCAATTCTCCAAATGTGGCAGCACCAGAGTTTTGTACAGCTACAGCATGATCTCATTGTTTCAAAACTCAATCCCTCTATCAATAAAAACAAGCAAACCTATCAACTAGTTGGCAACTTCAGCGATCTATATACTTGGACACTGATATATCTCTGCTCATCTATACTGCCAAAACTCTTACCATTAGCATTCATGTTATTCCTTAACAAGTGAATCACCTCTCACTTTTCCACACTAAACTCAATTTGCCACGCCTCAACCCAGCTCTTCAGTTTATCTTTGTCTCTCTTTAACCTACAAAATCCTTCATCTCTACCCACAACACTACCAACTTAGTGCTCATCCAGTTCATTTTTGAAACTGACAAACAACAGTCGACACAAACCCGATTCATGAAGTACCCCGGTCGTAACTGAAATCCAGGATGAATACTTCCCATCGACCACCACATTCTGTCGTCTTTCAGCTCCCCGGGCTCTGCTCCAAATGCTAAATCATGCTCTGTCCCTGCGTCCGTGTTTTTTGTCCAATAGCCTATCGTGAGGATCCTCACCAAATGCCTTACTGCATTCCATAAACACCACAACAACCGCATTACCCTCATTCAACTGTTTGGTCACATTCTCAAAAAAAATCCATAAGATTTGTGCAGCACGGCATACCCTACACAAAACCGTGTTGACTATCCTTAATTAACTTATTCCTTTGTAGATGATTATTCTTTTCTTATAACCCTTTCCAATACTTTATCCGCAACCGATGTAAGGATTACATGTCTCTGTTTGTTTTGAGTCATTATTGATTTTTTTTCTGCCATCAAACACCAAAAAGGCGATGCACTCAATTATTTATGATAATTCTTCTCTGAGAGCAGCAACCCAATGTACGTTCCATCTGTGTTCACGGAGGTACATAATGAATGTTGTGATTACCAATAGAAGTTTCATAAGTCTGGATCATGTTGACATATAGAGGGAAGATGCGTTGGGCAGGCTAGAATTTATTAATGTGGACTGACGTCAGTGGTGGGAAAGTTGCTGGAGAAAGTACTGAGGGATAACATTTATTTATACTTGAAAAGAATGGGCAACATTGTTTTGTGCGGGAGAAATTGTGCCTTACCAACTTAATAGAGTTATTTGAGGAAGTGATCAAGTCGATAAACGAAGGAAAGACTCTAGATGTCATATACATTGACTTTTGTAAGGCGTTTGATAACGTTCCCCATGATATACTAATAGAGAAAGTGAAGTCGCATGATGTGCAGGGTATTCTACCTAGATGGATAATGAACTGATTGAGCAACAAGAGACAGAGTAGTAGTTGAAGTGAGTTTCTCAAAATGGAGAAAGTTGACAAGCGGTGTTCCACAAGGATCAGTACTGGGGCTATTGTTGCTTGTGACATACATAATTGATCTGAAAGTGGGAGGCTGACTATATGATCAGCACGTTTGTAGATGACACGTAGATGAGAGCAATAGCAGAAAGCGAAGGGGACTGTCCAGGAAAAATGTTGCTAGACTGGAGTGTTGCGTAGCGAATTGGCAGATGGAGTTCAATCCAGGCAAATGTGAGGTGAATATTTTGGGAAGCTAAATTCGAAAGCAAATTATAAAGTAAAAAGAAGAGCTTTGCGAAACGTTGATGAGCAGAGACGTCTGGGATTCAAGTCCATTGTTCCCTGAAGGTTGATGCACAGGTGGATAGAGTGGTCAAGAAGGCTTATAGTACGCTTGCCTGTATTGGACGGAATACTAAGCATAACAGCTGGCAAGGCATCTTAAAATTATACACCACATTGGTTTGGCCGCATGTAGAATATTGTGTACGGTTCTGGTCGCCACAGTACCAACGGGATATGAACACTTTGTAGAGGGTGCAGAGTAGTTTTATGAGGATGTTGTCTGGTATTGAAGATGTTAGCTATGAGAAAGGTTTTTTTTCAAAAGAAAAAGGAAAATTGAAGCCGGACATGGTTGAAGTCTAGAAGATCATGAAGGATAAAGACAAGGTAAATAGAGGTAGGGTTTTTCCTAGGGTGAAGGCTTCAATAACGAGAAGTCATGCTTTCAAGGTGTCAGGTGAAAAATTTAAAGGGTATACACGCAGCAATTACTTTGCAGAGAGGGGACGGTAAGTGCCTTAAACACGTTGCCAACAGAGGTAGTAGAGGGACAGATGCATGCATAGGTGGGGAACAGAGGGATACAGATGCTTAGGAATTGGGCAATGAGTATTAACAGTGGATTTGGATTGGAAAATACTTGGACGGTGAAAGGGTCTGTTCCTGGGTTGTAAATTTTCTTTTTTGTTTTTATTTTAGTTTTTTTTGTACAGATTCGATGATGGGTTTACTGTAAGAATTTCTTTTTGACTTTCTTTTTGAATATATGTTGTAAGGCAATTGTGCGAGTAGTCTTCCAGAACCAAGACAGTAACGAGATTTGAAGGAGTTTTTTTTTTGTCCCGCAATCACAGATCAGATTATTCAATATTTCCATTTAGGTTTGAACAGAATCTGTGTGAAATCAACGTAATTGAAACTGTCACTGTATGTCCACTGGATGCTTCTCTCTCTACTTTTCATCCTTCATGAGAGTAGGACGGGTGAAGATCGATGGCTCAATTTTTCTGTTTCCCACTATGTGTGTTAATGAGATGTCAGCATATGTGAACAGTTAATTAGCAAAATGTACTGTCTCTATTATTTTGGTAAATTTTCCAACAAAATTATATTATTCTAAATCACGCATTCGTTGACTGGATTTTAACTACAAAAAGTAGTTAAGTGGCATTTTGCTCATTTTTAATATGAACAGTCAAAATGCACCTGGAATTAACAGTTCATGTTTGGCTTTAAAGTAAGAAACGTTAATTTTTAAGTCAGTTCCGAAAATAATTTGAGCGTTTGTCGTCTCTTCCTTCATGAATGCGGGTCATTGTTTTGGGATAAAAAAAAACTTTAACATCACATTTGGTTATAACTGTTGTACTCAAAGGCAGTGCGTGGCACGTGTTATTATGATTTCTTTTGGTTGTTGAACTAGCTTGGTTTAAATAGGCTCTGCCTTGTTTCGTAATGGATCTTTCAGTCACTAACAGTTTCCTGGAGGAGGAAGAGGTCATTGCCTGGTTGTTATAGGTCGTGAGCAACTTTTGAGTTGGCAAAGCAGCTGGAATTGGGTTGTCTTTGTCCATGCAAAAATTGGAGGCAATTGTCGAAATAGTTCAGAAATTTATGATTACGCGGAATGTCATCACAATCTTTGACAATGTCTAAAACTCAATTACAAATGCAGTAGTTTAGGCGTGTGTAGGAAAACAAACAGTATGAATTACGATTAAAGGCAGTGGAGAAAGGACAGATGACGAAGTCTTCCGCAGAATGACACAGACAAAGAAATAGAATAAATGCAAAAAGAGCAAGCAGAGAGAAGACAGAGAGTCTGAATTATTGAAGGTTTCCTTTAGACAGGAAGATCGACTTAAAAGTGTGCAGGTAAAAATGGAAGGTCGGCTTATCGAGCAGGGTAGTGACACAGAGCAATCCTCTTGTAGCTTAAGGTTTGAGTGCGGGGATTTGTTGTTGCAAGGTGGGTGATCTCTTTACATGTGTTCAAAAGCAGCCGAAATTCGACGAGAATATTGTAGAAGTCAATCTTCATTTCATTTGAGAAACTGTACAAATAAATGAAATAGCCGATGACTAGGTGGGTATTGTTGATTCAAACAAATTTAGAATTTTGAGCTAGTGAGACATTTGAAATGGTTATCACAGAAGGTATCTCAGGAGTATAATGAGATGAAAAACCCCATCTTATGGGCATAAGAGCTAGCACCAGTATCGTACGGGCAACCTCGCATGAATCGAAAAACTGACCCTGACTTTGACAGGATCAAAGTAATAGTAACAAATTAACTATGTGGTCCAAATTAAATCAAACGTATGGCCCTCTAACATAAATTATTATTTTGGACGAGTTCAAAAGTTTACCTCCTGCAATGGTGATAAATCATGTAGGAGAGCAGAGATTTGACATTCCAAGGTTAAAAGTGGAAATGGAAGACGATTCTGAATTGTTTCACGTATCAAAGTTTAGCTTCCAACATAATTTTCATAAAGTGAGGGATAGAAATTGTGGAAAGCAGAAATACTTAGTTGACAAAGGAAAAGTCGATGATGTTGAAAATAATAAAGATAATGCGATACCAAGTTTCAATGAAGTCAAAGTTGGAGAAAGAGAAATAAAGTAGTAATAAAATTGGCCACATGAAGTCAAATTATTGATGGTTGATTCAGAGCACTGAGAAGATAGATGTTGGAAACGTCATAAGCCACCTAATTTTGTTGATGTGTTAAAGGAAAGTAGATTGGATGCAATAGCAGAAGCTGCCAAGACTCCTTGAGCAAGTTACTTGTGATGGTAAGATTTGCTCATATATTCCAGAGGCAACAGTTATATAAATTACAATTTCAAGATCCACATGATGATGTGAATCATTGACGGAGGTAAGTAATGAGGTGGACAATTCAGCAAAAGTATGTGGAATCCTTGGTGAAAACAGCAGTTTACCATGATGTAAAGTGAGGTTGATGTGAGTGGTGAAAAGTGGAGAAGTGGTAGTAAGATTACTGGAGAAACTCTTGGCAGTAGAATAAAATTTATTCTTGCAAATGATATAGCTGGAATTCAATTGGAAGTAACGCATGCTGAGGTTGAAAAAGAAAGTGGAAAATTAGGCAAGAGAGATGTTCCAGGACATACATCTTGGTACTTTTCCTGAGTGTGTGATAACAAGATTGGAAAACAGTATATTGAAGCAGGAGAAGAAATCAAAGAAAAAAGATAAAGAAGGAGACACACACATATCAGATAGGATGTTGGATGAAATAGTTGAGAGGAAAAAAAACAAGAGTAAGGGGAAGACCACGTGGTCATTTTAGGTTCAGAGAGAGTAACTAACTTACAACAGAAGGATGAAAAAAAATGGAATCACAAATCATGCTGGGAAGAATACGGTGAGTATATCCCAGATTGCTACTATCATAAAAAATAACGAAATCTTGATGAGCAAGTGGAAACTATCACAACTTTAGAGGAATGATGAACAGGGAAGCTCATCTAGTGAAACAACAGATGGATTGTGAAAGTAAGGTGACGTGGGAAGCACGTTAATAACAAAACGAGGTTAAACCCAAGACAAAATCCAAAGACATTTTTCTTGGCCTGGAGTTCATAAAAACGTATTTGAATGTTGTGGGATATGTCAGGTCCACCAGATAACTGGAACATACTTAACTAGTGTCTTTCAGAATCCAGCTGTCGTTTCACTAGATGAGCTTCCCTGTTCATCATTCCTCTGAAGTTGTGATAGTTTCCACTTGCTCATCAAGATTTCGTTATTTTTTATGATAGTAGCAATCTGGGATATACTCAACGTATTCTTCCCAGCATGACTTGTGATTCCATTTTCTTTCATCCTTCTGTTGTAAGTTAGTTACTCTCTCTGAACCTAAAATGACCACGTGGTCTTCCCCTTACTGTTTTTTCCTCTCAACCATTTCATCCAACATCCTATCTGATATGTGTGTGTCTCCTTCTTTATCTTTTTTCTTGAGAAATCTTTGAGGGTCTTTGTATAAGTATCTTAATTGATTGCATAGAGCAACTATCTTCATAAAACAAGTGAGAATCAGTATTCCTTGCCAATAATAGATTGTCAACTGGATTTCCCGAGATTATTCCGTTATGCAGTATCACAGCTGGAAGATTGCAAAAAAAGAACTTAACACAGTTTTTCACTTGATGCTGACGGCGTCAGAGATACATTCGGGTCATGGGTCAATATATATATCAAAATTGTTCAAGGATCTTATGGATAGCTTAGGAATAAAACAACTCAAATCCACTGTGTATGATCCAGAATCGCAAGAAGAAATGAAACTTTGGAGTCAAACTTTAAAAGTCCCATCAAATCTACAGTTTGCATTCAAGGCTATCCAAGTGATTGAAATAAATTAACTCATTATATACTCTTTGTAGTTGCGGAACTACCAAGCCAAATTAACAAATTCACAGGATTAGATTTTCATTTAGAGCATGAATTTAGAAGACCACTGAAATCATTTCACGAGAAATTAATGGATCAGTGTTCAGAGATCACTTCATTGGGCTAGATGTCAAACATAAAGTAACGATTAAAAGTCAGTGGGTAGATTGGCTAGAACACCGTAAGAGGAAAGTCACCATGTGAGGAAATATGTAGCAGTCAAGAAATGAAGCATTCACAATATTGCTCATGAAAGTTAAATGTTAGTCTTAATTCCAGTGTTTGGCAAACCCTTAAAAGCTACCTCTTGTCAAGCTTTCCAACGGAAAGGAAATTAAGTATCGGTAATTATCTGAATAGAACGCCAGACGTGAAAATATCTCATACAGTGTGACATATGAATGTTCTCAAAAATGTTTCAGTATCGATCAAAAGGAGAACGTCTTACTGTTTATAACAGACAGTGACGAACCATATTCAGCGGATAATAAATTAACTTGGACAAAGAGGAATTTCTCAAAATGAGAATAAATTATTGAGTTGCCTTCCAGCGGTAAATCAATGTTAACTGCAATTTTTGTCACAAGTACATGAGGAGAAATGTAGAAAAAAACATTAAATACACTTCTCTCATTTTACATGATGCTGATATAAGAAATGCTTTTCCACGAATGACACCCTTAACCAAGATCATATGCTACCCATGATTATGTGAACTGTTGCAATGTCAGAACATTTGCAAATATTGATTTGTATGCTCTTCGGCGTTTGTAAGACGATACTAATACTAGGGGCTCTGCAATATTTGTTTCATAGAGGTACCTTTATCTGAGAGAATAATGGCAATTCTGAAATTCGTGATACAGAATGGATGGTGCAAAGTAAAAGTTATAGCATTTGATGTGGAAATGTGCTATTCACGTTTCAAAGAAACACAAAAAAAACTTTATTACGCAATTGTGTGATGTACATTGACAATGCTTTTTTAGGCACGTATGAAAAGAAGATCTGAAGCATCTATTGAGGTTGTGCGATCGAATTTGAAAGATTTGCTTGGTGATAAACCTGGTTCAGAATGAGATTGCAAAGGCTCATGAAAATGGACAGATGGTCACAGGACATGCGAAAACATATATTATTGTCGATTTTCCATGTCATCAACAAAACGACCAGAATTAAGATTCCTAGAATTAGTGAGTTGCATCAGAATTTCAAACGGAAGATCAGCAATGTCTTGCTCCACTCTCTGAATTTCTGAAAACGTTCAGAGAGTTTCAATGGATGGCAGGCTGCCAGAATGCATTTCACAGCCTAAACGATGTATTAACCACTGCCCCGCTGTGAACCACGCATAATTACGCAAAAGCAATTCAAGGTAGCTTTCAAAAAGTGTAATGACAGTATCGAAGTAACTCTCTTAAAAAGAAAACACAAGGAGTAAAAGATCAAGTCGACAGTGATCCAGAAAATTAAATAAACCGTACTTTTAAAATCCCATGATTGAGAAAGAATCCTCGGGATTCGTATTGGCTTTACAACTATTCAAAATGTGTGTTGGCAGCAATATTTATGAGGTAATGGCACATATTGTTCTTAACTCCTCAAAGTTTCTCGTAAAATGTATGGAACAAATATTACATTACTCAACGAAGCTTATTATTGCAGCCATTGATTTCATGTTGAAAACCGATATAACGTTTCAGAACGAGTTATTTTGTGATTCTGATGAAGAAAAATGAACACAAACGATTGCACGAGTCAACAGACTAAAAATGCTTTTGAGAGTACTTATATGCTTTTATTCAAAGTAACGTACGTGAATTGTAGTGGGTGAATAGAATATGGCAAAGAGTTTCTTTTTCAAATGTGAATCCATTTTTGTATATATCTAGTTCATTTTTATATAGGCTGGTATTTCAGTGTTGTGACTTGAATAAGTTATTTTGTTGTTGTTTACGAAGAAGGCGGTACAACAGAGGCATCAAGCAGTCTATCAGAGTAACCAGAAGAATTTCTTTTTTCATTTTGAAAACAGTGGCCAACCCCTGAATGTCTGTGACCTTATCTCACAGATTAGAAGTTCTGAATTTTTGGCTTTAGATTTACACAGTATTTAATCGTTTCTCAACAGAGTTGTAAAATTAATTGAATGTCTCCTAATTTTTACTGTCCATGAACTGACATTTAATTTTGTTTTCCCCCTCTGGTTGGGAGAACTACATACGAGAATTCGTGTCTGCCACTTCGTCTTCTTGCCAAGGGGTGTGTCTATACGATGGCAGCCGTTTCTACGACAAATTCTCTGCTAAGTGTTCCAGCATTTTACGTCCTTCATTCTTTGATTGTCTGGAATCTCCAATGCTTAAATACATGATGTTTTGGTTAATGTCGAATAATTTGACAGTCGCACTGCATTTGGAGCAGTCTTTTCACATTTGCCTTTAAACATAGGTAAAGAAAGGAATGTTTTGGTTACTTGAATAAAATATTTGGAGAAGGCCTGGTCTGGCAAATAAAACGATGTCTTGTTTATGTAAATATAGTAAAGAAGAGTCTGACATCAGAAATGATAGCTGTTTCCTCTCTTGTTCACTAATGAGTGTAGCATTTGTTACGTTAAATGCTAACTTTATGACGAAGCATAACAGCTCCAGATCTCGAATCAGCACATCCGCTCTCGTGCCTCTATTTTCTTTTCTTTGTTTTTTTATTCTCACGTGTTCATGTATTGTACATCTGGTCCACTGTTAACAGCTCGAATCACATTGCAGTGCCATCTTACCCTGGTACAGACTCTTGGAGGCGGTAACTGACCCTGTGCACATTTGCATCATCCAAGCACAGGCATGATTCAGCCCATTACAGTGTCGATTGACCACAGTGTGTTACGAATGAACTCTTATTACATTTCCAGCGCAAATGCAGCATTCATAAACGTCATTTTTTAGATCAGTGCTGACAATATTGGCAATGTTCTCTGGGGTTGAAAGACTGGGCCTGAGAATCGGGGACGTTGTCACTGGTTGGCTCCGGAGTCAGCAGCTTTGAAGAGGTGTTGGAAATGAAACCAATTTGGTAGGTCAAACTCAGCCATCTACGATGTGGTGTTGGAGAAGAAACAACCTGGAAAAAAAATGCCAAGCTAGTGGCGACATTGAAGTTGCTTAGTTCGAATGCAAATATTGGAGAGGCAGTGATGATTCTGAACCGACTCACGATTCCACTAGGAGGCAAGTGAATGTATGTGTGTTGCCATGTAAGTGATATCTTTTCGTTTATGTGTATTTTGAGATTTTTTTAAACTGGCGCCAGATCTCAGTTAAGAATGAAATCTTTTCTCCCAAGAAATGTATTCATTAATTTATTCGTTCATTGACATTGCACTGGCTTCTTTGTCATTAACAATTTTAATAATCAAGGAGACACAATGAAAGATGCTGCTGAAACCTTTACAGCGGCGTTGCAATGTGAAAATGTGACTTTATAAATTGTATTCCACCAATTTTCAACAACACCAATATTTGCGGTTAAACTCACAAAAATGTGAGGCAGAAATGACACACCAAAAAAGAATCAATGATAACAAGGCAAATCGCGCTGAAGCCATTCTAGAAGACATGAGCACAAATGTCCATCTTTATTTGTTTGTAGGACTTGCGAAAGGCATGCCATCAAGATTTCACCTCAGAAAGTGAATTTGCAGGAAATTCCTTCACCATATTTGATCACGTACTATTACAAATAAATTGAAAATATTTTATTTACTTTGTTTTTTTCTGAAAGGTCATTGTGGTATTCTATCATCGATACTCGCTCAGTCCTTGATTACCCAACCTTCTGAAAAAGACTGAATGCGTTCATGCTCTCCGTGCCTTTCATGATCTTATGCTCCTCTATCAGATCTCGTCCCATTCTCCTATGTTCAAAAGAAAAAAAAAACAAGTCTTAGCATTTCTAATCTCTCCCTGAATTTACACCCTTGTAAATTTCCATTGAAATTGTTTTCCAGTTCAATAACATCGTTCTGACAGCAATTTGACCAAAATAAAAATGATGTTCCCAGTGCTATCCCACCAATGCCTTGTACAACTGCAAGAGAAGTTTCTGACATTTATACGTAATGCTCTTAATGATGAAGGCCAAAGTGTGAAAAGACCACTTCACCGCCCTGTCTATTCGTAACTCTACTTTCTGGGAACTGTGCAACTGAACTCAAGGTCTCTCTGTTTATTGCACTCCAAAGGCAATACCATTCACCATGAAACTCCTGTCTTGATTTAACTTTCTAAAATGCAAGACCTCAACACTCCATTTGTCGTTTCAATTTACATTTGCCCAAAGTCCTGCTGTAATTTTTGATAACTATTCTCACTGTCCAGAATCCCGCTTCCATTTTAACCATCATCAGGCCAATTGAGCACCCAATTTGCAGTTTTGCGAATTCTGTACAATCTAATCTGCCAGTGCACCTCCCATGTGAAACCTTTTTAAAAGTCTTACTGAAATCCACATAGACTAAATTTATTGTCCTGATCTCATCAGCCTTGTTGATCCCTTTACCAAAGAACTTTAAGTAATTTCTGAGGCATGATGTGGCGCACAGAAAGCCATGCTGACAATTCCTATTCAAACCCCGTCTTTCCAAATACATGTATATCTTATCTCTCAGATTCTTCTCAAGTAGCGAAACTCTCACAGATGTTGGATTTACTAATCTATATTTCCCAGGTTTTCTTTTCCAGCACTTCTTGAATAATGGCTAAAAGGTGCACGATCTGCCAGTTTTCCAGGACATCACCTGTGTTGATATTGATGGAAATAAATAAGCTGTGGCCCCCATAATTTCTTCTCTCACCACTTTCAGTGTCTTTGGATATTTCTGTTCAGTACCAGGAGACTTGTTCCAACTTCACCCATGCTAATATGTCCGACACCTCCTGTAGTCTGTTATAGAATGTCGCCAAGATATCAACAATAACTTCCAAAGTTCACAAATTTCATGTCTTTGTCCACGGGAAAAGTAGGGGAGAAGTATTTCTTTCTTATGTCAGCAATGTCCTGCGGTACTACACATGCATTTCCGTTTTGTTTCTTGAGACGACCTATTCTCTACATAGCGATTCTTCATATTTTATTTAACATATGTTAAGATTCTCCTTGGTTTTACCCGAACATTCTCAGTCAAGTTAATCTCGTACGACATTTTGGTCCTTCTTATTTCCTTATTCAGGAAACTCCTATATCCCATGATATACCTTCAGGATTCCCTTGAGGCCAGCTGCTGTGTGTGAGCTATGGTTCAATTTTGTTTTGTCTGCTCAAGCCTCAGTATTTCTTATTGTACCAGGTTCATATTCCTGCCGAAATTACACTTTCCCCTGACGGAAACATATACAAATTGACCTCTAGCTATCTCACTCCAAATGACGTCCCACTCGCTGTATGTCCATTTGTCTGCAAACAAATGACTCCAAACAATTTCTGCAAGCTCCCGTATAATTCCTTCAAAATTTGCAATGCCCGAAATTAAGTCTTGAACCTGGGAATAGACTTTTCCCTTTCTCTAACTACTTTAAAATTGATGTACCTATGATCATTGGTATCAAACACGCCCCCACCCCGCCCCCTAACTGTCAAGGTAGTCAACTGTCCTGCTCTATTTCTAAAAAGTAGGTCGGGTATTGCCACTTTACATTTAGGAACGTCTGTATACTGCTTTAGGAAACCTTCTGTACACACTTAACAAATTCCACACCATGTCAGTCTTAGCGGTACGGCAATCCCAGTATATGTCAGGAAAATTAAAATCTCACTAGTATGTCAAACCTATTGCTTCTGAAGTGATCCACAATCTCATTGCATACTTGTTCCACTAATTCCAGTTGATCATTTGGGGGCCGATAGGACGACCCCAATAAAACCATTATTCTCCAACCATTTCGTCCTTCGACCCACAGAGACTCATTGAATGAAACCGAATTTAAATCTAAATGCATGGCACAAGTTGCTCCATGCCAAATCACAGTCTGATGGCTATGAACAAAAAGATTCTGTCGATCTTGTGATGTCTTGAAATGCTTATCCATTTCAAAGTGTATGCTCATTCAGTGCTTAAAATCATAATCCTTTAAATAAGTTTCTGTCACTCAAAGGAAAACGTTTGGTAAATATTCGAACCTAAACACTGTCTTTGGAATAACAACTTTAGCAGTATCTAGGATGAAGTGCAGATGCTGTTGATCAGAGTCAAAAAGTGTGACACTGTCAAATCGCGGCCAATCAGGCAAAATCCGAGGAGAAGTAGAGTCTATACTTGGGGCATAATATCTTCATTAGTAACATGGGAGGAGCGCAAGGGGGCTAAGAGATAAATGGGAAGTGTTGGGACTGGGGAAAGAAAGCTAGAAATATGAAAGGTAGACGAAGTGATGATGATGCTTGGACTGGAGTTTGGAGTAGATACGTGGGAAGGATGATGGGCAGATTTGATATTTCATGAGCGCAGTGTCGAGTTGGAGGGTTGACTCTGAGATGATAGGGAGGTAAGGGAGATGAGGAAGTGCGTCAAATAGATATTAATTCCATGTTCTCGAAGGCAGAAGATGAGGAGTACTTCCTCCATTCGTCTAGTGGCGACGGTTTGACGGTGCAGGACGTCCAAGACTTCCATGTACTTGGTGCTGTGGGATGAGGAGTTTAAGTGGTCGGCTACAGTTTGTTGGGACTGTTTACTTTGTGTTTACTGGAGATATTTTCTGAAACGATCCGAAAGTTGGCATTCTATATTCCTAAAGTTGAGGAGGCCACTTCAAGAGCAAAAGATACAGTAGTTGGGGTCCCAGGATGTGCAGGAAACTCTCTGATGTATGTGGACGGATCCATTAGTGTCGTGGAAGAATGTGAGGCAGGAGGAACTGAGAACGTCCAAACACAATGTCGATTCCACCAGTTTCCTCATCTCTCCTCCGCCAATGTTATTTGAGATCCAACTTTCCAACTTTCCAACTTGGCACTCCCCTCTTTAACTGTCCTACCTCTCCATCATCCTTCCCAACGAACTGCTCCCCCTCCATCTCAAACGATCAACCCCAACCTTCATTTACATATCAGACTCCGAGCAACCTTCTGCAATCCAACCTAACCCCCATTTATCTGTCAGCCCCCATTCTTTCCTCAGGCATTCCTCCTGAAAATCATATTCTCAAACTGTCATCTATTCTGCTCATCAGATACTGGCCGACCAGCTGTGCTTTTTCCAAAGTGACACGTTTTGAGCCGTATCTAGATTGCTCCATGTGTTAATTTATTTACACAAGTGGAATTGGTGTTGACATTCCTAAGCTCCCTGAATATTTCCTTTGCAACTGGACATATATTGAACTAACATATTTTTCGAAAGTTGATGTTGAAATTGCAGAAATATCTTCACAGATTTTACCCATTTTTAATGTTGAAAAAATTTGGAAAACTCAACTTCTTAAACTTCTTTGATCCAAACCCGGAATTGTATTTGCAACAAGCATAGAGAATTCTAAAAAAAAAGTTTCAATGCAAAATAATTTTGTTTTCAAATGAATTTTGTACTTCCTCAATGTAAGAAAATGAATTCAAAGCGTTTGTTTAATTTATTTTGATTTTAAAAGTTATTACATATTATGATAAAAATACATTTCAATTAACGTTTCTCCAATCAAAATGCTGAAAGATTCGGAAATTCACACATTTTGGGAAAATTTCCAAAAAACACACGGAAAATGTTTAGTCTTATTAATAAAATTTTACATTAAGCAGCTTTAGATGCATGTCTTTAAAATGTACAATAACTGATGTTTACATAGTGAGCAAACTACCAATACTCCAGTGTTTTAAATTAGTTTCAAATGATTTCAAGCGTTTTCACAAATATTTCAGCAGAAAGAATGGAAACAAAAATCTATTACGGTGAGTAGCAATCCTGTTTTATTCAGTTTATGTTCAGAATTTCGAACAAAAACAATTGCATTGTTTATCAAACTATCAGCTGTGAAATGCCAAAGTTCACTATGATTTTGAATGAAAGTTTGTTGCTTTTAACAGAGAAGCAAAACCAAACATGATTACAATGGAATAAATCTATCCTCTCGAACGGGAGGCTCACATATGACCATAACATCAGTTTCAGTTCTTTAGAACTTGTGTCAATACATAATGCATATTAAATGTTTGTGGAGTACGTAATTATGTTTTTTATTTGTTGTTGTTTCTTTTACTTTTACAAAAAATGTCACCGGGGTAAGATTTTGGGTAATGTTCTTAATGCGAACAAAAATATTTAGGAGAACATTAGAACTGCAGATGCTGGGGATCAGAGTAGAGAGGGGATTGCTGGGAAAGCGCAGCAGGACTGGCCGCCTCAGTGTAGAAGGAAAATCGAAGTTTTGGGCATTAGCCTTTCATCAGGAATGAGGTTTGTGGGCCAGAGCTGAGAAATAAATGGTAGGCTAGTGAGGTTGGGGGAAAGGTAGCTGAGAAAACGATAGGTGGATGAAGGTGAGGGAGAAGGTGATAGGGCATAGGTGGGAGTGATAGACATGTCCGGAGGGTGATGTCGAATACGAGATTTGTGTTCTGGGATAATGGCAGTGGAGGAGAAAGGAGGAAACTGTTGCAATTCACACTTTATTCTGTGTGGATGTAAGGTTCCACGGTGGAATATGAGGAGTTTATCCTCCAGTTATTTGGAGGCAACGGTTTGGCAGTGGAGGAGGCCCAGACCCTCCATGTCCTTCATGTGGTGGCAGAGGGAGGTTCAAAGTGTTCAGTCACAGGGCGGTGTGTTGGTGGATGCACGTGTCACACAGTTGTTCTCTGATTTGTTGCACAAGAAGGTCTCCTGTCTCTCTGAGATAGAGAATACCACACAGTGTGCAATGGATGCAGTAAATGACATTGGCAGAAATACAGGTAAGCCTTTGTTGGTAGTGGATGGATCCCTTGGAACGTTGGAAGGAGGCGACGGGAGTGGTTTGAGTACAGACTTTGCCCTTCCTGAGGTGGCAGTGAAAGGTGCCTAAAGTGGAGTGTGAGTTGGTGGAGTGTAGGGAAATTTACCTGACGAGGGATTCACAGAGGGAATGGTCTTATGGGAACGCGGATAGGGGTAGGGACACAAATATATATTTGTTGGTGGAAATGGTGGAGGGTGATATGCGGAAGTTGGGTGGAGTTAAATGTGAAGACGAGGGCGTTTGTGCCATTGTTGCATTAGGAAGTGTGGTGGTACTTGAAGTTGTGGAGTCTCACTTCAGGGCATTGTCAACAATTTGCGAAGGGAACTTGAGACCATGGAAGAAGGAGGCCAACTGGGACATTGGTCACTTTGGGAATAGGAGTGGCGGAAGCAAAGGTATTGGGATAAGGGACAGCGTTTTTACAGGACGTAGATTGGGGAGTCGAGTAGTCTATCTCGCTGTGAAAGTCAATTTCTGTGGTTAGTCAGTCGCCAAAGAAAGTGATGTAGAGTTCCAGAATGAGGAGGAAATTATCTGAGACAGTCCAGATGGATTTGAGGTTGAACGTTGTTGGTAAAGTTGCTGAATTTTTCAACCTCCGAATGCGAACACGATGCGGCACGGATATTGTCATCAATGTAATGGAGGAACAGGTGTGGTAGTGCTAGTGCACCTGCAAAATATTGACGGTTCCATGTAGCTGACAAACTGGCATAGCTCAGTCCCATGCGGGTGTCCATGGCTACACCTTTGGTTTGTAACAAGTGTGAGGATTGTAAGGAGAGGTTTTTGAGCGTAAGGACCAGCTCAGCCAGGCAGATGAGGGTGTTGGTGGAAGCATACTGTTTGGGATGAAATGAGAGCATGAAACAGAAGACTTGAAGATCTTCATCCTGGCGGATTGATGCATAAAAGGACTGGATGTCCATGGTGAAGATGAGGCATTGGGGGCCAGGGAAATAAAATTCTAAGAGGAGGGGAAGGGTATGAGTGGTGTTAAGCAGTGGGGGTATGTGGTCTAAGGTGGGCAAGATAGTGTTGAGGTCGGAACAGTTGAGTTCAGTGGGACAAGTGCAGCCTGAGTGAATTGGTCAACCGAGGCAGTCAGATTTGTGAATCTTCGGTCGGAAGTCCAATCCGGCAGAGTGGGGTTCATGGAAAATGCAGTTGGAAGTTGTAGATGGGAGATCCCCGAGGTGTTGAGAGTGTGGGTGGGCTGGCAGAGGGTGGATTGGTGTTGGGGAGTGAGGTCGTGATCACGGCTGCAAATACAGGAGGTGTTACGATTTGGCCCGTGGCTTCAGTTGTGCAGACGTCGGTCTTGCCACACTACTACTCCACCATCCTTGTCTGCAGATTTGATGGTGTGGTCGGGGTTGTAATGGAGAGGGTGTCAGGCTGCGCGTTCTGAAAGTGGGAGGTCGCAGTGGGTGAGTGTACTAGAGAAGTTGAGACAGTGGATGTCATGGCTGCAGGTTGAAATGATTATTTCAACGATAGGTTACAGGATAGCACGCTGTGTCCAGTAGGATGGGCATGTTGTAGGCGAGAAAAGGTATCCATTCCGTAGGCGCATGCCGTGGTTAAAAAAGGAACATTCACGTTCGCAGCCGTTGTCTAAGTCATTAATCTGGGAGCGTAGAGGTATTAAGATCAGACCTTGCTGAGGAGTAAACGTTTGTCCTCAGTGAAGGCAGAGCTGGGGGAATTGTGAACACACGAAAGGGGTCGGAGCTCATACCGAAGTGGGGCTGGAGCTGGAGGCAGAGACAGTTGTTTGAGTGGACTTTCTTATAGGATCACGCATGATGTTAACAGTGAACGTCTCTATCACAAATAGGGTGTTTGGTTCTTGGCGGGTAACTTCACTGGTGGTGGAAATAACGTCGGCGTGAGATGCTTCTGTGTCGAGGGGAAAAGTGTCTTTCCATGCAGAGGTGGCTGACATAGTGGCTACTGCAGGGGCGGGAATTACGCATTGCGTCTGTTCTGTAGGCAATAAATCTAATTGAGGCAGTTGATCTTGCGGAGGTCGGGATGGCAGTGGTCTTCTTGGCAGTTCCGGACGTATTTGGGTGGGTGGCGGTCGCGGAGGTGGTGTGGTTGGCAGTGGCTGCAGTCCGTGCGACGGCGCTGGGGACGGATGTGACGTCATGGCTCGCCCTGACGTTCAGGGAAGGAGAGACCGCGTAGCTAATGGCTCTGGATCTTTCAAGAGGCCAGGAGAAGGTTCCAGATGTTTCAAGGAAACATGTATATTGAAGGAAGTTCATAAACGTTTGTTCAACTTCAGTTCTTTTATATCCAATGTAGCAGAGAATAACCGTTTGTTGAGCGCACGAAACCTTCTGAGAATGTTGAGGCCCGTTTCGTCTGTGAATGTGAGGCTCTGGGCTGGGCCAGGACAGACTGCAGGTGGTGTAAATGGTGGCGCATGGCTGATTTTGTGGAGCGGAGTATGCAGAAAGAGAATTATTGTTGAATATTTCTGCTCTGTTGTGTGTACTGGGTACCCTGTTCTTATTCAAATTGTGATGGTCTGAACACAATCATCTGCAAGCATTCTGTATTCTGAAAATTCGTCCTTTTGCAATGTTTCTCTGGAGCATAAATATTCGAATGACTCCACCAAATCTATTCTAAATATTACTTTCTCTGTAGTACATTTTGGCTAAGCTTTTCCAATGGGCGCTTATGAAGACTACAGGCAGCATACATGCAAGTTACACACCAATATGTTCAGATGGAGGAGTCCCGGAAAAGTAAAACTTCACTGGAAAATTTCCCACTCACGAATCCATTCAAATTAACTGTTTATGTAATTGTATTTACACATTTCCAATAAGCCATGCATATCGTATTTTGAGAAAACATAAACATCTGGTCTCCAAGTCTACTTCCTCAGAAACTATGAAGACTAATACTTGCATCTAACCGCACTGAAATCTTCCCACAGTCCGATTACATTAACAAACGAAGATTAGCCAACGCACCCCCCCCCCCCCAAAGCTGGAAATGATTGACTCTGCCATCAGACTCGTCGAGCCTTCGTGAGACACCACTTCTTTGACATTATTTTAGCAGGGTACTGTTTCACTATTTAAGCTCTAAACTTGCCATTCAATCTGAGTCTCTAGCAACTCAGGAAAGAGCACCATCCATAATGTACAACTGAAAAAAAAGTGCAGCATGATGCCCGTTGACATGGCACCCAGCATACAACTTTACCTCACCAGACTTTGATCTCAGCCCACACTCCATAGTCTCATCTCACTCAATGCCTCACTTACATTTCCACCTTGCATCTGGAGCCCTATTTGTTCGAAAACAAACAACTTATTCCACAATCATCGAAAACACTTGCGAACTGCAGTACTAATAGTGTGTGCATTTACCTTTTGACTCCATCAGTTAAACTGGCTTTTTATGACAACGAACACTGAAATTTTCGTTGTATAGTAATACACTCTTCGGATAAGTCGGTCAATACTATTGAGTCAAATCATTGGCTTTCAATTGACGTTTGAAGAACAATTTCTGAAAGATGAAGTACCGTGGACGAGTAGAGGGCAGGAATAGAGTGCACAAATCATGGAGAATATGCTGACGAAATCGCAAAGAGCAAGATATCGCATTGAACGCTTAAACAAATATTAAGTTTAACAACAATGCTCTTCACACTTCTGTGCAGCTGAATTTCAATCAACTCTGACGGAGTAATGAATATCTTAAAGAAATTGACAATTTATCCAGATATATTTTCACTCAGTTCAGTGCTTCTGTATCAAATCTGAATCACCTGTGATCGAATAATTGATTCCTAAGCGGACATCAATTTTGAATATAAAATATTGAAACCATCTGTTTTGTATATGAATGATAATGTGTCGTGAAATGTGATGGTGAACATTTAAAGCATTTTTTTCCATTGCCTGTGAGCTATGTGTAAATACGTAAGAAAGGAACCCACTCACATTAACACGGTTCAGACTGAAACAGGTATTAGGGACCAATCCAGATCCCCTCAAAATATTTCAAAAACGTAGCTTAAGCCAGGCTTTTTCTCATTGTATGAGCAGTGCATATTTCAGAAGAGATGCAGCTTGCAAAAACTTCCGTTTAAAGAAAACAGAATTTATTTACAGACTGCCAAATGAAACACACACGAAAAAGAACAGAATAAAGAATAACACAACCTATTCTAAAACTCAATAGACGATCTCTACAAAAAAAAATGCTGTTCACAAATGCCTGGGAGAATCCTCATAAACAAGACTTGGCAAATAAATTAAAATCAAACACGGGGTCTTATAGGGAAGAAAAATGGCAGAATGATTCAGCATAGAAAACATTCTATGACAAAGTGAGGTCTGCAGATGCTGGAGATCAGAGACGATAATGTGTAGCTGAAAAAGCACAGCATGTCAGGCAGCACCTGAGGAATAGGAGAATCGACATTTCGAACTGGAATCCTTCATCAGGAATGAGGCTTGGATCCTCGGGGGTGGAGAGATAAATGGGAAGGTGTGGGGCTGGTGAGAAAGTTGCTAAGAGTGCAGTAAGTGGATGGAGGTGAGGGTAAAGGTAACAGGTCAAAGGCGAGGATGGAGCAGATATGTGAGAAGGAAGACGAACAGGTGGGACAGGTCATGAGGACTGTACTGAGCTGGAAATTTGGAACTGGGTTACGTTGGGGGGAAGGGAAAATAAGGAAACGTGTGAAGTCCACATTGTTGCCCTGGGGTTGAAAGGTCCTGAGGTGGAAAATGAGGCATTCTTCTTTCAGGTGTCGGATGGATGGAGAGTGGCGATGGAGGAGGACCACAACCTGCATGTCTTTGCCAGAGTGGCAGGGGGGAGTTGAAATGTTCGGCCATGGGTCAGTGCAGTTGATTGTTGCGGGAGTTTCAGAGATGTTCTCTCAAACACTCTGAGAGAAGGCATCCAGTCCTCCCAAAGTAGAGGACACCGCTTTGGGAGCAGCAGATAAAATAATTGTCATGCGTTGGAACCTTTGGTGGATGTGGACTGTTCCTTTGGGGTCTTGGATGGAGATAAGGTGGAAGGAGCGGGAGCAGCTTTTGCAATTCTTAATGTGTAAGAGGAAGGTGCTAGGAAGGGAGGGCGCATTGCTGTGGGTTTGGATCTGACCAGGTACTCACCGAAGGAATGGTCTCTGCAGAAATCGCATATTGTTGGGGAGGGAAATATTTCCCGGTTGGTGTTTGTCCATTTGGAGGTGGAGGCAACATGGACATGATGCCAGCAGAATAAAAATTTCTGCCAAGTCGTCGTTTCTTTTGGATTCTTAGCTAACAATCGACCAGCAGCTCTGAACAGCCAGACTGCTAAAACACAAAAAGAGTAAAACCTAACTGAGAGAAATGGTCACTCCCTTTTTAACGTAGAAATGGTTTTTTTTAATTAATTTTAAAATTGAAATTGCACACAAAAGCAAGTGCACAAAAGCAGGCAAAATGGAACTTCAGCCTTTCATATCCCTTTTAAAGTAAACTCGTGACACATTAGCCAAGTTAAAGTAGCAGCATCTTCACAGAACAGAAATAATGTAGATTTGGTATGTAAGCTAACAGGATGGAGTGAGTGTTAAATTGGTATTACAATGAATCTATTTGAATCCATTCAGATCCTTTCAAATCAGTTGTGATAATGTTTTCCTCATCTACTCGCATTGAAGGGTAGACTGCATTTTAATGAAATTGAACGAGAGTGACATTTTTTAATTTCTTCTGGTTGGTTCTTTCTTCATCCACACTGCGCCACTGAAATATGTTTTGGCTTTTCTATTTAAAGTCTTAATATATTGCCAAGTGACCTGTCAAAAGTGAACTGGCATTACATTAATGTACGTTTCATATTCGTGTGCAAACTCAACGAAATTACAAAAGAAGTCCATGTGGAGGAATATATGTCCAATCCTCAATATATTTCACCACTATAATTGTTTCTGAAACATGAAGTTGTATCCCCTTCCAAGTGAGTGCAATGGACAGAGAGGAGCAAAACTATATTCAATCTATGTTAAAACAAAAAAACAATCATGATCAACTATGATTTGCATGAGCATATATTTCCTATCCTTGCTCCTGACTTTGTTATGCACTAAATTAATTCGTTTTTCGTTGTGACTTAGCAGGGAGTGGAAACATGCAGGTCATATCATTTTGACATTGAAACATTTGAACAGGTTTAAGAAACTCAGTCGTTCTCTGTATTCAAAATAAGTTGATTGTAGTCAAATGAAAACTTCTGTACTTCAACTTCATGATTTGTGTAAGTGATAGTGTTGTTTGCATTCATGTTTTTTTGTTTCCACAAGCTTCTGCTTCGTTATCAAATGTTTCAGTCGAAGACAAAGTCCATGCTTTGAATAAAATCGAAACTATCATTTATAGTGTTATATCCAACTTGATTCCAACGTATTCCTGTACTTGTTATTGTCTATGCTCAAGGAAAAATTCCCTCACTCTGTAAATCAATTAATATGAAGAATTACGTACTTCACTGCTTTTGCATTACAGATATACAGCTGAAGAAGAAAGATAAAGGTGATAATTACGTGCAAGTGCAGGCATTTAAACGTTTGAAGAGAAACCCATTATATATTGAATAAATAACATAAATATGGCAACTTGGAAATTATGATTTCTTTGACAGATATTTCTAGTTATCATGCACACCTGGGATGTATTCATGAGTCAAAGTACACATTTTTCTCGACATTAAATGACTATGAATAATTGGCAAACACTTACTCAAAATGTTGAAATTCAATTACATTTTGTGTCTTAATGACTGTTCTTTTGCAAGTCCAAAAGGCAGCGGATATTCACACAATGTCAACACTGCTTCTCTTATCACTGATGTGTTCAGATGCATGGCGTTTCCATTTCAATTTTCATTTTGCTTTCAGTTCACTATCGTTTGCAAAATA
Organism: Hemiscyllium ocellatum; assembly: GCF_020745735.1. Lineage (NCBI taxonomy): Eukaryota > Metazoa > Chordata > Chondrichthyes > Orectolobiformes > Hemiscylliidae > Hemiscyllium > Hemiscyllium ocellatum. Next base: position 19,371,461 of record NC_083438.1, read on the forward strand.
TCAATATGTTTAATCTCCGTTTCTTCTCAGATTTCAATTCACCTCCCTCATGTCATCATGTTTATTTGTTTTCTTGACAGTAATCGCAAAACTGATTGAACTCCAGGAAATCGCTGGTGAGGATAAACATAATTAGCAGTAATTTGAATATAATGATAATAACTCTGGGCAATCTACAGGTTTGATACCCAGTATGAATAAAAACACATTGTGACTTCGTTCTTTACAAAAGAGGAGCAGCAATAACGGAAGAATACAGAATAATAAGCAGCGTTAAGCAATCGGAAAGGAAGCAGACGTGAAAAAATGCAAAGCAAAATATGAAAAATACATTGTCATGGTGCCTTAGACCAAAATATTTCGGTGAACCTGATCTTTTCACTTGTTCAAAAAGTGGAAGAAAATATCTTTGGATAGCTCTCAGGACATACATCTGAGTGAAAGTAATGAGATATGTACTTTAGTGATAAGATTTCCAGGAGCATATACGCATTAAAACAGCATTAGATTATTCAAATGAGCAAGCTTGTAAGATAGAAACATTGTTTCAAAGTGATTTCAGTTAAGCTTGCCAACTGACTGGGGAAAGAAACTGCAAATTAATTCTCAAACTTAGATTAAAAAAAAAGAGGTACAGTAACAGTGCTGTGCCTCACAGCTCTTGCAATTCGGAAATGTGTGAAATTCCATAATGCATTTCAGTTGAATTGTAGAGCTAACAGTTTCATAATGCTACAAAGTAAATAGACAGACATTAATTATTTAATTCCTTAAGAATCTTGAGCGATGAAACATGTAATAACTTATGTAATTGAAATCGAAAACATTTTACTTAATTAAACTGATTTAAGTGGAATACATAGAGTCAATAGCCAGAGATATTTTCACAAGGGCAGGATAGACTGGTACGAGAAATCACAGTTTGAAGATATTAGGACGAAGGTATAATGGAGACATCATTGGTAGGTTCAATACGCAGAGAGTTGTGAATGCATAGAATGTGTTGCCAACTCAGGTGGTGGAACGAAGTCATTGGGGACAGTAAGCGATTGCTGGACATGCACATGGATAGCAGTGTGTTGAAGGATACGTAGATTGAGTTGCTATATTTTACATTACGATTAAGTCTCGGCACAACCTCGTCGACCTAAGGGCCTGTTCTGTGCTGTCATTTTCTATGTTCTATGATCCATGACCAATACATGGTCGATTTTCTTTCTATTATATCGAAATGCGAATGGGACACATACGTGAATCATATGAACTGAATTTTCATTCAGGTCAAAACCGAAATAAACACTGCACAATAATCATTCATGGAACCAATGGTGTTGTCAGGTTGCTTTAATGAATTCGAAATTAAAATATAAATGAGGGGGAACATCACATCACGCATGACACTAACATCGATAAAACATAGTGATGTTGCTGTGGCTTTCAGAGGATTATCTTGTTTTCTTTAGGAGACATACTGAACGAGAGGTTACGAGCACTGTGTGCTAACAGGAACAGCTTGTGAAGTATTTCTGTTGAAGTTTAAACAATATACACAGTCTGGATATTTGTGGCCTGCTCTCAAATACATAGATGTCTACTTCTTTTGAACTGAGCTGCTGATTAATGAAGAAGTAGAAGCTATTTTCCACTCTCTCAGTAATACTCAGAAGCGCAGGTTTCTCTATTTACTGAGTGTAATACGTTCTTGAAAATCTGATTAGCGAATCAGCAACGTTGTCATAGGGTGTGTTTAAGGAATGTTCCGATTTTGGAACAGTTGATTAGTAAAAGTTACTGCATCTATTACTCTGCTCTTTTTCCAATGGAGTAAGCTATTCTAAGTATTTTTTTGTTGAAATTCAACTGAAGTGTTTCAATACATTGGGTTTTGCTCAAGTTAGATTAGTTTGCGTTTATTCCACAGTCTGAAATATTCTGAGGTCTGAGCTTGGCCAGAACAAATTGGAATCTTTCATTGGCAACAACATATCTATATCCAGGTTGGGTTAAAGACAACAAGTGCTTTATTTTGATGCATTTTCTTAAGTGTTTTGAATTCGGTTGGTTTAAATAAGATACATCTTATGTCATACAAGTTTTTTTTAGTAATTGAGAGATTCCATGGGTTCGAAGAATTCACGTCAGAGACTTACAGAAAAAGACATTTGGAATAAGCACAAGAGCTGGAGTTAGAGTTGACTTCTGTTACACAAAAAAAGGATGATAACTGCAGTAATAGCACCCATTTACGATTGGAAGAAGTGCCAATAAAATCTTTGGATTTGGCGAAAATTCAGAAAGAACCGGACTTGCCAAAAATAAATTGTGTAGTCTCATCAGAAGAATAACAGGGAGAGAAAGGAGCAAAGGGCTCGACACGCAGAAATTGGTCATTAGAGACGAAAATTCAATTAAAATGACGAACGTGAGAGTTAAGGCAGGCTGACTTAGGACAATTGCACTGATGAGCAATCCCATCATAGCCAAAATCATGTTCCAATACGTCCAAGCGTTGTATCGTTTCGCCGAGATGTATGCATGTAAACTTTCTTCAAAATTTCATTTGAGGAACTGGCGAAAATAATAAAATAGCCCATAAATATATCAGCATTTTGACTCACTAGGTTGAGCTAGTGAGGTATTCTCATCACTATAGATCAGGGATCTTGAGATTGTATTAAGGTGAACAATGTGATCTAATGCGAATATGAACTCATGTCAGAAGATGATAAATGATTTTCAAGAATCTAATGATAGATCCTCTTCACAACATAGTAATTTTGTTAATTGGATAAGTGCAGTGAAAATAGAAGACGTGTACGATGGTATTAGACAGTTATTTCTGGAAAGTTAAAAAAAAAATCACATCCTGGAAAGTTAAAATAATCACCTCCTGGAAAGTTGAGTACTCACGTGAAAGAGAAAGCACTTAACACTTCACGAATTGCAGTGTTAAAGCAGATGATAATCATTTATTTCAAAACATAGAGTTTGGGTTCTGGCATCAATTTCAGTCTGAGTGGGATCGAAATAAATTGACAATCGACATATGGTGAGAGTAAAAGAGATCTCATTGAAGATAGTTAAGACAGTTTATGATAAGGTAACACCGTAATGTATGAGAATGAACAATGCAATACAACAGATGAATTGATTTGACAAAATTTAACAGGGAAGAAACAAGAAGCGAAAAAGAAATCAAAGTTCACAATTCAGCTAGTGGAGATAAAAAAAAATGTTAATTCCACTGTTAGATAAACATTTATAAGCATGGTTGGACAAAGGTTCCCCTATGCTAAATTGAGGATTCATAGATCTGCCTGGTTTGTCATTGAAGACTCATCTCCCTGACAAATAGACAAATTTGAAAAAAAAAGTGACAGCATGTGACTCCCAAGGGTGCCAATGTCAAAGGAACTCTTTACATTTAAACCTTCAGCGTGCTCCGTTAGCTTGTACTTTCAAATAAACCCGTTGTACTGTGCTATGGTCTTGTGTGATTTTAAACTTAGCCCACCCGAGACTAATGCAGGCACCTCCATATTCGAGAATAATTGCTGGGTAAGTTTACCCGATACAGTGAAGAGAATTTCAGCTTTCATGGCAGGAATGTTCTGTACCATTTTATAAGCATGACATTTGATGTGAGACATGAGCCAGCCAAATTTGGAAGATTAATCATCTCGGGATTATCCAATTATGGGGTGAACCTCAACGAACTGGTAAATTTTAATCCCACATATAATGGACATCCATAGTAAATATCAAACTATTCAATTTACTTCGGGAGGCATCCTCAGTTCTCAGCCAGATTGTGATTGAGCCCGAAAACCCCCAAGTCACCCGCCAGGAATATATTACTGCACATGCACTTATCACCCAATGGATAGGAAACCGAACGTTATTGCAGTGTTTCCGATACCATCGAGGAAGAGGGAAAACCACGATTCCTGTGATTTAATTGTGTTTTATCACAAGTTTGCATCAAATTTTAAGTGGCCCTACAATTAATTTAGTGAATATGTGCAGAGAATTTTATTGTTTGGAGGAGCACCAGAAGGCATTTGACAGTCTGAAAGCTGTGTAAAGACTTTGTCAGTGTTAGTTTTTCAAATCGACTAAAGCCATTTAAAGTGCCTACTGATGCTGTCAATGAGAGTGCTGGTGATGAAATTCTTCAATAAAACGGCAAGAAGTTAGAACACATATTAGTCTTTCTTGCAGAATGCTGTAAAATTATCACGAGTAATATGGAAACACTTATAATGCCAGTGATGTGCCTGAGACAATCGCATTGACTGTTCATAATCCCTAATAATCATTTGTTCAAGAATAGGGGTTACCCTGAGAATTGCACACGGGTCAGTTTACATCACTGGTGGTCAACGTTTTGAAGTTCATTCTGAAAGGCAGCATTTGTGATTATTTGGAAAAAATGTTTACCTTGTTTAGAGACATTCAACATGGCTTTTTGAGGGGTGGTCTTGCTTCACAAGTATAACTGAACTTTTTGTAGATGTGACAAAACACATTGGTAAAGGTAGAACAGTGAATGTAGTGTATTTGAAAATTTGCAAGGTGTTTGATAAAGTTCCTTACGAGAGGCATATTCAGTGAGTAATGAGGCATGGAATAAGTAGAAATTTTGTTGTGTGGATACATAGCTGGATGACCAAGAGAAGACAGAAAATGCTGCAGAATAAAAGGTATTCAGCCTTGAGCTAGATGGCCAATTGTGGTTCGCAGGATTTCGTTCTGGGGCATCTGCTCTTTGTGAGTTTTATAAAAGATTTGCATGAAGAGATATATGGTTGGGTTAGTAAAGGTGCCAATGAAACGAATGTCACTGGAGTTCTGGACAGTGTGGAGGGCTGTTGTAGTTTGCAACGTGACAATAGTAGTTTGCAGACTTCGGTGGAGAGGTGTCAGCTGGAATTTGAGCTGGAAAAGTGTGAATTGGTTCAATTTGGGAAATCTAATTTGAATGCAGAATAAAAGGTTGAGGCAGAATTCTTGGAACTTTGAAGCAACAGAGGAATAATTGGTTGAACGTCCACAGTTACCTGAAGGTTGCCACACAAGTTGATTGTGTTATTTAGAAGTGATATAATGTGTTGAACATCATTAGTATGGAGATTTTGTTTAAGAGCAGCAAGGTTTTGCTGCGGGTCTATAAAGTCTTGGTGAAATTACACTTGCAATATTGTGTTCAGACCTGCTCGTCTCATTAAAGTAAGCATATAGAAGCTGAACAAAGGATACAGAGGATATTTGCCAGGATGCTGCCTGGACTGTAGGGCATGTTTTATGAAGAATGAATGAAGGAGCAAGGGCTTCATTCATTATCATGAAGGAAAATGACAGTTGATTTCATAGTGGTGTACAAGATAATGAGAGGCATAGATACAATGAATAGACAGTGACTTATTTATAAAGCAGAAGTAGCTACGATGGGGAGGGTGAAGGGGCGTGAGGGCACGGGAGAATAATTTGAAAAAGATTGGAGAGATGTCAAGGCAGGTTCTTTACACAGTATATAAAGGACATTCCAGCAACGACACACACAAAAAATGCACTTTTTCGGGCACGAAGACTCAACTGGAGGGGAAAAAAAAACTCGCATTAGATTGTCATTCGGGAATATGAATAGAGAAACATATGTTATAATTGTACCTTAAAACTACAGTAAAACTCCACTGCCACTTGAATAAGTCACATATTCCTTACAGAGTATAATTTTCTCATCACTGCGGCACGCTGCATTTGTTGCCTTGGGCGAGGGCAATTAATTATTTTTAATAAGTATTTAAATCCTATATGCATAGTAAATGAAATACTGAATATATTCCTGAATATTTTCATGTTTGACATATATAAAAGTAAAACATGAATAAATCCTTATTTTCACTTGTGAAGGAAAATGAAGGCAAAGAGAATGCGTCTCCGATTGATTGGGGAGGCTAATTCTTTCCATCATGAACCCCATGTTGGAAAGCAAAATATCAAATAAAAATGTCTCGATGTGTTGGATTATATTGTTTAATTCATAATACCTTTAGCGCTCTGAAGTCTTAAATGTCACAAGCGAAGAGAAAATTAATTAACTGGAAATTGAATGCTGGAAATGTCAATGTATCAAGGCAATAATTATAAATCAGATATGTCTCTTTTTTAACCATCAAGAGGGAATCACGTATGCAGAATAATATTCATGTTACATAAACAGAAGAAAAATTTGGAAAGTCAAATTCAGTATGGATTAAACAATGCATGCAAATACATCAAGATATCATTTTTTCTTCGATACTTAATTAGTCCATTTGCGCTATATCAGAATAAAGTATTGGCCCAAGTAAATATCTCCGAAATAGAAAGCTGTACGTTCAAAGGATTTTAAGTGTTCTAACTTTGAAGATGCAATACATTAGATCTAACCCAATACTTCCAGACTGTCATAATATTGTCATTTCTGTGCTGATTCTTGCAAAATGTCTATTGACTAAGGTTATCAACTGAACTGTTGATTTATGGAGAGATGAAGAGAGGGATTCACTAGTGTATAAAATTTAATCGGTGCTCAGTATACAATTAGATGAAAGAAAGATTTTCTTCCCGTGTTTTAATGACTTTTCAGATTTCTGGTGCAAACACATTTTGATTGCAAAGTATTGTACAAGTTTCCCATTGTTGGGCTGAAAAACAAAGGAGAAAATAAAGTCATTCGCATGCATAAGTGGAAAACATGTATTTTTGAAAATCAGGGTTAGTATTCAATAAACCTGAAATAAGTAGAAAATATATAAAACTTCTATAATTATAATAAAGTTGTGTCTGATGTGTAGGATACCATAACACGTTATGTTCCAGAACAGAAAACTCTCATTGAAATGTTTCCCTTTTCAATATATCAACACAAGACATATTTTGTTTAGCACAACAGCAAGAAAGAACCATGGATTATAGGAACATACAGAAATTCCAGTCGAAGAAACGGAAACAAACGCAGCCATATTCCACAGTAATATAAATGCCTTGGCTCGAGGATAAGTAATGTAAACCCGCTATGAGGAAAGGAGGTAGACAAACAACAGAGAAGGAGGAGCTCTTTAAACTGGTATTATAAGTAAAGAAAACGTTGGAGCATATAAGAAAATATCTAATAAAAGAGCATTAGAGAAACAGTGATGCATTTATATAGACAAAAGTTTTGACACATTGTTTTGACAAGAACAGTCACACTTGACCAAAATATCAGAAATTTTGCCGGATGCAATTATTTGAATTAATCACGTAAAGCAGCAGATCCGATTTACTTGGGCTTTCTGGGACATTGCATAAGGTTTCACTTAACTGATTATGAAGTAAAACTAAACTACATTTATGGCAGACGCCTACTAAAGTGGTAGATAACTGACTGAGAGATAGGAAACAAGAAAATATGATAAACACACCAATTTCTGATAGCTAGAAAGCAATCAGCAGGCTACCAAAGTGATCAATAAATGTAGCACCACCAGTGTGCAGACTGAAAAAGCTGGAGCGAGGTGAACAGTGAGGAGGATTAATAAATAGTTCAGTGTAATTTTGAAAATTTCAAGCAGTAAAAATGCGTTTGGCAGATAATGCATAATGTGAATAACGGTGAAGTTATCTACTTTCGTATCAAAAGACGGCAGGCAAATCATCATCTATATCTTTATGGATTGGGTGAGGGGAAGAGCAAGGAGACTAGAGTGTCCTTGTGCGCCATTTGCTGCAAGCAAACACTCAGGCGAAGCTGAACATCAAAAATACAAACGTTATGGTTTTTAACAAAAAAACTTGAGTGTTGAAACATCAATGTCTTTCAGCTCTTTTACGCGCTTTATTTGGAAGCAATTATGGATCATTGTGTATCCCTTTCATCTCTGCATCAGAGGAAAAGTTGAAACGTGGGGTTTTATGGAATTGAAGAATTGAAGGAAGGGCTTGTGGCTGGTGAAATCTTGTACTACAAAAACAAAAGCGAATCATGTTAAAACTATTTTCAAGCACTTTTGCAATAAATTTACATGGCTATGCATCGCAAGTGCTCATTTAAGTCCTTCGTAAATGATCAAAATTTTGTGCTTCTATTACCCTTTAGCCAATGAGTTCCGGGTTGTCACTACAATGTAAAAAAAAAATCCTTTTGGCATCCCCTCTCTTCTGAACCTTCAAGAACTTACCATCTGATGACATTTTAGCTTTAAGATGTGAATTATGTCCTTACTTTATTCTGAAGAACGTTTCAGACAGAAGTCTATTCAAAGCCATTAAAGGAATCAACTCGTAAGGTCTCTGTTTCCATGTATTTTAATTATATGAATAGAAACAGCCCAAACGTGAATGGTCAATCGCTCACAGAAGCAGGATGTTAATTTTATATTTCTGCAGGTGCTGGACTCCGGGCCTGGAATGTCGAAGTTCTTATTTCTCTTGTTGTTATAGCTAAATTTTGGGGTTCTCGTCCGGCTAATAATATGCAACATTAAAAAAATACAGATTTTACTCATTTTACCTTTTCCAAGAGTACGTTTATGGGATGTTATGGCATTGAAACAATTATTTAAATGCATAATTTAGCTCAACATTTGGACAGAGAGACAGTTAAGTCAACTATTTCATTTTATTTTTATTTTGTCTTTATCTTAAACGTAGTGCAATAATGAGCAAGTTTTGCTTAAAGCTGCGTAGTTTGAGGAATCGTATTCATTTGGAAAGCAACCCTTTACCTTACTTTAAAATAGGGAAACTTTGGGTTCTAGGTTACACTCTTGATATGTGTTGAGATGTTTCGCCATGGATAATAACCAATATCAATCTACTCTTCCTCATCATTGATCTGTCCGTCAGTCGGAAATAGACTTTTTTAAAAACAGTTTCGCCCCTTCTTATCTCTGATAATTCAATGCATCTCATTCATATTCACTCTGAAATTTGTTTGTTTTATGGAAAATAACAGTCTGTTCACTTTCTTCTAAAAACTGGAAGTTTGCACTTTGCCAACATCATAGTAAATCGACTGCATAGTCTATCCAGTCCTTCCTATTGTGTGGATTCCAGAACGGCACACAGTCGTCTAGTTGTGAACCAAGCTCAGTTTCATATTGTTGGAGTGGAATGAATGTGTTTACTTCTCAGGACAGAAATATACGCGCATTGTGAGGGAACTTGAACAGCTAGGAATATACTCACTAGATTTTCAATGGAATGTGAGTGCCTCGTAAGGTTGTGAAATGAGTTTGCAGTGTAAACGCAATTCAGGGAGCCAATTAATGGAAAGTCCTGAAAAAGTGACACTGCCTCAAGATTGGTCCTTTTAAGGCATGATTATTATGATCTATCTTTAACCAAAATGTTGAGACGTTGCAGTTTTCTGCCGAAGCAAGATTTTGTTGTCAAGACTCTCAATATTTTCAAAAATACTTCTGCGGGCTAGAGAAATTTAATGGTAACTGATGAAAGCAGGAACATCCTCTAAAGCAACATAATAGCTATGATCATACTGATGGCAGAGCGAGCTGGATGTTGTGTGTGAAGCTATCTTGCTTTATTTTCTTTTTTCCATGGTTATTTTTAAGAAACCTCAGATTTGTGATATTATTTAAAAGCTGTAGACGTTTCTGAATTATGCTGTCATTACATGCTATCCTTGAGTTTAATTATTAGTGCATGTAACGGAAATGAAATGCATCCATAAAGGTTCATTTTTAAATGAATGTTACAGTTATATTAGCGCAAACCTGGCCAAATACATTGAAAGTAAAGTGGACATCGTGCATCACATCGGTAATTATTAATATATGTACATTCTCTGTATAAATAAGCGGGACACAAATTGGCATAATTTATCTGTCATAGAAAGGAAATGGAGAACGGCGATTTTAAGCTTTAATTTTAGATCAAATTTAACTGGAAGAAATTGGTTTTCTGTGAATGAATATAACAATAGTGAAAATGTGTTTGCTATCCAACGTTTTAAGATATTGCACCAAAACAAACTATTCAAACATAACGGTTGCATTTCATGAGATAAAATGCTGAAACGACACAAAAAGCTAACCAACAGACATGAAGAATCATCAATCAATATTTTCTGTGACTGGTAAACTTGCACGCATTAAAACAAATGTTCCTAAATTAATTTGAACAGGCAGTTACAGAAGCTACAAATGCACTAAGGCATTGTATACCTCTTACACGTAAAAGAAAATGCTTTAATAGGTGCATCGTTTGACACGTTTTTTTTACTTACTTAGAAGATTTAAATAACTGAAAAAAAAACGAATGTAAAAAAAAATCGTGATTGCCGATCCCTGTGATGCAGTATAATTTGGCCGACGCTCTGATGCAAGCCTCAAGTTAGTGTTCATGTAAATAATGAAGGGCACACATTTAAATGCACTGTACATCGCAGCCGAAAGTGGGTTTAAGTGACACATGCTTCTATTAGATTACATCCCCTACAGGAGGGAAACAGGCACACCAGACCAACAGGTCCACATGGCCCTTCCGGAGAGTAATCCATCCAGACCCATTTCCCGACTCTTTATTTCTCCCTGACTAATGCAATGGGCATTTTAGCACAGCCAGTTCACCTCATCTGCATATCACTGGAAAACGAGGGCACCCTGAGGAAACCCCACGCAGATACGGGAAGAATGTGCTAACTGAACACACACTGTTGCCCTAGGTAGGGATCGAGTTCATGTTTTCATCTTGCTCTCCTAATTCGTTACTTGAGTTCGTGCTTGTTTATTAATATTCCTCCCCGGCCCTATTTGATTTGAGCTTCCCAATCATTATCTATAATTGTTTATTTACTGTTGATAAAACTCACAACCTCCCTCGTTATACAAGAGAGCTGTGCATACTGCGGCAGCATAGTGGCTCAGTAGTTAGCACTGCTCTTTAAAAGTGCCAAGGTCGCAATTTCAATTCCAGCATTGGACAAATGTCTGTGTGCAATTTGCCCATTCTCCTCAAGTTGACTGGAACTTTACGTCAGTTGACAAAGGATGCTCGCATTTCTTGTAGCTGTGATATTCCTAACTGGTTTATGACTGTTCTGAACTGCTGTTTATGCCAATTAGTTATCCAAAATATTCGCTTTCCTTTGGTTTTTTTAAAAAAAAATATTCAATCTCTTTAAGCACGTGTACTCTTAATAACGTACACACGATCTTTTAAATAACACAAAATGCATTGGAATAAATAATCCATTTATATCTAATACTTGAATCTGACTTTTGCATGCTTCCTTTATGTCGACCCAAACTCCTAGAGTGTACATTTTATATTTTCTGATTAATAGTTCTAATCTGTAAAAATCACAGCTGCCTCAGCCTCAATTTACGGTTTGCACTGCTCGATCTGGACTGATGCTGTATCCCACAGGTGAGCGAGGGGCCATTGCTTTCTGAAGGGATCTTTGGATTTTTGAAAACTGCTCAATGATGTTCAGCAATTGTTAATTCGTTTGAACTCTTAGGTTATCAGCAGCCTGAAATTAATTCCCTTAATCCTTGTATTCTAAATCGTTTCCGCAACTAGTCATATTATCAACATTGCCATTTATCACGACTGAAATAATTCATGTTTTCAATTTTGCAAAATTCAGTGCAATGGTAGCGTGCCTAGCTATGATAGCGATATTTATTGGCTCACGTTTATGATCTTCCATTGTGGCTTGTCCTCTCCTCTACAGATATTACTTTACTTTCCGTTCTGTTTCGAGCCAGATGGCCATTTTGCCAAATGTTCATAAGTGCTGAATGTAACTAGTCCTGCCATCAGGATAGATTAATGTGAAGGAAGAAGGCCATCGTTATACATCTCAAGGAACGCCTTTGAAGGATCTTCAAAATTCGGATTCTCATAATCAATAGCCCTCTCTTCGTTTTGTTGTTTCATGTCTACAACTAAATCTTAATTTACTGGAACAATTTCTATTGCATGAGTGCCATCTGCCAAAGATATTCTGATACATCTGACCCTGTGTTAGTGCACATCGAATCAAAGAAACAAAGCAAGCTCCACCCTGATGCTGCTGTAACAAATGTGCCCAGTGTATGTGACTAGAATTTTTAATGAACTTACACTGCAATACCTCTGCTACACAAGTTTTGGAAAATGTGCACTTCTTCAGTTTCTTCCAGATTTCCTCCTTACTCCTTTTTATACTTCAAAGTGCGTAGCCTTTCTAAAAACGTTAGCTTGACCTCCAACCTCAATGGTATGCAAATAATAGGTGAATGTGCGGGTTGGGTAGAGATATAAGTGATATAAGGTATAGGTGGTGCAGTTCGACGCACTCCTCTCCCAAGCAGCTACTGACATGGTAGCCCCTAAAGCTAAGGTCGCAGGAACGTATTCAATCTTGACTGAAGCAGCATGCTCGTATGACAGGAGCCCAAACCCTCAGCTGCTTTTACACTCTGGTTCCTTCTACAAGTGCACTCCAGTCAATTTCATCTTTGCCTACCGAAGACGAAGCGTCTTCTAAAAATGTTTCAAATCCCCCTAACACGGACAAGTCCAGTGTAGTGTTAATCATTCTCTGGTTCCTAAATTACGCATTTAATACCTCTCCTTCAGCTCGGAGGAGTAATGTTAAGCCGTTACTTTTCTTAGGTTTCTTTTCTGTATTCTCGGAAGAGATATGAGAGGCAATGGGCTTGTGGTATTATTACTGTATTGTTAAAATAGAAACCCAGGGAATGTTCTGGAGACCCAGCTTCAAATTCCAACAGGACATTTGGTTGAATTTGAATTCAATAAGCATCTGGAATTAAGAGTCGACTGATTGCTATGAATCCATTGTCAATTGTTGGAAGACGCCCTCTGGTTCACTGACTCCTTTCTGGAAAGAAACTGTCATCCTTACCTGATCTGGCCTACATTGTATTTCCAGACGCACAGAAATGTGATTGACTCTTAACTGTTTGCTGGGCAATTAGGGGTGTACTATAAATGCTAATCGAGCCAATGATTCCTTCATTTCGTAAATGAATGAAAACAACCTTTGCATACGTCTGTGGGAGTCAATTTTCTTGAATGATTAGGTCAATTAAGTACTCATTTCTATTTGTTAAAAAAAATGAGTGAGGTGCACCGAAGGTGCTCAATATAATTATTTCTCTGGTGTCATTGCCATCATTATACAATTAGTCGGATCACGAGTAGGCACATTTCCAAGATGCATGACTCAAAGAAAGCACCCACAATGGAATACTCTAGACCAGTATTTGTGGTCTGATACTTGTCTGCTGTACTAACATAAACCCTGTGCACACACATCAATTACATTCACTTCTCCGTGGAGTAACAATAATATTCACATTCATCAGAGTAAATTGTATTCTGAATCCAGTTGTATGAGAATGCAAACCTGAGGTTGAACCAGTACCCTCTCGGTGACAAGGTGCTCCTCAGTTACAAAGTCCATCTCCGGGATAACTCGCCATTCAGTGACTACTTAGCAGTGCCTTAATATATCAGTACCAAGTTAATTCTCCTTGAACCACTCGAACGTTTTTGCTCAAGTTCTATCACGAAAACAAATCATGATATCTGCACCTACACACAGTTATCTGATTCACTTTGTCCATTTTTGCGGTCTTAACACAGTGCTAATCCAAATTATTATGCCTGTCCACAAGCGACATCACTCGCTGGCCTGTTATTCCTCTCATTGTGAATTGGGGAAAACAATTTACTTTCTAATATGGGTGTCTTCAAAATTTCCGAGAAAGCCAGGTGTATAAATTACAATGAAGACATTTGTGACACAACATGTATCCTTACACGTCAGTGGGCCTGTTCCAGTACTTTGCTCGCAGCAACAAATTGTTGGAGCAGAATGATGAATGATTCACGTGACACTGATGAGTTCACTTCCAGGATCAAAGAATTTGTTGAAGTTAGACTGATGGGAATAAACCATCCGTAAAAAAAACATTAGGAAGGAAAACATTATTTTTTACACAATTGTTTCCTTCCGATCTTTAATATTCACAAACCAATTGTATTGCTTAATTACATGGATTTCCAAAAAGAATTACTCACGTGGCTGAATGGTTAGAAATGCAAAGGCTAACTGTCAACTCCGATCCTCCATGAGTCTCTTGATATTTCTGATACTCTTTTATTTTCCTTCTTGGGGCTATTCACATTAGATACTGCATTCAAGTATACCCTTCCCAGACCTTTTCCAGGCACATTATTTTTAAAAATAACGCCATATCCGTCTTTACCCTTGTGTGTACTACAATGTGTTCATTGAATCTATATTCCAATTCTTCCTACGCGGTTTACGAGGCTGCCCTTTAATTATTGAGTGTGGTTTTCCCTCATTATTTTGCTACCATCTTTTCTTCTCGTGCCTGTCGTATTTTTTTTTGTAAAAAGGTTGATTTACATCTACTTCAAAATCTGTACCTATGATTGTTGACGGATCCTAACTAATACCCAATCTTAATATTGTAAAAGTCAACAAAATGAAGTGAAGCAAGATCCATTAATTAAATAGAATGTGATATAACAGCAGCTGCATATTCAAGCTTAGTTTGGTTACCTTTGGTCGATAGAATCACCATAGTTCTACGTTTGAAGACTACATTTAGCAAGTAATTTACCAAGGAATTCAAATAGTGTAAGGCCTGATCAGCTGCTGATGCCATTGTCCATATTACGCTGTTCATTCATGGGCAGCCGCAACATGCTGAGTAACTGAATACTAATAATAATTGATTTATTTGCATCTCCGGAGAACAGAAAATAAACAATTCATCAATATATCTGAAAATAAAATATACTAAGCTTTGCACTGAATGCGGTAGACAAGCATTTGGTGACCTGTTCATTCAAGGAACTGTAGTATATGGAACAGATAGAAGTATTCGTTGTATTTTATATGGATTACGTGCATTTCATTAGCAATTTTGGAAACTAAAAAAAGTTCGAAAATTATGTGCATGTTCATATGCAATGATTGTCATTTATTGATTTGTAGAGAGAACAATCCAAAGAAAAAATCAAGGTAAGCACAGTAGATCGTTTTTATTCCTAATCTAACTTGCTTCATTTTGAATATTTCAGAAAGCATGAGCACTCATCCTGTATATCTTATTTTACTTAGTTTTCTTTATGCATTAAAGCAGGAACTATTTTCTTCAACAAAAACTACGTTTATGCAAGTGTACTGTCTTGCCTTTAAAATAAGTCAGTTCCGAGTTTTGGGAAGATTTGCAGCTCAGGTTGAGTTTCAGCAGTAAGTTTGCTGGCTGAGCTCCTAGGTTCATTTCCAGACGTTTCCTTACCCTACCAGGTAACATCTTCAGCGGGCCTCAGGCGAAGAAATGCTGAGTCATAGAGTCGTAGAGATGTACAGCATGGAAACAGACCCTTCAGTCCGACGAGACCATGCCGACCAGATATCCCAAACCAATCTGGTCCCACCTGCCAGCTCGGCCCATATCCCTACAAACCTTTCCTATTCATATACCCACCTAAATGCCTCTTTAAAGTTGCAATTGTACAGCCTCCACCACTTCATCTGGAAACTCATTGCATAAATGTACCACCCTCTGTGGGAAAAAACAATTGCCCCATCGGTCTCTTTCAAATCTTTCCCCTGTCACCCTAAATCTATGCCCTCTAGTTCTGGATTCGTCGACTCGAGGGAAAATATTTTTCAATTTACCGTAGCAGTGCCCCTCATAATTTTGTAACCCTCTATAAGATCACCCCTCAGCCTCCGATGTTCCAGGGAAAAAAGCCCCAAACTAATCAGCCTCTTCCTATAGCACAGATCATCCAACCCTTGCAACATCCACATAAATGTTTTCTGAACACTTTCAAGTTTCACAATATAATGTCCGATATGAAGGAAACCAAATTGCAGGGAATATTCCATCAGTGGCCTAACCAATGTCCTGTACAGCTGCAAAATGACCTCCCAACTACTGTACTCAAAACACTCACCAAAAATAAAGTATACCAAACTCCTTCTTCACTATCCTATGTACCTGCGAGTCCACTTCAAAAGGGCTAATCACCTGCCCTCCAAGGTCTCTTTGTTCAGCAACACTCCCTAGAACCTTATCCAAAAGCAGGATTTCTCAGCATTGCTTCACCTACGACCCACTGAAGGTGTCACCAGTAGGGTAATGAAATGTCTGGAATCGAACCCGGCAGCTCCACGAACAAACCTACGTCCTAAGTGAGTTGTGTACTACTGTTCTCTGTCACCCTTGGAAGTGCTGAAATTTCAGCAAGCAGGGACTGACTACGTCACAAGGGATGTCAATAATGGGTGTTTATATATTTACCATTAAATGAATATTAACGAATTCCTGATTGATCTGTGGATTTTGACAAATTTTCCGTTGCAAAAGACTTCCTGCAAAACACAAAGTTATTGGCTTCCTGGGACCTGAACATCTTATGGGAATTAACACGAGAGTTCAGAGGATCTGGCACCTCTGAAAACGGTGCATTTTTATACTTGGTGTAAAATTTAGGCGTGAAGAAAGCCACATATTTTTACTTGAAGCAAACGTCGGAAGCTGTTGCTTTTTACCATGATACATAGACTGCATAATTTGTTTTCCAGTCTTTCTGAACGTTATGCCAGGAAATAAAATGTGTTTGAGAGATTTGTTCACCTTACTGTAAATTCTGACAAAAAAGACAAACTATGATTTCAATGTATCTCGTGCTCAGGGAACATGGAAATGTATCCCTAATTTTTCTATTGATGACGTCTATAATGAGTTTGGCTTGTGTTGCAGCGTGGAGTGCGACATTGTAAGCATTTGAAATATTATCCATTTGATAAAAAAATTCTCAACTGTGCAGTTGTTAACCGACAGTGACATCCATTGAAATGAAATAAATAGTTCTTCGTTAAAGATGGCAGAATAGTTATAATTCGCTTTTAAAGAACCAGGCAAAGGAGAATTTAGTGAAAGTTGTAACAATTTAAGTTTGTGCACATTTTGGAAACTGTCGGACTTGATTACCTCAGTGAGATTCAAAACCTATGGTGTTCTTTCCTATCATCGATGCGACCTCCAAACTTTGAGGTTTTAGTTCGATTCTACGAAATAAGGTAATGTGTGATGCATGCATTGTTTCATGAAACATTTAAGTTGTGACTGATAAATACAACAAGTTCTTAGATTATTCTCGTATTCCTATATGCCTGCTCCATAACAGTAAAATAGTTAATGTTTCTGCTAATGATAAACTGACGACTTGATTCTGGAGGGATTTGTTTATTTTTAATATTTCAATATATGTAAACAATTTTGGTTTCGTCCTGTCTTTATGTTTCTGTCCATTTCAACTTCACTTACGGTCTCCTGCTATTTTATTTGACCAAAATATTTCTCAAATCTTTTGATGAGTATTTGGAATTCTACAAACTTAAGCATGATTGTGTCAAAAGCATTTTGAACACTTATGCACACATATCATTGCCTCGGGTTAGTATACATCTGTGTGTGTCTTTCTGTCTTCTACTGACCAGAAACTGTTATATAAATCTGGGACGTGGGAAAATCGCAATTTATTTGCAAGTTCGATGGCCTCTGGAACGATTATGCTATCATAACAGGAATATCACTAACGGTAACATGCATTCTTTCCATTGTAAACTGACACAAAGTACAGCAAAATTCTGCATAAACTACCAAGCTGAAACACAAGAAGTGACGAATTTTTCATTCAATTCACCTTTCTTCCCATGCCATGAACCCATTGTTAAACTGAAGTTGCAAGCACAGGAAGGAATTGTGAAGCAGATGTTCTTGTCAAATTTTTCTCCTCTAGCAGTAAAAATAATTCGATTTTCTTACATCGTAGCTTGTACAAAATTATCTAATCATCTGTTAGGTTTAAATATTTACCAGCCAATGAAGTTGGAGAAGGCTTCTTCTAAACGTCTATTCTTTATGTGGGAAATATCGAATGGCCAAACAAGGAACGGCCACATTTCACAGCAGAATGCAAGTAATGAAACATGCATTTGTCACGAGTATCTGTGTATGTCTTTCAGGCAATGCAAGATCTTTGCAGCTCGATAACACTTCTCAGAGGCAACATTATTCAAAAGGAAATGCCAAATAAAAGTAAATTTATTATTAAAAAACGGCTTTTAAATCGTTTGAGAAAATGATCTTATTTGGGTCTTTCGGTACATCTGTCTTTCTGAAGCAACACAGACAAAAGCCTCACGTCAAATTGAGAAAAAAAATTCACCAATGCACATCCAAACCGCACAGATGGTTCTGAATATCAATACAATCAAGAAAATATTCCCTGCTGAAACACGCATCACAGAATGACTACAAAACTGTAAACTGTTGCATAAAAATCAATATTATTACTTTCAGCGATCGATCTATTGTGGAAATTGAACTATAAAACGTGTGAGCAATAAAAAAGGAAAAGTTTTCCACGCGTTTCCAATTTGAACGCAAAGAGAAATCTGTGGCAATTTTATCAATTTGCACAAAGTTGTGGTACTGATTGTGTGTCTGAAATGAAAAAAGATAATTCCCACAATTTATAACATTTCCTTTTTCCGTTTCCAATGTTAATTAACTATCTTGTAGACAGTTTAATCAACTGCAGTTTTTTTGCATTTCATTCAAATTGACACAATCAGCTATCAAAATTCTTGTTAGCGGCCGGTGATATTGTTTTCGAGATGATCAGTGAATCTATTGCCAAGCCGTCCATAAATGTGAAATGAACACATGGACCTGTGCCCATTGTGGTGAGGTTGCTTCTTTAACAAGTTTAGATTATCCTTTATTTATTTTCAGGATGTTGTAAAAATGCAAGTTCCAAAAAGCCTGGAATTCGATGGGTTTGACGATAGCTAACATATACTTCCTCAGGGGTCCTTTTAAGATTAGAAAAATAATGCTTGCACAAAGAGGAGAGACCAGATGTCCCGAGTCAATTCTACTCGGCTTTGATTTGGTTTTGGCAGTCTGGTTGTTCGCTGAAAGTACTCAGACAGCTTGTGGCTGCTACTTCGAGAGACAAACACACACAATCAATAGGACCAGACACTGATTATCTCTCTCTCTCTCTGTTCAGTCTGTCTGTCTGTCTGTCTGTCGTCTGTCTGTCTCTGTCTCTGTCTCTCTCTCTCTCTCTGTCTCTATCTCTGTCTCTGTCTCTGTCTCTCTCTCTCTCTCTCTCACTCACTTCTCTCCCCGAAGACTCAATGTTTGATATAATTTTTGTGGCATGGGGTGATTATGTGAATTTTTCCGTTCTGTTTTTAGTAGCAGCTTTTGTTTGGTATAATCTGTTGGATTTCCGGATAGGTTGAATTACTCTGTATTCTGGTCTGTTTACGTTTTTTTTTCATTTCATAATGCTGGAAATAGATTCTGATTCGTTTAAACCAAATAGTTGACTAGTTCCATTCCAAATGGAATATCTGCGCTTAACCTGCTTAAAACAAATAAATAGTGTATTGCCTACTTGCTTAACATTTTCAGAGGGGTCTGACCAGTTCCACAACACCATCTTGAATAAATGTTTGGTATTGTGACCTCAATAGTAGTGTAAATACGTTGACATTCCGCCAGCATATTTTGATATACATTGCGTGAAACTGTTGTATGCTACTTCTTTGATCATATCTCAAGAAAACCTGTTCAACACACTTTTTCAGGAATTTGGCACGCTGACAGTACGTCAACTGCCATGCTGTAGATTTAAACTGTGCTGGTTTTGTGAGTTATCCAGTGCCTATCCTTCCGAAAAGAAAATTGATACTATAAGAGGCCATGATTTTCAAAATATCTGCATGCATGCAATCATTTCTCGGAAGACCTGATGAGAGGATGCTAAAATATTTTTTTTTGTCACAGCGCTCAGGCATGAGAAAATATATTGCACTATACTATAAAATCAATACAGTACCTATATGCAAATAAAACCATTGAACAGAAACAGTTACACAGAGGATCATAGCTTTTCTGTTGTGATTTAGTTCAATGAATGTCACAGGAAGTCAGTATCATCCTATTAAATGTAACTCCAGTAGCATAAGATGGCTGCCTTCACGTAGGAGCGACAAATCTGTTGCAAGGAACATGGATAAAATGATCTTTTCCCCGTGCTGCGTGACATTAAGACACTGAATGAGGTACCAAGAGCTCTGGAGAAGAGGGCAGCTCATTGGATTAGAGAAACAAAAGTGGTGTTCAGGAATATTGGAAAAATAATGTCACAGAAAATTCAATGTGGGAGATTGCTCCCTGATGAAAGTATTTGCGTGGGGCAATACAGCAGAGTGTACATATTTGGACTGCTTTCGCATTTGTTTATTGCAAACTTTAGGATTGTGAAAGTTTGAAGGAAACTTGAGGAAGTGAAATGTACTTATACCTACCATAAGAAAATGATGTCATCCCTAAAATACGGCCAAGATTAATGAATTCCATACAGTCTAAAAGTGTTATATTTATGAGATAATGGGCTGTTGCATTACTTGCTGAATAAATATACTAAGACACATCTCTTCTTAACCAACACATTGATACATAATGCTGAATATCAGATGCGACACCTTTATAATGATACAGAGCATCTCATTTACCTCTTCTTCCTGAACTCGTACACTAAACTTGGTACTTTCTCAACACATGTCAATAAATAATTGCTGAGGCTCGAATTAGATTATGAATTGAACCCTAGCCAGCAGACTTTAGAAATTTAGAAAACATCCAGAAAATTAGTGTCAATTTTGAACTTTGACTATTTGTTTTGTCTGACAAACATTTTTGGTTTGTTTAAGGTGGTCTGTTTCTGTCAGCATGTAATAGGAACGAGAACAGCAACATTGAATTCTGATAATGTTGATTTGTTTTTCGATTATTTGTGAATCCATTATATAGTTCGTATGGTTTATTTTGTTGCTGTCATGAAACGGAGGTGAACACATCTCGGTTTGTTATACAAACACAATTATCTAGAAAAGTCCGTCTCCGCTTGCTGTCTGGTGAAATATGAATGACAGAGAACTCCTAAGTCCTACTATTTAAAGAAAATGCCATCAATTTATCTTTTGGCTCTAAAACTGAACATTAAACAACAGTTATTCACAACTTTAAGTTCTCTTCCTCTTGACCGCTTATTACCTGTTCCCAACACTATAACAATATGTTTTTCGAATAAAAGACTTAGTACAATTACATTGAATTCATTTCAAAATCGCACAGCCACCGTTTTTTTTTCTATTTTCCATTATCCAGGTGAGGAAAGTCCTGGATAGTCTTCTTTCTTTTCACAGCAAGAATGTTTAATATAAAGATGTACTTTTGATTGAGCATATTTCCTCGTTCTTGGAGAGCAACATGATCGCTCTCCCTGTGTTTCTGTGTCGATGGCAATATCTCTCTCACTCTCTCTCTATCGATCTTAACTTTTCAAAATGTTCACTTGTTTATAGCTTCAACCCCGGATAATGTAATTCGTTGCCTGTTGGGAAAGCAACAAATCCTAACTCCATTAGGTTTCAGTTTCTTGGTACACATATTAAACTGATTGGTTAAATTCTGAAGATCATGACTTCATCCAGATAAACTGTACAATTTGTTATTCCTGCCACAACTCTATTCAAATGTCTTTGGAATGTGGCTGGTGCTGTTTTCATTCCAATGGGCATCACTTTGAATTGATATAGTTCTTTTTAGGTTAGAAACGCAGACGCATATTTTGCTTTCTCTGATAACGTTTACTGCTAATAACCCACAGGGAATCCAACATTGTAATGTAAGTGGCTTCAATCTTGGGATTAGGTGTAATTTAGATATCGTTAATTCGTTGACCTGCCTATAGTGCATACAAAACAACGATTCTCGTCAATTTGGGAACTTACACTATTGGCGAATTCCAAATATTCTGACTCAGTTCGACGAAGTCTTTGTTGAGCATCGCATTCACATTCTTGTGGACTTGTGTGGTTTTGAATGGTTTAAGCATGTAGTGGCAATGTTTTGTTGGAAGTGCATTCCCTTCTTCCACTTCATGCACAATAGTGTTAGCTCAGCGCATCATATTCCTGCATATGTCTTCATACTGCCATAAGAAACTTTTCAATTCAATTGTGTTCTTTGAGACATATAACTCACTGATGTAGCACACTTCTCAAGAACGTCCGCATTATTTAAAATATTTTGAGGTGCATTAATCTTCACAATATCTGAATTTGATTCCTCACTGTGGCGCAGAATCTAACATCTGTTTCTCCGGTTCCCTGTCTCTATTTTAGTAAGGTATCGACATATTCATATGACATACAACTCTTTCTTTTACCTTCTGGCATCTTTATCAGATAGTTTATCTGACTTTTGTTTCCGTAATTCGATAGTGATCACTAAAACTGACATTGAATGCATCTTTTGACACTGATAACACGACAAATGCTTCGTCCCTATGTAAAAACATCCGAATTTGAGAGTTTCTATGTGCTACATACTCTTTCTATGCTGTTCACTTTACAGGTGCTGTTTGGCTAATTCACTTACCCGATTTAATCTCTTTCTCATTTAAGATACATAATTCAAGATCACTGAATTCGGCCCTGTAAGCATTTGTTTAATTTATTTCAAAAGCCCTCTAACTTCATTGCAGAATAGTCACTAAACGGGCGTCAAATAAATAGGTTAATTTGGGGAAACTACAATGTCGAACTATGTGGAATACCTTTGTCACAATCATTTAGGTCATCCTGACTGTACTGTCTTAACATGGTCTTTCAGCTGTGATGCAACCTTTCCAAAGATGCCTGAGATTCCGGATGATACACACTTGATTTAAAGTGGTATATGTCTCATGTATGCATGACTTCCTTAAGGAGTCCATGAGTAAAATTACATCCTTGGATCTGAATAAATCTCTTTTGGTGGCCTGTACCATGTTACAAAGACTACCAATTCCACCAGCACCATTTTTGGCTTAAAATTCTGTCATGTTTCCCAATTTTAGTTTTAGGAAGGGGAACTTCAATATCAATCAGAACCTGTGTCGAATGTTTTTGTTTTCAAATGTAGGGATCAGCAATACAGATGTTGGCTTAATTGTAGTCTGTGGCGAAATTAAATTTGGCACGTATGACATGTAGAGCGAAATGTTACCACATCTTTGTGCAGTGCAGGCCAAAGTGTTTTTGTTTTATTTTAGCTTGAGTCTTTCTCATATCGACGTGATCTCCTTATGGTAATTCATGTGCTAAGTATAATGCTTCCTTTCTGCATACCACTGGCAACAGAACCTGGTGCACTTCCGACCGTGTCGAGTCTGCCCTAATAGCTGTGATCTCTGTTTTCGTCGTAGCAATCTATTTCAGGTAATAACCTTCAGTCACTCATTCCATTTCACTTTCTTAGCATCCTCCAACATATATCTATATATGTATGCATGCATATACATGTGGATTCGACATTCCAGAGTACACCATCAACCAGTTCTGATTTTTCCTGCACAATTAAATCAGACAGGTTATAAGCTAACTGAATATCAACTCTTTCATCATTCTCTTCAGCCTTTGCTCCTCTCTATGACTCATGACTGGGATCATATGACTACGCAGTCTGGAAACCTTGCAGTTTTTGTTTTCTTTTAACTAATCTGTCCCCTGGTCTTTCCTTGTCTTCTACACAAAAAATGGACGTAACTCCCACTTTGCATCCTGCAAAATCGTTGTCTAGAATAGACTGCATTCCTGGAAATGACACTTTGCTAATCACTCGATTTGTTATTTCTCCAGTCTTGATTTGGCTCTCCAAAATGCTCTTTAGTTCGTCAAATTAAGGGTGAGGGAAGTAGCTCTTAATATTGCTAAATATGTTTTGGGCATTGAAGATGCTTTCTATATTTGTGAAGGAAATTTAGAAAGACAGATAGAGGGCATACTTTAGAATTACAAAATAGGTTGGGAATGCGTTTAGTCAGGGACAAACAGAAAGTTGAAATTGTAATGAAGTGATTGGATGTGCATGCGGTGACTTTGGAAGTTTTGCAAACATAACGAAGCTCAAATTGTAAGAATTAGCAGAGAAGCTGGAATTCGAACTGCCTGTTTCAGTGAGGAAAGAAGAGATAATTACGACAACAGCTCGGCATTTAAACTTGCTGGAGAAATATTTAGAGCCTATAGAGTTGGCAAGACTTCAATTGCAAATGAAATAGTGTGGGTTACAGGCGAATGATAAGGAAGGGTCAGCAGAAATGAAACGGTTTGAGTTACGATTAAATGCAGAACAGAGATAAAAAGAGAGAGCAACAGAACAGAGAGAAAAGGAAGAGAAGAAAAGAGAGAGCAGCAGAAGAGAGAGAAACAGAGAGAGCAGCATAAGAGAGGGAAATAGAGAGCAGAGAAAGATAAAGAGAGCTTTTGAACTTCAAAAACTGACACTTAAAATGATCAGTCAGCATAAAAGGATGGAGGTGAAGGCTGAGTGTTGGCTTAGTAAGGAAAAGTGTGATGAAAACCAAGCACATCATTATCAGAAGCCCATCGAGAAACTAAGTATGTTCAAGCATTTCCTAAGTTTGATGAGAATGGTGTGGAAGTTTTTTTTCTTCTCGTTTAAAAAGTTGGCGAGGGAAATGCAGTGGTCAGTGGAAATGTGTGCTTTGATGATCCAAACTAAAGTTCTAGGTATGGCGAGTGAAGTATTCACATCACCATCAAGGAGGTACCTGGGGACTATGAGGTGGAAAAAAAAACATTTTAAATGCAAATGAGTTTGTAACAAAGGCCTTAAGGCAACCTTTCAGGTATCTAAGGAGGGACAATCGTGAAAACCTATAATGAGTTTGAAAGGATCAAACAGAATAATTTTGAGAGATAAATGAGAGCTTTAAAAACCCTGCAAATTTATGATGCTCTCAGAGAGTTAATTATTTTGAAGGAATTCGAAAACTCACTGTCTGAAGTAAAGCAAATTCATATGAAAGAGCACAGAGTTAAAACAGCAAGGACTTTTAACTCTGAAGTGACGTTTGATTTTGAGCTGGTTTGTGAAACTCGGCTTGGTTTCCAGCTTCAATTTCAGTCCACAGGGCGAGAAACGGTGGCAAAGATAAATCCTCACATAGAAAGAGAAAGGTAGATCTTAGTGATGATCATAAGGATCGCTTACAACTGGTTTAGGGGAAAAAAATTCTGGTGTTGTCATTTGAATAAAGAGCGTAACATGAAATCACGGTGTTGGCGGACTAGCAGAAAGCCAGATGAAGGAAAACCGACCAAGCCTGGAAGATTGGTGGACGAGTAACAAAAAGCCCAAGTGAAGGCAAGTGACTACCTCAGAATGTCCAATATGGTCAGAGTTTGATTATGTAGGAAGTTCCAAATTTGCTTAAAAATATACAGGGAAGGATAAAGTTTATTCATATTGGCCAGCAGTAATAGGTAAGAAGGTAAGAATATTAAGGAATACAGGATCGTCTCATTTAGTAATGCGGAAGAATGACGAGATATGAACTGCAGAAGGACTCTTGCCATTAAAAAAGTTTCTGGTAATATGAATTCATAGTTGGCAAACTGTGTTCAGTTATATAAAATGGGGCTCGAGAGTCCAGAATAGAGTAGAATATTCGTGGCAGGTATAATGGACAAACTCTCTGCTCCAGGAAACAATTTTTCCCTGCAAATGATTTAGATGATGCACTGGAATGAGTGCTGCCCACCGGAGTTGAAAATCCAGTGCCGATGAAAGCAACTGAGGACACAAAGAATGTTTATCCAGAAATTTCCCCTGATTGCGTGATCACAAGATCACAGAGGCAGAAGTTTAAATAGGAGAGATCAAACAGCACAGATAAGGATGCTGACATAATATTATCCGAAACTTCCATTGATCAGATAAATAGAACAGAGAAGGATCAAACAGGTATACATGCCAGTAGCTTTGGCTCGAATATGCTGATTGAATAATGGCAGAAAGATAAAGAGTTAAAATGGTTATAAAGGCATACACGGAGAATGAAAGTGAATGACTTCCTGTGTATTACTGCAGAAAAAAAATGATGTGTGAATGAGAAAATGGAGACCATCACACATTCAAGTAAATGTGAATTTGGCAGAGATTTATCAAAGTGTTTTGCCAACAGCATACAGAAAGAAGCTACTGCGAGTGCCGCATCACTATCACTTGGAGGTAACTCAGGGGTGAGGAAAACGCAGGCTAAAATACAAAGACTTTTTTTCCTAGCCTGGATTGCACTAAGATACAGTTTAAATTTGCAAGACATGGCATACATGTCAGTAAATCGGAAAACTGCAGGCCCTAATAAAAACTGCACCACTACTAACTCTTCCATTATTTCAGGAACCGTTCACAAGAGTGTTTAATTAATTGTGGAGGTACACTGGCTCAAAAAATAAAAACGTGGGAATACATATTCAGTAACAATAATTGATGTGTGGACGATATTTCCAGAGGCAATTCCATTACAAAACACTAGAGATACAATGGTTGTTGAAGATTTACTTAATTTGTTTTATGATGTACGGACTACCAATAAAGATCCAGTCAGATCAAGGATCAAACTTCACATCCAAACAATTCAAGGAGTCCATGGATGACTTGAGAATAAAGCAATCACATATATTGCATACCATCAGGAATTGCACTCGCGTGAGAGGAATGGCAGCAAACACTAAAGACTAAATTGAGGGCTGATGGTCAGGATTATCCAGGCGATTGGGATAACAGCCTTCCATATGTACTTTTCGATCAGAGATGCACTGAATGAATCGAACAAATTCAGTTCATTTGATTAATTTTTTCGGGATGAAGTAAGAGGATGGTTAAAATCGATTAAGGAGAAATTAACAAATCGGTATTCAGAGACCACACATTTGGACTACAATCCACATTCCTAAGAAAAGTTAAAAAGAAATGGAGAGATGGATAAAAAGCATTTGATACTATCACATCGGACAATGAAACAAGAAGCCAATATGCATTCAGAAATTCCTTCTTTTGCATTTAGTGATAAGATATTTGTGTTAATTCCAGTCACAAGTGAGCATTTAAAAGCAAAGTTTACTCGAGCTTATCAAATTGAAAAAATAAATGGATGAGGTGAACGACTTGATAAGGGCTCTAGAAGGAATGGAACCTCACAGAATGAATCGTGTGAATATGCTCAAAAGATATTTAGATGGGGAAGTAAAGCAAAAGGAGACGATGTCACTCATTGCAGCTCAGAAGGAAGGTACATGTTCAGATGATTATGCATTGGGCATTCCTAAAATCGAATTGAACAATGAAGAATTAGTCAAAAATTGGAATAGATTATTGTGTTGCCTTCCACAACAAAATTGAAATGACCTGAAAGAGTTATTACTATCACAAAGGGAGGTATGCAGAAATAATCTGGGATGTACTAACTAACTGCGTATGATATATTTACAGGAGATCTTGTTCCATTTAAGCAACATCCTTCTAGGCATAACCCACTACAGTTGGTACAGGTTCAGAATGAGATAGAATTCATCCTCCAAGATAGCAGAATCAAAGTCATTTGAAGTGACTGGAACACACCCATAGAATATGACAAAGTCAGATGGAACCATTCGTTTATGTTTGGAATATTGAAAAGTCACCGCCATGACAAAGGCTAATGCATACGCAATTCTACGATTGGAGGATTGTTTTGAAAAAAAAAGTGGGACAACAAACTTACATATCTAATTTTGGCTTATTTGGAGGTAATTGGCAGGTATCAGAGAGAGCAAAGATAATTTCGGTTTTCCTAATGCCAAATGCACTGCATCAGTACAAAGGCATGTCATTTGATATGAAAAAAAAAGACGTCCCAGCCACGTTCCAGAGACTGACTAATAAGGTCATTCCCCTAATACCCAACAGTGTGGTGGATTTTGATGGTTTGGTGATTTTCAATCACACATGGAACGAACATTCACAGCATTTATCAAACATGTTCAATCGAGTTCAGAAGGCAGGCTTGCTGGTAAAATCTAACATAAAGTGAATTTGCCAAAGCCCATGTCATCCTCCTAGGTCGTGCTTTTGGACATGGACATATCGTCCCATGAGATACAAAAACGAAAGTAATTCAGGAATTTTCCACACCGTCAATTAAAAAAAATAGTGAGATGGTTCAGGGACTTGAGTGGATTTTACTGAAAGTTTGTGTCGAACTTTAGCACTGTGGATACTCCATTCACTGAATTGTAAACTTTTTAGTGGACATTGGACTATCAAAAGGCATTTGACAGACTAAAAACTGTGTTAACCATTGCTCTAGTATTAGACACAGCGGATTACGCAACGCTTTTGAGGATGGCTATTGATGCCAGTGATGTGGGCGTCTGTGCGATGCTACTCCAGGAAAATGATGAACGAATAAATAGAACCATTGGCTCTTTTTCCAGGAAGTTAAACATTCATTAACAGAAATATCAACGGTGTAGTAAGTGACTTTAAGATTGTTGACATTACGACATTTCAATGTTAATTTTACCAGCAATGCATCTGAGACAATCGTATTCACAGATAACAACCCATTGACATTTGTGGGGGAAAAAATCAGGAAAAAAATGCCAAACTGTTTCGTTGAAGCTGTTTTTTCAACCATTCAATTCGACAATTGTGCATGTGACAGTTCACGAAAATGTGACTGCCAATGCGTTATCCAGACTCGAATGAGACATGGATTTGTTCGGTGGTGGATGTCTCGCGGGCTGAATTTGCATGTTTGCATGTTTATTGTTAGTATAGAGTATATGTGTGTTTAGACTACTAACTGAGATTTGAAGAGATAAAAATGAAGATATGTTTTGCATCTCTCAAGGATAAGTTGTCTTTTTTTTAAAAGTGTGACAATAAACTGGGCAGAGCTCCGAATAGTCTGGCTTGGTACAGATAAACAAAGGATTTTGAGAGGCTTTTTGTTTATACGTAAAGTAATGTATCCTCAGGCCAAAGTGGTAATATTTTGAAGTGATGTGTTAAGACAGGGGAGTGGTGAGCTCTCGAACTGGCCTGATCGGAACACTTTTTGCTCAGTCTTGCACTGAGGAGTTCAACAGGGAGCAGCGTGGAAACTTTCTCTCTTATGACTCTCCACTTCAACCTGTAAGCACGTGTCATATTTATACAGTGCTTTAAAGGGTGCTTGCTTATTGACGTTGTCATGTATATTAAGAACAGCATAATCAAGTCTAGTTGGGATAGGTAAAGCTCTGTAGCGGTTCTTTATTCTGTTCTTCTTGTTTCATTGTGTAACTTTGTGATTTTTTTTACCTGTTTTATAATCTAGTAGTCAACCCAGCTACCTCACACAGGGTAATTTTACCTGTCCACTTACCGAAACAATTTGCAAAATTATGTCCTCGGGATACAATGTCAGAAATGCTTTGAGTCTTCTGGCCTAGTCCATAACAAAAACAATTGCTCTCTGTCCAATGTTCAAACTGTTCTCATTTTAAACTCCCAACATAGGGTCATCGCGTGGACTGGTTGATGGCAAATGAATAAATTCAAACTCACTTGGGTTTTAACATCCTGGGACGTAACTTAAACTGTAATTTAAACAGCAAATAAAACTCAGGCATTCCTTAGTTTTAGTTTTCCCAAATACTCTAGGACGGCCATTATGTCATACACCTGATTGTAATCTCTCAATTCAGAACAACATTCTCGCTCTCTTAAAGTCATTTGACATGAAACTCACTACTTTTGCCAGCGTCAATGGAGAGAAAGTAAAGTCAATGTTCATCCGATGACACTTCTTCTGCACTGAAACATTTTTTTCCCGCTACTGATCATGCTAGAATTGTTAATGTCATTCAATATTTCGTTTCCTTTTAATATTCATTTGCTCCATTGGTTTCAATAACCTTCCTGACATTATTTTTCTCACCATCGTTTTAAATTACTTGAGCCAAATTTAAAAAAAAGAAAGCCATAACCTTACTAATGGCAGCGAGTAGAACATTCATAGGTACACCTGTTCATCTATCTATCTATCTATCTATCTATCTATCTATCTATCTATCTATCTATCTATCTATCTATCTATCTATCTGTCTATCTGTCTATCTGTCTATCTGTCTGTCTATCTATCTGTCTATCTATCTATCTGTCTATCAATCTACCTGTCTATCAATCTATCTGTCTGTCTGTCTATCTATCTATCTATCTATCTATCTATCTATCTATCTATCTATCTATCTATCTATCTATCTATCTATCCGTCTATCCATCTATATGTCTGTCTATCTATCTATCTGTCTGTCTATCTATCTATCTATCTGTCTGTCTGTCTGTCTATCTATCTATCTATCTATCTATCTATCTACCTATCTATCTATCTAACTAACTATCTATCCATCTATATATATCTGTCTCTCTGTCTATCTATCTGTCTATCTATCTGTCTGTCTGTCTGTCTATCTATCTATCTATCTATCTATCTATCTATCTATCTATCTATCCATTTTTCTATTTATTGACTCATCTATTTGATTCTATGTTTATTTATTTTGGTTACATAACCTATATTTCAGGATGTATTACTTCATTAATAACAGTACTGTATACATAACACCCGACGACACTCACCACTTTCAGTACTGTATAAATGTTAGCAGTTTGAACATTTGCAGATTTTCAATGGTTGTCAGCAACCAGAATGAGAAACCATGTTTAGTTTCATCAAGGACAATGTAGCGTTCTGCAAAGGTTTGATAATCGCATTAACGAGTGCATATTTTAATTTTATTTTAGTGTAGAATCCTATTGGTCGAATATCAAGGCTTGAGACAGAATTTAATGGAACACATTATATATTTCAACAGACGTTTTGTGCTTTGAAACGGAGTTACAGTTTTCAATGATAGAACAGTCCTCTTTGGTTGACACATTGATGGGGCAGAATCTCTGGCCTCTAGAATGACACAAACATGAACTTTATGCTTTGTCTTCATAATGTTTCTTATGTCATGGTTTTTCTTCCATTTGTTAAGATGTGCATTTCAATTTCTGAGCTAAATTCAACAAAACCAGAAAAAGCCCTTAAAACTGTTTCTGATATAAAAATGCAATTAAGAAGATCAAAAGTTCCAGTTGTGTAGCAGGAGAGATGTATTAAAGAAATTAAATTTTAATACATGAACAGACACGTGAACGTTATTGAATGTTATTATCGTAATATTCAATGAGGCCCACAATATTTATTATATTGAATGAACGTAACTTGGTAGTTTCTTTATGGTATTAAGGACAGTCAGGAAGGGATTAGTCAAGTCCAGCTGTTAAAAATGCCGAATGAAATTCTGTATTTCAAATGGGGATGGATTCGTTTGGATAAGACGTGCACGGGTAGGTGAAATTGCTACAAACGACACGAGAGAAAAGCTGACGAGCATGCATACAAATCATAACTCCGCACCCTAAACGTATGAAACATAGAAAATGCACACTTGAAGTACAAATTATAATAGTTTTAGTGCTCTAAATTAACATGCATTGAAACTTTGGACTGACATTTCAAAACGCATTCAATTTTTCAGATTTCTGATGCTTAAAAGAGCTAATTCATGACTTTGCTAAGACACACATGCGCTGACAAATTTCACTGTTGATAAATGAACTACTCATGTCATCTCACAATCAAATGATTGGTGTGTATACTGGTGCAAATTTGTCTCATAAAACCATTCAATACATGGATGAATTTGAAAATTGTGCCTTATGAATAAATGAAACAATTATCTTCAGTACGTTTTTTATGCTTCAGAAAATGCATGACAAAAAAAGAAGTGGACAAGCGGCTGAGCAATACACCTTCATTTGAGATCGACCAATCAGTGATGAGGCAACACTGATTTCAGTAAGCTTCCCGTTGAAAACAAAGTAGGAGATCGCGGAAGAGTGAAAAATCTTAATTTCTCTTCTATTTTGGATTGAGTAATGCCAAATGTAATAATGTTTAATTTTGTAACAATACGTTTATTGGAAGTAAGGGAATTAAAAGACAACACAAATCAAGGCAGACCTCCTCCTCAAATGCAAAGCTTTGCAGATGGCTGCCTTTCATTAATGCAATGCACATCACAGAAGAAAAGAAATAATTTGAAAGCATTGGAAATCCATGCATTCAGACCCATTCCCATCACGAGTATTGCATTGCTCCTTTCCATGTTTACAAAGACACACTGCCAAGCTTGTCAAATACAGAATAAAATTCTGGCACCATCTCATTGTTATTTGCTGGTCAGCAGTGTTTCCTTGGGATATGTCAGTGAGTGCTCCGGTGAGTGATGTCGTGTCATCTCAATGTTTGTTTAAAATACCTTAATTTGCTATTATTCAGAGAAGACAATACATAATAAGCTTACTAATGCATCACTTCAATTAATTCACAAATTCTGACAAGTGATAAAAAATACTGTCACTTGCAGCGATTTCCTTGTCATTTACTAATTGCCCACAAATGAACAATCTCCTGTATGCTCTTTTGTGTATGTGTGTGCACGCATGCGTGTTTGTGCATGCACTCTGCATGCGGACAAACTACTGATGAGGATTTAAAATAATCAAAATAATCAGAATTGAATCAAGCAACTTTTTGCTATTTTTTGAGGCAGAAATATACTGTGAGATAGCGTGGTATTATAAACCCTGACCAATACGTGTTCACATAGAGACAAACAATAATTGGTCATCCTCAAACTTTGGCGACTGTACATATTTTTATATCATTTCATCCAATAAGGCCTTTATAACGTCATCGGCTGCAGGAACAGTGCCAGCAGACTGCAGAATTCCAAATATTGTTCCCTTGTTCAAGAAAGGGAGAAGAGATAACTTTGGAAATTATAGACTTGTGAGCCTTAGTTAGTTGTGGTTAAAGAACTGCAAAGAGCTACAAGAGATCGGATTTCTAATCACGTACAGAGGAATAAATTGAGCAGTGATGGTCAATACGGTTTCGGAAAGGGTAGTTCGTGCCTCACAAAAGTTATCAAGTTGTTTTAGAAGGTGGATGAAGATAAAGCGGTTGACGTGCTGTATATGAATGTCAGTAAGGCGATTAATACGTTTCCCCACGATAGGCAATCGCAAAAAAAGTATGTAGCCATGGGATTGAGTGTGATTTAGAGATCTGGATCAGAATTGGCTAGCTGAGCAAAGACACAATCTGATGTGTTACGGGAAATATTCATCCTGGAGTTTATTTACTGGTGTGATACCGCAAGGATATGTTTTGGGTGCACTGTTGTTTGTCAATTATACAAATGATCTGGATAAGGGGATGAAGGATGGGTTAGTACATTTGCGGATAACACTATGGTCTGCAGAGCAGTGGATAGTGGTGAAGAATGTTGGAGATTAGAGGGAGACTTGGATAAGCTGCAGAATTTGGCTGTGAGATACAAAATAGAGTTGAAGGCGGAAAAGTGAGACGTGATTCAATTTAAAAGGAGTAACAGGAATACAGAGTGCTGGGCTCGTAGGAAATTTTTGGAAGTGCAGATGAGCAAAGAGATCTCGGTGTCCAGGTATATAGGTCGTTGTAATTTGCCACCTAATTTAAAAAAAAGGTTTGTTAAGAAGGGATACTGTGTTTTGTATTTTATTGGTAGAGGGATTGAGTTGGAACAATGTGATCATGATGTAATGGTACAAAACTCTGGTGCGTCCACATTTGGAGGGTTGCTGACAGTTCTAGGAGTTGCATTATCGGAAGGAATGCATGGAAAGGATTCAGAGGAGTTTAACGAGGATGTTGCCTGGTATGGAGGTAAGATCTTTCACGAAACGCTGAGAAACCTGATGCTGTTTTCGTTTGTATTCAAGAAGAAAATGTTGAAATGCGAACTAATTGAGATATATACGATTATCAGACGGTTCGACAGGTTGGATAGTGAGAGTCTTTGGCCTTGGTTGGGGATGGGTAGCACAAGTGCACATGGCTTTAAATTGAGGAGTGATATATATAGACCAGATGTCAGACGTAATTTCATTGTTCTGAGAGGAGTAGGAACATGGAATGAACTGCCTGCCACAGTAGTAGATTCGCCAACTTTAAGGACATTTAAATGGTAATTGCATAGTCATGTGGATGAGATTGGAATAGTGACTGCAGACCCAAAACAAAGAGATTGACTGCCATCTACATCTGGGCAGGTTATTTATGCAAAATAAATATTGATAATACTGGCTAGACGCATATATTATGAATGTTATTTGTTTTTTAAGCCAAAGTTTCGTGAGAGCTTTGCTCATACCATATTGAAATCTAAGTGTGTCCTTCCTGTAGGCCTGTTGAATATTTAAGATTTTGATTAATCAAGATATAAACGAGGACCACGGAATACAGAGGCAGAATTCCTGTGATTTTGAATTAAGTTCAATAAAGTGTTGCCTGTCTTATTGTGCATTTGTCATTGAAAGTGTTTCTGTTCGTGTATTTTGAATTCACTGTTTGTTATATTCACTTCATCTTGCATGGATGACAGAGGTTGCTGTGAAACATAACCATCGTTGAGAATTAAATGAAAAGAGATCATTCACGATACTGGTCATTCATGCTTGTGATCTGACATCAAAGGCGGTATTTATACACAGTTTAGACTTTTAGAAGTCTAGGCTACAAGGGGTTAAATGGATTTACGTTTCCTTTATAATACCACATACCAATGTTTACCAATCGTGGGATATTCTGTTCAATGCAGATGTTTTGTGCAATTTTGGGTTGGTAGGTCCATGTCTTTAAATGTCAAGTATTCGAACTTTTGTCGTTTCTGTTGCCGAGGAATGCCCAGTGACATATCAGAGCTTTAAGAAATTCATGCAGTTTTGCACCCTGCCTGTTGCAATTACTTATCAAACAACACTGCCTGGAGTAAAAGTACAATTTGAAATGTGTTATACAGTAATATGTTATATCAATTCTTCAATGACAAATTGTGATGAAGAGTCAACAAACATCCAACATTCAGTTCTGCATTTTTACACGTTTTTAATTTGACAAAAGAGAGCAGCTTCATAAGTCCCCACTCTTCAATTTTGGTTTGTTTCTGAAATACAAAGCAATCTTATTAGCTTGTGTCTTGCCTGTACTTATTTCCGCTTGGAGCATGGGGACAATGACTTTGTTTGAGTCTGACTCGCTCTGCCTCTCATAGTTCGGATCGCAGTAACTTAATGGCATCATCAGCAATTTTCCATGCGTTCATCAGGATTTTGGAATTCTTCCAATTGTGGTTCCAATTTCTACTTTTTTTATCTCACGTTTGCCTGTTCAATTTTGACGCATCCATTCTTGTTATTGATTAGTTTGTTTACATTGTGTCGACATTCCAACAATACCATGACAAAGATATTAGCTTCCACCTTTATATTATCTGCAATTCGACAGATTTTTTTTTCTCTCAATGAGGACTCTGTTGTAATTTGTCAGTTGCTTTATTTCCTTTTCATCATGTCTATTTACAACAATATTGTGTCGTTCTTTTGACATCCCCTCATGCTGTCTCTCTCTCTCTCTCTCTCTCTCTCTCTCTCTCTCTGTTTATCTCCCTTTCTCGCCGTCTCTTTCTCTCTCTCTCTTTCTCTTTCTCTCTCTGTTATCCGTCTGTTTCTCTCTTTGATGTAGCATGCATATCAACGAATCTAATAGCTATTTGTGTTCGTTTGCTTTAATTCAAGTATTTTTTATTCATTAAGCATCTGGTCAGATGTGTAGAATGACTCACGTGAACCTTAACATTACTTGAAATTATAAGCAGTCCACGCTGATTATGAAAACTGATTTACAATGGAATAGATTTTGAGATATTGAATACGTAGAATTACTATTGCTACATTTCTGCCAATTCATATAGCAACGAAAAATATTATGAGCACTTTTATTTATTTACTTGTTATTTGTGTGCTGGTACATTAGATTTATGTTTACCAGAAGCAAAAGTGGTCAACTCAGTCATCTAAAGGCGAATACATACATATGCTGCTGCTTCTTGCGATAATTTCAAATTGGTTTAATAGCCCATGATATCAATTGAACCAACTTCATTAGATCTGACTTGGCATATCTTGGAAATAATGGATCTAAAAACAATGCAATTTTTGGAAGCTGCTTTTGAAAACACAAATGTTGTGCGATTGATGTTAGTCGATCTTGTCTGATTATTTCGAAGCACAATTTTATTCCTGCTGTTCTGAGTAATGTACATGTATTAAAATCTAAATGGAACAGCGTGGCTTTGAAATGCAGTTTACAATATCAATCCAAGAGGAATCACAGGCAATGGACAAAACAGTGTTAGTGGCATTAATTTTATATATACAAAAAACTCAGCCTTGGACATTTCAAGCATACGGTTTTCTGTTGGTAAATTAGGCTTTTACTTTCCAGTTCGCATTGTAGGTAATCCTAGTTCGTCAGCATTTAGTTCTCGTCATTATATTGATAAAATTGCTGGAGTCTCGAAACTAAAAACAGTATTCAACACAGCTTTACCTTCGAAAGAATTTGGTCAATTAAGAATAGACTGTTTTTTTCCAGTTTTGTGTTCGGGAGCTGAGACATAATCTTCTAGGAGAAAGTGAGGACTGCAGATTCTGGAGATCACAGCTAAAAATGTGTTACCAGAAAAGCGCAGCAGGTCAGGCAGCATCCAAGGAGCATGAGAATCGGCCTTTTGGGCATGAGCCCTTCTTCAGAAATGAGGAAAGTGTGCCCATCAGGCTAAGATAAAAGGTAGAGAGGAGAGTCTTGGCGTTGGAAATGCGATAGGTGGAAGGAGCTTAAGGTGAGAGTGATAAGTTGAAGGTGATAGGCCGGAGTGGGGGTGCGGGTGGTTCGGTCAGGAAAAATATTGCAGGTTAGGAAGGTGGTACTGAGTTCGAGGGTTGGGACTGAGACAAGGTGGGGGAGGGGAAATGAGGAAACTGGAGAAATCTCAGTTCATCCATTGTGGTTGGAGGGTTCCTAGGTGGAAGGTGAGGCGTTCCTCCTCCAGCCATCGTGTTGCTATTGTCTAGCAATGGAGGAGTCCAAGGACCTGCATGACCTTGGTGACATGGGAGGGGGCATGAAGTGTTGAGCCATGGGGTGGTTGGGTTGGTTGGTCTGGGTGTCCCAGAGGTGTTCCGCAAGTAGGCGGCCTGTCACCCTGCCCCCTGTAACAACGTCATCCCATATTCCCAATTTCTTCATCTCCGGGTGCAGAGGCTGCATTTAGGCTTGATAGAATCAGTTCTGTTCGCCCAGTTGTAGGGAGGATGTTATTAAGCTAGGGAGGGTTCAGAAAAGATTCTCAAGGATGGTTTCACATTTCAAACGACTGAATAATAAAGGAATATTGGGGAGGTGTCTGAGAGATTTTGCAAAGGGGCATAGGTTGAGCGGAAATATGAACGAAGCTTATCAGATCATGGGAGGCACGGATAGAGCCAATGATGGTTCTCTTTTGCCTCGCCTGCGGGATTTCAAGGTTAGGGGCACCCTATGACGGCGAGAGGACAGAGGTTTATAAAAGAAATGAGGGGCAATTTTTGACGTAGAATTTCTCATGTGAAATTATGTGAATACAATTGCAACGTGTAAAAAACATTTGGACAACTACTTGAATCGGAAAAGCGTGGACTGAAATGTGTGAGCAGGCAGGTATGTCAAATTTAGAATCATATACGGGTCGGTATGGACTTATGCCAACGGGTGTGTAGCATGTCCCATCACTCTTTTAAAAAAATCTATATACTCTGCCCAGAATTGTTCTATCAAAATGTTATTCCTTACGTTTATCTAAATTAAACTCCACTTACCACTTCTTGGCCCATCGCCCAAAACATATCAAGTTGTTCAACTTAATGAAAAGTCTAGCAAGTGTTGAGTCCCGAAGCAGATGCTGAGTTTGTACAGCTTCAACTTGGACTGAACTTCGTTGGCACATGTTAGCACGCTGAGATAGAGGCGCTGTCCAACGAAACAATCCCTGCACTTAACGAACAATAGCAACTGGAATTCGGTCAGGTGCGTGTAAACAGTTATACAATGGAATTATAAGTCATTTTTCCCCTTGTGTACAAACATATGATGCAGAATATTAACAAAAGAATGCTCAACCTGTTCTGGAATCATCTTCCAGAAGTAAAAATTAAAGATGTGATTCTGAACAATGTAATTATAATCGATTTCATGGAATAATGAAGTGACGTTGAGATTTTGGACAGTACATCGATAAGCAAGATAAGCAACCCATTGATATTTCACCAAAAAGAGTGATGGTGAGTTGCAAAATTGTCAGTGATAAACATGAAGAAAACCTCATTTACAAATACCTTGCAAGAACTGTAACAAACACTTCATTGAACAAACAGGCACAAAACTAGCCATCAATGTACATGGAAAACAACTTGCCACAAAAAGATATAACTCATAATGCGCCACCTGTGTTATTGTGCGGCAATGATCTTGACTCGATCTGATTGAGATGTTTCAGACTATGCGGATTCACGTCGGGAAAATGTCATCTCTCATGTTATTTATGAATAGGTGCAGCAATAAACAGAAATGAAGACGTACAGATCTTCATATAACGTTTGGAATAGTAATTTATTTGATTGAGATTTCCTGGATATCTGTTTCTTAAAGTGTGATTGATTAATAATCCTTTAACATAAAAGAAAGCTCCGAGTCTGGAACTGCTTGATCGAATTTTGTTTGAGAGAAATGGAATCTATATCATTCATTCTTTTTCTTTCATCATACGATATTCTAATTATGTATGGAATATACAATTTTATTTTGCGTTTGAATTAGCATTTTTGTACAGTTTTGCACATTAGAAAATATGGATACAATATTTCTTAAATGCTGATAAACATTGTTCCTTGGGCAAGTGTATTACCAAATAAAAAGTTTCCATCTTCTATCAGTCTAGTTGCATCATTATGGCATTCGTAGAGGGAGCCATGAAAAAAAGATATATTTACATCCATGCAGTTTGAGCGTGCTTTTGCGTCTGCAATTGTTTGTAGTGTATATCTTGTGTGGACAGCGATATTCTTTCCATGTATTGATTATTATATGTGTTTGGATTAATTTTTATGAAGCAGCTTGTTTTACACAGTGAGGCAGTCCTTTACTGTATATATCGTTTACGTATTTTTTTATTTTGAAGCTCATCACGAATTAATGCTCCAACCTGTCTCATGTCTGCGAGTTGTACTACTTGTTCCATTACTCTGCAGCACGAACAGAGAAGTAACAATGTATTTGGGCAAGAGTGTTATGCTTTTTTCTGATGACTATTTGCTGAACAATGGATCAGAATGATTGACAATGAAGTTTTACTCCAATAGACCCTAAAATTTGATGTGTTCATATTTTAATATGATATGAATTTTCTTTCAATCATCTGCCCTTCTCGAGGAAATCCTCTCTTCTCTTCGTAAGAACATCAAAATAGCTGA
This sequence comes from Hemiscyllium ocellatum, assembly GCF_020745735.1. Taxonomy (NCBI): domain Eukaryota; kingdom Metazoa; phylum Chordata; class Chondrichthyes; order Orectolobiformes; family Hemiscylliidae; genus Hemiscyllium; species Hemiscyllium ocellatum. The sequence goes on from NC_083438.1 coordinate 19,410,979, forward strand.
TGCAATAGCACTGTGCACGTATTGCCTTCTTCGTGTCAAAATTTACTATACTGTATAAGAGCTAAATATGCGTTGCTGGAAAAGCGCAGCAGGTCAGGCAGCATCCAAGGAACAGAATGGACGTTTCGGGCATAAGCCCTTCTTCAGGAGTGTCCTGAAGAAGAGCTTATGCCCGAAACGTCGATTCTCCTGTTCCTTGGATGCTGCCTGTCCTGCTGCGCTTTTCCAGCAACACATTTTTAGCTCTGACCTTCAGCATCTTCAGACCTCACTTTCTTCTATACTGTATAAGACCATAAGATATCGGAGCAGAAATTAGGCCATTCAGCCAATCGAGTCTGCTCTGCCATTAAGTCATGGCTGGTACGTTTTTCATCCCCATTCTCTTGCCTTCTCCCCTTAACCCTTGATCTTCTTAACATTCAAGAACTTATCTGTCTCATTCATAAATACTTGCTTCAGAAATAATGAACCGATTCACAATATGATTTTTCCGTTTTCTCCAGTGATGCCTCTACTATTTCGTTTCCTTACTTAAAAAAAATACAAAGCGTTTCCATCCACACCAGAGACTTTACAGTTGTTCACTTGGAATAGTACTATTCAATTGCAACTCATCAGAAGATTTCTTGCTGCCAGGTATGTTACTGGATAACAGAGCTACAGATTCATATTTGATTCAATGCCGTTTTGATACAGACTTGAAAGTAGTTGACTACTTTCCATTTCAAACAGAGTAAAGTGTTCCACAATCTGTTTACATGATACTTGTCTTCAACAGAACTGGAGCAAAGACACCGGAGATCCATAGAAGGATTGAACGACAATGGTTCGTACCTTTCAAACTACTTCATACAAATGTTCTAATATTAATTCAATTGGTCACATTGGCGGCTATCTTCATCATCATCTAATTTAAAATGAAAATGTTATTTTATACTAATTGATAAATAATCAAAAGACACTAACCATTATTAGAACTGGTACGACTGCCTGTCATACACTAAGTCCTTCTTGCTATCCACGTATCTGTACTTCAGCTGATATTTTCTTAACACATATTCATGTTTTATCCACTTTACTTAACAAATTAAAAGCCGAATTTCTCTTTTCCTTATACTTGAAAAGTCAAGTGCAAAAGGATGTCTTACCAAAAAAACCGCACAGTGAACAAACAGAATATAAATACTAAGTTTTCCTACTTTGCATAGCACGACAAAACTACTGATATCTTATTTAAACCAACTAAAAGGTCATCCTGATAATGATTGGCTTGATTTCAAGATGATCGGGACTAAGCATAGACAACACTAAACAGAACAAACGATTTGATGACCAAAGCTACACCAGTGTCAACAACAGTCGTTCCTGATTCGAATTATGTTTTGTTCTTCAATCCTTATAAAATAGAAAAAAACAAAATTGTTGGTTATCGACATAGCATTATCTAGGTGTTGAGAGAGCCGAGTGATGTGAGTGCTCTGCGATGTGATGTGAAATGCATGAGATGCGTAATGCAATTTAATTTTGATAAACGAATGAGAACAAACAATATTGTTAGCCCATTACAGTATTAAGGAAGGAATGTTGAAGGATTGTCTGCGATAGTGACCACAGTTTTGCAGATTTTCAGATTTGCAATTAATAACAGATATGTAGCAAAATTTGCTTACTGTACAAATGTGCGTTGATCATTAGCTTAGCGCGAGCTTGAGTTGGCAAAAGTAATTGAACTGTCTAACTGGGCAAGGAGCAATGAAAAATCAAAGCACATTGACTGGTGCAAGTATATAGAACAAAAACGTTTCACTTCGAAACTACAAAATCTACGTTATATCCTTATATCGCATAAATAATCTGTAGTTAAGTTAAAAAAAATCTCTTGGATTTCATTCTTAATTAGCTATCCAAATTACAAATGCAGCAGGGGAACAACTGAATGAAAATATGAGGTGGATTGGAATCCTTGCATTACTGCACAGTTCGATTTGAACGGAAATCCTATAGATCTATATCTCAAAACTTATGTTAGTGCATAGGTACTGGAAGCAGACGTTTGCATAACATTGTAGAATTGATACATTGGCCTAAGAACGAATACAACCTTATTTTGCAAGAATACTACGTGAGCTCAAGTGATGAAGGTATGGACACAGGTTGTGCATGAAAGACCACTTTTCCTCCAGAACGTCGGAGGTTAAGTTGGTATCTGATTGAAGCCTTAAAGATATTGACAGGAAAAGAACTGCGAATTAAAGCAAAAAAAAACAATCGATTTCTTGATGATTCGAAACCTGAGAAGCACTTAATATCATTTAAGACGTTGAGCCAAGCTGTTCAGAACAGTTCATAGGAAATAATTCTACTGAAAGTGGTGGTAGATGTTTGGACCTATCTTTGATAAACATGCCTGCACGCTGAGTCAGTTGTTTACTTTAAATCTGAGGAACATAATTAATCATTAATCAAAAGTTATAATGTGTTTGCATTAAGCGATTAGGCAAAGACGCAGGCATTGACTTAAATTGCAATCTCTATGGATGATCGTCCGGGCTTCAGGGCTTGAATGATCTACCACTGTTTCTACGATGTATATTGAATTTGAAACAGGACGAGATATCCTGCGATCAAGCCCCCGGTTCCAGAAAGCGTATTTCATCTATATCAGCGGAATTCTATACATAACATGCACACTCTCCTCCTTTTCAGAAATGTAGAATGCAGATTGCTTATTGCTGAGGGATCGAATCTGCAGCTTCCAGCAGAATCTGAGTTAAAGCATGTAAACGAATGCAACCTTTAAATGGCATGTATAAAGTGGAATTTAGAAAATTTCGAAGTTGAAATAAAGAATGGATTTTCTGTCATTCAGTGGTGTCACTTGGCCCGAAGTACGAGTCGTTGTTACATTCTTTGTTGCTTTCCTCTCACCAAGTCTCAAAATAGGAACATGACTTTCTTTTTTTTCCTGACTTATAACTAATCCGAACAGTTCCCTTAGAGTTGTGAAGTTAAGCAATTTCTTTCGGCGACATAAGATTGCATATATCAATGTAATTGCTGGTGAGCACGGCACTTGCTCACATAACCACACAATGTTCGGAATAGATGATAAATCATTCTCTTCCTATCAAAACACTGCAGAGTAGAGCTACGAATGCCAGTGATACATAAATGTGAATAAGATGCAATAAATAAAACAAATTTGGTAACTCTTTTAACAATGGAAATAAACATTACAAATGAAGAGGAGGAAGGAAATATGCATACCGAATGAAGTGCTCCATTGAGAAAGAAACAAGTAATAATCACGTAAGCCTATTAATTGTGAGTATTGGGATCCATATACACAAAATAAATGCTTAAAATATTACTAAAAACAAATAAAACTTCAAACGGACTAGACCAAATTCCATCAAAGTACATCAAGTTCTGAGTGTAGATCATAAGTTGTACTTCATTTAGAGGCAAGTGGAAAGTACTGTCTTTCACATACCATTCGCTTGGTATATTGCTGAACATTTGAATAAAACACGTATTTCCCAGACCACACAGTTAAAACTAAACAGAAAGTAGAATAATTGGCATAACTCTAAATCAGTTGAAGTACTTACTAAATAAACACTAATTGAGTGCTAATTACACCTGTTTCAATAAAACTGCATTATGTAAACGTTGGCAAAGGAAAATTCACCAATCACGTTTTCCTGCTATCTGCCTTACAGGCCAATCGCAAGAAACATCGAAAGAAGCAATCCAGCAATTGAAGGAGAATTCACTTTGTGGTTGTAGCATGTAAACAGATGTATCTCTCAACTTCAATGGCTAAAATCCGGACTGAAATCAAAATTAAGGGCCTTGATCTTTATGAGCCTAACTCCATCCATTTGTAATTATTTTGACCAATTAAAATTAAAGACAGTCTGGAAGCTGCAACCTGTTTAACTCCAGTATCTCAGAGAAAACGGGGATTTAGATAGCGCAAATCAGAATCAAAAAGTGTGCTGCTGGAAAAGTTGAGCCAATCAGGCAGCAGTGAAAGGGGCAGCAGAATTGTCGCTTCTAGCACCAGCCTTCATCAGGAACAAATTATGAAGTGCTTATGCTCATCGATTCTACTTCTTTCTGACCAGCTGTGCTTTTCTCGTGGCACACTTTCCACTTACAGTATCTAATGAACGTTGTGCATTTGAAACAAATAGCACTGGGGATGATATTTTCAAGTGATGCAGGCTATTAAATTGGTTGCTACAAAAAAAATTTGTGGTTCCCAACAATAACAGAGAAGTACTTTAAGCGAGAAACAATGAATATAGAAGCCAAGCACTGTACAACCAGAAACAGCACAAACATTTAGAATTCAGTACAACTTCACTTCAGACGTATGCATTGAATACGCCGAAATGATAGGTCAAAGTTTTGCGGACATTCATAAATAAAAGAAAAGTAAAATCATATTAGCATTAGAAAGAAATATATTCATTGGCATTCACTTGTCATCTTCCAATTAAGGTATGTTCGAGCTTCATACAATTGTTTTTTTTCAGCAATCCTTGCTGATTTGGTGGATTCTAGTCATCCAAATCTTTAAAATGATAATTAAGCGGTTTTCCTACTATTCTGCAGGGAAGAAAAGTTAACATATATCTACCTAAATGTAATGTCAATTGGAATTGTCAGTAATACTGGTGAACTTTGTTTTGGGTATTCCATTTTCCAGTTTGTTACCAGTCCACGATGTTAAAGTATTTGCCTTCATATGGATTTCCTTAAATTTATTTTTAAACCGAACTATTGAAGTATGATTTTGGAACCACCCTGTGTCACAAGTCCAGAAACCTATGGCTGTTTAATTAATCATCAGGAGCATGGTATGTAAAGAGACAATGTCTTTTACCTGTTTTGGGAGTGTTCAAAGGGTAAGCTTTAAGGTGAGAGGGGATAGAATTGAAAGTCACCTGATGACTGCTTTTTCATGCAAAGTGTGGTACGAGCATGGAATGAGATGCCTGAAGAAGTGTTGTAGGTTAGTATAATGCCAACATTTAAAAGGCATCTGGGTGTGTTTATAAATTGGAGGGATTTAGAGTGATTTGTGCAATTTGTTTGCAAAGCAGAGCAAATTAATTTAAGATACCTAATTAATATGGACAAGTTGGACCAAAATGTCTGTTTCCCTGTTGCATATGTTTATGACTCCATGAACTAATGCTACCACCCATTAAATCTAAATCTGCAATGGATACGATATGAATGACCAACCTGGTTCATTAATTCCCTTTAAAGAAGGTGTGATGTCACAGTCAGCTGACGTGCATTAAATGGCCTTGACTCATTAGCGAATGAAGCCTGGGAATAAGCATAACTCGAGGGTAACTCAACGACTGGTACTACATTATATTTGGCTGGCGTATGGCTACGCAATTTAAAGTTGCATAAAAAAGCTATGTTCCAAATTGTGGCAGATTATTCCCTTCTTCCGAAAAGGTCTGAGAGAAGAACAGGAGGGTAAGAATAAAAAAAATTCCTTTCATCGCATCTTCATGAGACATGGCGAATACTTTAGTGAAACTGATGATAAGAAGAAAGATTCGCAGCAAACGTTCATAAATAATAACTAAAAGCACTTACTCTGGGATGGAGGAAAAAAAACAATTGGAGAGATGCATTTCTAAATTAATTATTTGAGGCATGATATCTGATACAGTTCGTTGATTGTGTATTAGTTATACATTGTGATTAATATGATCATATTGCCGAAGTAACCGTGTTCAAAATATTTTCATATTGACATTAAGAACAGGAGAAAAAAAAGAGGAAAAACCATTTCGAGTGCGAGCTCATGAAGGCCAATATCAAAATCAAGAAGTATCACTGAGATTTTTACTTACACACAGACTTGGATCTCATTCTCTGAACTGTGTGTGGTCAGACACATGACTTCCCCGGAATTTTAACCGGAAATAATGCATTGTATTTTAACTCCATGTCGACAATATAGTTTCCTCGAACTTTGTGACAAACAAATGCTTACACAATGCCTTTGTCATGCTCCATTTGTAACTGCTTCCCAACTGGAAAAGGTATTTGCATTGAATGCTTGAGAGATTATTTCCAAAATTTTTCGTATGTTTGAGAAACGTAAAATGATTCAAAAAATAATCTTGTTTTCACTGTAAACAGTAATGCTAAACATAATGAAAGGAAAACTAAATACTTCGAGCTTTATTGCCACAGGCTGGTTTCTCGGGAGACACAAAACAAATCAATTCCTAATATGTGAAATGTCACACAACAGCAGATGAGAGAATAACATGCTTATTTGAAGTGCTTCCAAATAGGCCTGTATTACTATAACCTGTTATTGAGTGATTTCTAACTTCATACACACCAGTCCAACGCCAGAACCTCCATAATCAATTCCTACCATGTGAGTTTGTTACCTAAGTCATTCTAGAAGGATTGCTTCTCCAAATCCTATGAAAAAAAACTTCAAAAGAATAAATAGGCAAGGTCTTTTCCCTGGGTATGGGGAGTCCAGTCCCGACGGTATGGGCTTAGAACGAGAGGGAAAAGATTTAAAAGGCAACATACTGTTATCTCCCAAAGTGGAGAAATACATGCAAAAATATATGGTGAATTTACCTTTGTTCAAAGGATTTTATTTCTGAAATTTTAGCCGATTGGAACATTTAATTAGCAATAGATGCTACATCTCATAAACAGTAAAGTTTTGCAAGAGTTAATCTATTCGAAATTCCTCTTTCAATTTTTCGTATTTGAACATTTTGCTGAAAAAAAATTGCGTTCTTCAGAAAGTCGAGATGTTTGACAGACACATCGGATCTGGAACATAAACTTCACATCTCCATTTAAAATAAGAAAACGTGAGAGTCTACGCAGCATTCTTATGATGTTTTGAAGTTGTTTGTTCTCGTTCATAACAAATTCAATAATGACATGTTTCTCCCCTATTCTTGGACACGTCGTTCCTTGAATTTTACCTACAAGAAGGAAGCTTGAAGAGCACAGCAAGACAGGTCACATCAGTAGCTGGAGAAGTTAAAGCTTCAGGTGTCACAGCTGTCCAGAATTTTTGAATCTGTTCCCAGACTTGAAAGATTTGCGTTTGTTATGAATTCTGACTGAATTGGAAGTCGATCAGTGGCTTTTCTGTCTTAGTTTGTAGTATATTTACATTTTTTTTAAAAAGTGTGTCAATTGTTTCCATTCTATCCTTCAGATTTGAAAAATTGCAAAGAAAGTAAGGATGCTAAAACTATTACATATTTCTACGCGAGGGTCAGCTACTTTGTGCAAGCGTGCAGAAGAAAGGGGTTTAATTATCCTTCAAGAATGGAAACAAAAATCTATTTTATTTTGTGTGTCACAGTTGGCAACAAAAGTTTCACCACATTTTCTGATTACCAAATGCACGCTTATTTGGCAATGGCAGTGTGTTCACTGTAGTTCTCAGCGAAATGGTTTAGAAGTGATTGGGTCACAAAACATAATGGCTCAACATAATTGAGCCCAGAATAAATTCACTTATAGAATCATATTGTATCAGTCAGCGAGACTGTAGACTGACTAAAATGTGGAGAGAGTGTCACTAATTTTGGTATTGTTTCCACGATGAGCAATAGAATGAAGAGAGGCAGAGGCTAAGTTAAAGAAAAATAGATTTGATGAGACAATGTTGATGTATTATACAGTTAAGAATGAGGTGAAGGAGGTTGTGGGGTAGAGGCAGGAAATGAAGAAGACTTGGGAAGATGGAAAGAGACAGAGCGACAGCGGATGGTGGGAGACCTTTCATATTCTAACGAACAAACAAAATAAGAAAAGTGAGTGACACGTCAGTCCCATGCCCGAAGAATTTACATTTCTATGACGTATATTTGGTAATTTTTCTTGGCAATGAATACAATAGAAACCTCGATAATTTCTGTTAGCTTAATCAACAAACATTTTCAATGGAAATAGTAACACATCAATCAAATGTAAATTTCTAAAGGCACATTTGTTATGTTGTTTGCATGTCTTTTTTGCCTCTCTAAACTTGTCTTGGACTTTCATTGTTTTTAATTATTTGCTTACATTAGACAACTTGCCACTTTGCGAGTGATCCTTTTTATATGCTATAAGATTTATTTAATATAGGAAATGAACATAGCCTATATGAGTTCGCAAACACTGTAACCTCCCTTGAAAGCTTGAGCCATGAGATGAGCCAGTCATTAGAAATAGTGTTTTCATATTTCACTTCCTTCAGGGTGACAGTTTAATTTTCATACAGAAAATAATAGAGATTATGTTACATAATTTCGACTTTACTTTGCAATCACGATGAACACAGGCAGTGAGGTTTATCGACAGAAATGACCCATTAACTATGAAACAGCGAAAGATAATATGTGATTTACAATTTTATCAGCACTGAAGCATTTTTAAGGAAAATGAGGAAATGATGAGTGTTAGTGTTATCATTCCACTTCAACTTTGAAAGAAATACCAGTATTCGCAACTAACCAATTGAAACAGAGTCGACCAAATTCGTGGTGCTGCTCCAATGTCCACAGAATAATGGCAGAAGTGCATCTACGTTGATGAATGTGTACAAAAAAGGTAAATAAACAGATGGATCAACCTATTCAACAGAAAGTTTGCTGTTCCATGATAAAATGAACAAAATGATAAATTAAATGCCAAAAAAAACACATTTACATATATTGGTTGAACGATTTCTTGCAGTCAGCAACAAATTCTCAAATTCAATTTTGCAAAAAGTAAGGCACAAAGATTGTTTAGCAGTGATGATCTTTTCTATTGTGAAAATGCGATACACTACTTGTTTTTGATACCACATCACGAATGATCAGATATTTCTGTTCATATTCCCATACGTGACAGAATAGGTAAATAAGCAAGATAAACGCAAAATGCTCCCATGGGGTGTTCCACCAAAGTTTCAGCTTGGTCAGTTTTCTTGTGAGTAAGCAATACTAAAATCTTGGAATCCTCATTCAGTACTCTCACCAAAAAAAGAGTCCAAAGTGTACGGTTAATTAGTTATATTTTGAGTAAATAACAAATTGCATTTCTATTTTGAAATAACAAGGATGAGCTAATATGATGGCTACTGCAGGCAGTTTACTTGTCCTGAAATAAATAGCCGTCGTCTGGAATTGGAATCAAATAAGTCATCTATTATTGCAACAAGTTTGAATTTTGCCCAAGTTAAACATTGTAAGATCCCAATATCCCATCCAACAGAACCCACTGCAATTTTTAGTTTTTGCTCTTAAACACTGGTGATTTCTGGCAATCAATGAGATTTGTTATATCTGAAGAATTGATGCATTGTTCAGCCATTGACACTTACAATTAGTTTAGCCTTTCAAGGTGATTAAATAAATACACAGGCTGTGGGATTGCGCAAGAGATCAGGTAAATGAACAATTTTTATGCACATCTAATTTAAAAATCTGAATATTACAGAACAAAACTTGACGTTTGAAGAAATTATGAGCAGAAAGGCTTTTTTTTTCCTTTTAATGAACAGGAATTCACAATGCTTTTGGCAAACCTGTCAACGCTCAGGAGACAGGATTTCTTGGTGTAAAGCCAAGTTTTCATCCTAATTTAAAATTGGCTAAGCACTGATCAATTTGTAATTCGAACATTGTACTTATGATGGACAATTATGATTTATGAGTATTTTTCTAATCAGCAAAATAAGAATGCAAAGCCTTTCTACATTGGCAGTCTTCTTCTTTAATGTAAGTCAATCTGCAGAAGTGTTACATAATCCTCTGGATTAATTATTGTATAAATGCATGTTAGCCTTTCCCTCCATCTTCTGAGTGGAAAGTAAGTGATCTTCGGTTAAATCATTGTTTGCCTTCGATGAATGTATATATGTGTCTGCGCATTTCTTTATTTACTTGTTGCATTTATTTATGCACAAAACTTATTTCCTCTTTAAGAAGACATACATTTAGCCAAATCCAGTCTTTCAGCATCTCACTTGTGGTTATGTCGGTTTTGAAAATTTATTAAATGCCAGATGTCCGAATAATTGCGAACAGTCTCCGCAATAACCTTTGGAGATTCCTGTCCAACATATCAAAAATTGTCTTGCCTCAGTTTAGAATGTTAACATGTGGAAAGGAATTATCTTTTACCATAGTTTTATTTACAACTGTTAACGTTATACCCATTATTCCCAAAGTGATCCATTACTAACACCACTGCCACCTACCCGCTTTATTTCCCAGAAGCAGACTGAGATTTGTCACTGAACTGCTAAGGCAATGTTAACATTGATTGAAAATGTTTTCTGGAAACAATAAACAAATTCCTTCACGTACAGGCCCTTAGAAAGGTGGCAGTCCGTGATTACTTTTTGAGATGTATAAACTCAAACTATTACAAACTTCACACATCTTTTACAGTATCCGTGCTCTCCCGACGTATTTCCTCCCATATTTCCTCCTGTATTTCCTGCTGATAATTAGAATAACCGAATACCTGCAAGTTTGTTATTAATATATGTTACCATTTATTTTAAAAATCAAGTGTTTAACTCAGGTTAATGCAAAACCGTTTAGAATCCGCTGTGTGCAATTTCCTGCAGAAAGTAATTTTGATCATAACACATAAATCTTAAAGGTGGTTCAGCTGTGATTGATAAAAGAAAAACAAAAGCCTACTAAGAACATAGAACATATAAAAATACAACACAAAACAGGTCCTTTGGCCAACGATGTTGTGCTGAGGTTTACATAGAAAATATAATAACGTAACCTACTCACCCTCAACTCACTGCTATCCATGTGCCTGTCCAGCAGTCGCTTCAATGTCCCTCATGACACTGCTACCACCAGTACCGCTGAAAATGCATCCCGTGCATTCACAACTCTCTGCAAAAAGAACCTGCCGCTGACGTCTCCTCTATATCTTTCCCCTAATATCTTAAAACTATGACCACTTGTATCAGTCAATCCGTGCCCCGGGTAAAAGTCTCTGGCTATTGACTCTATCTATTCCTCTCATTATCTCGTAGTCCTCGAACAGGTCAGCTCTCTTCCTTCTTCACTCCAGCGAAAAAAAAGTATGAGCTTTTTCAAACTTTCTTTATAATGCAAGCCCTCCAGTCCAGGCAACATCCTTGTAAACATTCTTTGCACCCTCTCCAAAGCCTCTGTATCCTGTCTATAATAGGACGACCAGAACTGGGCGCAATCTTCCAAGTGTGGTCTCACCAGGACTGCTAGAGATGTAGCAAACCACACGGCTTTTAAGCTCTAATCCCCATATTAATGAAAGCCAAAACACCATATGCTTTCTTAACAACCCTATCCACCTGAGCAGCAACATTGAGGGATCTATTTACTTGCACACCCAGATCCCTCTGTTACTCCTCACTATCAAGAATCTCGCCTTTAATTCTATATTCAGCATTCGAGTTGAAACTTCCAAAATGCATCACTTCGCATTTATCCAGGTTGAACAACATCTGCAATTTAGCAGCCCAGCTCTGCATCACGTCTATGTCGCACTTCAGACTGCAATAGCCCTCGATACTATCGACAACATTTGCAAACTTTGTGTCATCTGCAAATGTACTAACCCACCCCGCAACCTCCTCCTCTATGTCTTTTATAAAAGTCTACGAAGAGCAGAGGCAAAAGAACAGAGCCCTGCGGATCACACTCAGCACTGACCTTCAGGCAGAATACTTTCGATTTACAACCACTGTCTGCCTTCTGTCATTTTACCAATTCTGAATCCAGGAAGTCAAATCTCCCTGTATCCCATATATCCTGACGTAATAAAAGAGCCTGTCTTGGGAAACATTATCAAATGCCTTGCTCAAGTCCATAAACACCACATCCACTGCTCGACCTTCATCCAACTCTCTTGTCACCTCCTGAAAGAACACAATAATATTCGTTAGGAATGACCCACCCCTCACATAGCCATGCTGATGTATTTAATCACGCTATGTTTTGCCAAATAGTCAAAGAACCTATCCCTCAGAATTCTTTCCAAAGATTTGCTGACCACAGAAGTAACACTGACTAATCTGTCATTGCCTGGAATTTGCCTATTAGTCTTCTTGAAAAGAGAAGCATCATTTTCCTCCTTCCTATCGTACAGTGCGACACCCGTGGAGAGTGAGGAGGCAATGATTTTCGACAGCGGATTAACAACCTCCTTTCTCGCTTCTGAGAGAGGCCTAGGATAAATCTGGTCTGGGCCAGGGGGCTTATCAATCTTAATGTTTTCCAAAGTGTACATCACATAAACTTCATCAAACTTTATCTTGTCATACCTACATCCCAGCTCCTCAAAGTTCTCATTCACAACATGGTCCCGTTCCTTTCGAGAAAACTGAAGCAATATACAAATTTAGGGCTTCACCTATCTGCTCAGACTCCACGCACAAGTTCACCACGCTATCCTCATCGACGCTACCTGCTCCCTTATCATTGTTTTATTCCTCACATATGAGTAGAATGGCTTTGCGTTCTGCCTAATCCTATTTGTCGACCCTTCTTCGGGTCCCCTTCTGGCTCTCCTCTGTCCATTTCTGAGGTCCTTTCCAGTAAGCCTGTAATCCTCTAAAACTATGCTAAATCCTTGATTGCGTCACCAAACGTAGACTACCTTCTTTCTTTTGACGAGAAGCTCCTCTTTTCTCGTCATCCAAGGTTCCCTAATCTTACCCTTTCTTACTAGTCTCAGAGGAATAAATGCGTGCAACACTCACAACAACTACTCCTTAAACAGTCTCCACGTATCTGCTGTGTCCTTTCTATCGAACAATTGCTCCAGGTCTGTAATTCCAAACTCCTGTCTGATAGTGATAACTTCCTTTTCCACTATTAAATATCTTCTGTCAGTAACTGCTCCTTCCCCTCTCTCAGGTTGTTTTAAATTTTAGGCAGTTGTGATTACTGTTACCAAAGTGTTCTCCCAACACGAGATCTGAAACCTGCCCTGACACATTTCTGAGCACCAATCCTAAATGGCCTCTCCCCTCGTCGTTCTGTCTACATATTAAGTAAGGAAATCCTCCTGGACACACCTACCAAAAAAAACGGCGTCCTCCAAACCATCTCACTTCGGAGGTTCCAGTCGATATTGGGAAAGTTGAAATCACTCATAACTTCAATCATGCTCCCTCTGCTTTTTTTTTCAGAATCTGCCCGCCTCTGTGTTCTTCAATCAGTCTACTGCTATTAGGTGATCGATAGAAACCCCCCAATGCAGTGGCTGCTCTCTTGCTGTTCCTGACGTCTACCCAGCAGACAGACATTCCTCAAAAACCTTCGTTGCTGTATCTATGGTGCACACTCTGCCTAGCAATGCTGCACCCCCTCCTAGTTTTCCATCCTCTCTGTTCTTTTTAAACGTTATATACGCTGGAACATCAAGCAACCAGTCCTGCTCCTGTGAAACCCATCTCTCCGTCATGACCACAGTATTGTATTCCCCAGTATTGTTCCATGGTCTAAGTCCTTTATTCATGTTTCTGACAATTCTTGCATTGGTGGAGACACAGTTTAACAAATCCATTAGTTTCATCACATGAGAAACGTTCCCGCTAGTTTCACTGCATTCTGCCACTGCCTGTGGCTCTGATTCCCACCCCATGCAAAAGTAATTTAAAGACTCTTGAATTACACAAGGAACTCTCTCAGTGAGGACATTTGTGCTCCTCGAGTTCAGGTGCAACCCGTTCTTCATGTACAGGCCTCACTTTCCTCAGAAGGTATCCCAATAGTCTAGGTATCTGAAGCCTTCCCTCATGCACCACCCTCGCAGACTTCTCATCCTGCTCTTCAGCTTCCTACCTAACTCTCTGTAGTAACTTCTCAGATTCTCAATCGCTTTCCTGGCTATATCATTGGTGCCAATATGTACCACGATTTCTGGTTTCTCTCCCACCACCCCTCCAGAATCGTGGAAACCCGATTGGCTACATCCTGGACCCTGTTACCAGGGAGGCAACATAACTTCCGGGAGTCCTGTTCCTGAACATTAAGTCTCCTGTCAATCCATCTAACCATTAGGTCCTTTAACACTTGCGTTTTTCTATTCTCCCCCGTCCGTTCTGAGCCACAGTGCCAGGCTCAGTGCCAGAGAGCAGATAACCATGGCTTTCCCCGGTAGGCAGTACACACCAGCAGTATCCAAAATGTTATACTTATTGTTGAGGGGAATGACCACAGGGGATCCCTGCTCTGACCATCAGTCCCCTTTCCTGCCTCTGCCTGTAACTCAGCTGTCCTTATCCTGTGTCTGGGGAGTGACCACCTCCATGTACATCCTGTTAATTTCTACCTTATCCTCCCGGATGATCTGAAGTTCATCCACCTCCACCTCAATTTTCTAACTCGATTTTAGAGGGGTTGTATTTGGGTGCACTTCCCGCAGTTGTAGTCAGCAGAGACATGTGACAACTCTCTCATCTGCCACATTCTGCAGGAGGAGAATACAACTGACATAACATCCATATCCCGCTACTCATAAAGCCCACACAGGATAAAACAAAAGAAGAGAAGAAAAATAAAAGAAACCTGAAAACTTACCGAGTTTACAAAGTCTTTGTGAGGTCAGAGGAGGTGGGTGGGAGGGCGGTCCTAAGGTTTAGAGTCTCGGGTTTAGGTCATACCCACCTAAAATCTTCCCAGCATTCCGTCCTTCGCTCCTCCCTCGCACCTCTTAGCAAATGGAGTCCCCGAAGCCTGAGGTAAGTGTTTGAAACAGATAGAATCACCTTCCCAGCAGTCCTTCGCTCCTCCCTCACAATTCTTAGCAAAAAAAAACAAATATTAATTGCAACACAGTTCAGTGTCAAAAGCGAAAATGTGAAATTAACCAGAACGAAACTTGGGTTGTAAAGTTGCGATTATATTCAAATTTAAATAAGTTGGATGTTGAAATTTGTTTTGCATCATTTTAAAATGTAAGAGTGCATTTCCCTCCAGATCTTACACTTTACAACAAATTAAGCATAGAGTTTCTGCGTTCTGATTTCGATATTTTACGTGCTCATTGATATTTATACTAGAATTTATCACACGATTGTTTATTTTAACTTTCATTCATTCTCTTATGTACATGAAACATTAGACATAAGTTTAATCCCTATTTTGATTACAAATCAAATGTACTTTTGCCTTTTTGGGAAACAAGAGGGATTCCTCGGCCGATCGGCAGCACAGAAATAAAAATATATCTGAAAGTTTTACTTGGAAATCTGTCCGATGCACAACTCGCTGGGAGGAAACGAATATGCAGTCTTCAAGATAGGGGAAGGTCATATATTTACCTCTCGATAGGAGAAATTACACTAAGCCATATCCCTATCTGATAGATATGTGCAATGCATAGAACCAATCAACGTAAAACTTTCCTATTCTAAAACAGAACGTCGGTACTGCAAAACAAAAAACATATTTTCCTTTCATACTTCACTCCACAGGACATTTCTCGATCATAACAATCTATGAGATGTAGAAACACAATTTGTTTACGATAACGGTTATTTGATGAGCAAGTAGAAACAGTAGTCTGGCAATCACTCGATTTTGAACGTATTCAGTAGCTTGAATTCTTTTACCATTTTGCATTGACTTTATTACCACTGTATCGTCAAGATATAGCTTCTCCATCCATCCCACTCATCTCCAACCCGGCCCAAAAAAGAAAAGAAGCGGTGATTTTAATGATGCAATGAATTTTCAATGCGTGCAAGAGAAATAGGTGAATAAAATGTAATAGTTTGCGTATACAAAACATCAGTGCACAAGGTTCCAATGGCAAATAACAATCGTAAATAGTTGGTCGATGCAATCGTTTGCCATATTTGCATTTAGCCCCCCTTGTTTCCCAATGCACAGTTACATCAATTGACCGCTACACTTCGCAAACTTTGCCAGTGTCGAATTGTTGTGTAGTATTAGGAAATGAAGCACAAATTGCTGCGAACACCTGAAAACTAATAAAAATGATCTATATATTCTGGGGAAACACAGCAGCAATGCCAACATTTGTATAGAGTGAATGAAGCAGGTCTGTTCACCCACAGTCTCTGTGACATGTATTTCGATGATGAAAACGGAAGAAGACTCATTCCAGATTTAAACCTTGAGCAGTGTTTCTGTTCACACGTGTGTTGTCAGACATGCTGCCTTTCTCAATAACTTCATTTTCTTTTATGTGTTTGATCAGCATCATGCTCACTGCCAACTGCCAATGTGACGTACTTTGCGAGTCGAATTGACAGTTTCTGTCATCTTAAAAGTCTATATAACTGGCAATGCATTGAAACTCAAAAGCTTTACCACAATGCTCATTTCTTCCGGAAAGAACATGCTTCGATGTCGAATGCACTTTACCCTAAATAAGAGCAATGAACCCAACTATTGAAATATAGTAGCAAAATAACCCGTTTAACCTTTTACCGAAAGGTGATAGGACCTCAGCTTGCAATGATCATCTGGTATTTATAAACCAAGAGTCAAACATAAATCATGATATGGCAATTACAAGTATTAATTTCCCTTTTCAACTAATCTGCACATTCGATTGATGCGGAACATATTTTGCTTTTGACCAGAAAGGATACATTTGTAATGACATTAACAGATATGAGTGAACAACTTGCACAAAAAGAGATTTATTTCAGTTTTACTGAGGGGTAATTACGTGCACAAATGTTTGTAACACAACCAATTGTCGACAAAGTCAACTTCACACTCGAAGAATTGAGTTGTCACACAGGAGCAGACTTTAACATTTAAAGAACTACTCATTTTCAGAAGTGTGTTGGTCATTTCTAATATCTCTTATTTGCGAGGAAATCAGACCATCCTGTACAACTCAGACAAAGTGAGGACTGCAGATGCTGGAGATCAGAGTCGAGTGTGTGTGCTGCAGGAAAAGCACAGCAGTTCATGCAACATGCAAGCAGCAGGAGAATCGATGCTTTGGGCAGGAGCCCTTCATCCGGAGCACATGCCAAAAACTTCACTTCTTGTCCTACTCGGATACTGCATGACTTGCTTCAGCATCACACTCTCTCGCATTTTGTACACCTACGATTTTCGAACGTGTATGCATAACAAAATGGCATGAATGAACTGTTATGGCAGGGATTAACCTTCATGAAAACGTTTGCATTTGAGGGCAGTGTTTGTTTGTACCCATTCATAAGAGTGGACCACAGATTGATAAGTTATAATCATCATGTCAGACACAAATTAAAAATGTTAATTTAGAAAGTAAATAATGTTAATAATCAATAAATAAACAGAGATGATTGGCAAAGAAGAAACTGAAGAAATAATTTGTCAAAATGATATTAAATAGCAACATTTGCTCAGGTAACTAATTAAGTTAGATCTTGCGTTGTAGTTTGGGGTTTTGTTTTGAAACAAACCATACCTTCCCAAAATGTATCTAACAGAATACTGAGATATTATTTTTTATCTATATTTCAGAGATAAATGTAACGTAATGCGTTGCAGATGTGGTTGCTTTCTTCATGTGACTGAGTTTAAAACAAAAAAAAAGACCACCATAATGAACATTATAAAAAAGCAATAAAACAATAATTTGCATAACTTCAATAATCGCTCAGTACTTCAAAAATATTAAATTATCTGACCACTATGCATCAATTGATCCACTAAAGCAGCATTCCAAAAGCACATCTTGACAAAGGCAAATTCAGGGAATCAGATTTTACTGACTTGCCTTCTCCTCTGTTGAGGAGATGGAACATGTCAAAAGGAATCTGGAATCAGAGTGAGCTATATGTTGCAGTTTTAACTCGAAAAGATTCTACATGAACCTAATTGTAACCACTCATGCTTCTATTGTATTTTACTTGCGGTTTTTCATACGGCATTCAGCTCACCCTCAGACTTACAACAGCCGTCTGAAAAAAAAAGATTTAAAAAAAACCTTCTTGTCGTCACAACTGATGCAATGAATCACAAATATACAAAGCTACATATTATCCACGTATGGAAGGGTTCATTAAATATAAGGGTTTTTAACAAAATCTCTGTCTCTGGTTTTACAGATGAGCCAACGAAGAATACTCTTGTGATGAGACAGAAACCTGCAAAGATTCAACACTGCATTCCATCTCAGTACACGTCTTTCGTCACAAAATACCTTTGCTATCCTTCATCAAAGTCGTGAGAAGGTGCCACCGTTTCGAATTGTCATTCCGTCACGTGTAATTTTCAACTTAAACGTTCTTACAAAATAAACTTCGTCTAAAGAATCACTTACTTCCATTCTAAAATTCCAAAAAGAGTGCATGTTTGTGATCAGGATTTGCAATTTTCTCGTGTGTATTAGGACAAACTCTAATGTTGGAATGTTGCAAATGTTGTCGAATTCAAGGGTTTTTACATTCTTTATTACTACAATACCGTTAAAGCGCACAAAAAAGAGGAAATTGACATAAACTAACTCTGTTTGAAATAGATAACGCATCATTTGGCAAAAGTACAAAATCCTTCCAAAAAATTATGATTCTTACTTTCTGTGTCTCTCTAGTCAAGAAAAAAAAACGACAATTATGCCCTTTTGATTTGTAATTGGTAGCCTTACTGCCTGAAGTCCAGGAAAAAAAGTCAGCTAAATGAAAGGGAAATCAAAAACTTTCCTTTGCTTTGACTCCGTCCAATTATGATTCTTTTGCCTCATTTTTAAAAACAAAACAGAAAGAACCTGGATGTAGTCTTGCTCATTGAGCTGGAAGGTTCATTGACAGACGTTTTATCAACCAACTGTGCAACATCTTCAGTGGGCCTCTGGTTCATAATTCCGGCTTTCTATTTACATTTGTGGGTGTCTTTGATTTAATGATGTCATTTCATGTGGTGATATGATTTCCCGTGGTGATGTCATTTCCAGTTCTTCTCCTCGGGGTGGTGGACGGGGTCTAAATCGATGTGTTTTTTTTTGTTGAAACTCTACCAACAAACAAATCGAGTTAGACCCCCATGTATCACTCCCTGAGAAAAAGAACAGGAAATGACATCATCCTAGGAATTCATGTCACCAAGGGAAATGACATCAGCAACCCAGAGAAACCCAAACGTATAAATTGAAAGCAGGAATTATCATCAATGCTTCGCCAAGAGGTCCAGAAAATGTTATTGGAAGTGTGACGAAATGAAGCTTCCATGCCAGCAAGCAAACCTACGTACAGAACCTTAGCCTGAGTGACAAATTTTCTCACAACTTTCCAGAAGGAATCTAAAAAAATGTTTAACAAATGCCTGTTTGAAGTAACCATTTCTTCACTTTAGTGATAGCACCCACGCCTGCAAGAGATAAAATTAATAATGCCCCCCTCAAAGGCATAGTCTCATCACAAGAATCTTCTTTGTCTGATCATATAAAACTTCAGAGGCAGAAATTGCATGAATAGCTGTTATCATGAATAAAAACGGTCCTTTCACCATTAACACAAATTGTATTGAAAAACAAAACACATTTAATGGCTGAAGATAATCAATTATGTAATTAAACGGTGCACATCGTAGTTTTGAACACACTGGAGGCAGAAGATGTTACTCAATCAAGCGAACCGGAAGTAGATCTGGAATCAACCCACTTCATATTTGTAGATGTCATGTGAACCCGCTCCTCCAATAGCAGCACATTGCTATCATGACTAAATAATATTTTAGCTTTAATGAGGAAATAATGGACTTGTGGTATTATTGATGTTCAGCCACAGACCAGGTCGTGTTCTCGGTGTAGTGAATTTGAAATCAATACTTGATTGGAATTGGATTGTAATAATGATTAATATTATTTGATGATGATTGGAAAACCTGACCTGCTTCTCTAACGTGCAATTAGGTATGAACCTGCCATAATTACCCGCTATGGCCTAGAACAAACCCAGTTTCATAGCAATACGGTTAACCTTTAACTGCCATCAAGACACTTCAAGACTGTAAATAAATGCTGGAAAGGCCAGCGATGCTCTCATTCCGTTAATGCATGGACAGAAAATTTAATGTAGCCCTTGTGATGTGGTGCTGCTTTATATCATTTTCATACCTGGTATGTATGAAAGGGCAAAACAAGAACACGAAAACCTTCCCTCAGGAATATGCCTACTGTGCTCACTGAGGACGTGCTGACACGCATCATATCGCAGAGTGCAACCTTCAATACTCTCTCTAATAGATCCCCTACAGTGTGGAAACACATCCTTTAGCCCAACAAGTCCACACCATCCCTCCAAACACTATACCACCCACCACGTTTCCCTCCGACTCATGCACCAAACACTACTGGCAATTTAGCATGGCCAATTCACCAGAACTGCACATCTTTGGACTGTGGGATGAAACCGACGCAGACATCGGGAGAATATGCAAACTCCACACGGACAGTTACCCGAGGTTGGAATTGAACCTAAGACCATGATGCTGTGAGGCAGCAGTGCTAACAACTGAGCCACCATGCCACTCATTAATTTTCGAGTAAAGATGGAATGCGCTCAATTACATGGAAGTATTTCAACATGAAAAAGAAAATGACTCTGCTTCATTATAATTATGTTGCATCAAACAAGATTTGGACATTTTAGCTCTGTTGTGAAAAAGCACCTCCTCAGCAACAACCTACTTAGTGATGCGCAATCTAGATTCCTCCAAGTACATTGGGCTCCTGGCGTCATTATAGCCGAGATCTATACATGGAGAATTGAGTTGATACCAGTTGTGAGGCGACAGTGGCAGCTATAACATCCAGGCCGCGTTTGATTGAGTGGGGCATCTCGGAGTCTGGGCAAAACCAGAATCAAATTGTATCTGGGGCAGACTTTGCGCTGTTTGGAGACAAATCCATCACAAAATAAGATGGTTATGATTGTTGATGTTCAGCTACCTCAACTGCAGGGCATCCCTGCTGGAGTTCCATAGGACAATGTCGTCAGGCCAACATCTTCAACTGTTTCACAAATGACGTTATCCTTCACAGAAACGAAAGAGAAGATACTCACTCATGTTTGCACAATGTTTGTTTAGAGTTTCAAAACCTCAGACGTTTACACAGTCCATATTCAATCCAACAATGTTTGAGAAACTAACAACTGTTGGGCTAAGAAGTAGCAAATAAAATTAATGCCCCACAATGATCATCTCCAATACGGCATACTTTTCTAGTATCATTCTACCTTGTATCAGTGATACGTGTTGGTGATGGTCATATTGAGACATATCCAGTGTTAATTCAGAGCATCAAGAAAATCATTTGGCAGTCTATCATTCTTTTTGACATTAGAAATTTGACAGGGTGTGGGAGTGATAGCTTGACTTACGCGGCCATCTCTCTGAAACCATTATTTCAGTAAGTCACATTGTATTTTACTACAATGCTTCAAATTCCATGTTGATAAATATTAGAATTACAACTCAGTAAAGAAAGAAAATTAGTATTAACATATCATTATGTGGTGAACAAAAATGCCCGATTTACTTTCTAAAATAAACCATAGACTTTACTATTGCCCTTCAGGGTAGAAAACACACTTTCTAACTTTAGCGGATGTTTAATTCAAGATAAACAACAGTACAGTTGACATTTAATTGGCCCTTTTCCGGGCAAAATCGATTTGTATCACTTGATGATAAAAATTAACAAACTGCAAAACAAATATGCGTACAGAAATCCTGGAAACAGGTACTGCATCAGAAAGGAGAATGGGGGACCTGCTTGATCCTGCAACGTCCTCCTTTCAACTTCCAACGACTAATACGAAAAGGACCTGAGCTATCTCATAGAGTTGGCAGAAAACTGTCCGACACAGTTATACTCACGGAACCTAACATAACTTGTGCCAAAATGCGCCATAATAATTCAAAGTTTGGGAGAATATTTGTAGCTCGGGTGCTCATTGCTGTTGTTCTGTTCGCCGAGCTGGGAATTTATGTTGCAGACATTTAGTCTCCTGTCTAGGTGGCATTCTCAGTCCTTGGGAGCCTCCTGTGAAGCGCTTTTGTGATGTTTCCTCCGGCATAAGTAATGATTTGTACCTGCCACTTGCGCTTGTCGGTCCCAGATATCCGCTTCAGTGACAGGTATATTGGGTCCAAGTCGATGTGCTCGTTGATTGAATCAGTGGATGAGTGCCATGCCTCTAGGAATTCCCTGGCTGTTCTCTGTTTGGCTTGTCCTTTAATAGTAGTGTTGCCCCAGTCGATTTCATGTTGCTTGTCATCTGAATGTGTGGCTCCTAAAAATAGCTGGTCATGTCGCTTCGTGGCTAGTTGGTGTTCATGGATGCGGATCGATAGCTGTCTTCATGTTTTTCCTATGTAGTGTTTTGTACAGTCTTTGCATGGGATTTTGGAAATGTTTTTGATGTATGTTAGTGTGGCTAGTCCTTTGGGTTGTGGCATATCCACATTCCATTTTCTCTCCCTTAGGCATTTGTTGATGAAATTGCGGGGGTATCCATTTTTGGCGAATACATTGTATAGGTGTCTATCTTGATGCAACGTCTTTTAGGTCTGTTGGGGTGGTAGCTTACGTAGTTTAGGACTTGGTCTGTGTGTGTGGCTTTCCTGTTTCCTATTACGGTGAATTCTCCATTCGGTGTTCTCTGTACTGTCACTTGTAGGAATGCGACTTGTTTGTCCTTTTCTTCCTCTCTTCGCCACAAATCACCACAAAGGTATATAGGAAAGCCACACACATAGACCAAGTTCTAAACTACGAAAGCTAACACCCGAACACACACAAGAGAAGTTGCATCAAGACACTGTTCAAAAGGGCCATAATGCACAATACACCAGAACTGCAAAAAGCAGGAAGAAGAGCACCTATACAATGTATTCACCAAAAACGGATACCCCAGCAATTTCATCAACAGATGCCTAAGGGAGAGAAAACGAAATGAGGACATGCCACAACCCAAAGGACCAGCCACACTACCACACATCAAAATCATTTCCGAACTGACAGCCAAACTACCGCGACCACTAGGACTCATAACAGCACACAAACAAACAGCCACTCTCAGACAACAATTCACCAGGACAAAAGACCCGATACCCAGCATGAGCAAAATCAATGTAGTGTACAACATCCCTTGCAAAGGCTGCATAAAACAATACATAGGACAAACAGGAAGACAGCTAACGATCTGCATCCTTGAACACCAACTAGCCTCGAAACGACATGACCAGTATCCTTAGTAGTGTTTGCGTGTGTGAAAGCTTGGTAAAGTGCGTGTGTGACTGTGACGGGTATAAGCCTGTGAGAGAGTGCGCTTGTGGCTGTGAGTGTGGGGGGATTTATTTATGAGTATATGCATAAGAGAGAGCACATGTATGACAAATGGTTTGCGTGAGCGTGTGAGAATGTAAGATTGTGTGGTATTGTGGTATCACTTGTGGTATCACAGTAACCCGAGGTTCCAGTTGAGGTCTTACTCATGGGTACCGAACCTTGCTGTAAACCTCTGCTCGACTTTGTTGGTACCCATAAGTTTGGCCTCAGCCGGGATATTTTATCATGTCAAGTGACACCAACGTAATATATACGGACTCAGAAACAAGCATATACAAACACACATACTCACAGACTCTTATAGACACACAATTATGCAGACTCTTTCTCATACTCACGTTGTCTCTCATTAAAAACGCACACATACATACACCAAAACACTCACACGCATGCCCCCACACTCTCACAGGCTTAGACCACGTCACACATACACGGACACTTTATACACCTTGCACACACGCAACACACACTCTCTCACGAGTACTCACACTCATGTGCACTCATGTTCTCTCCACCCTCAACTAACTATCTCTCAATTTCTCACATTCTCTTCTGCACACGCACATACATATAAATTTATGTAGTGAATTTGTATTTGCAGAATTATATTTACAGATACATCCCATTTTGGTGGAAAATTCACAACCTGGAGGCTGTCAATGCAGACAGTAAATCCATATAGCATTTTGTAAATTCCACATTGGAAATAGAGATACTTTGATTCAAGTTTGTGATAAAGGCTTACACTGCCCTTATAAATGTAATGCAATACTGGAGCTGACATGTCACTTGCTTTATATAAAAAAACAAGTTATCTTCAGATCATGACTGAAACAAAACCTGTAACCTGGGTTGAGATACGTAATGAAAATTTAGGTTTGTTACATATATCATTTCAGTTAAATGACACTTCCATCTTCTGTGATATATTATGCGTCTTACGTTACTTGTTCACAACGACCTGAGAAGGATCAGCACTATGAAAGCTTGTGGTTCCAAATAAAACTGCTGCGTCTAAAGCTGGTGTTCAGTGATCAATAACTTTTTTTCTCAGTTGTTTTGCGTCTGGTTGTGAAAACTGGTGGATAAATCAACCAGTTGCAGTCGGAGTTTCCACAAATATCTCAGCCTTCAACAGTAGGGTACCCAATGCATTGGTGTAAACGATAAGAATGAAAATTCTTTTGCAATCTACAGTCAGAAGTTTTTAAAAAAACAAAACGTTCTGTCTCCCCAGAGATTCCAATCTTGCCGTTGCCAGTATTTATTTAGGTTCATTTGGCATGACATCTAGGAACAGATGAGGGCATATTGTTAACATATTTCTGATTAAATTTACCTGAATTCCCATCGTAAAGCTTGCATTTTTTCATTCAGAATATATGATCGACTCTCCAGCCGGAACAGTTAGAGTACACTTTTAAAGTTGGGAAGTAGCAGAAAATGTAGAGATGCCCAAGTATACCCTGCATACACACAAAAAAAAAACACAAATTCAACATTGTGGGCGGCACGGTGGCACAGTGGTTAGCACTGCTGCCTCACAGCGCCTGTAGACCCGGGTTCAATTCCCGACTCAGGCGACTGACTGTGTGGAGTTTGCACGTTCTCCCCGTGTCTGCGTGGGTTTCCTCCGGGTGCTCCGGTTTCCTCCCACAGTCACAAAGATGTGCGGGTCAGGTGAATTGGCCATGCTAAATTGCCCATAGTGTTAGGTAAGGGGTAAATGTAGGGGTATGGGTGGGTTGCGCTTCGGCGGGTCGGTGTGGACTTGTTGGGCCGAAGGGCCTGTTTCCACACTGTAAGTCTAATCTAAAAAAAAAACAATATTCAGACTTGGACACAAAATTGGATAAGGAAAATCTACTTCATACAAATGCGACGCCATAGAAATCCTAAATAAGAGGAAGTATAGCTGACTTTCTTTGATTTTTTTTTCCAGCAATGCAAACAGACCTCTCAACATGTTGCTATCATTTATCGGATGATGAACTAGACTAATGATACATATGCAATCACAATAATATGATTATAAAACCTAAGGATCGTGTAATGAGAATTTCAACAAAATGTGTCAAACATCTTTGAAGCAGAAGTCAGGCATTTGATGGAATAACCTCCACTTACGTGTACAATTTACCCGGGAACTCAATATATTGCTTCGCTTGATTTTTGTTTTGGGACAGATAATTTATTCCATTTTAATGTTAACTCATAAAAGGGAAGTGCAATACTCAGTTGAAAACAAAATGCAGCTATTAGAAAGAAACTGTCAAATAATGAAGGGGAATCACTCCATTAATGAGCCAATTACATTATTTGCACTTCATCAAGATCTGCAATGAAATTGAGGTCAGCTTGTTCACAACCATGAGATTGATTGATAATAATTGATATGGAAATATGACTGTGTGGATCAAATTCTACACGCGGGACTGGTAAGAGAAAGGTGAGTTCTCAGGGTAAATGAAAGAGAAGTGAAAGTACTGGCAGAGACATAATGTGAAAAGACAGAAGCACAAATCAGAAATGAAATCAGAAAGGAGAATACGTGGATAATGAACTGACTGTATAAATTTATATTATTGTAACATTGATAACTGAGATGAAAGCTTGTAAATCAACACAAAGGGAGACCAGCAGATATGGTCCATGGAAACAGTGAAATGGAAATGCACCGCAGCTCAAGAACAATAACTAATCAAATATATTGAAAAGGCGGGCAATAGACATGTACGCCTTGGTAGATAAAAGTAGATACAGGTCATGAAGTACATGAAGGTCATCACATATATTTTGAGAGTGAAATCGAAAACCTGCCAATTTATATGTCGTGATGAAATGAATACACCTTATACACCGGTGAATTACGCTGCACATTTTAATATCACTAATTAGCCAAGAGAAATCGGATAAAACCAAGTGACCCAAAGAGAATTTAAAATACATCGGTTGAATTAATTATTGGACTAAAATTTCAGAATTCTTATAGCTAAAATGATATGCAAGTTTTCTTTCCAAGCAGTCGGTTCGAAAGTCAATTGTTAACTGAATTTGTTATACTTGCAAAAGTTGAATATTTCTTCAGGCATAGCATACGAAATGTACACAGGAGTATGACTTGCTTGAGACAAACGTTTGTTCTATACCAGTCATTGAAATGGATTAAATCGAAAAAATGAAACAGGTGAAATTGATGCAATCACGAGACAAAACAGAAAAATGAAAAGCAGACAGAAAGAAGGTATCTAATAAGACAAAAAGATCTGAGAAGGAGTTTGTCCAGCTATCTGTCCTCAACATTGCAAACAAATGTGCAACATATTATTCATTTCAGTCCGAAATGAGAAATAAGAAAAAAATATAGATTTTTTTTTTCAGTTTGCTTTTGAAAAATGGAATTTTTTGAAATTTATGAGTGAAGATTCTACTTTTCACCATGTTGAGAATTTTATTGTCCATCCAAAATTCGAAAGCTTCTAGCTGGGAGACGTATGGAGAATGATGCATGTTTGAAGCCTCATGTTTTGCCTAATTACTCAGAAGTTTATTGCACATCGAGCAGAGGTTGACTCAGATGTGCATTCGATGTGGTACACTGTACACTTGCACTTTCATCACTTTAATAGCTTGTCGATCTCACCTGGGTCCTGCACCTGTCTGGACAAAGCAGTTCTCGTTGTCACATTGTATGGATGTGAACAGCTCTGATGCCTTCTCTGCAAGGCAAGGGAGAAATGTAACTTCGATGAAATCCAATAGAAATTCAATGCTCAAAATTTAATGATACACATTCAACTGCCTGACTATATACCCATCTCTAAATTAATATTTAATATTTCCTTTTCATATGCTGTCTTAAATGTTTTATCAAGTCACTTCTTCAATGAAGTAGAGAACACTTTTTTCCTCCATTTTATTCGCTAAAAGTAAGGCAATTACGTTTTTTTTTAAAAAACGTATATTGCCAGTTTGTGCTTGCACTTCCAATGTTGTTGATTGCTTAACTGTCTAGTTAGTTCCCGATATGGAGTAACCCCAACAGAATTAAATAAATTCCGTAAACTGCAAGGTTATCATGAAGGTCCCATAATCCCAATCTAGCCATTGGCCTGAGACTTACTCACTCTCATTTACAGCACCACCATTCTATCGCACAGCGGTAAATTATGGTGCTGTTAAACTATGACTACTGCATTCATATAGCAAGCTGAACTGAAGCATGAAGGTGTAGCTAAATAAATGATGATTTCACACATTTTATTTTCATTCACTTATTCTAAATGAAAGCCAACTCATTGCAGGAATCAAGCATCAATTCCATTCTATTTCTTATAATTGGTATCCTTATCAATAAGCAAGATACATAGGTCACATATTTAGTCGACAATGAGGATGTAATTCTTCCCTCAAAAGTTAGTGAATCTGTTTTATTGTCTACCACAGCGTACATTTGAAGTCGTGTTTTATGCGTCTTATGCTATTATAGTAGACCAGGTTATCTCACTCTTCCTCAATGAAACGATTCTCCTCCGAGAAGCTCCCTGCTGGAGTGGACCGAAATTGCAGAAACTGCAGGAATATTTTCAATCTCCTCTGACGTCAAGCTAAACCGACACACCCCAAACAGTGTCATCGAGCTGCAGTGCACAGATGATGCTTAAGTACTTGCAATTGTGGAAGATGCACACCGGATAATTGTTGACAACTTAACAGGCATATGGCAGCTTGGGTCTCGTTCCAAAAATCAAAAGGACGAACACACTCCACCAACACGGTCTAGCATTATGGAGTCAACCCCGGTCGGGAATCTCCACTGGAGACCTTCGACAACTGTGTCAGCTTCCAATTAGTGGTCTATTTGAAACGTGTGACTATTAGCGAAATATTAGAAGAGAAATGACATGAATGCAAAAATACAAACATCTGTTTACAGATTCCATTTGTGTGTGTGTGAGAGAAAGATAGTGACAGAATACAACAACGAAGAATGAAACAGTGTC
This sequence comes from Hemiscyllium ocellatum, assembly GCF_020745735.1. NCBI lineage: Eukaryota > Metazoa > Chordata > Chondrichthyes > Orectolobiformes > Hemiscylliidae > Hemiscyllium > Hemiscyllium ocellatum. The sequence continues at coordinate 19,439,334 of NC_083438.1, forward strand.
AAGATTTTACGCATTGAAAGACTTTAATTTTTGCCTCTGTCATTTACGTAGAAAAGTCTGTGTTTTGAGAAATAGGAATATGCCAAATAGACTGGAACAGCGGCACTGGAGTAACAGGATACTCAGGAGTTAAGAAAAAAATATTGACACTCAGTCATCTACTACCTACTATGCATAAGCAACAATATTTGTATGCCAGGTAACAGATGCCGTTTATAGAGATAAATGTTAAGAACTTTTTTTATAATTTACAAATTTTATAGAAGACATGCATGCTCATCCATCTGCATGCAGTGCTTCGTAGTTATGAGGACATTGTATTCTTGAAAATTGTTTAAAAGAGACCAAATAAAAGTTAAAGTTTTTTTTTCTATGTGAAGGTTAGTAAATTTGCAGCCATCTGTATTGGAATTGATTACTTCTGTTGACTGATTTCTCACCCACCGATCAAGTGTTAAATTTGGATAACCATGCAGGTAGAACAGATCAATTATTTCGTTAGATTACCGACATTGCACTGGCATTCATTTACTGATTACTTCAAATAACACTTGTTTGCATGGAAATCGTCACGACTGCAAAGAAACTCGCTGTGCTAATCGGTATGAGTGAGTAGGATGTATGTAAAATCTACGTATTCTTGCAAAACATATGCTGAAAAAGTATTGTTTTGCATAATATAGATGATCATAACTTACATAATTGCATCATTTTAATTGAACAGAATGCAAAATATCATGTTTTAACTGCAGAGAAAATGCAAAAATTAGTCCCCTCTAGTGGATAAGAAGTGCATTCATTTGTCTGATACCTCTCCAAGATGGTAGCAGTGTAGACTTCCCGAAATCGGACCTCATCTACTCACGCAGATTTTTTTTTCCCATTTCGTCTCTAATATTTTCACTATTCTTGCCCTGCTTTCTTGTATACTAATTTTCTGGAAAGAGATTTGCAGCAAGGATTACATTTATGTTCGAGACAGAGCCAGGTGTGGACATTAGCACGCCCAATTCAAGTGGGTTTAACATGGGCTTGACTGAGCCAGCATGTATGTGAGTGTGGTCAACGTGGACCCGATTCAGATAAATGGGGGTGTAAGTGGGCATTGCGCAGACAGGTCACATAAGATTTTGGTAAGATGGCGATGGAGGGGACAGAACGCAATAGGCATGAATGGCTTTTACATCGGAGGAGGCAACGTCGGTGAGGAAAGCCTTGTGTTAAAAGATGGTGCTTCACTGTGGTTGAGATGGCGATGTAAGCAGAGAAAACAACGTCTGTGTTCTTCCTCGGCTTCGGATTCGTAGGGGTTGGGCGTCAGGTGCAACGATGCAACATATGGAAACTGATGTTATGGGAATCGAATGTGATGCGAACACATTTGCAGACTGGGAGCCCATTGTGGAAGTCATTGAGTCTGATGCCAAGAACAACAGGCGAATGGGGGAAGATTAGCTTTGATTTTCTTTATATTTAAGTCCTATATTTTAATTTTATTCCTGTGTCTGAATATCTTCTGTATGTCAGAATGGCGATGAGTATGGCAAAACATTACACTTTGCAATGTATTAATTTCTTAAATACTTCTTAAAGGACATAATTTAATTCACAACAATTCAACAACGGGAAAGAAACTGTTCTTAAACCTGTTGATAAGTGTTTTCAAACTTTTATATCTTCTGCTTTATGGAAGAAAATGAAATAGAGTATAACCGGTGTGAGAAGTGTGGTTGATTACTTTGTCTGCATTCCTGAGTCAATGAAATAAATAGGCAGAGTCAAGAGAAGGAAGACGGATTTTTGTGATCGACTTTACTGTTGTCATAACTCTCTGCATTTTCTTCTGGTCTTGTGCAGAGCAGTTTCCATTTGAAGCTGCGATTCAAATGGCTAATATGTTTTATATGCTCCATCGATAAAAATTGGCAAAAGTCGTTGTGGATAGGTGAGTTTCCTTGACTGTTTGAGGAAGTAGCACCATTGTTCAACTTTCTTGAATCATGTATTCCAGTACTTGTGTATAAATCTAATTGCAAATTATAAATTCTAATCATGCGGATCATCCATGGTTTCAGATTGGGAAACAAGGACTTACTTCCCTCACACGCAGGCGACTGAAAACATATTGATGAAAGCTGTGAGGACAATGATATATTCATTTAATTTCCCCTGCATTATTGAATAAGGATCAGTCCACTGACTTTAATCAGTCAGGTAGAAGCTCATCTGTTACCTCAAGCAAGCGCTATACAAATGTCTATGCCAGAGTCTCACGCGTCAGGTTGAAGCCTGAAGAAGAAGCACCACCTTATGGCCTGATTAAACAAAACGCTTTCAGGAAATGAAATAACATTTCATTGATTGTTATGCTGCAATGGTAATAATGTTTAGGTGTGTGACGATAATGAGATATATCGATGGTATCTGAGGATCACGCTGATGAGATTGGACTGGTTCATCTTATCAGCTATGATGAACAAAGCGGCTGGGTATTCCATCTCAAGGGATTTACGGTGGTTAATAATGCATAAAGTTGGTTTCTCTCTCCTCATGAGGCAAAATGTAAACTGCTGTCAGGGTAACAGAATTAAACGCTGGTCTGGAACATAAGAAACAACACTTTGCTTTTTGATATTCTAGGTTCGGAGATAAGTTACTTGCAGTGGCGTACAATCAAAAAGACAACGACGTTTTGATTAGAACGCAGATGTCTCGACATTTTTCTTTGCTAGATGGCACAATGTGGTCCAACTGATAAAGAGAGAAACGTTCAGGTTGTATGCCACAGTTAGATGATGCAAGGATGTGACAGGTATCTGTAAAGCATACCCCGGCACCATCATTCAATTACTCCTTATATTTCTCCAACTAGTGATTATACCGACTCTCCAGTCAAGACGGATCGTGAACAAAATGCAATGGAGTAATAGACGAGATTAGAAAAATTACTGTAGAAAAAACACACTGCTGTCACAAAAGGTTGAACATCTAAATTTAGATGGAATTCGTTTTCTTTCAAGAATTATGTGACAAAAGCATTTTATATTTCGAGCAGTGTCACGTTACAGCTGCATTCTAACTCGCAATTGCAGGAAATAGAATGTTGCAGTATAGCATATTTTTTTTAAAAAGAAAACCCATTCCCTCCCGAAGCAAAAACAAAAAAAAACCTGAATTTACTTCCACCTCTGTTAGAAAAGATATTGGTATATAAATGTTAATTGTATCCACTTTCATACCTCATAACTTTGAGGTGGGGTTTGATCAGTCAAGTCAAGCAAGGTATTGTTCAGTGTCTATGTTTAAATGTACCAAGTTACTTCTTGCTATTCACTGTCAGATCCAGCACAGATATGCTGTGTAAGAGTTCGCTTTGCTATTTCAAGGTGTAATTGTTGTTCTTAGCCTATGATTTTTAACCTGATTGATATTAGAAATATATGATTATTCAATGGTTTGTGAAGCTTTATGCCTTCAATAAGGGATTGATGTTGCAAAGAAAATACGTTTGAACAGGCTATGAATCTTTGGAGATGACACTTATTTATCTGATTATGTACTTTGTATATATTTATTTATTTGTTTATGTTTTTGTGGCCTGATGATCTGAAGAAATGCAAAGAGGGTGAGGATTGGTACAATCACACTATTTATTCTTCAATATGGTAACAGTTTAGAGTAAAGATTAAAGCAAAATCATTGTATAATTTCTGCCTTTTTTAACTATTTTGGCAGATCTTGCAAAGGAGCAAGTAGGCATGTATTACACACGTTACTTTCAACCATGTTGATATGATTGCATGAAGCGTTTTCGACCATAATGCATTACATTTGCTCAACTCTAATCAGAAAATTGCCACTACGTACTTACGATTTCTATAGAGTTTATGTTCAGTTTAAATTACAGATTGTTTCTGAACAATGAAGTAAAATTTAGGTTCTGTCTCCGCACCCGAATGGAAAGACTAGGCGACCAGATGTTCCAGAATTGATAACTGGCTGTTAAACTGATACATGCTTTTTCATTGCAATTTGACAGCAATTTCAAATTGAATCAATCACTTTATATTATGCTCAGGATAGGAAGACCAAGTCGAGTCTGAGTATTGACAATATTAGACCAAAGATGGGGCATAATGTTGGAGTGTATGTAATCAGGGCGTTTAGATATGTATTGAAAAGAGCAACTGTTACTAAAGAGCAAACCAACTGCTGGTAGAGCTGGACAGCTAACTGCCTATTTAATATCGTGCTCTCAACGAAATTAGAAGGCACTCTCGATCAAAGGTACATTTCCTGTAAAATATACGTGCACTAATAAAGAAGATCGAGGGATACCAACAGATGGAAGGTTGAAGACACCGTAGAAGACGAAAAGATTGCTATCTTGGAATGAAAGTAATGTAACAAGAGAATATACGCAATAATAAGTCAAGATAAACTTTTACATTTCCTTCAAACGTAACATTTAAAGACCTATGCAAACATTATAAAAAATGAAGTGGAAACATTTGGATGTTGCGGACATACAATTTGAGATGTAAGTTCATACGGAGAGAAAAAGATACAGCAATCCAAAATAAGACTGCAATTCCAATTCGAGACTTCGGTCATAATAGAGGGAACAAAGATAAAAATTGACGTTTTTGAAGTCAGTTCCTTCTAAAGGTTATGATTGGGAGTACAGCCACACATTTACATCGATTATGAAATCGACAATAGTGGAGCCGTTTTTTCAGGAATCGTGCGGAGCCTATAAAAATGCATATGTGAATTTTAGGCTGAAAAACTGTCAAAAAAAAGCACATAAGAGTCGGAGGTTCAGCTCACTTAAACGTAGTAAAACTATGATGGTGCAAGTGCGGATGTTGTGGAAAGCAATGAAGACTATATATTTATCTCTGTGGGGAAGTTTTATATCACCCCATCCCTTCCCGGCACCCCCACAATAGAACTTCCATTGCAATTACAGGGTGAAGAAAGAAAAAACGTCTTTCTTAAAATAATAACAGTGATTGAGCGGGTTTGTGGATGGAATTAACAATAGTAGTGTTTAGGAAGATAATGTGAAATGTCCTGTTGCAGTGCATTCACTTTTAATGACACAACTTGAATTTTTCATATACATTTTCAAATTAGCAAAAATAGTTTAAAATTCTGCTACTTCTGAATTTTTACATTATAATTCTGTGTTGCCATCACTGACATAAATTAATTAGCCAGACGAATGACAACTTGCAAAGAATGACAGATAATCGTTGCTGTACCGTTACTCATAGGGCTGAAGATTTTCAAACAAGGTGAGTATTTGACCAAGGCCTAGGGACGAGTAAAAATATTACTGCAGCGCTGTCAGTGCTGCTTTTTCTTTAAACAAAAGGCATCAGCGATATATTGTTAATGATTGAAACAATTATTTTCTCAGAAGACGTTGCTACCTCACAGAACATCACACCTGATCGATTTAGTGTTCCACATTTAGTCAGTGGCCAGAGCCAGCAGCGTTTGACTGGAACGGTGACAGGTAGATGAATCCTGCAATCAGTATCAAGGAAGCCTCAATTCTTGACCTTTTACAGTACCTATAAAACAATTGCTACCTATGTGGATGAAGAAAAGGGCCATATTGAGAATGAGGCAACTGAGTTTTGCACCATGGATCAAGACGCCATTCAAGGGTGGCAAGCAAAATGAAACATTTTAGTTGCCGTGGATTCTATAATTAAAGGCGTTATCATTTCCTTTTTAAAAGGGATGATGAGTTACGCTTAGTGTAGTGCCTACCTTGTGCCAGGCTAACGAATAGACAATAGACAATAGTTGCAGGAGTAGGCCATCCTGCCCTTCGAGCCTATACCACCATTCAATATGATCATGGCTGATCTTCCGTCATCAGCATCCTGTTCCTGCCTTATCGTCATAACCCTTGATTCCACTATCCTTGAGAGCTCTATCCAACTCTTTCTTAAATGAATCCAGAGACTGGGCCTGCACTTCCCTCTGGGGCAGAGCATTCCACACAGCCACCATTCTCTGCGTGAAGAAGTATCTCCTCATCTCTGTCCTAAAAGGTCTACCTTGTATTTCTAATCTGTGCCCTCTGGTTCGGCACTCACCTATCAATGGAAACATGTTTCCTGCCTCCAGAGTGTCCAATCCTTTAACAATCTTATATGTCTCAATCAGACAATAATCTTATATGTCTCAATCACTGACTGGCTTGAAATGACATTGTAAAGGGGGGGTGAGGATCCCATTGTTGTGGCCCACGTTGAGGTCAACATAGTTAAAACCAGGCAATAGCTGATGTTCGCGGATTTTCAGAACAAAGGGGCCAAATTATAGGACAGATCCTTTAGGATTATCATCTGTGGATTTCTGCCCGATCCACGAGCAAGGCGGCATGGGGATACGAGAATAAGGCAAGTAAACAAATGGTTTAAAGTCTAATGTGGGAAAGAGTGCTTTACTTTTATGGATCACTGACAGCTGCGATGGAACATGAGTGATCTGACTGTTGGAATGCTCTCTACCTAAACAGAGCTGGAGCCAATCTTTCAGTTCAGACTTCAAATAGTTTGGTCAACAGGACGTTAAACTTGGAGGTACTGAAAACAGAGCAACAGGATATATCCATAGGGATGGATTTATCGGAGTGTTCAAATATGAAAGAAATGATAGGAAAGCAGAACTTTGCAGAGATTATTAAAGTCTCCTGCACAGACCAAATTGATATGTAGTGTTTGGAAAGGGTTAACAATCAAACTTAAAGCACACTGGACAAATGAGTGACAATGAAAAGAGGGACGATTATCACAGGACTGAAGGTGATGTGTCTGAAAGAATGCGATATAAGCAATAAGATAATTGAGCTTATGGTGCAGAGCAAATTGGTATTTATGATGCATTGTGCATCATGGAGATACAGCTGCAAGATGATTAGGATTGGGATTTGAATATACAGGGATATACATCGTATCGAAAAGATAGACAGTTGACCAGAGATGGTGGAATTGCTTCCTTAGTAAGAAAATTAGATTAAAATAAAATTAAATAAAGTTAAAGTTAAAATAAGTTAATACTAAATTTTAGAAAAAAACGCACTAGCATTAAACGAAGTGCGATCAGATGATATAGACTACATATGGGTAGAATTGAAGAACCACAAAGGTTAAACAAAAAACGTAGTTAGAGTTACGTACTGGCTTCCAAAATAGTAGTCAGGAGCTGGGGTGCAAGTTATACCAGGATACAAAAGGTCATGGGGGATATCAGTATATCAGTGGACTCTGTATATCAGTTTTAGAGTGGATTACAAAGAAACGAAATTTTAGAATGTCTTTGAGATGGCTTTCAGAGCACCACTAGTGAACGGGAGTACTGGATTTATTGTTGTGCGCTGAGGCAGATGTGATACGGGACGTTAACGTTAAGGAAACGTTCGGGGGCTGTGCTCATAATTTACTCATGCAATTTGAGAGGGAAAAGATAGAATCAGAACAAATAGTATTGCATCTGATTAAAGGCAACTACCGAGGCATGTGGGAGGGTGTGGGGCGAATTGATGTGGAGAGGAGCGAGGAAAGACAACGATACAGCAATGATAGCAGTTTCTATGAGTGATTCAAGATATACAGAAAACGTCATCGCGAAGAAAAATGCCATGGTATACGTAGGATTAGCCAACCATTAATGTCCAGGGAAGTCAGAGGTAGTATAAGAGCAAAAGAGGAAGTACATAATGTGGCGACAGTTAGTCGGAAACCAATGCATTGATTAGCCTACGTAGACCAACAGAGGGCAACAAACATGAAATAAAGATGCAGAAAGTTAAATTTGAAACTAAGCTAGCCAGTAACACAAATGAGGACTGTTATAGTTTCATTAGATACAAAAATGGTTAACAAAAAACAGAGGCACGTTTGGACATTAGACTTCTGGAAAATGACGCTGGAGAGATAGCAATGGGGAACAGGTAAATGGCTGAGGAACTGAATAATTGCTTCACAACATTCTTCACGATGGAATGCCCGTGTAATATGCCAAATATTCAAAAAAGTCGGGGGCATCACCAAGGAGAAAGTGCTAGAAAACTTGAACGGCCTGAAGGTGGATCAATCACTGGGACTGATAGACTATATCCCCAGAGTGTAAAGGAAACAACTGAAGAGATATTTGAGTCGTTACTCCACATACTCTGTGATCTTTGAGGAATCTTTAGAGTCAAGGATGGTCTCAGACGATTGTAAAATTGATAACGTTACATCCCAAATTTCGAAGGGAATAAGGCAAAAGAATGAACATTGCAAGTCAGTTAAACTAACCTCCGTCATGGGTAGGATTTTAGACTATATTTTGAAGTAGGAAATTTCTGATTATTTGAAAGTTTCTGTTAAAATAGGGGGAAAACAGCATGGTGTCATCAAGGTGGGGGGGGAGGAGGTCATGACTGGCAAATTTGCTACAATTCTTTGATGAAGTAACGAACAGTTGAGACTAAGGAGAGCCAAGGGCTAGTAGTGAGCAGGACACCAAGAAATTTGAGAATGGGTCACACGGAAGGTGCTGAACAAAGTCAAGATCCATGGTTTTAGTTGGAGTTTACTAGCATGCATAGATGATTTGTTGACTGGCAGAAACTTTTGGGTGTTGGATAAAACCGTCTTTGGCAGCTGGCAGTTGTTGACAAATGATGTTCCGCAAGGGTCAATATTGACAGCAACTTTTCAGTTTATACGTTAGTGATCTAAATTAAGGAACTGAGTGTATCTTAGCTAGATTTCAAGACGATACAAAGATAGTTGAAGCTTGGGGTAGTATTGAGTAGGGTGGGAGGCTGCAGAAGAATTTGGACAGGTGAGGCGATTGGGTAAAGAAGTGATAGATGGAAGACAACGTGGTAAATTTGTAGTCGTACTCCTTGGTAAGAAGATTGGAAGCGTGGAACGTTTTCTGAACGAGAAGTAAATTCAGATGAAAAAGTTGTAATGAGATTGAGGAGTTCTAATCAAGCATTCACTCAAGCTAACTTTTAGACTGAAACAGTAGTTAGGAAGGAAACTGCAAAGGTGGTATTTATTTAGTGAAGACTTGAATATAAAAACTGGGAAGTACTTCCGAGGCTGTATAAGGCTCTGGTCAGGCTACGTTTAGAGTATTCTGCGCACTTCTAGGCCTCATATTTCAGGAAGAATTAATTGGCCTTGGATCGTGTTCAAAAGAGGTTTAGTAGTATGGTGTCAGAAATAAAAGGCTTAACATATGACGAACTTAAAGATCCCTTTATTGTACTCGATGGATTTCAGAAGGATGAGTTGAGATCTAACTGAAATTTCGAGAACAGATAATTGCTTGTAAGAAAAGTAGATGTTTTGCAGTTGTTTTTACTGGGAGGAGGGACAAGAGCATGACTGCAGAGTAAAGAGAATACTTTTTTAAAAATCTGACATATGTAGAAAATACTTGAAGCAGGAAGTTGTGAATTTATGGAACTCCCTGCCCCAGAAAACTGTAGAGGCCAGGTCATTGATTATAATCAAGACGGAGATAAATTAGTTCCTGAATAGTAATGAGATCAAGGGTTACAGGTAAAAAAATGGTAGAGTGCTTACGAAACTATTCAGAGCAAGTGAATAATAGAGTAGATTTTATGGGCTGAATTGCCTAATTTCTGCTGCTATATGCTATGATCTTACTCTCTAAAACAGGCAATGTAATGTATTGAGAAGGGAAGTCTCCCTTGATCAAACTCAAATATAGTAAGGAAGAATTGTATTGCAGAATAAAATTAAAACTAGTGGCAATAATTCCTAGAATAATAAAAAAAGAGAAAATCGTCATTTATTCATTCTTAAATTTGGAACTCGCAATAATAAAGAAACATAATTGCGTGGATTCATTTACTTTTGAAAAGGAACTAACAGGGAAGGAAGACATAATACTAACAATCTGACTATGATGAGACTCGTTTTCACAAATAGACCAGAATTTCGAAAGCTTTTATCAGAAAAGTAATATTTTGTCTGTGGAAAGACAGTTTGTACTGGGACATCTAGAAACAGCCAAAAAAAACTTGTAAAAGCGTATGTCACATGTTTATCAAAAAAGATTTTCTTAAATTGAAGTGAAATAAAAAGAAGTGTCAGTGCGCTTTAGACACCATTGATATCAAACAATCTGATTAAAAGTATTTTGAATGAATACAGTTGCAGCAAACGATTACATTTAAACAATAAATGCACATTTGTAATTGACACATATTATTTTGCATGGAAATAGAAATACAGACCTTCCAAATGATTAACTTGCTAGAAATTGTGATCTTGATTGCACTGAATGATACCAGTGATGCGGTACAATTGAGAGCTAGTCTGAATACAGCAGAAAACGCTCAACAATTGAAAGATAAATGCATTCATCGGATAAAATGAAATGCAAATGACATTTAATTGCAATTCAATCGTTTATATTGTGACTTCAGGATCTTGTGAACAATAACTCGATTGATGGTAAGCACTATTGCATCGGACAGTGGAGAAGCTGTATTTGTCTCATAGACATTTGTCATGTACTCTGTGTACCGGTGAAATTTTCAATCTTGTTCATTTATGGCCAGAGTCTGTTGTTGAATCCTGTGTATGGAGTAAGTGTATAGTGTCGGATAAGCCAGAAACTCAGCTGAATGTTTTGACAGAGTTTAGGTTATTGGGTTCGAGCATTTCTTAGCAGTTGTCATTGAGATATTTTACTGCCAATGTGCTAAGGAATACCTCTGTATTTCTGTTCGTTGGAACACTCCACATGCTCCAATTTATGTGGAATGTTTTTCGAAGATATGTAACTTTCAAATTTTGCTTCCTGAATCTTCAGTTTCACATGAATTTAATTCCCAGTCTGCCACTATGTCCTTTCTGCAAGGGCCTCATCCATAACATCCAACAAGTCTTCAGGAATGAAAGAACATCTGTCTAGCCATTGCAAAATCTGTTTAAACTGTTGGCACAAATAAATGTCGAATTACAGGAGTGGAGAGGGAGTGCTGAAACATAGTTAACAGGAAGATGCAACGAAGAGCTGACGGATTGTGAGTGTTGGAAAAAATGTCACGATATTGTGGCATAGAGTGTTGCATATTGTTTTTTTAAAGTGAGAGACCGACACAGGTACAGAACCGTTTATAAGAAGATCAACAACTTGTGACGGCATGTTTTCATTTGAAAAAATATTTATGAACTGCCTGAGTGAATGTGGTCAAACTAAAATTTACAGGATTGTTAATTATTTTTCATCAGTTGTTGTGGTGCAGTGTGCGAAGGCAATAACTACCTGCTGGCATCAACACACTGTTCTCAGATGATGTATTTTAATATGTTTTCCTCCTGAATTCAAGGACTGCACATCATATGATCTGTTGTCTGAATTTAACTTTGGCTGAGTTTATGTTTAAAAGATGGTAAAACATTGGAGTAGTTAATTCGCAATAGTCACATAATATATTATTCTGTGATTTTTTTTCACTGAAATTAATTTAGTCTCAGTTACTCATGCATGGCTGCATTACAACTATCATATTTGAATTTAAAAAAGTTTCAATGAACGTCGAGTAGTTGACCAATTGATTGTCAAATGAAACACAAGACCTGGTGTTAACTTCTGAAATGAGGAAGAAAAAGATCTCGGATGTCCTCTTCATATTTTTTGAAGTTGGTTGACCTGGCCAATAGCAAATCCGAAGTCATAGAGAGATTGTATTCTCCTATTTCAGTTTGGTTTAAGATTATTGGATTCAAATGTGGTAAGTGATGGTGTCTTTTAGTCCGGGTGTTAAACTGGATTGGTGTAAGTAAGTTGTGCACGTGTAAAAATAATCCTTTAGTCATTAAGAGTTTGTTGGTGAAGGAAAATGTCATTTCACCACAGTTACAGAAAGCGATGAAACTATTCAAAAAGTGGTGGTGAGCAGTAGCGGAGAGAGTGAGTGACAAATGCAAAGTGCAGAGAAGGGTTGACGGACTGAGGGTGTTGGAAAGTATGCGACGATGCTGTAGTTTTAAGAGGTGAGTTTTGTGCTGTTTTCTTCCTGAGAGACACTGGGGTCAGGCACTGAGCAATCTGTTCGAAGATAAACAAAATACCAAGTCTTTTTTATATGTAATGTTGGAATAAATAAAGCAGCCTGCGTATGTTTGTTCGGCTCCCAGAGATGCAGGAGTTACGGGTAGCTTTCAGCAGATATTGTTGTAACGACAGGAGCGTGGCAAGACAATGAATTTCACCTGACTTCAAAACACCCTTGCCCAAAATTGCCTATGGAAATGGCAGGAAAGCGGGAGATAGGCTTGCCTCATCTGCAAAGAAAATTGAGATATTTGTGGTAATAGTGCAACATTTTCAATTACAAGTAATGCCATTGCAATATTTGAGAAATGCTAAGAATGCGATTGCAAACGAAACAACTTTAATTAGAGGCAAAGGAAGGGACAGAATAAACATAGCAAAGGAAAGCAGGGGGAAAAAGAGAACGCTCAAAAGTAGATGCAAAGGAGAAGGAGAGATGAAAGTAGGAAGAGAGAAAAAGACGGAGAACTTGTGAGAATTTGATCTTCATTACTTGGCAACTACAGTGCAAATTCAAAAATCAGCTGGGATCATTTTATGTATGTTGAACTATTAACTAAGTGCAAAGAGAAGAATGTAGAAAACCTCCTTTACAGTTTGAAGAAATGACTGAACAATTAAAACAGGTGATGACAATGTGGGTATTGCTGATGCAAAGAAAATTATAGGCAGATCTATGTGAGGAATTCCATCACTGGGTGGCTCAGTGTTTAAAACTGTTGCCTCACAGTGCAAGAGACCTGACTTCAATTCCAGGCGAGGCCGACAGTCTGTGCAGCATTTGCATATTGTCCACGTGCCTGCATATGTTGCCTCAGGTTGATCAGGTTTCCTGCACAATCCGAAGATGTGCTGGCTGTGTGAATTGGTCATGCTAAATTGCACATAAGCTTTATTTATGTGTGTTAGTCAGAGGACAGGGGAATGGGTCTGAGTGGGTTTCTCAATGGAGGTTATATGTGGACATGCTGGTCATAATGGCGAGTGCCCACAGAGTAAAGATTATATTAAACTATCAAACGAAATGTCTGGGGAGAACTGGGATGTGAAATATGATATCCAAAGTGCATATGAGCTAGTATCAGACGCCTCTAAACAGTGATTCAGCAATATAAAGGGGGGTCCTGATCAAACTTGCATAGAGTTTGAATGGATCAATAAATGTAATTTTTGTAAGTGGAGAAGGATTGGAAAACAGATCAAACAAGGAAATTGTGTGAGGTGAATCGTTCCATCAGAACGCAAGCATTCTTGTTTTTAAGAGGCAAGGTGTGACGATGCTGTGACGTTAAGAGGTGAATGTTCCCCCCGGATCCTTTGGAGAGAAATTGGGAGACACGTGAGAGCAGACTATGAGAAGATAAATAACTTGTGAGGCCATGTGCTTCATTTTTTCTCGTGAAAACTATATGTAACCTAACTGAGTTTGGAGTTGCTTACACAGATTCAGTATCTTCAGTTAGATTTCTGTAATTGTTGCTGAGCAAGTGCAGACAATAGTAAATCTCTTCCAGTAGCTATATTCTCCCTTCAGAATCGCCTTTTAGTTTTCTCTCCTCCAAGATTGGAAAGCTGCATGCAAGAAAATGTTTTTTTTAACTTGCGTGTTGCCAAGAAATTGAGAAGGTAATGCTGCTTTGCTAGAGTATTTTACACATTATGTTTGTTCTATCTGCCTTTCTATCAAGTTTTCGAATAGAGTTAAGGTATTCGCGTTCTTCTTTCTTTTTTGTGTCTTTACTGTAGTGTTTGAATGCATTGTAGTTTGCTTAACGTCAAATAGTTTGATGAGTCGAATTACATTGGTGATAGTGCCCCTGACATTTAGCATTAAAATGAGCAAAAGTCACGGCATTGCACATCTTTGTCAACATATTTTTAGGGGACAGATCAAATCCATAACAAACAGAATTAATGAAAGGATCACATTCAACATACTTTGAATCAATGGTACAATTGCAACTTGTAGAAGACGAATTGCAATTTTCGTCTGAAGAAACAGCGTCAAGATTATAAAGAATGAGTCTTATAACCAGGCAAATATTTTGCTTCATTCTGTCATTATGCATTGGTTAGAGTTAGCATTTTATGTATGCATCAAAAGAGAGGTTGTTAGGGACAGAGAGAGAAAAAGAACAGGAAGCGAGATGGATGAAGAGAAAGATTACCTTGTAATACACTTTTGCTTCAAAAGTTGGAAATGCAAACTTTTGATTGAAACGTTTGTATGGTAGGATTTTTTTTTAATGTTACATATCATTATGGTTGATTTCCATATTACAGCAAGCTGAGTATTGATGTCTCAGCATGCCCTGTGCTAAAGGATGAAGTTCTGAATTACTTACGTTGAAATGCCAGTATAATCAGGATCAATGTTATGAAATTTTCAAACTGAAGTCGTTGATTGTTCGATGAAGCCTTGATGAATACGTGAAAGAAATTGTTCACAGATTTTGTTGTGCCGTTTATAAACATTGTATTTTCTTTCAACAAATTTTTGGGTGAAGTCACCTGAACTTATATTTACGTTTGATAATGAAACATGCTGCGCTGTGATATACAAACGACATTTAGATTAGGATCTCTGAAGTTATGGCCTTATGGCCAGTCCAGTACTTGAATTGAAGTGGCAACTGTGGAAAATGAGGTTCGGATCCCCGCCAAAGTTTGCACTAAAGTGTCTCGAACTCTAACAGCATAATTCACTCTTGGTCTGTCAAGAGAATTGCCATTAAGAAAGGTGACTTTGCACTTTAAGCAGGTGAAATTTACTTGTAAATCAGGATACATTTGTTCGTGTTTTTAAAAGTATAATTACTTTCTAAACTACATGATTCTCATTGCAAATCTATTCAAATATGTTTTTTTTAAATTCTGCATTGGATGAAATCATCGTTAATCTGCCACATTATAAACGAGAAAATATACACGACGATTAATTTACTTCTTTCACGCTGAAAAGATTAGAAGAAATACAGGGAAGTTGAGCTGAACGTAATTTACTCTGATTACACCACCAAATTCCCATCAATCAGCATCAGTGTCTTTCAGAATTTATTACAAGGGAAATCGGATTGAATGTGTCATTTTCTGCAAGCGTCAATGGCGAGAGTGAAACCTTTGAACTTAAAACCGACAGATACATAAATGTTCATTCCTTGATGCAGATAGCAATCGGGAAAAATAATGTGATACAGAATGTGAAAATGTCAGGTTATGTTAAACAATGCTTTAAAAAATAAATGGAAGTCATGATGATGTGAGAGCAAGTTGAAGCAAAGGACAACAACAAAGCAGAAGCATTTTCATCTACGAGCAGACGAATACGCAATGACACTGTAGGAAAATGAGAAAATGAGTTGGGAGAGGCCCGGGATCGTTGGGGAAAGTTGAAGACAGGTCGTTAGACAATCCAAACACTGTTGGCATGCATGAGTAAATTGATAAATATCATTACATTTCTACTTCTCGATTATACTGTTGGAAAATTCACATTAACGATACAACACTTTCTACTCTGTTCTATGTTTAGGCAAAGACAGTTATAAATACATTGACACAGTTCTGCAGTCGGTTACAATTCTGTAATGTTGACTATGCATCTTTTTTGTACTACACAAACTGACGAAAAATAACCACTTGAAGGTGTTCATTTTTAAGTCCATGATTACCCCTGCTTGCTGATTTCCAGTTCCACACAGCAAAGTCACGGGTTCTTTAGAGATCCAAGTTCATAACGTTAATATGGATGAGGAAATATGATAGATGTGGCAGTTTAATGCAGGTACAGTCGTATTGTTATCGATTTCTGATGTTCTCCTGGTAGTGTAGGCAAAAATTTGGAGCAGAAATTATTAAAGGACCTGAGAAGAGAACTCAATATTTTCTGTTGGATCATTAATTATCGAACCCGTCAATCGATCTACTGTCAATATTCAACGCCTTCTGGAGTAATATTATACCCTGCCACCATTTTGTTATCCATCCTCTTACTAACTTACATTCTGTTAGGCTTGGTAATCTTTACGTCAGAGCAGAGTGTCCCTCATCACCGGAGTCTTCAATGATCAGAGGCAGATTTTTCGATTGCTTGGGAATTCTTGAAGTGTTTTCTCAACCCTATTCTAATTTATCGCTTCAGTATCCATGCATTGTATTTGGGAATTTAAGATTTCCTTATACGTTCAAACAGTTTTTGAACACTTACACGACTACATTCGAATTGTTTGATTTACTATGGATCGCATTGAATTTCACTCTTTAAAATTCCAGAAAGTGTGATTCAATATTCTCAAAATTCAGAAAATGTGCACACAGCACAAGTGGTCTTTCGAAATGAAGGTAATCATGTGACAATTTTGGATTATTCATGCAAAATTGTCAGAACACAATTGTGAATTAAATGCTACTCATCTTCTTCATTGCTTGGTTTAATTTGACAGAGAACTTCATGGCTGATCTTGCAGAAATACAGTCAATCACTTTGAAAATAGGAACTTTCAATCTTCACTTATTTCAAAAGTCTTAATTGTGATTGTTAAGCACTGCACATTCTTCTGAAGTATAGGTACCTGTTGTCATAATTCAATTCTTGTACTCTTCTTTGATGCTTCCCATAGATTAACTTGACAGTCAACATTATTCTCTAAAAACAAACACAGTACAGCGATTTCTCCTTACTTCACTAAATTCACGAAGGCACAAGACAAATGACTAGGCTTAAATACTGACCTTGTGACACTAGACAGATGAGTGATATCAATTTGGTAGGGAATGGGGTGGGTGGTTACTGATCACCTTTCCAGAATTCAAAAAAATTTTTTTCTCACAATATGTTATTTCCAACATTCTCTCCTACTGAAGCGTTTATTTTGTTCTTTAATCATTGTAATTCAGTGGCAGCCGTGCACGTTTCGTAGATAATAATTTCAGTGAGGTCGTAACACCTACAGTGCAGGCAGAGAGCACCTGGATAACTATCGGGAAAGACAAAGGCAGTAGGCCAAGACAGTCGGAATCCTTTACGGCCATTGCTCTCTGGAACAACAATACCGTTTCGGATACAGTTGGGGGATAAACGTTCAAGTTGGTAGCACTAAGAATGGCTCTGGAGCTCAGCGGGAATGTGTAACTAAATAGGTCGTTAGCTATGGGAAATTTGATAGTTAACAAGACAGACTAGCGGTTCTGTGGTCGCAAAAGTGACTCCAGGGTGGTGTGTCGCCTTCCAGGCACCAGGTTCTAGACTGTCTCAAAGAAGCTGCAGAACGTTTCCAAGGGAGAGGGCGAACAGCCAGAAGTAATTATATACGCTGACACAAATGGCATAGTTAGAAACAGGAATGAATTCCTGGAGAATTAATATAAAGAGGTAGGGAATAAAAAGAGAAAGCCAGGACGTCGTTGGGATGATCTTTCTATTAATTCCACGATCTCGTGCTAGTCAGTTTCCGAATAGAAATACATGGAGTAATGTAGCGCTAATGAACAAACGGAGGGCAATTCGGAATTCAGATTTGCAGATTGTTGTGGACTTGCCAGGGGCAGAGATGAGCTGCTCAAGAGGAACGGTTTGCACCTAAACTGGCAGTGGACCAATTTCTTTGAGGCCAGTTTTAGTCCCACAACAAGCGAAGATTTCAATTAGATTAGCAGAGAGTGGGATCAAGCAGGGAGGCAAATGCCAATATTGAACAAGACACAGTAATCATAAATAATAATTTGACGAGATAGATCGAACTAGAAAACGACAGGGAGCAATAAATTTCTGTTGGATTAAATTACATCTATTTTAAAGCAGGAGGGCCGACAGGTAAGAATTATGAACTTAGTGCGAGGACTGTTAATTAGGACGGGGATATTGAAGGCATTATGGTAAAGTGGATATGCGTGGTACATTACTGGCATTTTAATGTACCAGGGCAAACTTCTTCAGGCGGAATAGAGGTGTGGAAGGCGACGAGGAGGAGTTGATATATTAATTAAGTCAAGTACTACTGCAGTAGACAAAGATGAAATAACTTAACGATTATCTAGTGAAGCTTTCTGTGTGGAGCAAAAATATAAGTGATTCCTAACATTATTGGGCTTATACTATATCTCCCCAAATACTCAAAGACAATGAGAGGAACAAATATACAGGGCGAATGAGAGACTTGCAAGAGAAATAAGTTGCCAGAGTAGTGGATTTCAATTTTCCTAACAGAGATTGGGACTGTCAGAGCTTTAAGTGATCAAAAGGGTTGGAATTAGTTAGTATTTTCAGTAAAGTGTTCTGAGTGGACTTGGTAGCATGAAGAGTTTATTTGCACGCTGACTAATTCAATGATTATTTCAAGCAGTAAGTAGAAGGGGCAAAACACAAAATACTCTAAGGAAATGGCGCTGAATAGATGACGGAGCTGATGGTGGGGGAGCACTTTTGGATCGGTGACCAAAGAGCTATTAATTTTATTTTAAAATCTATGGAGACGGACAAAATTGGTTCACACGTTCAGGTTATGAATTGGGGTATGGTGATTTTTGATGGAATTAGAATTAGTGTTGGTGGAGTTGATTAAAATTGTTTGTTTGCAGGCCAATGGAACTCTGAGGACGAGAACTCCTTTAATACTGAGACAACTTACTTTCAAACTATATGTTTCTGTGAGGGTGAACGACAAGGTTTGCAGGAACAGTAAAGCTTGGACGATAATAGATATTGAGGTTTTGACCAGAAAGGTGTGTGTGTCACGTACAGACAGATAGGATCAAGGTGATTCTTAGATGCATACAGGGAATACAGAAGTTTACTAAAGAAGGAATCAGGAGGGTGAAAATGAGAATGAGATAGCCTTGGCTGAGGACATTGGAGTGACATCTATTTAAATAGATACTTTAATTACATTAAAGGAAAAAGAAGATCTGGAGAGAGAATATGCCTCCTCAAGGGCAAATTGGACATGTATTTATAGAACCATAGGAGATGAGAGAAGCTCTCAATCAATATTTCTCCTCTGTGCTTACCATCTAAAAAGACATGAAAACTTGGGAACTTGGGAAGATACCTTGTGGACATCCATATTACAGTAGAGAAACAGTAGAATGTGTGTGAAGGTGGATAAATCTCCTTGTCTTGACCAGATATATCCATGAGCATTGCAAGAGGGTAAAAGAAAATTCTGGGGTGTCTGGCTGATATTTTAGCATCATTATTAACCATGTATGAGGTCCTTGAAGACTGAGGTGCAGCGAATTCTGTTCCATTATTCACGAAAGACTGCCATGAAAATCCTTGGAACAATAGACCAGCAAGTTCAACAAGTGTTATGGGTAACTTGAGAAGGTCCTGAGTGGTAACCTTTACAACCACGTGAAAAAACAGAGTTTGATTATGATTAGTCAGCATGGATTTGTGAATGAGAGGTAATGTATCGCAAATTTATCAAAGTTGTTTGATTAAGTGACCAGGAAGGTTGATTGGGGCACAACAGTTAAAGCAATCTTAGTAAATTGCATTACGTCCTTTTATAAGGTTCCACATGTTAGGCTGCGCTGGATGTTTAGATTGAATGGAATCCTTGTGGAATTAACAAATTGGATACATAATTGACTTGATGGTAGGAAACAGAGGGTTATCATGGAAGAATGCTTGTCGGACTGGAGGCCTATGACTGATGGTGTGTCCCAGGGGTCGGTGGTGGAACTATCATTGTTTGTTTTCTATATAAATAATTTGAACAAAATAACACAACACGTCATTGGCATATTTGCAGTTGTTCCTATATTAGCTGGTATCGTGAATGTAAAAAAAATTGTCAGAAATTGTAACAAAACCTTGATCAACTGGGGAGGTGGACTGAGAAATGACAAATGGAGTCTAATACAGATAGGTTTGCGGTCTTGCACTTTGGGCAGTGAAACCAAAGTAACTGTTTCATGCTGAATGGCAGGGCCTTGAAGATTATAATGGAAATTAGGTATCTAAAAGTTTAAATTCAGAGCTCTCTGTAACCGAATTCGCAGTAGACAGGGCAGTGAAAAATGCTTTTGACATACAGATATTCATCAGCCAGTGCATTTCGTATCAAATTTGAGAAGTTATATTACAGTTGTACACGATGTTGATGATGCTGCACTTGGAATATTGTGTTCAGTTTTGATCAGAATGTTATGGGAAGGATGTTATTAAACTGGAAAAAATTCAAGTGAAAGTGTGTAAGATGTTTCAAAGACTCAATGGTGTGAGTTATAGAAAGATTTTGGACAAGCTCGGACTTAGATCTTAGGAGACTGGGGGTGCACGAGGGGCGACTTATGGATGTGCAGAAGATTATGAAGGGCATGAATCAGGTTATCATGCTGATTTTTTTTAATGAGTTGTGGAATCGAGATCTACAAAGCATCACTTTAAGGTTCTATGCAAAAGAATAAAAGGGAACCTGAGGAACAACTCTTACACCGAGAGTAGTATGCATGTGGAATGAGCTGTAGTGACAGTGGTTGTGGCAGTTGCAAGAACAACATTTAATATGCTTTTGGACGAACATATAAATACTAAGTTTAGAATGATATGGGCTACGTGCAAAGAAATGTGTTCAGCATGGATGGACATTTTGATCTGCAAGGGGTTTGTGCCAAATGGCCTCTCTCCGTGTTGTAGGACTCTATGTCTATAACACAAACATCTGCTGGTTCGTAATACAACTGCAACACGTTACTTTTTGAAATTCAACTCTAAAGAATTTCTTAAGACACCCACTATTTTTGAAAAAAAGAGGGATACTGATTAATTTAACTTATTCGTATGTCAATTAGTCCGAGGTAATTAATTGCACCACATTCCCAACAATGGACAAATGGAAAATGGCTCTGTTGCTCCCAGAGTTCCTTTGTCCTGATATCTTCGAAATCAATGTGACGTGTACAAATTTCCGACCTACTGAAGTGTACATGAGCCATGGAATACATTAATTCATATCTAACACACTTGCTATCTCTGCAGTATCTTATTTTAGAACTAGAGAGAAAAGGCGGGCAGTTTCAAGGTTCTTGTTGGTCTTCGTCCCATAAAATGCGGCAATACTTTCGCTTTCTGACTAATAAATTAGTCATCCCTCATATGATGAATCAACACTCTTCCATCTTGAACAATGCATAAGGAAAATGAGGGCGTAAATGTCACAAAACGAAGTTTGGGAGATGGGTTTGATTACCCACCACCAAGGGGGACTGGGCAACAAGCCAGTGGGATCCTCAAAGACAGAGCAGCAAGACTCTGGCTGCAGCAGGTGTTGGCATGCAAAAACTAACACTTACTAAGCTGCCAGGTACTGATGAAAGCCTCCAAGATCGCTTTAGTAACAGTGACCACTGCAGGGTCCTTGTGAAGACGAAGTCCCGCCTTCACATTGAGATTTTTTCCATCGTGTCGTTTGACAGTATCAACATTCTACATGTGACAGTCTTTGAACAGACTTAGCAACTCAAGACTGGACATCCATGAGGCACTGCAGTTTATCAATAGTTGCAGAACTGTACTCCAGCACAATCTGCAACCTCATGACCTGGCACATATACAACACGCAACCATTAACATCAAGCTGGGTGTTCAACCCAGGTTCAGTGGAGAGTACAGGAGGAATAGCTACAAGGGTTAATGAAGACGATGTGATAGTTCAATGAAGCCAATAAACATGTCAACATAGATGCCAAAAGTGTTAACAGCAAGTGAAAAGCAAGCGATCCCACAATCAATGGATTAGATTTAAGCTCCAGCGTCCTGACAAATTCAGTTAAGAATGATGGTGGCCAATAAATTAACACACTGGAGGGTCCACCAATATTCCTGTCCTCAATGATGGAAGAGCTCAGAACATCAGTGCAAAGGATAATTCCGAAACATTCACAGCAATATTCTGCCCGAATTGCCGATTGGATGTAAAGTATGCCCTTTACAGACAAAACAGGGCATATCTACCCCGGTTAATTACTGAACCCATACATCTAATATTGATCATCAGTAATTTCCTTGAAGGTGTCATCAACATATAAGGTGACTGGAAGCAGAACCTACTCAGCAATGCCCTGTTCAGAAAGTATGAACTTTGGTTCCACCATGGCCACTCAGCAACTGACCTTATAACAAGTTTTGTTCAAGCGTATACAAAAAAAATGCTGACTTCCATAAATGAGGTGTGAGCGGCAACGCTTGACATCAAGGCTGCATTCGAACAAGTGTGACATCAAGAATCATGATGCAAACTTGAATCAATCCATTCCAAGATCAAAGTGCACATCAATCGGAGTTATATTTGACAACTAGGAGATTATTGGAGATCAGTTTTCTCAGCTCCATGACACAAGTGCGAGAGTTCATCAGACTAGTGTCCTAGGTCCAACTATCTTTAGCTTCTTCATCAATGACCTTCCTTCCACCAAAAGGACGAAAGTGGAAATGTTCGCCGATGAATACACAAAATTTAGCAGCAGTGTGTACTATGAATGCAATGGATAAATTAACCAAAGGTCCTCAGACAGCAATTTCGAAGAACCATGACGACTTCCATCTGTAAGGATAAGAGCAGCAGATATAAGGGAACTCCTGCACAAGGATTCAAATTCCTGTTCAAGCTGCTCACACTTCTCACATAGAACTATGTCTTTACTGTAGTTGGAACAAAATCCTGGAATTCCCTTTGGAACATCATTGTGAGTCATCCCACAGCAGGTGGATGGCAGAGGTATTAGGAGGCAGCTCCCCATCACTTTCTGAGTGGCAACAGGAAATGAATAATAAATGATGGTCGATCAGCAAAGCACAAATTACAGAAATTTGGAATTTTACTTGTCTAAATTAACAGTCACGCTGTTTGCGAAGTGGCATGGTGGCTCAGTGATTAGCACTGCAACCTCACAGAACCAGGGACTTGAGTTTAATTCCTGCCTTGGTCGACATTTCTGTGAAATTTGTGCATTCCCTCCATGTCAGCATGTGTTTCCTCTGCGTGCTCTGGTTTCCTCCCACAGTCCAAAGATGTGCAGAAAAGGTGAATTGGCCATGTTAAATTGCCCTTAAAATTATGTGCATTAGTCAGGGGGCAATGGGTGTGGGAGGGTTACTCTACCGAGGGTCTGTGTGGATTTGCTGTCCAGAAGGGCCAGTTTCCACACTATCTGGAATCAAATCTAATCTTTGACAATGTGTTTTCGCCAATTTGTGCATATCTCAATCAGGAATGAAAAATGTGTCTTCTGGAACAATGGCAGACAGAACGTTTCTCTTCCTCTGTTAAAGATAGTTCTCATTTCATATAATGAAAGATCATTTTCACTGTCTCCAAAGCCTTACTCACTTTGACTCATATCTTCCTGATTGTATAGTGATACGAGGTCATGAATGCGTTTTTAATCTTTTGGCCGTTTGAAATATTGCTGTTAATTTTCAATTCTGATTTATAGCACATTACTGGACTGTAAAACACATCCAACTATCTAACATTTCAATCTTTTATCGCAAGAATATGAACTTTTGATTTTATTTTGTTATTCCACAATGATCACTTACAATCTTACCACGGCCTTTCAGCTTAATCGACATCAAAGAACCTTTGACTTGTGTATCTGAAGGTTTGTACGTCAAAAGGTTTTCAATTTGTCCTTTCAGGAAATAAATGTTTCTCAATTCATGACTGATACCTTGAAGGCTGCGTTTTTTTAAAAAAAACGTTTTGTATGGTATATTGTTCTGATAAAACGATATAAAACTGAAAAAAATCAATTCGATGTCATTGAGAGTCATAAATTACTGCAGGATCCTTAACTACAAAATCTTTTAATCCTATTTCATTTCATGGTATGTCATTTTATGTAACTTATAACTGATTGACCAACGAATTTCCCAAAGTCAATTCCGTAAACCAAGGATTAAAAAGCCAACAGCTGAGAGCTCATTGGACAGTTTAACTCTCCTGACCATATCGAAGATTAAGTATGCAATATATATCACATTGCTTCTTGTCACAAGTTCCATCATAGTCTTCTCAAGAAAATAGTCGATGCTTCATTTTATTTATGACGAATCACATAAACTATTCTCATCTGAGTTGAGCAACTCTTCATTTTGTTGATTTAAATTGATAACTGCCATTCATGAAAAGTGGAAGCTAGATCCATACCTAATAATGTTTTGCATCGAATGTATTCTAAGATCTACACTTAGGTTATGCCAGCCTCCACAAAATACTTGCAATCTTCCGTTATTTATTAACTACCACTCATCTCCTGTTATTAATTGTATTTTGCAAAGAACAGATTTAAATAAATCATCACACTTATTGCTCACATTTTATCACATTTTTTCCCAATGCTTTGCTCACAAAGGAGAGTACACTTTTCATCTGTATGCTACCAATATTCCTGTTACAACGTGCCTAACGGAAACACATTGTTTCACCTTTCTGTCCTGCTGTGCTGGACATGAACGATATTGTAATACTCCTTTGATTAATGATTACTTAATATCAGTTAACCAAGGCACATTGAACTTCTAGTAGACCACAATTTACCCAATTACTTAAAAGCACAACTAAATCCTGAATTTAAGAATTGGCCAGAAACTTGTTTCCATTTTCAACTAAACTACAAAAATTCAAATGAAAGGGCACATTTGAAGACCTAGTTTATGTCCGTAGTTCCAGCAGGTTTATTTTTGTGTAGAGATAACATGGGTCATCATAGGAAAAAATACTCTTGCTGGAAAGAATGATCTGAAAAATAAATTTACACGTTGAAATATCATATATTGAAATAAACGTTGTTTCAGAAGTCAATTTTCGTTGAGCTTCTGAAATTTTTTTTCAGTCTAATTTGTTCAACAATCAATAGACAATAGGTGCAGGAGTAGGCCATTCTGGCCTTCGAGCTTGCAGCACCAATCATTATGATCATGGCTGATCATCCTCAATCAGTAATCAAAGGAAATGTTATACTGATTTCAGTAATAACATTTATTTCCCCGTGATGTGCGTGTCTGAATTTACTCTGTCAAAATTGAAGTCTCCCTCCATCCACGATGAATGCCCTCAGTCAAATGGCAAGTCCTGAATAAAAGTGAGACGACTGGCAGCAACTCTGCAACAAAAACCACAGTTACCATTTCTAGGCTGATGACAGGACTTTGCAACTAGACATGTCCAAAAGGCTGCACTGGGAAGGTAAACCGAATTCTGCTGTTCTGTGGCATGTCTTCAGAAAACTTGTCATATCCTGTGAAAATACATTTTTAGTCAGTACTTACTTTTTCTGCTCTTCCCTTTACAACTGATGTCTTTAAACATGACACAATTGCTTGGCGGCTTTAATGTGTATATCCTAATGGTAGTTCATTTTTTGTTACTGTTAAACGTTAATGTGCATCACCATTGAACATACACATATAAAAAATACAAATCTAATGACCTGATGATAAACTGTTAACTGACCGCTCTTCCATTGCTGGCGAGGGGAAAACAAATCCACTGACATAAAGCTGAGTAACTGTGAGTCAAATTTGCCCAGCCTGAAGATTTTAACTGCAGATGTGCATGTGGAATATGATTTAAATGCCACATATTTCATCGCTTATCTGCAGTCAGGATTCCCATTTTATAGATTATTGATCTTCAGGCAAAATTATAGCAAATTTGAAATCTGATCATGTTAAAACAGCATTGTTTAAAAAATTCAGCAAAGCTGCTTCTTCTACCCTTTTCAGCAAATATTTTGAAAATGACTTATCAATCACCAGAAGCTGGTCAAACAAACAAAAAAAAACAAGTTTCAGGGACAGGTCAGATATGTCAATATCAGCACTTAATTTCGTGTAAAACACAGATGTTTTCTCAATCCCCCTTCACCAATTTCAATGTCATCTCTGAAATGAGTGCCCTTAAATTATCAACCTTTTGGAAATTATAGCTCGACCATGCCATTTGAATGAGCCGTTAAATTGTCTAATCTGCCGCAAAAAATTAAAATGAATTGTAGAAGCCACATTTAACGGTAGTGTATGATAGTTGTTAAACCAGGACCATTCACTTTTGTTTGATACATGATAGTTTGATGTCTCATTCCATCCACATCACTGTCAATATAGCTTAGAATTTGGAGTCGAAATGTGTTGCATTGAAAAACACAGTAGACCAGGCAACATCAGGGGAGCAAGAGAGTGAACGCATCGGACACAAACTCCTCAATTGGAGTTTGGGTGGGGAGGAAGGGTTCTGGGAGATAAATAGGAGGGTATGGGTTGCGTTGACCAGAAGGTAGCTGGGAAGTTGTTAGTTAGACTAAGTTTGGGGGCTGATTGTGATCAGTTGGTAGTCAGGCTGATGCAGATAGAAGGGCAGCAATATCAGCAGATGGGACAGATGAAGTAGATACTAAAGAGTTTGAGAGCTGAATCTGGGATGATCTTCTGGGAGGGCAAGATTTTAATCTCGTGAAAGAGGTTAATGCAGTGTGGTTGAAGTGTCCCATCAGACACAATGAGACATTCTTCCTCTAGATAGTGTGGTGGCTTGGATTTGGCGCTGAAGGAGGCTAGAACAGCAGACATAAAAGGATCTTTGGGGCATTGTTTGGGTGTGGCAGGGAGGTGTGGGGGCAGGTTTTACACCTCTTATGACAGCAGCAGAAAGTGTTGGGTGTGGATAATAGGATGTTGTGATCTTGGACTTAACCAATGTAGTGAATTGTCTCTCTGGAATGCATATAGCCGTGGGAGGGAAATATGTCTCTGGTGGTGGAGTCTGATTGAAGATGCTGGAAATGGTGGAGGATAATGCGTTGAATCTTAATACTTCTGGGGTGGAAGTTGAAGACTGTGGTGTTCTATCCTTGTTGTGGTTGGAAAGAGGACGTTTACATGCATGGGGGCAGAAAGCCGAGGAGATGCGCTGGAGGGCATTGTTGATCCAGATAAATGGCATATTATAGTCCTGAAAATAGAGGCCCTCTGTGATGTCCTGGAGTGGCATTATTCCTCCTGTGAGGAGATACTACGGAGGCAGAGGAATTGGGAGTAAACATTTGTGTTTTTAATGGCGGGGATTGGAGGAGATATAGTTTGGATCCAAGGCCTCCCAATTTTAACTCCTCTACCCTGAAGTCCCCTGGCTGATCCAGTCTGTCCTAATCATCACGGGAACAAAGTCTACTTCTTTAGTTTCTAAATCACCCCACCCTCACCTGATCCCAAAGCCAACCTTCCAACTTAGCAAAGACCTCTTGTACTGTCTCAACTGTACAGTGTTCTTTATATCTCTCCACTCCACTCTTCCCACCGACCTATCATAATTAACCCCATATCATACAAGTATCACTTTCCCAGCAGCGTTTCCAAAGCCTCACCCTCCTATTAATCTCTCATATCACTTCCCCACAACGCCCTACATTCCACATGAAAAGGTTATATACTTCAAAATGTCGACTTGTTGTGCCTTCCCAGTGACAGACTTTTCAACTCTGACTCAGCAGCATCTACAGTCTGCAAGTTCTCTCAGTCGATGTAGAATTCGGATTTCGTTTAATTTAGCCAACATCTTCACTGCTCCTTTTCTAATCTAGTAATTGATCATATTGCTTCATTTCAGCATCTACCATGCCTTCGTTAATGAATACTTCCTTACTCCTTTATCATGTGCATATAGGAGATCAGGCTTGATGATTTCCATTAATTTCACTCATAAAATGGTTCCAGCAAGATTGCAATCATAGCCCACCATTATTATTTATTTGTAACTCAGTTATTCCTGATGATCAGAATTATTTGGTGAGAAATTATTTGGTCATATTCTCATAAAGACGGTCGTTGATTTTATCTAGGTTGCATTGTGCAATCCTCTTATTTTGTGTCAGTTGTAGAATTATTACAGAAGGTAACATCAGCAACAAAAACGCTTGATCATATTATTGGAAAAAATACCAATTTGAAATTATTGCATAACAAATATAGGAACTGAAAGCAGTTTACAGTGAACTAGATAAATAAAGTTTCTGGATAAGCTTTGCTGCAAGTGACATATATCCTCTTAAAGTGCTAATTGCTGCTCATTGTTTTCGCAGTCTTAGAGTCACAGATAATAGAAAACAAAAGTGTATCGATCATGTATTGGTATAAGCATACCACATGGAGCGTGTGTCCAGTTTATAAGATGATGTTGTACTGCACCAAAAACATAAAGATACACTATTTCGAGAGTGGAACGAAATAGTTGCATTCGACTGTTAACAGTTCAGTTAACTTCTCCACAGACGACAACAAAATAAACTTAAGCCTGAACATGTTCTTTAAAACATCATGTTGTTCAAGAAACCTATTTGGCATTTAAATTAAGGTGTCATCCACACAATGTGTATCATCTGAGTTCAACATTTTTATTTGCTATGAACAAACACGAAATAAGTTGGAGGAGGTGTCAAGTTAGTTAACTTGGTCATCTTTTAGTGTCTTAAATGAATGAATAATTTAATTATAGTCATTTCAGGAAGATAAGAGGAAGGGCAGTTTTTCAGACAAAATCAATTTGTGTGCTGCTTTTGTTCCTTTTTCTAATCTAAGTTTTTTACCAGAAAAAAATGCATACCATGCAATGACTCAAGCAGTAACCAAATTGTATACATAAACTTCTGACTTACACATTTTCAACAAAGATATGTGGCCAAGAGATCAATAGCTGGAACTCACTGATTTCTGGTTGTGCCCCAGAGATCATATTAAATTAATTGAAGATGGAGAATTTCACACACCAATCTGTGACGATATGAAATTAAATTAAGATATTCTCAAATTTAACGAAATAATTCTAATCATAAAAATCCATTCATTGTGATTTATTGATAGAAAACATTTTATTGTACAAACTCACACGTGCAATAATTTCTACGCACGCCAGTAGGAATTACAAATATAATTCCTGGAATGAAAGACATGAATATGTGTATTTTCATTAAAAAAGGCGTAAGTATGGTGATGTTTTGTCATAAACTGTTTGCAAGCAATACAGAATAATGGATATAGGGGAGATATATTGGTTAAGCAAAACGACTTTTGCCCAAAACTGTGTTTTTTTGTTGTTGTTGTTGTTAAACGTCAGTCTTGAATGTAAGTTTGTTTAATTCTGTTTTGGATTTTTTCATCATCCTGGTCTTACTTTGAACATCTTATAAAGGGGAAAATAAAGATGGGCAGAGTTAGCACGTATTATTATGTAAAACTCGCAAAATATGTGCCTAACTGATTGCTGGTGAAAACTCAAAAAGATATGGGGAAAGTATTGTCGCCAAATATTGGCCTTTTAATCATCAATGTGACACATTACTTTCCCCTTTAATGCAATATCATGATGTATGTGATCTCTATTTTACTGCAGGGATAGAACCAAGACTTTTGAGACTGATACAGATGTGCACACTGATAAGGAGCGAAGGGAAAATGAATAACACTTAGATCTACTAAAGAGGATCACTTTGTTGTGAGTGATGATGAAACTTTTGTACGTCCCCAAATCAGAAGCAGACATGAATCCCATAAAGAGAAACATATAATCATTGTTTCCCAAAAAAACAAAGGAGAAAAATCAATGTCAAATGGTACAGTACTTTTCTTGATCAGTTGCAGGGTGCGAGTGACTTAGAAATAATACAACTCAGCATTAAAGCATATAGGTGAGCTCGGAAGGAAGAATATCAAATTGAACATGTGATAGAGTCCAACAATGATGGACAGCACATAAATGCTGAAGAGAAAATTATTTCTAAACGTAGATAGAATGGAAATAATAGAAATTAAAAGATGCAAATTGTTGTATGAGGCATTCCCACGGACTCCAAACCCGAGCCATAGATAATCTTTCAGTAGTGTCACATGCATACTAAGATGAAGATAATCACAGGTATATATGCTGAATACAAGTGCGCTATTGGGGAAAAAAAAATTCCTGAACTGTGAAAATATGAATGGTAAGCATATTCGAAGAGATAAGTTTGTGAACGTTGATATAAAGATAGAACATAGAACTCAGAAACGCACAACACAGAACAGCCCCTTTTGCCTACGTTTTTGTGCAGTGGTTTAATACAATGTAAAATATTATAACTTAACCTACGCACCACTCAACTCACTGCTTCCCATGTATATGTCCAACAGTTGCTTCAATGTACCTAATGACCCCGCTTTCACCGTCTCTGCTGGCAATGCATTCCATGCATTCACAGCTATCTGTGTAAAGAATCTAACTCTGACTTCTCCTCTATATCTTTCCCCGAATATCTTAAAACTATGACTCCTCGTACCTGTCAATCCTGCCCTGGGGAAAGGTCTCTGGCTGTTGACTACATCTATTCCTCTCATGATCTTGTATATCTCGATCAGGTCTCTTCTCTTCCTCTTTCTCAACAGAGAGAAAAGTCCGAACTTTATTAATGATTCTTAATCAGGCAAGACCTCCAGTACAGTCAGCATCCTGGTAAACCTTACTTACACCCCACTAAAGCCTCTGTATCTATCCTAAAGCAGGTCGACCAGAACCGGAAACAATCTTCCACATGTGGTCTCACCAGGGACTTGCAGAACTGTGGCAAAACCTCAACAGCCCTTAAACCCGATTCCCCATTAATGAAAGCCAAAATACAATATGCTTTCTTAATAACACTATCATGTGTGGCAACTTTGATCTATGTACTTGCACAACCAGATCCCTCTGTTTCCTTCACACTATCAAAAATCCTGTCTTCAATCCTATATTCAGCATTCGAGTTCGACTTTCCAAAATGCATCACTTCGCATTTATCCAGGTTGAACTCCATCTGCCAATTCTCAGCCCAGCTCTGCACCCTGTCTATGTCGCGCTGCAGCCTGCAATATACCTCGACACATGCAATCTTTGTGTCATCTGCAAATTTACTAACCCACCACTCAACTTCCTCGTCCATGTCGTTTGTAAAAACTGTAAAGAGCAGAGGCCCAAGAACAGAGCCATGCGGGACCCTACTCAACACTGACCTCAAGGCAGCATATTTGTTCTATTTACAACAACTCTCTGCCTTCTGTCAACCCACGAATTCTGAATCCAGATAGACAAATACTGCTGTATTGCATACTTCCTAATTTTATGAATGATCCTACCATGGGGTCCTTATCAAATGCCTGAGTGAGGTCCATATACACCATATCCACTGCTCGACCTTCGTCGACCTGCCTTGTTACCTTCTTGAAGAAAGCAATAAGGTTTGTAAGGCATGACCTTCCACTCACAAAGCCATGCTGACTGTCTTTAATCACATTCTGCTTTGCCAAAGTCATAGATCCTGCCCCTGATACTTTTTTTCCCAACATTTTCCTGACTATAGACGTCAGATTGGCTGGTCTGCAATTGCCAGAGATTTCCTTATTACCCTTTTTTGAAAAGAGGAAGACATTCGGCTCTTTCCAATCCCCCAATACAGTGGATAATGTACACATTCTTACTTTCAGGATAGTGAGTCTACAGAATTCACAACTATGGAGTGTAGCTGAAGTATGGTTGAAACGGATATTCAATGGTTTCACAGATATTCAACTCATTAAGATTTCTAAATATGAGAGGAGAAGATTGAAGGATTGACAGATCAATAGTGTTTTTATTGAATGGCAGATGCTCAATTAAATGACTACATTTTCCTGTTCTGTTTCTACTTGTTATCATCTTAATGTGCCGTTAATGTTGCATAATGTAAAAACGCAAGATCACTGGTTGAAACAAAATCGTTGAAGTCAAAAATAGACGCGAACCACTGACGTTGGTACTTTATTCCCAGCCGCAGACAATCTGATTTCTAAACTCCGTCCGTTTTTTTTTAGTTAAGCACGTTCACAAATGTCATGACATAGCTCTGAAGAGGTTGAGGCATTAATTTGTGCCCAATGTTCAAAAAGTAGGAAAATAACTACTTATCATGTTGTTGTTGTTCTTTTTAAATTTTAATCTACTTTTCTAATCATCATTCTCATAGTACCATAGTAACAGTAGAAGGAGTAAGCCATTTGGCCCCTCGATCAGAGTCTTCCATTTATTAATAACACGGCTGAATTATCCAACATCTTAGCTCCTCCCACGTGCCTTATCACCATAATCCTTAATTCCCCTGCCATTCAAGACCCATCAAAAGTCGTATTGTATATATGTAATGAAGCTGCTTCTATTCCTTCATTGGACAGTGGATTCCAGAGCTTCAGTACTCCTTAGGGAAAATAGTTCCTCCGCATCACTTCAGGCTATATCCGCTAGTACTAATCCCATCAACCAGTCGAAAAATAAACACTTACCCGCCATTATCTTGTTTATCATTTTCGTATATTTGTTGGCTTCTGCAAGATCTCCTTCCATTCTTCTAAATTGTAGCAAACCCAGTACCTCACTGTCATCCAGCTTCTTTCTTACTCTAACCTAAGTTCTACTATCTTCCTGCAACTCCTCTCTAGCACACTTAAACTCCCAAATGATCCGAAGTCACCCTGCTCTAATTCCGCAATGCAATTTGTGTGGAGCTGCATCTATGCGTACTTGTCGCAGGTAAAGTCAGTAGGGACACTAGTAGCGACTTTGACCGCCAATATTTGGCAAAAGGAACACGAAACAGATCTATCCTTCATTGTAACGACTCAAAAAAAGAGAAAGTAAAAACCTGAATGAGCCTTGCTGCAGCTCCGTCTCACACAAGTTTCTCAATACAATGCCTCATCAATTCTGCTCACATGGCACAATCGCTTAGCATGGTTGCACGGAGAAGACAATTCTTTCCTATCCAACCCGAAATGTCCTTTTTTGGTTAGAAGAGGAGTGAGGGAGGAACTGTTTATCACCACGTGACAGTAGTCCCTTTGCAATGCTCAGATCAGTCGTGGTGACTACAGTGCTGTCTGCCATAATGCCTCTCAGCAACATCTTTGCAATGCTCTTCTTTGATTCTATGAGGCAGGGGGTCTTGCAGAGTTCCCATGTACAGTTTTTGTGACTCTGTTCCTCTCACTTAGGGCTCTACTGTGATGAATCTCAACCGCTATCTAATTCGACCTAGAGATAGATCTGAAATGTAATTACACATATCTGAAGCAATTGGACGGTATCTGGGCCTCCATATCCTGGGGTCGAGTCACTGGCACTGTCCCATAATTGGGAGTTTTTGATCTGTTGTATTTGTTTCTCAATTTATTTTTTTTCCAATCAGCTGTGTGAAAACGTATGCGTGCCTCTGCTGTATTACTAAAAACAGACTGTGTGAATTAAGGCATGATAGTTGAATGACAGCCATTACGTGAAGATCTGCCAAATCGTGTATAAGAAAAATGAATTTGTAAATGGAGGGAAAATAGACATCAAACTCTTCCAGAATGTCAAGATATGTAAACTGTTGTAAAACAGAAATAAAAATGGTCTCACTTAAAAGAAAAATACGCAATTGACAACCCAGAAAATATGTAATGGATTACAAGACAATGACTAACATGTATACGATCACGAAATATAATTTGTGCCGAGGAAGTGGAATTATTTATCTGAACAAACTCACTCTGCTTCTGGTGTATACAAGATAATTAGACCAAAAGTAGCATTTCTTTAAGATCACTTCAACCGATTAGTGTTGATTTTTTTTGTGATTGTAGAAACAGAGTAGAAAAAGAAAATTAGTGAATAAGCATAGAATTTCCATTGATATGTGTTATCTCCAGTGACAATGATCTGAAAATGTTTAGATGGTGTTATTGAAAAATAAGAGCATTGGCCGTCGTCCTATGTAATCCCACATATGTCCTGTCCAAAGCAGTACTAAAGGCAAACATGCTTTTTTAAATGGGTCGTTGACAGAAAACAGAAAATGAGCGTCTTCTTATTTTGAAGTCAATGCTTTGCAAAAGTTTTATTATTAGAATTCCAGAAAACTAAAATAATGCTTTAGATGGAAGTCAATATAGAAGGCATTCTAGTCCAAAGGAATAAAAGCAGTGTTGAAGCTGGTTCATGCTACGGTTGCTTGTTTATGTGCCATATCTACAACTGAATAAATTACATTTTCAGAATGCATTCATTGATATGCGAATCAGAAGGTCAATAAACAATAAGCCAGCAACCAATCACATAAAATGTATTATACAGATTATTAGTTTGCAGTCAGAAAGCAGAAATAAACGAGTCGTTGTAAAATGGAACGTAATTTGTATTCGAAAACAAACATAAACCATAATCGGAGTGCATCTGTTCACAATGAAAGTGCATTCTTTGCAAGTGAGAAACATACGTTGCAATGCTAAATTTGCTGGATGTTTTTTTTTGAAAACATATCATGGGTTGAAATGTGCGTTGATAGGATGCAAGGAAGGCTGCTCGATCCAATAAATATGTGTGCCATTTTAAACTTGATTTAATAATTCATAAATTTTGAACTTCTTAAAAGTTGACTAAAAATGTTGTTATTGGAAACCAAGCGCATTTCCATCATTGTGTATGACTCAAACATAATTGAAACAATGGAAAATATGATTGGTTATCACACGTTTAGTTTCAATCAAAATGGAAAATTTGAATGGTGGAGGAAAGTAGGTAGAATTTTGAAGTGATATTAATATTTCTAATTTTCGGCATTTAGAATTATCGAACCATGAACATACAGTCGACCTCCCTCTCAACATTATGCATATGAAAATTATTTCAGAGTCTTATTATGCTATTTGAAGATTTCAGGGTATTTCCCCGACTTTTAAATTTAACATATTGCAAAGGTACTGCGTTTCAACTTGGTTGAGTGCTGATCCACTGCGTCAATAAACTAATCTTGTTGAGCCTGATGTGAGGAAACACACAGTTTAAAAA
This sequence comes from Hemiscyllium ocellatum, assembly GCF_020745735.1. Classification (NCBI taxonomy): domain Eukaryota; kingdom Metazoa; phylum Chordata; class Chondrichthyes; order Orectolobiformes; family Hemiscylliidae; genus Hemiscyllium; species Hemiscyllium ocellatum. Next base: position 19,474,316 of record NC_083438.1, read on the forward strand.
GGATAGATTAATTATTTTTATACATTCAATGCTGTCTAAGGATTTAAATGAGTCACAAAAGCTCACAATGCTCTGCAAAAAAAAAAGAAACAGATGAAAATGTCTCATAAACAATTGCATTTTACTTAGGAAGTCAATGTTAAAATTTTAACCGAAAATCTAATCTCCCCACGTGGAAAAAATTCAGAACACAAAATAAAGGTTTTTTAAGTCTGCAATGCTAATAGCTCTACAACATGAAAATTCCAATCATTACAAATACGCCCTGTGTAATATTCTCAAAAATAATTGCCCCATCATGTATATTCATGGCCGCTGAGAGTCGTTGGGTGGGGGGAGGCTATTGCCTGTGTCTACAATAATATTATTAAATAATCTCATCACATTCAATATATCTCAGACACATCATCACAGGTGCCATTTAAAGATGTCATATATATTCTCATTCAAATGAGCGATACAGTGTATACTTGTGTCAACATAGCTTTGATGAAGATACAAACTGCAGATATTTGGATCACCACAGTTGACTGAACGGTGTGAAAGCACAAGTCATTGGTAATATTCAATCGCCGAATTGGAAGGCCAATGATTCTTGAAGTCTAAAAAGTCAGTCATGTGCTCAAATAATGGAAAATAGAAGAGCACGTAGCAGAATTCAAACGCACGTAATTTGTAGACTGAGGAGTTCATATATCAATACCGATGGTTACAATATCTTTTAAAATGTTTTACCACGACTGGAAAATCTCATTAATTTGAAAAGAATGGTGTGTGTGTGTGTGTGTGTGTCAGTCTGTCTGTGCATGCATTTTTTTTGCTCATGTGTGTGCATACATGCGTGTCTTTTATTTGCAACACATTCATTCAAAACTATTTGCAGAAGAGTATTAGAGTTTAAAGGATCATATTGGAGTCACAGTTACATATAAGTTTAGATATGTTCAGACTAACAACATAACTGCAGAAAGCAGAAATGGAATAATTAAAAATAGACTTTCGTCAGTGAAGTTCAAAATGCCTTTCGCATTTTGATTGAAAAACACAATGCGATTAAATATAATTAAAGATGAAGATATAAGCATCGCAAAGACGGAACTTTGCATTTGGCTGTGTACTACATACTGGCGAAGACACGAAAAACAGTAGGAACAGTGTTCATTAACGTTGTGGTATACTGGACTTCAATACGTTTGAAATAGCTGAAGAAATGTTGTGTGCATGAACTTGAGAATAAAACGAAGATTATACTGTTTATAAATTATGCTCGAGGAGAACCAGAATTAAGTAAGAGTTTCAATAGGCTAAGAGTGAACATTTTTGATTCAATTATTTGAATATTTGAGAACTATAAATGAATAATTGTAAACGTACAGCAGATAGTTTACTTTGATTGTCATGTGGAAATGGGATTTAACTTTTCTCCTTTTGAAAATTATTTCACTGCAAAACCAAACTAAGGACTTTTGACAAGGTTACACATGGTGAACTGCTCTGTAATTTCAAAACCCATGAAATTCCACGTTAATTAGCTGAAAAATTGGAGAAGACCTTTCATAGTGATCGTTTTCTTCTGCAGTTGGTAATTGTGACCAGTACTCTATCAGGGCTGCTGCTCTCATTACTTAGATTAATGTTTGATACCGATGATGAAAATATATTGAGTAAGATTGTACATGTGTGGGTTTCCTCCGGGTGCTCCGGTTTCCTCCCACAGTCCAAAGATGTGCGGGTCAGGTGAATTTGCCATGCTAAATTGCCCGTAGTGTTAGGTCAGGGGTAAATGTACGGTATGGGTGGGTTGCGCTTTGGCGGGTCGGTGTGGACTTGTTGGGCCGAACGGCCTGTTTCCACACTGTACATAATCTAATCTAATCTAAAAATGACACAAAATAAGTGGTTTTGCATGTATGGAAAAAGTCCGAGCACACTCTGCTTTCTGTCCACTGGCAAACTGGTCAAAGCAATGGCAGATGAGGGTTATTCCCAATAACTGTAATGTGATGCATCATGCGAGATCTTGATGAGGGAATGACGCACCCAATGAATGATAGTTTTATATGGAAGACTGAGAAATAAAATGGATATGGTGTGTAAGTGCATAGACCATAGAAGCTGTGAGAACAGGTATGCTGGTTACAAAGAAGTCAGGCAGGATGTTTTCACTCGTGAACTCGGATGCTTAATATTGAAGCTCGGAAGATTTGTTGCAATTTGATAAATAAATGGGCAGGACTCAGTCGGAATTAAGTGTGCCATTCTAGTTGTCATTGTACGTGAGTGATTGCACTGAAGAGGGTGAAAAGGAGAGGTAACTGGTTCTCCTTGCGGAGAAATACGTAAGTTTTGAGAAGAGATTACATAGGGCTGTGTTTCTCCATTTTTCCTTGGCAAAAGATGAGGGTGAACTGGGGATTAGAATGTGGCATTCGAAATAATGAGATGCATACAGAGGGGAGGTACTGCGAATTTATTTCTCACAGCAGGGAGGCCCAACACCACAGAGCATCAGTTTTATGTACGGAGAAATTAAGGAGATATTAGAAGAGAATTTTCACCTGATCATTGTAGCTATGAAGAAAGTGCCAACTGAATGTGTACTGCAGAATCGCTTGTAACACTACAGAAAAAAGTTTGGATTTAGCCTGAAAATGGCAAGATATCGCATGCTTGCACCAAGGGCATGTAAATGTGATTACTGTACTTCGCGATCGTTGTTTAACATATACATGGCGAGCTAAAGTGCATGTTTCTATGCTTTAGGACTCTGTGACTGTTGATGATTCTGCACATTATGCCTGAATGGCATGACTTATGTCATTACTAGGCATTTTTGGCAATCAAATTTTGAAGGCTTCGAAATGACGATTATTCTTAAAGAGATCATTTTAATTGCTGAAAAGAAAGAGTGGTAGCCAAACCATTGAACTACAGGAAGTGCACTAGTGAATCACCACAACCTAAACCAGCATCATCCTTTTTAAGGTTATTTGAGGTATAATGCAATATAATATGCATTCAAATTGCGTTAATTTCCAACATATTGTCACTGATTGGCTTTATAATATTGTCAACAATTAATATACTCTGACGGTTAATTTGGTTTGTGCCCTTCAGTTCTCAAGAACTGCAAGCAATGGAGGAGTTGTGAAAAAAAAAGACTAACGTATGATCTCGTGGAAGATTATTCGGTGTGGTCTAACATTTCATCACTGTTCCCCTTTGGTATGGTGCTGCTTAATGCATTTGATGTGGTCAATATTGTTTCTCAAATGAAAGAAACATCACTGATAAAGGCAAAACGGCGCCTAATCCGAGGGATTCTTAAATTGGGAAGAGTTGCGCAGTATTGAAAAGTATCGGTAAGAAGCAGTGTTTTAGTGCATGCCACTCGCTAATGGGATAAGAAATGAAAGCGGGAAAAACACAAATGAGGTATAGGTAGAGCGATGTTTGTTTTGTGAAAACACTCATTTTTCAAATAAAGTCCTGTCCTTTTAATTGATTTTAATATCATTTTTACCTGGGAGATGACTTTCATAATGCTTTGCATTTTCCTGCAGAATTGGCAAAAGAACAAGCTGGCAAGTACATATATGATATCATATTTCAGATATTTATGTGCATGTTTGTGAAATTGTTACATTTAGTGTGCAGCTTGATAACGTTGCCATTGAGATGTTCTCAGGACTTTTAATAATTTCTAATCAAAGTTATGGAAGACAACGTTGCCTTCAAATTCATAATATGCAAATTCACAGAGACAGTTACTCCCATATTAGTGAGACGTAAAATTACATTATCATTCAGCATTTGACAGGATGGTATGTCAAAAAGGAAGGGAAGTGAGAGAGCGAACATGATACAGCAAATACAAAGAAAAAGAGTAGTTATCTGTAACAAATATGAATCGTACTTGAGTCCAGTGGGAGGAAAAAATAATTCAGCAAAGACAACTAATATATCAAGAAAGGGATGTGCGAGCAGAATGCAAATCTGTTGCACCAGTCATGTTGTCTATCAGGGAAATACACAAAATTATCATATCCACATTGACATACCAGATCTTATGGTCAGAGTAGAACAGCAACGCCTCATGTAAATACCAACGATTATATCACAAAGCACAGTCTCGAAACATCTATGACAAGCCAACAGCTCGGGATGAAAACTAACAACCGAACTATGAGTCTCTGTAAATAATCTTTCGATCAGAAGTGACACATGTGTCATATGAAGCTGAATGACGAAACTGGTACACTTAGTATTAACCTGATCCGTAATTAAGAGTGCAAAAGCCAGAATTTCAGTAATTAGGGATTCAGACAGTACACATCTTGATGTTTGAAGTCTCGCTAAATCAAATTGTAGATGACCCAAAGAAATCGTTCTGAGCAGTCAGCCAGCAAAGGATGGTCAACAAATTAGATGTTGATAGAGAGCAGGAGTGAACTATAATCTGCCTATACTCATATAGCCTTCTGCACTGCAGAGTCATGGCGGATGGTATTGACCAGACCGACACATCAAAACATTTTTAAAAAGGCAGTCCTGAGCGTAACTTTGTTGTTTGTTTCAAGTAATTGTGTTGTGAATATTCCTGCAGTGAATCAGTTTGTGACACTGCAGAGACGTAAACAAACTAACCTTATGTACATAATTATAGATTGAAGCACAACGAAACGAAAGTACATTTCCCGAAAAATGTATCCTATCAAAACCCAACTGGCCATTCTGTCTTAATGATGCTTGTTTAAAATACTTCCAACAATCCGAATAAACAAACCACTTAGCACAATGAATAAAGATGACACAAAAAAGGTTACAGGTGCCGAGGTCAGAAGGGCAGAACGAGGGACACAGCGTTCAATTTTAATCAGATCCTTGATTCTGCTCACCGCCGAACAGAACTGACCTGACCTGTGGCAAAGCTAGCCACATGCCATTTATTGTACCAGTGTCAGTTTTAAACACTTGACAGCTTTCTGCTTGAAGCTTTATCTGCCAGGTATAAACCAAAGGGCCCCAATGAACAATTAGAATTTGAGACATGATGGAATGCTGCGCATGAGATCATGTTGGGAGTAAGCAGAAGTAGGGTGTCCTTCCCATGAAAAGGTAAGGCAACATGAAGAGAAAGAAAGGGCTTGCCCTAAGGAACTGCAACGTCCCTTTGAAGACAATGGAGGTCGGGACTCGTAGAGAAGGTGAAAACACGTGACAGGCAGAGGACAAGATCCCGTATTTAAAAGTGAAAATTGCAGTAAAGAGACATTGTGCACGAAGCTGTCCCCATCCGGATGGAAACTCTAAGGAAATGGGAAAATCTACCCTGAGAAGTCACGAAGACGCATCACCCCCAACAACCACACGGGAGGAATAGTCACCAATGAAACTATATCCCCAGCTCCAGTGACGATATTAGGTATCCGTAGGAGAAAGTGCTAGAAAAGCGAACATGTCTTAAAATGGACAAATCTCCTGGCCCCAATGGGCTACATCCTAGAGTTTTGAGGGAGGTGGCTGAGGAAATAGTGGAGGCGTTGGTTGAGATCTTTCAAAAGTCACTGGAGTCAGGGAATGTCCCGGATGATTTGAATATCGCTGTTGGAAACCCCTTGTTCAAGAAAAGATCAAGACAAAATATGGAAAATTATAGGCCAATCAGCCTTACCTCGGTTTTTGGTAAAATTCAAGAATCCATCATTGAAGGTGAGATTTCAAAATTCTTGGAAGAGCAGGGTCGGATTAGAACAAGTCAATATGGATTTAGTAAGGGGGGCGGGGTCGTGCCTGAAAGACCTGTTAGAATTCTTTGACGAAGTTACAAGTAGTTTAGACCAGGGAAACCAGTGGATGTGGTCTATCTAGACTTCCAAAAGTCCTTTGATAAGGTGTCACACGGGAGGCTGCTGAGTAAGAAGAGGACCCATGGTGTTCGAGGTGAGCTACCGGCATAGATTGAGGATTAGCTGTCTGACAGAAGGCAGAGAGTTGGGATAAAATGTTCTTTTTCAGAATGGCAGCCGTAATTGGACTCGCTGTGGACCGACCATTAACAGTGGTGAAAATGACTTGATTAAGCGTTGAGGAATTGGCCACCCAGACGTGAGTATTTCCATCTCTGTTCCGTTTCCCTCTCACTTATTTCGGGGCAGGCTCGACAATTTGCAGATTCTGGTCTTGATCCAATATGACAAATACTCTTTCACAGAAATCTATGTGTATAAGCATTTTGACACAGAATATCGGTTAACCGTTCAAAAGAAAACGAAAAGCTTAAATATTACAAGTTTGGATTTATGCACGTTGTCTAAATTCAGACTCGAAAAGGTGGTTCAGGTTCTGAATCGGAATTCCGATGGAACAGTCGGTGGTTTAGTTTCCAAAATGGAATGTTGACAGGACAATGACTCTGATAAATTCAGACAATAAACAGAGTGGTTCTGGTTCCAAGTTGGAAGTCCGATGGGACACTGGTCAGTGATTCAGATTCAGAAATGGAATACAGACGGAACACTGATTTTGTGAAAAATGGGTTTTAAATTATTGTGTGAGAGGAGAAATTGTATCTGTTTGATAAACTGAGAGATTATCAAAAGGAAGTTTCATTCTGAGTTGAAAGTCTAATGATACACCGGTTGGTGGTTCAGGTTCTGCAATGGAATGTTGATGCGATCCTGACTCTATGATAAACTGAGAGATTATGTAAAAATGTATGATACATTTTTGAGCACTTCGGGGACAGTGACCACAACTCGGTGACTTTTACTTTAGTGATGGAGAGGGATAATCGTGCGCCGCAGGGCAAGAGCTATAGCTGGGGGCAGGGAAATTATGATGCAGTGAGGCATGACTTAGGTTGTGTGGATTGGAAAAACAGGTTTCAAGAGAAGAACACTAATGAGATGTGGGGATTGTTCAAGGAGCAGCTACTGCGTGTCCTCGATAGGTATGTACCAGTCAGGCATGGTGTAAAGGGCCTTGTGAGGCAGCCGTGGTTTAGTAAGGAATTGGAGTCCCTTGTGAAAGGGAAGAAGGCGGCATATGTAAAGATGAGGCGTGAAGGTTCAGTAGGGGCGATTGAGAGTTATAAGGTAGCCAGGAAGGAGCTAAAGAGGGAGCTAAGAAAAGCGAGATGGGGACATGAAAAGTCTTTAGCTGGTAGGATTAGGGAAAACCCAAAGGCTTTCTATAGGTATGTCAAGAATAAAAGGATGACTAGGGTAGGTATCGGTCCAGTCAAGGATAGTAGTGAGAAGTTGTGTGTGGAGGCGGAGGAGATTGGAGAGACATTAAATCAGTACTTTTCATCAGTATTCACTCAGGAACAGGACACTGTTGCTGATGTGAATATGGAATCACAAATAATTAGAATGGATGCCCTGGAAATATGCAGGGAAGAGGTTTTGGGAATATTGGAAAGGATGAATATAGATAAGTCTCCTGGGCCTGATGGCATTTACCCCAGGATCCTATGGGAAGCTAGGGAGGAGATAGCAGAGCCATTGGCCTGGATTTTTATGTCATCATTGTCAACGGGAATAGTACCAGAGGACTGGAGGATAGCGAATGTGGTCCCATTGTTCAAGAAAGGGAGTAGGGATAGCCCTAGTAACTATAGGCCAGTGAGTCTGACTTCAGTGGTGGGCAAAGTCTTAGAGAGAATGGTAAGGGATAAGATTTATGAACATCTGGGTAGGAATAACGTGATCAGGGATAGCCAGCATGGTTTTGTGAAGGGCAGGTCGTGCCTCACAAACCTTATTGAGTTCTTTGAGAAGGTGACTAAGGAAGTGGATGAGGGTAAAGCAGTAGATGTTGTGTATATGGATTTTAGTAAGGCGTTCGATAAGGTTCCCCATGGTAGGCTAATGCTAAAACTTCAGAGGTATGGCATTGAGGATACATTAGAGGTTTGGATTAGGAATTGGCTGGCTGGAAGGAGACAGAGGGTAGTAGTTGATGGATTATGTTCATCTTGGAGTGCAGTTACTAGCGGTGTACCACAAGGATCTGTTTTGGGACCATTGCTTTTTGTTATCTTTATAAATGATCTAGAGGAAGGACTTGAAAGCTGGGTAAGCAAGTTTGCGGATGACACGAAAGTCGGTGGAGTTGTGGATAGTGAGGAAGGAAGTGGTAGGTTACAGCGGGATATAGATAAGTTGCAGAGCTGGGCGGAAATGTGGCAAATGGAATTCAATGTAGCTAAGTGCGAAGTCGTTCACTTTGGTAGGAATAACAAGATGATGGATTACTGGGCTAATGGTAGGCTACTTGGTAGTGTAGATGAGCAGAGGGATCTTGGTGTCTATGTACACAGATCTCTGAAAGTTGCCACCCAGGTAAATAGTGCTGTGAGGAAGGCATATGGTGTACTGGGCTTTATTGGCAGAGGAATTGAGTTCCGGAGTCCTGAGGTCATGTTGCAGTTGTATAAGACTCTGGTGAGGCCTCATCTGGAGTATTGTGTGCAGTTTTGGTCGCCATACTATAGGAAGGATGTGGAAGCTTTAGAACGAGTGCAGAGGAGGTTTACCAGGATGTTGCCTGGAATGGTAGGAAGATCGTATGAGGAAAGGCTGAGGCACTTGGGGCTGTTCTCATTGGAGAAGAGAAGGTTTAGGGGAGATCTGATAGAAGTGTATAAGATGATTAGGGGTTTAGATAGGGTAGATACTAAGAACCTTTTACCGCTAATGGAGTCAGGTGTTACTAGGGGACATAGCTTTAAATTAAGGGGTGGTAGGTATAGGACAGATGTTAGGGGTAGATTCTTCACACAGCGGGTTGTGAGTTCATGGAATGCCCTGCCCGTATCAGTGGTGAACTCTCCTTCTTTATGTTCATTTAAGCGGGCATTGGATAGGCATTTGGAAGTTATTGGGCTAGTATAGGTTAGGTAGGACTCGGTCGGCGCAACATCGAGGGCCGAAGGGCCTGTACTGCGCTGTATCCTTCTATGATACAAAAGTTGTGTTTGGTTCCGAAAAGTAAGTCTGACAGGACACTGGTCAGCGGTTTAGGTTCCAAAATGGAATAATGACGGGACACTGACTCTGTGATTAATTGATCATAATGGAAATGACTGAGAATTTTATGATTTTTTTCACTAAAGGCTGATTGTCATGAGAAAATTTTGCAGTGACTGAGTTAGTTGGTCTAATACGAATATACTGTAAAATTTGTACATCCCAAGGATATACATATATAATTGAATAACAATTTAAATTAATAACAAAACAAATCGTGCAGAAAATGTTGGGATGGGCATACAGTTAAAACAAATTCCACGTATATTTTTCTGTGTCACAGACTATTGAAATGGCATTAAAAACTTTTCCTAAATTGTATAGCAAACGAATAAAAAGTTAGAGAGTGTGTGCTCGTCTGTTAATGTAAGAGAAAGCGAGAGAGAGAGAGAGAGAGAGAGAGAGAGAGAGAGAGAGAGAGAGAGAGCAGTTTGTTCCCATTCAGCCAGCAGAAATGTCACTCATTCTTGTCTGGTTGTAATGAATATTTGTTTAATATTGTCTGAATGTGTATGTATTGTTCTCTGGAGCTCCAAACGTAAAATAACTGTCTTGATTAAACAAATTATGATTTAGATATTTGAGTTTTACTTGCAAATTGTATTTTAAAGATCTAAATTCTCTTTAAAGTGTCCTTTAATATTGTGTTGGCTTATATGTTAAAATATTCATATGTTGTAAAATGTTTTGAAGATAAGAAATTATAGGAAATTCTAAAAGTGGGAGTTATATGACAAATATTCAGAAAAAGCCGAAAGCTTTAGACAGCGTTCTGGCCACCCAAAAAAAAAACAATTGGGTCATGAACAATGGTCATTTGGAGGGCTGATGAATTCAGGCGTGGTAACGTCAGCCAAGAGCAAAGCTGGCGAAAAATAATGGGCTCAAAACAACGAAAGAATTAATTGGACTTTGACGTCAATATTGTCAGGAATTTAAACATAATTCTTCACTACATTATTGGTATGAAAATGCTCGAAATTGGGCGTCAAATTGACCGAGAAGAGTATTCTTAAATCGGCTGAAGTTCTTAAAAAGAAATATGTACATGAGAAAAGGTTACAATCTGAGAGAGCTCTATGTAAATATAATGACAATATGAAAGAACTGCGCAGTTCAGTGGTTGGCCATAAATTATCTTGGGAGACATTCTTAGTTATTGGATATCAATAACTCATAAAGGGGGAAATCAATCTGCGGGGAAAGTCCCAACAAATTCGATTAAGTCAAAAGAAAACGTAGTTCAGTGGGATTACTGTCGGTCGTCAACTAGGACTCACTGCTGAGGTGAGATCATATCCAAGAAAGCATCAAAGCAGTCAAGTCTGCAAGTGACAACGATATAATGTCCTGCAGCTTCAGTGACAAATTGCGTAAAAAGATGCAGATTCGCAAGTAAGAAAACCTCTGATAGGGAGGATATGAATCTGGGACGTCAGTTCAAAATTCAACCAGTACCAAGATAAGAATTGCAGCCTGACAGTGGATGATCGCTTAAAATTTCCAAAGTTTGACTTGAAGAAATTCTGGGGCAGCCAACAATGGATTTTGGAATAGTAGTCTTGCAGTATAAGAGGTAGGAGACGTTGGAAGGAGCAAAGTAGAATGTTACCAAATAAAAAAAAGGAAAGGAAGACAGATCAAACGTTTCGCATTAACAAATTTTATAGCAGATAAAATTTGAGTGTGAGCAGCAGCGGAGGATGAGCGGTAGCAGCGGCGGAAATGACGCGGACCAGAGGGGCTGCTGGGAAGGAAAGGAGTGAGCGTAAGTACTTAACCTTTGACGCCAGCGAACTTTTTGATTGGGAACAGCAGCGGAGGTATGGCGAACAAGGAAGGCTCCAGCTAAGGTAAGGGAGATTGTTTTAAAACATACTTGCCGGTAGTGGCCAGCGGTGATTTTCCTCCACAGAAGGAGCGGGAGCAGCGGCGGAAGTGACGCGGCTCAGAGGGGCTGCCGGGAAGGAAATTAAGTGAACACATATATTAGCAATGCGGCTAATTCCAAGGCACTGCAACTGTAATGTTTCCCACCCGCCCTCCTTCTCGAAACAAGTTAATAAGGTAAGGTTCATTTCTAAACGTCGTTGATAGAATATAAGTTTATTGCATGACTTTATAACAATTGAATTAAGCTTTCTTGATTAGTATTATGTGGGCGTTCAGATAAATATAGTATGGATGCTAGGGCAGTTGCTTGCTACTCCTGCAGAATAAAGCAAGTGAGAGACATGACACATGTCTCTGCTGGCTACATCTGTGGGAAGTGCACCCAACTCCAGATCCTTGAAAACCATGCTAGGAAATTGGAGCTGGAGCTGGATGAACTGCAGATCATTCGGGAGGCTTGGGAGATATTGAGAGGAGTTACCGCAGTTGGTCACTCCTGAGCATCAGGATAATGATAGATGGGTTACAGTCAGAGGGAGGAAAGGGGACTGACAGAAAATGCAGAGATCCCCTGTGGACATTCCCCTCAGCAAGAAGTATATCGTTTTGGATACTGCTGGGGGGATGACCTACCAGAGGAAAGCCATAGTTGTCAGTTCAATGGTACTGAGCCTGACACAGTGGCGCAGAAGGGAAGGGGCAGAGTAGAAAAAGCGCTTCTGATAGGAAACTCGATCGTTAGGAGATTTGACAGGAGATTTTGTGGTCAGGATTGAGATTCCTGGAAGGGATGTTACCTCCCTTGTGCCAGGGTTCAGGACGTCTCCGATCAGGTTTTTCAGATTCTGAAAGGGGAGGACAAACAGCCAGTAATCGTATTACATATTGGCACCAATGATATAGCCAGGAAAAGGATCGTTGATATATAAAGTGATTTCAGAGAGTTAGGGTGGAAGCTCCAGAGCAGGACCAACAGAGTAGTGTTCTCGGGTTTACTACCAGTGCCACGAGATAGCGAGGCGAGGAACAGGGAGCGGGCGCAGCTTAACACGTGGCTGCGTAGCTGGTGTAGGAGGGAGGGCTTCAGATATGTAGGTAATTGGGAAGCCTTATGGGAAGATGGGACGTGTACATGAAGGACGGGTTACTCCTGAAATGGAAGGTGACAAATGTCCTGGATGGAAGGTTTGGTCGAGTGGTTCAGAAGGGTTGAAACTAATATGGCAGTGGGGTGGCAACCTGATCTATATACCAGTGGTGAGAGTTGATGGAGATGAGGCAATAGCGAAAGGTAACGCAGCCAGTGGACAGAAATTACCTGGGAAAGAATTAAGGGATCGGTTAAAGTGTGTTTGCTTTAATGCAAAGAATATCAGGAATAAAAGTGATGAACTTAGAACATGGATCAGTACCTGGTGCTATGCTGTTGTGGCCATAATAGAGTGGTGGGTTTCTCAGGAGCAGGAATGGTTGCTGGATGTTCCAGGGTTTAGAACATTTAAAATGGATAGAGGGTGGAAAGAGGAGGCGGTGTAGCACTGCTAATCAGAGTTATCACAGCTACAGAAGTTACAATTGTCGAGGAGGGTCTGCCGACTAAGTCAGATTCGTTGGACATAGGAACATTACGGGAGCAGTCACCTGTTTAGGGGTTCACTACAGGCCCCGAATAGCAGAAGGAATATTGAAGAAAGCATATATCAGCAGATTTTGGGAAAGTGTGAAAGTAGTAGGGTTGTTGTAATGGGTGACCTTAACTTTCCCAATATTGATTGGAACCTCCTTAGAGCAATTGGTTTGGAAGGAGCTGTTTTTGTAAGGTGCGTTCAGGAGAGTTTCCTAACTCAGTATGTTGACAGGCCGTCGAGGGGAGAGGCCATTTTGGAATTGGTGCTCCGCAATTAGCCGGGAAAGGTGTCAGATCTTGCGGTGGGAGAGCATTTTGGTGACAGTGACCACAGCTGCCTCACATTCTAAATAGCCATGGAGAAGGAGAGAAGCAGACACAATGGGCGGATATTAAAATGGGGAATAGGAAACTATGATGCTATCAGATGTGGGATGGTAAACATGGACTAGAGGCAATTGATCCATGGAAAAGGCACTATATACATGTGGAGACTATTTAAGGAGCAGATGTTGCGAGTGATGCATTAATGTGTTCCGCTTAGACAGGCAAGAAGGGGTAAGGTAAAGGAGCCTCGAATGACCAGAGCAGAGGGGCTTCTCGTCAAAAGAAATAAGGCAGCTTATGTAAGGTGGAGGAAGCAAGCGTTTTGCTCAGCTTTACAGGATTACAGGCAGGAGAGGAAGGAGCTCAGAAATGGTCTCAGAAGAGCCAGGAGGGGGCACACAAAGGCTTGGAAGGAAGGATTAGGGAGAATCCAAGGGCATTTTACACGTATGAAAGGAATAAGAGAACGATCAAAGAAAGAGTAGGGCCGATGAGGGAATGCATGGGGAAATTGTATATAGAGTCTGAGGAGGTAGGGGCGCACTAAGCGAATTTTTTTTTATCTTTCTTTAATAAAGAAAATGACCTTGCAGTGAATGAAACCATTGAGGAACAGGTCAGCTTGCTAGAACAGATAGAGATTGAGGAAGCTGATGTGGTGAAAACTTTAACAAACATTAATATTCACAAGACCAGGGCCAGACCGGATTTGTTCTCGGCTGCTCTGGAAGCGAGAAATGTGATTGCTTCGCTGTTTTCAAAGATCATTGCATCCTCGCTCTTCACCGGAGTTATGTCTAAGGAGTGGAGGGAGACAAGTGTAATTCCTCTCTTCAAGAAAGGAAATTGGGAAATTCACGTCCGTTGTCTCTAAGGTGTTAGAAAGGATTCTGAGGGATAGGATTTATGACCATCTGGAAGAGTATGGCTTGATTAAATGCGGTTAGCATGGCTTTTTGAGAGGCAGATCATGCCTCATATATCTTATTGAGTTCTTTGAGGATTTACTAGTCAAGTTGATGAGGGTCGCGCAGCGAATATAGTGCATAAGGTCTTCAGCAAGGAATTTGAATACGGTCCTATGGTAGGCTCGTTCAGAAGGTCAGGCGGAATGGGATACATGGAAATTTAGCTGTCTGGATACAGAATTCTCTGGTTGACAGAAGGCAACGAGTCGTAGTGGAAGGAAAGTATTCTGCCTGGAAGTCAGTGTTGAGTGGTGTTCCACAGGGCTCTGTTCATGGGTCTCGACTCTGAGTATTTCTTTTATTAATGAGTTGGATGAGAAGATTGAAGGATAGGTTAGCAATTTTGCAGACGTTACTAAGGTTGGAGGTGTCTTTGACATCATAGAGGACTGTTGTAGTCTACAGCATTACATTGACAGGATAAAGAGATGGGCTGAGAGGTGGAATATGAAGTTCAAACTGGATAAATGCAAAGTGGTGCATTTTGGAAGGTTGAACTTGAAATTTGAGTGCAGGATTAAAGACAGGATTCTTGGCAGTGCGGAGGAACAGCTGGGCCTTGGTATACAGGTAAACAGATCCCTTAGAATTACCATAAAAGTAGACAGGGTTGTTCAGAAAGCATATGGTGTTTTGGCTTTCACTAACAGGGGGATTGAGTTTAACAGCCGTGAGATCTTGTTGCAGGTCCATAAAACTTTGGTTCGACCACACTTGTAATACTTGTGTCCAGTTCTGGTCGCCCTATTATAGGAAAGACATGGATGCTTTGGAGAGGATTCAGAGGAGTTTTACCAGGATGCTGCCTGGAATGGAGTGCTTATCATACGAAGAGGGGTTGACTGAGCTCAGAATTTATTTTTTCATTGGAAAAAAGAAGGAACAGAGGGGACCTATTTGAGGTGTGCAAGATAATGAGAGGCATAGAGAGAGTTGATAGCCAGATACTTTTTCCCAGGGCATAAATTGTTAAAGCGAGGTGTCATAGTTTTAAGCTGTTTGGCGGAAATTATAGAGGGGATGTCATAGACCAGTTCTTTATGCAGAGAGTTGAGAGAGCATGGAATGCATTGCCAGCAGTAGTTGTGGAAGCGAGGTCATTTGGGGATATTTAAGAGACTGCTTAAATGCATATGGTCACAAAAATTTGCTGGATTGTACATTAGGTTTAACTTACTTGAGGATCAATGGTCGGCACAACATCGTGTGCTGAAGGGCCTGTTCTGTGCTGTACTGTTGTATTTTCTGTGTTCTGTACATATTTTTAAATGTACTGCCCATAGTAATAGCGAAGTTTTAGTTGATGTTGGCAACCATTTGGCAATTGCGCCATCGAAAACAGCTTCTGAACTGAATCTTATGATTGTGACCAGAATGATGAGACAGCTTACAAATTCCAAAAAAAAAACAGTCTACTTCGGATCAATTAGTGTCAACAATCCACTATGTCGTTAAACTTCAGGGGGATGCCACTGGTAATGTTAAGCTGTTAGTATGACCCTGACGCCCAACTCTGGGCTACTCCTACAGGTCAAACTTGGATGTCTGATGATCTTGTTCTCTGGATTATTGAATGAGCTCATTGCACTGCTCGTTCTCGAGCCAGAGCGGTCAGTGCCTTACTTTTATTGGCTCAGAATTTCAGTGACCATGGCTTGATCTATAAGGACTATCCCCAGATGAGATTCTCCACTGCCGCCCTTTCTGTACTCCTTGGGATGATTCGACTCCCTCTTCAGTGCACTTCCACTTAAGATCGAAGAAAGGATTCGTAATGTTCTTGATCTATCTAACTGTGTGCGTGCCTTTCATTCTCAGGTGCGTGCATTCTACAGTGATGCTCTCACCCTTTCAGTCTAATCATGGGTGGAGCCTGGTTCGTTTGTGTTGCCAAGATCTGAACTCACAAGGAGCTCCAACCACTTTGGGAAGGCCCTTTTTCAGGTCTTACTTACCGTACCGACGGCAGTCAATGTCGCTCGTCGCTCGGCTTGGGTCAACTGCATTTTTGTAAATTGATTAGACGTGTCAAACATAAAGCGGGAGAATAGGGCACAATACGGGAATCTGAGGAAACCGAAATCCTGTTCATTTGTGTTTCTGAGTTTTGCTGTTGTTTTAATGCTGTTCTTATGATAGATACTTGAACCAAGAGGTCAAACAGTTTGGGTATCAAGTACTTACTGACTTGCTTGATTACGTACGACATCCTGAAGGAAAAGCCACTAAACATCGATGTGATCTTGCTCATTCCAAGATTATCTACCACCTATGCCGACGTGATGCCCCGCACACCAGACTGGAGGTTTTTACCGCATGGACAGTGAAAAATATTGATTATTGCAATGGCCTTTTACATCAAAAATATTGTATGGTCTGTCTGAACAGTAGAAATCAATGGAAATTACGACGTCAGAGCCAAATCTATATTTTTGATTTTACCTGCAGATGTGAGCCAAGTGAGGACAGAACTTGTCAACCGGTTAATATTGTAAATGTTTTAAGGAGACTCTTGAACACCACCCATTTTTGCACTACTGGCCTTCTGGAGAAAATAGAAACCCGAGAGGAAAACTCCTCAATCCGTAAACAACTTATTTATACAGGCCCAGAGGACATTCCTCACCCTCGACTCAGTAGTATGTTACTCCTTTCTATTAGTAGATGACTTACTTCTCTGATCCCAATCTTTTTATCAGGATGCTCACCATCTACGCTCTGAAGAGAAATATCACTATCCCGTACTGTCTTTACCCTCCTCCATATGTCTACTGAGATTGTTTAACTCAATTGAAGTGTCGTTTGCGAATTATTTTAATGGAACTGACTATGGGTGCGCAATTTTTCATGTTCCACATAACATGTCCTGCCTATTTGAGACTTATCTCCGCTCACTCTTGTCAGATATCGAGTCCATAAGCCTCCTGCTCATGTATACAAACAGCTTTCGTTCTTCTGGCTAGGGGACAGCAGGCCATAAGTAATTGTCCCCATCTCAATGTTCGGTCTCAGAATGGAACTTTTCCTTTGCACATTTATAGGCCTTTTCTATTTTCAGAACCTGATATCATTGCCAAGACCATGTGCAATAGAGCTAAGGGCGAGCCCGATGGGAACAAAATTCTGAGGACCATTGTCCTCCATACAGAGGAAACGGACAACAGCCATTTTGACAACTTTTTATAGTGCTCACGATGCCTCTTGCAAAATGTCGGCCCTTTACTTCTGTAGACCTGACCAGAAACCCTGCTGTAATATTTCACTAATATGGTTTAACAAACCCTCTCTCATATAGAACAAAACAAGCTATACATTCTTCAGCCAAGGTAAAGCTACCCATTCCCGTATTCTTGAAGGCAAAGATATTTCCCAGAAGGTTGCTACCAGAATTCTTGTTCCCACAATACTGCCTTATCCTAACCAGAAGACAACGTAATGTAACCATCACCTGAAGAGAATGCAGTGGTCACTCCCAGTTGAATTTTGCTCCAAGTCGAAGGCATCTAACAGACAATTCAGGACACTCAGTTTGTTGGAGAATACTGGGTTCCATGAGTTTGGTAGGCTCAGCAGAGGTAATAAGCCAAAGAAACGCAATGACCACATGCGGCCTGGTCATTCGAAGAATTAAGACCAAAGAAGCCCTGGAACAGATTAAGCTGGGATTATCAAATCTGCAATTTAACTCTATGCAGAATCGGTACACCTTAGACTGTATCCTAACCCAAGAAGATGGAGCCTGCACAATTGTCCAAGGTTAATACATAATGGGCATTCCCAAATACGTTGGCAATATCACTAAAATGCAAGCTGAGGTCCAGGTGTTTCCTGACGGAATGACTGAAGGGACCAGTTGGGGAAATCGGGCATTGGGCTACTGACACATTTCGCTCATCATTTTTGCTATCTGTCTGTTCTGTCTATTCGACAGTGTTAGTATTGTTAAGTGTTTCATTACTAAGCTTGTAAGTTCCTTCAGTGATATAGACTAGCTCCAGAAGATGCTCCTTTTGTGATCCGATGGCTCACTCGCATGGGTTAATGGTGATGACAAATGTGACCAGGTGAGAGGTTAAGATGGTTGTGCCACTCTGGAGGATGTTGATGGCTGAAAGAGAGTTAAGGCATTTGAATGAATTATCCTTCCTTTTTAGTGATCACAAAGCGATCAATCGGGGCAATGCAGATGTGGGTCTCTGGGAGGAAGGACAAAATATCTGAGGGATCAACCAAAATTTCTTCGGTATTGCTAAATTAGATAGACAACATGGTTCACTTTGTCGTCTCTAAAGCCTTATAAGTAACTAACCACTAGAACCACCAGCATGCAGACATTGACCAATAAGATGAGGAAATGCTAACTACAGTCAGCAAGGTGCAAGTCTTTGTAAAGACGACATAACCATTAGGACTTAAATTGTTCTCAATCAAAATCATTGGTTTAAGCAATGATCAACGAAGCGATATCATGTATTAGTTGGCGATCGTCTTCATGTCTGACTATGAACAATGTATATACATCTTATTCAACACTATTCAGTTGTTGGATTCCTTTGATCGCCACCGAATGTTCATACTTCTGGGCAAATCACCTTCTAACAACCCAGCGCTGTATCATAGAATAAATGATTACTTGTGTGATTGACAAAGAATCGTTTGCAGGTGTCTTCACTGACCAATGACGGAACCAATAGCTGTTTCCCCGAGGGCTCAGATCTTCAACGGTTCATTTTCATTTAAATTATTGCTTTCATAGCTTGACATCTCACATTTGCAGTCAATTAACTGCAGATCACAAACACATATTTCACATTCTATTTTAACTTGCCACGAATATAACCCAGGGAGAATTCAATCTCACAAGCAATGGAGAAAAGCATATACTAACTACCTATACTGGTGCCTCAAGACTTTAATAATAAGCAGTTCAAATTAATGAAGATATGTTGGCAGGCAATTTCAAATAGTCATAAATGGGAATGCATTGGAAGTGCCTGGGATGCTGCAGCAGATCATGTCTCCAAAACAATGATGGAAAATTGTTGGGAAGTTTACTACATTAGTAAATCTTTTCAAATTGGAGACAAAAGGAAAATCGATTACGAGAAAAAAATGGCAGTTTTTATCACGTTTCCATCATATTGATCCGGCCTTCCTTCGTGTTGAAAAGTGTGCCAGTGGCAAAGCCCAGTAGGTCAGGTTGCATGCGAGGAGAAGGAGAGTCGAATTTAGTTGCAAAACCCCTTAAACAGTAACGTGGAGTGGGAAAAGGGCTGAGTGTGTCAGAGCAGATAGCTTTGGGACTGCGAGAAAAATGTCTGTGAAGGCGATAGTTGAATGCTATTTGAGGGGTAATTGTGATAGGTCGTTGAGGAGGGTGAAGCACATAGTTTGTAAGGAAGATGGAAAGGTATGACGGGTCAAAAGGACGGTGCCAAGTTGGAGGGTTGGATGTGAGATGAGTTCGGGAGGGGAGACTATGAAATTAGTGATGTCGATGGTGATGCTCTGTGATTGAACGTTCCCAATGCTTTAGATAAAGCGTTGTTCCTCCAGTTTGCAGATGGCTTTGATGGGGCTTTGGAGAATGACCAGGACTTGCATATCCTTGGTGGAGTTGGACGGGGAGTTGAAGTGCTCGGCTCCAGATTGCTGAGGTTGTTATTGCATATGTCTACATCCACCTGTTTTCTTCAAAGCCGACCTTCACCAAGCCACACCCACATCCTCCAGCTTAATTCTGAGCCCCTTTCACCGTCCACATTCATGATGATGGGTTATGATCTCACATTCGACTGTTCTACTTCTCGGATGCTGACGGATCTGCTATGCTTTTCCAGGGCCACACAACATTTCTCTGACTGTCCAGCATGTAGAGTCATGACATTCTCTGAGTAGCTCCTTAGTGAACGGCTGTTCATGTTTGAAGTGGGTAAATTATCCCTTTACGGATTCTGTTTTATTCTTTATATATGAAGAAATATAAGGAAGGTGAGGGATAGAATATAATCCAGCTGCTGTTATGTGGAAGTAAAATACATGGTGATCGACATGCGGTGACAATTTTCAATTATGTTTTATTTCATGTTTCAGTTCATGCGAAAGAACAAGCAGGTCAGGGAAATTACATCTTCAACATTTTTCGGTGTGGACCAGACTCACAAAGAATCAATGTGGCTTCTGTTCCAACGAACAGAGGGGCTGGGGGAGAGGGGGAGAGAGAAGAGAGAGAGAGTGAGATCAAGAGGCAGACAATAACAAAGTAAACAATAATAAGTGAGAAAGACACAATGGGAGACTGCCAAACACAGACAGGCAGCAAGGCTACAAACAGACAGTGAGATACAGAGAACCAAGGAGAAATAGGGATTGAAAAAGTGATGGAAAGAAAGTGAGGATCAGACGTCAGTCAGACAAAGACGCAAAAAGAAAGAGATAGAGAGAAGTGAAAGAGGGAAAGAGTGAGACAGTATGCGAGTGAGTGTGAGTGAATGTGTACAAGTGAGACAATGTCTGTTTGCGTATGTGCAAGTGGAAAAGTGCATGTGTAATGGCGTATAAGCCTGTGAGATGCATAAGATAGACAGACAGATCCAGAGAGACAGGCAGAGTTTGAGACAGAGAGGGAATGTGTAAGCCATTGAGACAGAGAGGTAGAGACTTTTGCAAAGTGAGTTCAAGACAGAGGTTAAGATCGAAGACAGAGGCAAGGGCTTTGTACGTATATGAATGAGACAGAAACAGACAGACAAATAAATAGACAAATATAGAGAAAAGGAGAAGTAGAAAGAAGTGAGATTGGAAAGAAATGGTGAGACAGACAGAGAAGAACCTCCAGAGGGCGGCAGAGCAACAGAGGAAGTCAGAGTTGGAGACAGAAATGGAAAGAAAGGAAGAAGTTCGGAGATGGTGAAAGAATGCGGGATGTTTTTGATGTTGTTCAGTCATTCTCGTTTATAACAATTCATAAGGAATGAATTTTGTTTTTTAGGGAATGGCCTTTTATGATCCAAGCGAATTGAAAACATAGCCTCAGATCATCGAGGATTTGATTCCCGATTGATATCCTACTTTTTGACTGATGATCTTGTTATTTACTTGTGAACTGTCAGAGGTATCAGGACGAAATCTCAACTATTGTCCACTGACAAAATATTTCTCTGCGTGTGTTTCGAAAGGGAGGTCGTCGACCAGAATTTTTTTTCTCATGGGCGGAAGTCAAAAACAGGAAAACGACAACCAAATTATTCAGGGTTATGGGAGACATGGGGGAGTAGATTGGATGGCAGATTCCGTGGCAGACTTTAGAAAGATGCAGGCGTAACTGTTATTGTCTTGGATGATTCCGACTTCCCAATATAGATTGGAACCTCCTTAGTGCAAATAGTTTACTTGAACCAGATTTGTCAGGCTTGTCCAGTTTGGAGTCCTGACTCTCGATGTAGATAGGACAACTGGTTGTGAGGTTATACTTGACTCGGTGCCTTGCAAAGAAGTATGTCAGGTGTGGAATCCCTCAATGGGAGAGCATTTCGTTGGTGTTGATCACAACTCCCTGAACTTTACTGTAATCATGGAGCAGAATACGAACATATTTTCGGGGAAAGCATTTAGTTGGGATAACTGACATTACACTGCAATTAGGCAGGAACTGAGGAGCGTGGATTGGAAACAGGCATTTTGAGAGAAATGCACATGACAGCAATGCTGAGGTTTTTGGAGTGCAGTTGCTGCGAGCGCTGGGTACGTTTGTCCAAGGCAGGGAACAGAAGTTGAAGAAACGTTGGCTGAGTATAGATGTGTAATATCTAACAAAGTGGGTAACACAAGTTTACTAAAAAATGAGAACATGAGGATCAGACAGGTCTCTGGTGGGTTCCAATGCAGCCAGAAAGGAACGTAGGAATTAACATAGTCGAGCTAGAATGGGGCATCAAAAAATCTTGGCGAGTAGGATTAAGCAAAACAGTAAGGTATTCTACACTTATGTGAGGAGCACGAGGATGGCCAGAGTGAACATAAGCCTGATGAGGAATAGTGGAGGGGACCTGCGCTTGGAATCACTGGCAGTAGAAAAAATCTTTTATGTATATTTTGCTTCAGTATTCACTCGCAAGAGGGTTTTTGGCCTTTGAAAGGACAGCGTGAAACAGGCTGACATGCTCGCACAGTTTGAAGTTAAGTAGGAGGAGGTGCTGGAAATTTGAAAAACATGAAGAGAAGGAAGCCCCCTGAGCCGGCAATATATAGCCAAGATTATTACAGCTAGTTAGAGAAGAGATTGCTGCGCCTTTGCTGAAGAGTGTTGCGTCTTCACAGACCACTGGAGTAATATCAGACGTTTGGGGTGGGAAATGTTACTCCGTTGTTCTGAGAATTACAGAAGATCACTTTTATGTCTGTAGTCAGGAAATCATCGGAGATAAATCTGAGAAGCAGCATTGATTATTACTCGGAAAATATATTTTGATTAGAGATGGTCAGCAGGTCATGCCTCACAAGCCTTATAGAATTTTTGAGGAGGTAACAAAACATATTGCTAAAGGTAGAGCAGAGAGTGTGGAGTACACAACATTTGCTCTTTATGATCAATAAAGAAGTGGAAGAGTGGGTGAGTAAGTTTGCCGATGACACGTAGCTTGCTGGAGTTGTGGGTAGGGAGGAAAACTGTTGTAGTTTGCAACAGAACATTGACAGGATGCAAAACTGGGCTGACAAGGAGCAAGTGAACTTCAGCCTGGAAAAGTGTGAAGTAATTCATTTAGGAAGGTGGAATTTGAATGCACATTACAGGGTTGAAGGCATGATTCTTGGTAGTATAGATGAACCGAAGGAGCCTTTGGAACTTTGATCCTTCAAGTTGCCACCCAATTTGATAGGTTCGTGTAGAAGTTTTGACTTTCATTAAGAGAGAGAGAGTTTCACAGCCGCGGTTGCAGTTCCAAAAATGCCCTCGTTACACTATTCTTGGAATATTGTTTTCAGTTCTGATCACCTCATTTTAGAAAGGATGTGGAAGCTTCCGATAAGATGCAGTGTAATGTTGTCAGGGTACTGCCTGGTCTGGAGAACTTGTCTTATGAAGAAAGGTTGGGGGAGCGAGGCACTTTCTCAATGAAGCGACTAAGGAGTTCATGTAATGTTATAGGTGTGCACAAGACAATGAAAGGCGTAAAAAGAGTGGATGGGCAAAGAGTTTTGTTTAACCGCAGATTGGAAAACCTATCAGTCTGAGGCAAAATTTCAAGGTAATTCGAGGCGTGTTTAGGGGAGATTTTAGAGCTAGATTCTTTACACAGTGAGTGATGGGTGCTTGGCATGCATTGTTAACACTGATAGTAGTGTCGTATAGGTTAAGAACCTCTAAATGACTCTTGGAAAGGGAAGTGAATTAAAGTGAAGTGAACGGATTGTCGGTTAGCTGTGTTTTGAAGTAGGATAGAAGATTGACACAACATCAACGGCTGAAGATCTGGTCTGTGTTTTACTATTCTAGTTCTGTGATTTCCCCATGTTCCTTTGCAATTGTTTGCACTATACAAAGCTCGTGAGTTTGCAGAACACTCCCGTAACTGTGATTATTTAATTATTTTCCGATAAAAATGTCATTCAAATTTCTGGAGCTATTTAACTTGCAAATCTTCACCTTGTAATCTGAGGTTTAATCCTTTTGTTGTATTTAAGAGATACAATGCCAGAAATTAGCTCACGATATGCCTTTCAATCATGTGTTCTTTGCCACATGGTTCGACCTTTTTTAGAAAACAAAACACACACAATTGTCTTCATAATCATTGAATTTATTCGATGCTGCGCAAGGTCAGTTTCTTTTTCGTACTTTCACCAGTAAAAGACAACTCATGGAATTTCGATTCAAACCTTCTGCTTGTTTCGAGCTCTAAAAGTCCATATTTTATAAGTGTTCTTGTGTTATTCATCTCATACGTTTATCACTCTATGCATTTCCTTTGAACTCTCTCATATTTCTTGAAAAATAATGTCCATAAAACAGCAAATGTGGTCTGATAAATTATTTTGGACTTATGCAACGCTTACTTGCTTGATGCTCCACGCCTCTTTTTATAAATCCGGTTATCCAAAATGCTTTCTTACCAAAGGTTTCGACGTACCTGGCCACCATCAGAGAATCATGTACGTGATTGAAATCCTCTTATCGGGGAAAAGCTGGAAGATATCATTTTAAAAAAAAGAGCCATCTGTCTGGGAATGTTTCCAACATGCAGACACAGATTAGATTCAGGAAGAGAAGGTCGTGTTCAACAAACTTCCTGGAACTCTTTGAGCATTTGAAGCGCAGCGATGGAGTGGAACAGGTGCCTGTTTTATATCTGGATTTTCAGAAGGAATTCCATAAGGTGCCACGTAAAAAAGAATCATCCATAAAAATGAACACATGAAGTTGCAGGGAATGTACTAACATGGTCAGAAGACTGGTGAATCAATAGAAACCCGAAAAAAACAATGATTAAAATTGTATTTTTCTATTTGGAGAACAGTGGCGATCGGCGTGCTGCACTGTTTGGTATTAGTCCCATTGGTCATGATATACATTCATTGTTTGGAAGAGGAGACCGAGTATAACGTCGACAAGTTTGCTGATGACACTAAACTAAGTGCAAAGATAAACTGTGAAGCGAATGCCGAGTGTCTGCAAAGATAATGTAATTGGTTAAGTGATTAGTTATGTAGTTGGAGTACAATGTTGGCAATTGTGAGGTGATCTACTTTCGAAGTAAAAGTTGTAGATCAGAGAATTGTATAAATGCTGAAAGATTACAGCATGTTTTTCTGAGGAGGGACTTACGAATGCATTTACATGAATCAATAAAAGTTGATTTGCAGGAGCAACAGGCAACCTGTAATACGACCGGATTATTGATGTTCATTGCTAAGGGGATTGAATTTACGGCAGGATGTTTCTGCTGAAATTGTTCGAGGTGTTGTTTAGGCTGCACTGCAGTATGGTGAAAAGTTCAGTTCTCCGTACTGGAGGAAGTATACACTGGCTTTGGAAGTGGAGCCAAGGAGGTTCACCAGTCTGATTCCGAGATGAGGGGTTGACCCTGTGAGGAGAAGTTGAGCTGCTTGGGAATTCCATTCAAGAATGAATGGGGATCTTTTCAAATATATAACCTCATGAGAAGGATATATAGAAATAGCCAGGCACGTCTTCTCCCGCTGCCCCCCATCCCCCATCCCCACCCCTCCACTTCGCTGGATTGTATAACTAGGAGAGGGAATATGACTTTAAGGTTAGGTGAAATACATTTACGACAGATATTTGGAAAGACCTTTTTTTTTCAGAAAGGAGTGAATGCATAGAATTCGCTGCCCAAGGGGGCAGTGGAGACAGCTCCATTAGACATATTCACGACACCATAGAATGAGATTTTGCATGTCAGAGGATTTAGGATTTAGACCATAATTTGTATAGATCAGCCATGACCTTAATGAATAGTGGAGAAGGTTTGAAGAGCCATTTATCCTACTTCTGCTTCAACTGCTATGTAACTATAATTCTACCAAGGGCTTTCTGACCATCTACTCCAGTAAACATTGCATTCTCTTACCATGTTTTTTTCTGACAAATTTCGTTGAATAAATGTTCATCTGCCAGGTTTGTTCCCATTTAGCCAAATGGTCAATGCTCATCTTACAGTTCGTACTTTCTTTCTGCAAAAGTGTCTCTCTAATGTATTACAACATCAGTTGTGCCATAATTAAGGACCACTTTTCCATGTTAACACTTCAAAAGGTGTAATAGTGCGCTGCAAATTATGTGGACTAATTTCCATTACTCACAGGGTGAGCACTAATTTTATTCTCTGTCAACAATACCGTTTCAGGTTCTTCGAATTTACGATCAATTTCGCTCAAAGTCATTGATCTACTTCGTTCATTCTTCCACTTCTGTATAAAATTATGTTCTCTATTCTTGTTGTTTTGTTTTTTTTTATTACACGGATTACAATACACACGTGTTTAGGTGTCGCATGTATCTTCAGTTATTTGGTTGCAATTTTCCGAAAGTTCATCCTAATTTTGCTTCAAACAAATCCTAAAATAATTGCAGGTGCAGGCTTCAGGTTACTCCCTTCTTCAAAAAAAATAATTAGCTGCCTGTGTTTTATCTTCTCTGGCAATCATGGTATGTCAACAACATTCACAATCGACATTTGGCTCTGAAGCTGTTGATTCGAACCACTGTTGAAACGTGATAAAAACGCCACATTGTTCAACCAGAAGAGTCTTGTTGATCTCTCAGTATCTGGGTTCCTTCATTGTCTCCCTGACACAACGTACATTCCAAAAAAGTTGCTTTTTTAAAAAAAAATTACTAAAGATTACAAGCTAGCTTTTCCACTTCAAAAGAATAGTATTTTAATTATAGTTTGTATTTTTTTGGATTTTTCGTCTCAAATATGTAAGTCGATGTTTTGTGTGCTTCTTTGTTCTGAATTCACTTGATGGATCGATGCATGTTCTTTTTCTCTACCCTTTATGACTCCATGTTGACACAGGTGAATCTACCACTGCCGCTCGTAATGAGCATTATTTTCTCCGTTTTGGCTTTAGTCCTTTCTTCCCAAAATGGGAGGACTTCCCCTGCCATACATAAAATTATTGTATTTCAATTGACAAAGCATAAGCCTATGTTCATCAATTTAATATTAGTAAACTATGTAATCAAATTTTATTTCAACTGAATTAATACAATCCATATATTTAATGATTTGCAAGTTAATATTTAATTAACTTTTTGAAATTTAATTTGTTTAAAAATAACGTGCAATATGGAATTGTTTCCCGTTCTGGATTCATAATTCTTTGCAGTTCTGGATGAATTTAACTTTGTTTTTAATGAGAATGTCAAATGTTGCGATTGCATGCTTTTCATAAAAGTTTATTGTCAAAAAAAAAGAAAACGCCTTAACGTCAGTAACTACAGTTACTTCAGGAAATAGTGCGAAGCAGAGATTGTTTTCGATGTGTTTTTCCTGTTGTGAAACGGTTTTCCTTTCTAAGAAAACAAACAAAGGCACAAACTAGGATTAAGAGTCTAATGATGGCCTTGTCACATGCCAACGATATGCAACTGATTCACCAATGTCCTTGATGAATGGAAACTGCTGTTATTATCAGGTTTGGCCTCCATGCGACTCCAGTTAGCTAGCAATATTGTTAACTATTCACTCACCTCCAGGCAGGTAGGGATAATCAATAAATGCTGGCAAGACAGTGATGCTCTAATCCCGTGAATGAATAAAAAAAAAGAAAACAGGGATTCTATTTTTCTATGATTGCACATAGAATTCCAAAAACAACCTTCAAAAGGTAAAGACTTTAAACATTTTTTTTAATTTCCAGAAAGTTGATCTTTTCTGTTGTGATACCACATATTGCTAACATTAACCCGCAATTTCATGAGAACATTTCTTTCTATCTCACTCTTCTGATAACTCCACTGCCAATGTGGGTCGTCCCAAATAAGAATAGCCGATTCACTCTGTTTAAATGGAAAATTTATAACCTTACTTTTAATTCCCCAGGTCATTTCAATTCTAACCCTTAACATTCTAACTTTTGTCCATTTTGGAGCTATTACAAAAGACAGTATTTTCTGAATTTGACTCCCTTTAGTTGAAGAACAGTTGGCTTTCGTAGCATGGAGGGTGGAACTGAGGAGAGCAGATGTTGGCGATCGTAGTCAAAGAAATGTGGTGTTTTAAAGAACACCAGTTCAGGCAGCATTCAAGAACCCATGAGAATTGAAGTTTCAGTTGTAAGCTCTTCAAGAATGTGAGTAATTAATGTGGCTGAGAGAAAAAGGATGGTGAACGTGGGGCTGGGAAGGCGTGAGATTGATTCAGGTGGGGGTTGGCAATAGATCAGATTGGACGATGGGCCATGCGTGATAAGGAAGATGAGGAGTGAGGACATTTCATGATGGCAGTTACATGTTGGATGGCTGGATCTGCGTGAGGTGGGTAGAGGGGAGAAGCAAAATGGTGAAATCGACAGTGATATCGAGTGGTTGGAGAGTCACAGAATGGAAGATGAGGCCTTCCTCCCCCAAATGATTCGTGACTTAAAGTTGGCGTGAAGGAAGCCCAGGACATGCATCTTCTTGTCGGATTGGTCGGAGCTGTTGAAGTAATCAGTCACAGTGAGTTGGAGTTGTTTCGTGCGTGTGTCCCAGAGATATTCCCTGAAATGGTCAGCCAATTGGCATCCTGTCTCCTCACTGGATTGGAGACCAAATATAGAGCTTTTGGCACAGTATATTAGGTCTCTGCTTGTGCAGCAAAACCTCTGATGGACGCGGAAACATCCTTTGTGGCTTGGATGGTGCTGAGGAGGGAGGTCTGTGTGCACGTTTTATACCTCGTGTTTTATCAAGGAATTTGTTGAAGCATTGTTTCTCCTGGCATCTGGAGGCTTGGTTTTGGCAGTGGACAAGGCCTTGTCCTACTTGTCCCCCTTACTTCAAAACTATTCACTCTACCTTCTCCTCCGAACTGTCACCATCATGGCCCACCTGCATCTATTTAACTTTTTTTTCCCCCCAGGTACTATCCATCAAACTCCACATTCACTCTCCTATTTACTCTCAGTCTCCTATCCCTCCCCTAACTTCCCAGTGAATTGCTTCTTCCCGAAATGTCGATTCTCCTGCTGCACGGATGCTGCCCGAACTGTTTTGATTTTCCATCGCCACATTTTTCATCTCTTTCATAGAATGGTTCCAAATCGAAATTATTCAGATATCCTGGCTAGCTACAGCCAGTCATGGGTTAATGTGAAATCTACTAAATTAAAATCTTCTTTTCAGAGGTCTAATTTTGAACTTAACTAAACAATCTTCAGTCAGGAATAGGTTCTTTTTTTTAACAGGGTGAAAAAGCTACCATTCAATCTCGCCAATATTTTGGCGTACAAAATTTTGAAATGCTGCTTTTTCCTGGCACAACAAATATCATGTTAATTCACATTGTTTGAAACTATTTTATTTTATGTTTCTCACTTTCAAATCAATTGTTACCTCATATATGGAACGTTCTGTTGCTTTGACCTCTTTTGGTGCACAGAATGAGTGATTAAATAGTACACTTCAGTATTTTGTGCATTCTCCTTTATTTTACATTTTTTTTCCGAGAAGGTGAACGAATTTTCATAATTGATTTACTTTTCATGACTCTCAGCTGATGTCATTGGATGTCTTTATTGTTATACTTGTATTGTGTAGATCAAACTATTTCCGAAGTCGTTGCAACTCATCAAGATGACGTTGTCATTTGGAAAATGATGTTCAAATAACGTTGAATGCTTACTTTTTCCATTCTGGCCTTTCAGAACTTACGAAATGCAAAGAAGGTGAGCGTTTATAAATAAAAGCTCAATGTTCACGTGGAGTTAACATACTTCAAATGTTAGAAAGAGACATATGTCAATTGCAATGATTAATCTAGTCAGTGCTGATTTACATCTTCAAGGAAAATTCAGCTTCAATCAAAGGAAGTACGTGGGGAATAACAAACGACCACTACACTTCTAACCTAAGAGATGCTGCAAAATTGAAGTCAAATAGACATTACGATGCATATTCCTGATAACGATTTTTTTGGCAAGGGAAAACAACGTAAAATTTGTCGATTAATATACTTAAAGTTTCAGACACGAATGCATTCTTTCATTTCTCAATTTTTGCGTGCTTAGCATTGCCTTATTTCGTTTGTGAATTTCAGATATAGATTTTTTCATCAAGGTCTACTTTGTCCTGCAGATCTAGCGAAGCACCAAGCAGGTAAAGAGAAAATCATTATCAAGGTGTTAGCAGACGTGTCCAAAACAGGAATTACCACAAGGTTTTCATATTCAGTGCTTACATTTCAATGGAGCAGGACGAAATATTATTTCGTCATCATGACAATTTATCGAGAAAGTTTGAAAGATGTTGTGATTTTTTTCATTTAGCCAGTGTATTTTTTCTTGAAACGTTTCGGTTTCTTGCGAGATGACATCATTATTGAGTCTCTGATAAGGTGTGAATATCTGCGAAATAACTTATTTTAAAGCAAACCCTTCTAGGGCAGCGGGAGACGGACATTGAGGATCAAAGACACGATAATGAATAAACCATGCAGGAAAAGATATAAACATACCACAGATAAAAATTGAAAGAGAAGCAATTTTTAGATAATTGCAGTACTGCAGCTGAATGATCTTAGTGACATGCTGGAACAACCACCAGGAAAACGAACGTACGTTATTGAATGATGAATCAAAATATTTGATGCCGTCAGTAGACTTTGTTATAGGTAAAAAAAAAACATAAATGCTACAAGGAATGTCGCTGCCTATTCGCATAATGTTGCGTGCAAGTACCGAGAAATGCTTCATATAGCCATAGATTACTCCTGCTGTCTGACACTTTTCTGGAAATACGGCAATAAGAAATAATAACGGGTGGATATTGCTTTAAGGTCTTTTAAGAAATTGAAAAATTATGACAACAGCAAGATCATCCCTAATACAGGTGAATCAACAAGGATAATGATGAAGAGACGAACAGCATCAGAAATGTGTTGCATGTAAAATGTAGACCTTCCCTCAAACCAAATATGTCAATGACGATGTTGAATTAAAGTTTTCTCCTTCAATGAATTGCGATGGTCATGAACAGATTATTTGCTAATCAACTTAGAGGGTGTCCACAACTCTGAAATGGATGTGAGCTTCACAGTCATTGGAAATACATGTGAGGCAAATTTAATAAGAATTGGTGGAAACGTTTAGAACTCAGTCCAGAACAAGCGTGAGTCTACAATAATTTTTTTTTTCCTTCTGGAAATTCCTTTCAGAACAGGATGTTTGTGAAGATTTCACAATTACAAACGTCAAAACCTCATGCCCCACTAACCCCTCTTGATTACGGAAATTTGTGCTACAATTCACAGTTCAATGATTTTCCCTTTTCATCCTTCAGATCTCAGGAAATATAAAGGAGGTGAGAACTCTAACAAATGCGTCTATGGATATGGACAAAATTACCATTAGGATGATTACTCAATTATTGCATTGGGACCGCAATGAAGAATGAATATGCCAGCATTTTGACAGACAATTACTTTCCCCAGTGAGATTGATGAATGCACAAATGAGTAGAGGGATTGGCTGTATGATAAAGACAGAAAATAATGCCCGATCATAAATTGCATGCGTTATTTAGTTGGTGTCTGAAAAAAATGGAAAACGAGATATCAGATATGCATTGGTTGATGAACATAAATCCCCTGTTTGCTCAATACGGATGAGCACTGATATGTGTGCAGGAAACGACAATTGACCAGTACTTGTTCCCAAACCAGATCTTTCGAAGTACCAAGAGGGTAAGAACACTTAAAAAGAGTGCTATGCCTTCTACTTTCGAGACATGATTTAGATGCCGGTGTTTGCCTGGGGTGTACAAAGTTAAAAATCAAAACACCAGGTTATAGTCCAACAGGTTTAGAACATAGAAAAATACAGCACAGAACAGGCCCTTTGGCCCTTGATGTTGTGTCGACCCAAGCATACCTAACCTACGCTAACCCGCTATCCTCTATATGCCTATCCAATGCCCGTTTAAATGCCCATAAAGAGGGAGAGTCCACCAATGCTACTGGCAGGGCATTCCATGCACTCACGACTCGCTGATTAAAGAATCTACCCCTAACATCTGTCCTTTACCTACCTCCCCTTATTTTAAAGCTATGCCCCCTCGTAATAGCTGACTCCATACGTGGAAAAAAGGTTCTCATTGTCAACCATATTTCAACCCCTAATCATCTTTTACACCTCTATCAAGTCACCCCTAAACCTTTTTTTCGCCAATGAAAACAGCCCGAAGTGCCTCAGCCTTTCCTCATACAATCTTCCTACCATACCAGGCAACATCCTGGTAAACCTCCTCTGCACCAGTTCCAGTGCCTCCACATCCTTCCTATAATATGGCGACCAAAACTGCATACAATACTCCAGATGCGGCCATACCAGAGTCTTTCACAATTGCAGCATGACCTTACGACTCCAGAACTCAATTCCTCTACCAATAAAAGCAAGTACGCCATATGCCTTCTTCACAACACTATTTACCTGGGTGGTAACTTTCAGAGATCCGTGTACATGGACACCAAGATCCCTCTGCTCATCCACACTACCTCGTATCCGACCATTAGCCCAGTTCTCCATCTTCTTGTTACTCTGACCAAAGGGAATCACTTCACACTTACCTACATTGAACTATTCCTACCTATTCTTACCCTAGTCATTCTTTTATTCCTGACATACCTATAGAAAGCCTTTGGGTTTCCCCTAATCCTACCAACCAAGGAATTTTCATGTCCCCTCCTTGCTTCTATTAGCTCTCTTTAGATCCTTCCTGGCTGCCTTATAACTCTCAATCGCCCCAATTGAACCTTCATCTTTACATAGGCCATCCTCTTCCCTTTAACAAGGGATTCCAATTCCTTATTAAACCAAGGCTCCCTCACACGAACCTTTCCTCCCTGCCTGTCAGATATATACTTATCAAGGGCAGTCAAGAGTTGCTCCTTGAACAAGCTCCACATATCGATTGCACCCTTCCCTTGAAGCTTACTTTTCCAAGCCACGCATCCTAAGTCATGCCTCACCGCATCATAATTTCCCTGCCCCCAGCCATAACTCTTGCCCTGCAGTGTGCACTTATCTCTCTCCACCACGAGGGTAAAAGTCACCGAATTGTGGTCACTGTCCCCAAATTGCTCACTTACTTCCAATTCTAACACCTCGCCTGGTTCGTCACCAAGAACCAATACCAGTATGGCCTCACCTCTTGTTGGCCTGTCTACATATTGTGTCAGGAAACCCTCCTCCACACATTGGACAAAACCCCACCCATCTAACATACTCGAGCTATAGCTTTCCCAGTCAGTACCTGGAAAGTTAAAGTCCCCCATAACAACCACCCTTTCCCTTTCTCCTGAATCACTTTCACTTCTCATGAATCATTCTCGCAATCCTTTCTTCTACGTCTCAAGGAATATTAGCAGGCCTGTAGAAAATTCATAACAGTTTGACCTCACCTGTCGTATTTCTAACCTCAGTACAAACTACCTCAGATGGCGAGTCTTTATCCATCGTCCTTTCGACCGCTGTATTACTGTCCTTGATAAGCAATGCCACACCTCCCCATTTTTTACCCCCACCACTGACCCTAATAAAACATTTTAACCCTGGAACCTCAACAGCCATTCCTGTCCCTATTCTGCCCATGTCTCCGTAATAGCCACACCACCAACATCTCAGGTACCAACCCACGTTGCAAGTTCACCTGCCTTATTTCATATACTTCTCGCATTGAAGTATACACGCTTCAAGCCACCTTCCTGTTTACAGGCAACCTCCTTCGAGATGGATTCCATGTTCATAACCTCCATACACTCAAGTTCCTGCACCCTAAAGCTACAGTCTAGGTTGCCATGCCCCTGTAGAGTTAGTTTAAACCCTCAAAAGAGTACTAGCAACCCTCCCCCCAAGGATACTGGTGCCCCTCAGGTTCAGGTGTAGACCATCCTGTTTATCGAGGTCCCACCTTCCCCAGAAAGAACCCCAGTTATCCAGATACTCAAATCTCTCCCTCCTGCACCGTCCCTGTAGCCACGACTGTAACTGTTCTCTCTCCCTATTCATCGACTCTCTATCACGTGACACTGGTAACAAACCAGAGACAACAACTTTTTTCTAACTGACCTTCCAACCTAGCTCCATAAAAGCCTGCCTAACACCCTCATCCCTCTTCCTACCTATGTCGTTGTTGCCAATATGGACCACGACTTTGGGCTGCTCCTCCTCCCCGTTAAGGACCCAGAAAAACACGATCATAGACCTCTTGTACCCTTTCACCTGGGAGGAAACATACCAATCGTGAGTCTCTCTCACCCCCGCAAAACCACCTATCAGTGCCCCGAACTATCGAGTTCCAATAACTATTGCTCTGCTCTTCTCCAAACTTGTATTCTGAGCAACGGGGACAGGCTCCATGCCAGAGGCCTGAACCCCATTTCCTACCCCTGGTAAGTCCCCCCCCCCACCCACACACACAATTATCTAAAACGGTATACTTGTTCTTGAGGTGAACGACCACAGGGTGGCCCTGCACTGGCAGCTTCCTCCCAGTCCCCCTCACTGTCACCAATCTGTCTGCAATCTTTGGAGTTACTACTTCCCTAAAGCTCCGATCTATGACCCCCTCTGCCTCACGAATGATCCTAAGTTCCTCCAACTCCTGCTCCAGTTCCCTAACATGGTCTTGGAAGAGCTGGAGATGAGTGCACTTCCTGCAAGTGTAATCAGCAGGGACGACTATGGCATCCCTCACCTCAAACAAGTTGCAGGAGGAATATTGCACTGCCTTCACTGCCATCCCTCTAAAGAATAGAACAAGCAAAACGCAGCACTTACCTGCTTACCACAACAGTTCTTATTATTAGGTTAGAGGAGGAGGGCATGTGAGAGGCACTACCCCTTTAGTGCCTCGGGTTCCTCTCCTGCGCGCCTTTATAGGAAAAACCTACCCAGGTAAGCTTGCGCTACACCTTCTTCCTGGTCTGCTCCGCACTTCTTTAAAAAAAAACCTTTTAAATTGAAACCATTAAAAAAATGGAACCACGTCTGCAAAGAGACACCGCCGAACAGCCCTTATCTGCTTGGCCGAGAGAGTGAGCACACAAGCTTTCGGAGCGAAGTACCTTCATCAGGTGATTGTGGAGGGCTCGATCATAACAAAGAATTTATAGCAAAAAATTGCAGTGTGATGTAACTGAAATTATACATTGAAAATTTGATTGTCTGTTCAGCCTTTCACCTGTTTGAATACAGTAATAGTTTCACTTCTTTCATGTGTAAGTCACAAAACCCATTTTTTGTAAAGTTGCATTCTCGGATTAGCTGTTAACAATGGTGATATCTGGACAATATGTTGAAGGTGTTAGCCCGCTGTGTTCTCTGTCTATGACCTGATGTTTTGATTGATTCTAATCTAAAAAGTGAGATAACAGAGTTTTACATAAAGTCATGCAGTTTTTGAGCTCAGAGTTCTACATGAATATATGCAGCTCTAAATCTGCATAAATTCATGTAGAATTCTGAGCTCAAATACTTTTCCCACTAGCCTTAAACTGATGTCCTCATGTCTTCGATTCCACAATGCTTGAAAAATCACTTAGTGCATTCACCATATCCATGCCTCTCAACATCTTATACCCCTCTGTAAGATCTTTCCTCAATCTTCCAAATCTGATCAAAACATCTAAATTGTATAAACTCTCCCTAAAACTCAGATGACTGAGTCCAAGCAACATTCGAGTATCTTTTTCTAACATGTTTCTGTAGCATCTCTCATATAGCAAGATGACCTAAAGTGAAAAAAACCCCGTAATTCAGCCTCAAAAACGTCCTAATAACTGCAGTACAACTTCCCTACGTCTATACTCACTGCTCTTACTGATTAAGGCCAGTGTGCCAAAAACCTTTTTCACTACTCTCTCTACTATTGACTGCACTTTCACAGAAGTGTGAACGTTTAGCACGTTTCCTCCTTCTCTACTGCACTCATGAAGTCGCCATTTTAGGGTCATCAGCAAACTTATAAAGAACTTAAAAGCAGGTGTGGGATTCAACGTAATAATTATAAACATCTCCAAATCAAACGAACCGTGTTTAAATTATTTCCAACAGGACTCATGATGAATTAGATAGTAATGAATTGTGATCATATGAAGTTAAGTTCTGAGTATGCTTATTTACTTCTGCATCACATACACATAAACACGTGTGTGTGTACATACACAAACTAGATAGATAGACGGATGGATGGATAGACGGATGGATGGATAGACGGACGAATGGATAGATAGACGGATGGATAGATAGACAGATGATAAATAGATAGACAGGTGAATAGATATATAGACAGACAGACAGACAAACATGATTGCAAGTTCCATATATTATTAAGATAATGTAGGATAACTGTGATTTCATTATTGTTCTACTTTATTCAAAGTGTTTGATAATAAATCAATCTACCAAATGTGACAGTCAATTGATCCACGATCTATCCATCTGAGATTGCTTCCATTACATTTTTTTTAAAAAAATGAAATTGCTTTAACTAAGAAGTTGCTTACAAAAGAAGAATAACAATTGCTTTTGCCACGCAGTTCTTGCAAGGGAACAATCTGGTAAGGATAATTGCAATATTTTAATCTTTATACGTGCTCCTTCCTGACTATGTGGTTTCCGGTTTTCTGTTTAGAAACATTGGTTGACAAGGAGGTTAGGATATGTAAGACAATTAAACTAATCTGTCATTCAAAAAGTTCACATATGTCCACGTGTTCTTTGACGGACAAGAAATCCTTGTTTTGTCACAAAACAAGTAATATTATCATCTTTCAAAGGAAGGCACAAGAAAAATACTTTGAAAAAGGCAAAGCCAAGACAATTGGAAAACTCGATCAGGAAGAAAAGCAAGGCATCCACATTAGTTAATTTGGAACATGAGAAGTATATGAAGAATCGTGTCAAGCAAGGTTGACTAAGAAATGTTGTGTGTGTAAAGAATGAAACTTGTGTGAATGTCATCATTTAACAGTGTGTCACCTGACCGATAATCGGGAGATATGTGCAGAGAAAAGTATAAGAAATGTCAGTTACGTCAGAAATCGTGTAACCTTTGGGACAAAAGAGAGCTGCTGAAATGTTTATGGAAAGGAATGGCATGGCACCAATTTCAGAAACGATTAGGGAACATTTATGCTGCACTGCCAAATCATGCATTAGACAAGGGAATAAATTGGCTGAAGAGATAGTAAGAGATGTCGGCATCAAGATCGGAGTTAGTTCGTATCTTTACCTGCATTACTGAAAAGATTCACAAGGTAGTTAAACATGCTACATATACGAGCTCAGGGAATCATAATTTAAATGGAAATGAAATTAGAATCATACCAACGGTCAACCGACAATGCACAATGCTACGACACAGATGGGAAGGCATGTGTTAATTAAGTTAAACGTCCAGCAAAGCAATCTTCACCTCGTAATCTGATAAAGTAAATGAGTCGCAGAGAACTCTCAAATTTCTTATTTTAACTAAAAATGATCAATTCATTCTTCAGCTCTAGAAGTAAACAACAAACAACTATTGAGAAAAAGTGAGCACTGCATATGCAGGAAATCAGAGTCGAAGATTGCGATGCTCGAAAAGCAGAGCCAGTCAGGTAGCATCTGAGAAGCATGAGTTTTGACATTTCGAGCATAACCTCTTCATCAGAAAGAGCTCATTCCACATGAAGAACTTATTAAAATCGCATCAAATTAATTTCAAAAGCATACAGCGGCATTCGACGTCAGTATCTGTCTTATTGCCGCTGAAAATCTCCCTGGATCGTCTTCTTTCTTTAGATTCATATTTATTACATGAAAAGCTAGGTTTGATAGACAATGTTTGGATATGACTCGATGACAACTACTTTCCATGTCAGTTACGCTTTGATTGTATTTACTATTTCCACGGCTGTTACTTTGTCTGATTTCAAAATGATTGCCTTTTTTGTGGATCGTCTCATTGGTTACTGTTGGCAAATCACTAAATTCAAACTCTATTGGGTTTTAATATCCTGGGCAAAATTTAAATTGACTTATTGCATTCGAATTGTTGTCAAACCAGCAACAATCTCAGGAATCTATTTCACAACGAAACGATACATATTTTCAATTTTTCAGTACAATCTGAGACTGCAAGTTAGGCATTTGACAAAGACTTGCAAGTTCTCAGAGAATTCTGTATTAAAGGTATGATATAGACCTTCAAATTCATATCACCTCCCACTTAAGAGAAGCATATAGCATTAAATTCAAAAGACTGGTTCATTTCTATTCTGATTCTTACGATGAGATATATAGTTCATTAGTCTGTGCTCATCTTAAGTTCTATACGCACATACGTAACATCGGTATATGTCCAATTGTATCTACACTTTACTGTTCAAATCTGCAATGTCACATTTGTATCACATATTTGCAAATCGTAAAATGTTCTATTTAGAAAGTAAATATCCGGGCAATTTGATGGCAAGGAGATCATATTATATTTTGTCTTTAAATCATTCCAAGTGTTTGGACAAGGCCAACTGTTCAAAATATTCTTAAGCAGGCAGGCCCAGACAATAACTTTGCAATTTGTTTCAGTAAGTGTGCAGTGAACATTACCCGGAGTAAGTTAATTAGGTTGATGCTTCGAGTTTGAAACAGACAAAACATTATTCACGAAATTACACAATGAAACATAGGGGACAGAATAAAGAACCCCTACAGACCTCAATTTATGCGTACGTAGCGTAATTATGCTGTTGCTAATTTACACAACACTCGCAAAAGCAACTCTATCTAAACCCTGTGTAAATTGAACACATGATTGCAGGTTGAAGTTGAAGTGCAGAAAGAGAGAGAGTTTACACACATCTCACTGTTGAACTTCTGACTAGTTCAAGATTAAACTGAGTTGCTCATCTCAGCAAGAGAGGTGGACACTCCCATCTTTTTATAAATAATTTGTAAAATATGACCACTTTGGCCTGGAGTCTTGTTGGTGTACGTATAAAAAAAGATCTCCCAAAACCCATTTGCTTTCTGCACGAAACCAGACTGATCAGAACATGGTCTGGTTTATTTTCCCTCTGAAAACAATCAAGGATAGTGAAAACTTTAACCAAGGAATAGCTCTTGGCAAAAAAAAAGGGAGTAGCCTTGTGACACATGAATATAAATGGATTGTGATCAATGCACCTATCTGTCCCTGGTATGTTTTCTTTTTGTCAATGTATTGTAAGGTCAGTACCAAAATCAATGTATCCTTCTCGATGGTAAAGTATTTTCTCTGGCACGTGCTGGGTTTCTTTTAACATCTGCCAATTTGCTGTTCAACTGTCGTATCATATTCCTGCTCCTATACTGCCAGCATCTATTGCATCTTTGAAGTGTTTCAACAAAAAAAAACAATGTGAATAGCTTAAAAGTGCTTAAAAGTGATTTCACATTTACAAATGCCTCCTGGCATTCTTCTGTCCACCAACAACTTATGTTCTTCTTCAATAAATCTGTTGAATGTGCAACTTTATTGCTGAAGTTTGGAACAAACCTCCAGCAGAATCTGCGTAGTCCCAAAAATGAACACCTCATTCTTTGAGGATAACTGTGGAAATTCATTGATGTTATTCATCTTGGCAGTCCTTCCGGTCACCCTTCTGTGACCGATGTTATGTCCGAAGAATGTCACTTCTGCCTTCACAAATTCTGTTTTTTCCTAAGTTTATACAAGATTTGCTTCACATAAATATTCTGTGATGTCTGCCAACTGTACGATGTGACCTTCTTATGACTCGCTAAAGATCACTACGTCATTCTGATTAACTGCTCAGTTTGTTAACTCAGCCACAACTCTGTTCATGAGTATTTGGAAAGTGGCTGGTGTGTACCTCATTCCAATGGGCTTCACTTTACTTTAGTATGACCCATTTGAGGTTACAAACGCAGAAACGTCTTTCACTTTCTCTAATAAAGCTAACTGCCAATAAGCACACTGTAATTCCAACTTATGTTGTAACTGACTTGTCCAAATTTCTCTGTACAGTCTTACAATCTTGACCTTGGTGTGAATGCAATTGTGTTATCGTGATGATCTCCTTATAGTCCACGCAAATCGTTGAGGCCCATCAGGTTTGAGAACTAATACGATTGGCGAAATTCACTCACATGGACAAAGCACAATATAATCTTTGTTCTGGATCGTTCCGGATCTGTGTAGATGTGAAAGGAGTCAGTCTTTTAGGGTGTCCTTTTTTGGGAGCAGCATTCCCTACTTTTACCTCATGTACAATAGCATGATGTTTCTACATCTTACTCCTGCATATGACCTCATACTGTTGCGATAAACCTTTCAACTGGTCTTTTTGTTTTGCTCCTGAGACAGATAGTCCATTAAATTATTGCACTCCTCAGGGGCTTTCTCATTGTTCAACGTATTTTGAGGTACGTAAAACTCCACGAAATCTGGATTTGATTCCTCACTCTGCGGGACAGTGTCTAACATCTGTTTCTCCAGTTCCATAAATCTACTAAAAAGTTAAGTTTCAACGTATTCCCATGACATAGCCGATACATATCTTTCTTTCATGTCCAACATCTTCAATAGACAATGTACCCTATTTATTTTTTCTCAATTTGATAGGGTCCACTAAAACTGGCTTTGAAGGTGTCTTGTAACACTGATAACAATGTCAATATTTCGACCATGTGGGAAAATCCGAAATCTGGAGTTATTATCTGCGACCTGCTACATTGTAGTGGTTCTGTTCGCCGAGCTGGAAGTTTTTGTTGCAAACGTTTCGTCCCCTGGCTAGGAGACATCATCAGTGCTCTGGAGCCTCCTGCGAAGCGCTTCTTTGATGTTTCTTCCGGTATTTATAGTCGTCTGTCCTTGCCGCTTCCGGGTGTCAGTTTCAGCTGTCCGCTGTAGTGGTTGGTATATTGGGTCCAGGTCGATGTGTTTGTTGA
This sequence comes from Hemiscyllium ocellatum, assembly GCF_020745735.1. Classification (NCBI taxonomy): domain Eukaryota; kingdom Metazoa; phylum Chordata; class Chondrichthyes; order Orectolobiformes; family Hemiscylliidae; genus Hemiscyllium; species Hemiscyllium ocellatum. Next base: position 19,514,827 of record NC_083438.1, read on the forward strand.
TGGAGTTTGTGGATGAATGCCATTCCTCTAGGAATTCCCTGGCTGTTCTCTGTCTGGCTTGCCCTATGATAGTAGTGTTTTCCCAGTCGAATTCATGTTGCTTGTTGTCTGAGTGTGTGGCTACTAGGGATAGCTGGTCGTGTCGTTTCGTGACTAGTTGGTGTTCATGTATGCGGATTGTTAGCTGTCTTCCTGTCTGTCATATATAGTGTTTTATGCAGTCCTTGCATGGTATTTTATAAACTACATTAGTTTTGCTCATGTTGGGTGTCGGCTCCTTTGTTCTGGTAAGTTGTTGTCTGAGCGTGGCTGTTGGTTTGTGTGCCGTTATGAGTCCTAAGGGTCGCAGTAGTCTGGCTGTCAGTTCTGAAACGCATCTGATGCCTAAGAGATAGACCACGGAAGGAGAACATGCCACAACCAAAAGGACTAGCCACACTACCATAAATCAGGAGCGTTTCAGAACTGACAGCCAGACTACTGCGACCCTTCGGACTCATAACGGCACACAAACCAACAGCCACGTTCAGACAACAACTTACCAGAACAAAGGAGCCGACACCCAACATGAGCAAAACTAATGTAGTTTATAAAATACCATGCAAGGACTGCACAAAACACTATATATGACAAACAGGAAGACAGCTAACAATCCGCTTACATGAACACCAACTAGCCACGAAACGACACGACCAGCTATCCCTAGTAGCCACACACTCAGACAACAAGCAACATGAATTCCACTGGGAAAACACTACTATCATAGGGCAAGCCAGACAGAGAACAACCAGGGAATTCCTAGATGCATGGCATTCATCCACAAACTCCATCAACAAACACATCGACCTGGACCCAAAATACCAACCAGCGGACAGTTGAAACTGACACCCGTAAGCGGCAAGGACAGACCACTATAAATACCGGAAGAAACATCAAAGAAGAACTTCGCAGGAGGCTTCAGAGCACTGATGATGTCTCCTAGCCAGGGGACGAAACGTTCGCAACAAAAACTTCCAGCTCAGCGAACAGAACCACTACAACAAGCACCCGAGCTACAAATCTTCGCACAAACTTTGAACCTGCTACATTCTATGATGTGTTACATTCAGTTGCTATTTATTAAACTTAACTACCTTAATTAATCTCTCGATCATTTCTGATGCATAATAAAATGTGAGATCTCTGAATTCAAGCCTGTAAAATTCACTTGAATTAATTTCACAGGCCGTCTCACTTCATTAACCGAATGTTGACTGAAAGGGATTAATCAGATTTGATATGTTTGCAGCATTTCTAATGGCAAGCAATACGAATGGGATACCTTTATCCCAATAGTTATGCTAAACTTGACAGTATGCTCTTAACATTCAGGATCTGATGTCAATTTCCAAAGATCACTGCGATTCAGGATGGTGTGCACTTGATTAAAAGTTTTATGTGCCTCAACTATCCATGACGTCATTAAACAGCATATCAGTAAAATAATAGCCTTAGTCTGACTAAATATCTCTGGGTTGTCCATACTGCGTGAAGAAAACTAATAAATGCACAATCATACTTTTTACCTTAATAATCCATAAATGACTTCCCTACGGAAATCTGGTAGGTACATGCGTTAAGGGTAGTACGTACTGATTCCCCCTTTTAACGTTTCGGAAGTGGAACAAACAATCAAGCAGAATCCTCGTGAAACTTTCTTTGAATGCGGGAATTGGCAACAGAAGTGCAAGTTTCATTATTTCATGTCGCTTACCTACCATTTGGCATCTATTGAGCAAAACTTAACCACATTCTTGTGCATTTCATGCCAATGAAACTAGTTTGTACCTTAGCCAGAGTCTCCCTCAGGTGACCTCCTATTGGTAAATCACGTACCACTGTGACACCTACTGTCTGCATGCTAACGGCAGTTATGCGCACACACACACACACACACACACACACACACACACACACACACACACACACACACACACACACACACACACACACACACACATATATGCCTGGACTTCCTGCTTTAAAGCCATTAGCCTTTCAGGACTAAGTGGCTCTGCCTTACTCTCTGCCTGTTGAGGATTTTTCTGTGCCTTTACATCAAATAGTATGTCCTCCAACTGAACCTCACCTTATTTGTTTTATTTGGTTGTTTGGAATGTGGTTTGTGGTCTGGAAAAGTTCTTTTATCTCTCAGTTCCGTAGTCTTCCTTTTGCTCTCCCCAACAAAAAAAAGCACGTTGAATCCTATTAAATCGTTCCAAATAACAAACATTATTCCTCGAACTGATACTCTATCAACCATGTGAAAGTTGAATACCACAGATGGTGGAGATTAGAGCCAAGAGTGTGGTGCTGGAAAAGCACAGCAGGTCTGGCAGCATCCCAGAAGCACGAATATCGACATTTCTGGCTAAAGTCCTCCATGAGTAATCCTGTTTTGTTTGGTACTGTATGATCTACTCTTCTTTCAATGTCTATCCCTCACAGTAAAATATTATTGCCATATGCTAAATTTTGCCTGATGCACTCGTGCATATTCATCTTCAATCTCTGCTGCTCTTCTCACTTCTGGAGCTTTCTGTTCATTCAGTTGAATTATTATCATCACTGGAAATGAGATTTTATAACTCCTCCTGCAGACCAACAGTCTTTTATTAAAATATCCCACAAACATTTATCAATATTATTATGCTTTGTCCTTTCTAATTCAACATAAGTCTAACCTGTTTTTTTTCTGCCCTTTTTTTTCTGAACGTTGTATATATGTTTCTGGATCCAATTCAGCGGCACCGAAAATAATCTTTTATTATCACATCTCCATTATCACTTGACCCCTCATCTGACAGCGCTGCAAATAGCTCTCTCTCTCTCTCTCTGCCAGGTTCATCAGAAATAACATTACCCACAAGTGTTCTTACCAATCCATCTGCCCTGCTGATTCTTGAAATGCAATAAAGAAGGCTTTGACAAATCTTTCATGAAAATGTGGCAAATATTAGCATACATCACCACCTTCTAATTTCTTCTCCCTCTGGTTAGATTGGCTTTCTTGATTAATTCGCAACATCTGAATATCAAATTCTCTCTCCCTTTCTCTTTGTCTTTTTCCTCGCTGTATTTGCTTAGCAGAACATTTTCTGTCTCTTTCTTTTTCCACTCTGTCCTCCTCTTTCTTTCTCTTTGCCTCTTCCTCTCTTTCTTTCTCTCTCCCTTCTCTCATGACTTTTCTTTCCCATTCTTTATCTTCTGACTCGATTTGCTTCGATTGTAATTTACTACATCTACTGCACCTGTCGGTTTCTGTGATACACCTACATGCGTGACTAAATTTCTTGCAATTTTAACTTTCCTTTTGTTCATGGTTAGAACCTATTCTAACCTTTCTGCTTATTCTACAAATCTGGACTTGTTTTGCCTTTCTAAACTTTCTTAACAAATTTGGGAATCATCTTAAAATTCCAGAAACTCTGTTATATTTGTAAACTACATTCCTCTCTCTTTTACATTCTACATTCGCAAATAATCAAAATTACACAAATTGGCTCACCTTCGTTTTAATTAAACATATCTGGCACTAAGTGACAAGTGTTCAAATCTTCTGGGATTTTTAGTACCGCAAACCTATTCAAATTTGTCTAAGTCACAGAGTGGATCTGTTTAAACTTGTGTAAATCAGGGACTGGAGCCCCGAAAATGTTATGGCACAGCGGGGATCCCCTCTGTTAGTTGAACAAAACACCCAGATAAGCTCCCCTCGCCCCATAACTGCTAAAAATATCTGAGTAACAGAGAGATCCCAAGTTTCATTACGCAACGAAAATAATATTAATTCGCTGTTTAACTCTAAACGTGAACAATAAACTATTATTCATAACTCTTAATGGCCTTTACTTTTAATTGCTTATTATCTGCCACCTTGTATAACAATATATTCTTCTAATAAAGATCTTAGTAGAATTACATCATCTATATAACGGCTGTCATCGTTGATGCTTTCTTCCTATAGCTGAAGTTCTCCTCTGGGTCGTTATTTCTCCTCTTTTACCGTGAATATTTTCGTATCTAAAGGTAAATTGTATAGAGAGTGTTTGTGTGTGTTTCGACGGGCAGTTAATCTCCATGGTAATTGCTCTTTCAATGCAGTTACTCTGCCTGACGTTCGAAGTGCTGGCCTTATTTATCCCTTTAGTATTGGATTGTTTCATTGGTTTGATGTTTAAAAACAATAAATTCAGACTCCAAAAGGATTCGGTATCGTGCGACAAGATTTGAACTGATTGCTTAGATTCGAATTGCTGCTAAAACAGAATCCATCTCACATCTCTTTTCAAAGCGAAATGTTGCATATTTTCCATTTTGCAGTCAACTCTGAGACTTCTAGACAATTATATGACGAGTGCTTGTCAGCGCTTAGTTAAAAAAAAGCGGCATTCAATCTCTATTTAATGTACACGCCTTCATCTTCATAACAATAGTCCCATTAAGATTAGAAATCTGATAGGTCAGCAGATGCCATTTGGTTTCCTTCTAAATCCTTTGCGGAGTTTGCATTTCAATTGGCATGTTTTTCATCTTTAAAGATTATCTAAAGTAACTAAAGTGAATATATTTGTTAATAATTACCGACTAAGAGTTAAAAAAAATACAATGCACGTAAGTTCACCTTTAACAGATCAGAGGACATTTTAGTTGCCATTCAGTAGGATAGAACAAAGCACTTTGAAAATTTAAGTAATGACACGGAGAATTGCGAACGATTCCACAAGGGAAACTATGCGTGACACTCTTAATGAGGCTTCTTATGTTCAAATCCAGAATTTTGAGTGTATGCAAAACAGACAAAAGAATATGTGAAGCAATGTTATTGCATTGCAGATTGCAAAGCTAAGGTGTGGCCTCCTTATTTAGAATTAATACGTTCCAGCATAGAATTGGAGATAACCTGATATTTGTTCTAGATGTTGGACATATTAAGGATAGCTTGAGGCGTCCTCGAAAAAAAATAAATTAAACAGCACACAGGCAAACTACAGGCAAACTTATTGCATGAGCGGCATTCAACTCATGCTTCTGACATAAAAGTACTGTCACAATTGTTTTGCATTTCCAAAATGCATGGATGAACATAGGCACATTTTGGAAGCAAATCTTCGTTATTGGTAAAAATACATTGAGAAAAATGCCCCACCTTCCTCCAGATATTTCTGTCTTATTTGTAGACATTGATCAACAGTAGATTTCTTTTCAGCATTCACATTGTTTACATACACTACCCTACCAAATACACTGGCAATGAATTCAATGTTGTCAGACTTGCAATGCAATTCACTCATACATTCTCGAAGATGCATAACTCGTCTGTGTTGAGAACAGGCAAAGAGCAAGACAGGGCTATTCGCAGATATTAAAAACAAACACTCAAAAACACTCACTCCATTGCAAATAGACAAACTGAAATGTGCATGTGTGCACGCACGCACACATAAACATACGTGCACACACCCTCACACACGCAGACACTCAGACAAACACATGCACATGCAAAAACGCCTTATGTTTGTGTCAACTAAATGACATTACTGGAAGCCATTTCAGAATTTATTACTTAAGTTTCACTATTCATTGTCATCTGCTATGGCTTATGTTTGCTTCATGTGCACTTGCATGCTCTTAGATATTGTCTGACAGCAGTACATTAAGTGTGAACACCTCCACAATTTGAATTCCCATTAGGGAGATTATCTCAGTCAGTACAAGAAACAAATATTATTTCCATTTCCACCTGTATTTTCGCAACCGTTTGCAAGTGATACGTCCCCTGAAGAAATATACTTTGTTTTATTAGAAATGTACTAAGCTCGCCGTTGGTGTAGGTGACAGGAAAGTTAATGTTATATTTCCTCAAACACAACCAATGAACGAAAGTGTGATCCCTCAATGTAATGTGGAGGGAATCTCTGAATCTCATTTCTGTGTTAGTGAAAAAGAAATGCAAGTAATTTTAAAGCATGCCGCTTTCAGGAGCCATGCACAGTGTGATTATTTAGATTTAACAGTATCATTTCCTGTTCAGTTTCCGATGATAATGAATCAAAGTTGTGCCGATGATTTTGTGACAGATGCGAAGGAGAAATATGAATTGTGCATTTGAAAACAATGGAAAAATATTTGTACTGTTTATGCATCACATTGTTACAGATTTAAAGAAGAGCAAAGAAGGTTGGAGCTTTAATATTTTTCTCTTATGGATATGTCACAATTTATTTAAAGTCAATGAACACATGCTCACAGCAGTGGCCAGATTGCTATGATAAATGTGCCTGGTTTGTTTTACAATAACAAGCTCCAAGTGTAACTTTATGTATGCTAACTAGAACTTAGTTGTGTACCAGGTAGATAAAGAAATGAAACATGAATTGCTGGACATGTGGAATATTTTTGAGTTGTTTCAGAAGTAGGCGTTATAGTAACACGTTTTTAGAATTGTTATGTCGAAGGAATAAATACATTTTGTTACTCTACCGTTTTTCTTTCTGTATCGTTAGTACTGGCGTGATTTTGAATTTGCTATGATTTAGAGTTGATATCGGCTGTATTAGAAATTATAATTTGGCTTCCACCTTCAGATCTGGTGAAGGAACAAATCGGTAGGTACAGATGAGATGATAATAGCAAGAGTGTTTTTGAATGTTGTGCTGTGCAATACTTTGCTTTAACTTCATTCAAGAGAGAAAGGCAGCGACATAGAGAACGAGAGAGAACGTGCGAGAGAGAGAGACAGAGAGAGAGAAAGAGAGAGAAGTGATTGTGTGGAATGGCGATAGTGTTAAAATTATTGTTGAGTGACGTGGACACACCATCCATAAGCAAACAGAAAAGTGAAGTTTCATACTCATAACAAAATAGAAACAGGAAATGCAGCAGATACACCACAGAAACAGCACACAGTTCCATCAGAAGAAACAAAAACATGAAACATCATTAATCTGAAAGATTGAGCCTTAAAGATCAACTTTACAAAAACGTTAAGCAAATAATTCTGACTGCTAGATAATCCACAAATACTTTTGCAAAATGCCAATGGGGAGCGCAAAACTAATAGGTGCTACTGCACTAAAGTTCGTAGCATGACTCACAGACTGAGTACTGTTCATTCTTATTCAAAGCAATCAAACATAATTCAATGGGACTTCGATGTTGTGGCCATTACAGAGACGTGGGTAGAACAGGGGCAAGAATGGCTGTTGCAGGTTCCAGGGTTTAAATGTTTTAGTAGGGTCAGACATGGGGGTAAAAGAGGGGGAGGTGTGGCATTACTTGTCAAGGATAGTGTTACAGCAGTGGAAAGGACGATGGAGGAAGACTTGCCATCTGAGGTAGTTTGGGCTGAGGTTAGAAATAGGAAAGGTGAGGTCACCCTGTTAGGTGTTTTCTACAGGCCTCCTAATAGTCCGAGAGAAGTAGAGGATAGTATTGCGAGGATGATTCAGGAGAAGAGTGAAAGTAGCAGGGTGGTTGTTATGGGGGACTTTAACTTCCCAGATATTGACTGGGAAAGCTATAGCTCGAGTTCGTTAGATGGGTTGATGTTGGTCCAATGTGTGCAGGAGGGTTTCCTGACACAATATGTAGACAGGCCAACAAGAGGTGAGGCTATACTGGATTTGGTTCTAGGTCATGAACCAGGCCAGGTGTTAGACTTGGAGGTAGGTGAGTACTTCGGAGACAGTGACCACAACTCGGTGACTTTTACTTTAGTGATGGAGAGGGATAAGTGTGCACTGCACGGCAAGAGTTATAGCTGGGGGCAGGGAAATTATGATGCGGTGAGGCATGACTTAGGATGTGTGGATTGGAAAAACAGGCTTCAAGAGAAGAATACTAATGATATGTGGAGATTGTTCAAGGAACAGCTACTGAGTGTCCTTGATAAGTATGTACCAGTCAGGCATGGAGTTAAGGATCTTGTGAGGGAGCCGTGGTTTAATAAGGAATTGGAATCCCTTGTGAAAGGGAAGACGGCGGCATATGTAAAGATGAGACGTGAAGGTTCAGTTGGGGCAATTGAGAGTTATAAGGTAGCCAGGAAGGATCTAAAGAGAGAGCTAAGAACAGCGAGAAGGGGACATGAAAAGTCCTTAGCTGGTAGGATTAGGAAAAATCCAAAGGCTTTCTATAGGTATGTCAGGAATAAAAGGATGACTAGGGTAGGTATCGGTCCAGTCAAGGATAGTAGTGGGAAGTTGTGCGTGGAGGCGGAGGAGATTGGAGAGACACTAAATCAATACTTTTCGTCAGTATTCACTCAGGAACAGGACACTGTTGCTGGTGTGAATATTGATTCACAAGTGATTAGAATGGATGGCATTGAAGTATGTAGGGAAGAGGTTTTGGGAATACTGGAAAGGATGAAAATAGATAAGTCTCCTGGGCCTGATGGCATTTATCCTAGGATCCTCTGGGAGGCTAGGGAGGAGATAGCAGAGCCATTGGCCTGGATTTTTATGTTGTCATTGTCAACGGGGATAGTACCAGAAGACTGGAGGATGGCGAATTTGGTCCCCTTGTTCAAGAAGGGGAGTAGGGATAGCCCGAGTAACTATAGGCCAGTGAGTCTGACTTCTGTGGTGGGCAAAGTCTTAGAGAGAATTGTAAGGGATAAGATTTATGAACATCTGGATAGGAATAACGTGATCAAGGATAGTCAGCATGGTTTTGTGAAGGGCAGGTCGTGCCTCACAAACCTTATTGAGTTCTTTGAGCAGGTGACTAAGGAGGTGGACGAGGGTAAAGCAGTAGATGTTGTGTATATGGATTTTAGTAAGGCATTCGATAAGGTACCCCATGGTAGGCTAATGCAAAAACTACGGAGGTATAGCATTGAGGGTGCATTAGAGGTTTGGATTAGAAATTGGCTGGCTGGAAGGAGACAGATGGTAGTAGTTGATGGTATAGGTTCATCTTGGAGTGCAGTTACTAGCGGTGTACCTCAAGGATCTGTTTTGGGACCATTGCTTTTTGTTATCTTTATAAATGATCTAGAGGAGGGGCTTGAAAGCTGGATGAGTAAGTTTGCGAATGACACAAAAGTCAGTGGAGTTGTGGATAGTGAGGAAGGATGTGGCAGGTTACAGCGGGATATAGACAAGTTGCAAAGCTGGGCAGAAAGGTGGCAAATGGAATTCAATGTAGCTAAGAATGAAGTCATTCACTTTGGTAGGAGTAACAAGAAGATGGATTACTGGGCTAATGGTAGGCTAATTGGTAGTGTGGATGAGCAGAGGGATCTTGGTGTCCATGTACACAGATCTCTGAAAGTTTCCACCCAGGTAAATAGTACTGTGAGGAAGGCATATGGTGTACTGGACTTTATTGGCAGAGGAATTGAGTTCCGGAGTCCTGAGGACATGTTGCAGTTGTATAAGACTCTGGTGCGGCCTCATCTGGAGTATTGTGTGCAGTTTTGGTCGCCATGCTATAGGAAGGATGTGGAGGCATTGGAACGAGTGCAGAGGAGGTTTACCAGGATGTTGCCTGGTATGGTAGGAAAATCGTATGAGGAAAGACTGAGGCACTTGGGGCTGTTCTCATTGGAGAAAAGAAGGTTTAGGGGAGATTTGATAGAGGTGTACAAGATGATTAGGGGTTTAGATAGGGTAGACACTGAGAACCTTTTACCGCTAATGGAGTCAGCTGTTACAAGGGGACACAGCTTTAAATTAAGGGGTGGAAGGTATAGGACAGATGTTAGGGGTAGATTCTTTACACAGCGGGTTGTGAGTTCATGGAATGCCCTGCCAGTAGCAGTGGTGAACTCTCCCTCTTTATGGTCATTTAAGCGGGCATTGGATAGGCATTTGGAAGTTATTGGGCTAGTGTAGGTTAGGTAGGATTCGGTCGGCGCAACATTGAGGGCCGAAGGGCCTGTACTGCGCTGTATTTTTCTATGTTCTATAATGTTTGTGTGAAGCATACCACAAGGTACACAATTCAGATCGAATCAATCATTGACAGGAAATTTGAAAAATCATGACTGTTAAATGGGACTGGGAGGTCGTGAATAAACGCATGTGTTCAAAGTGTAATAAGATAGTCCGGAGTCACACAGCATGAACTGATCATTGACATGTTCGAGAAGGATACGTTTTGGGTAGTGGTAGATTTTCCCAAAATTAGACACATGGAGACTAAGATATCGTCATTTTTTTTAAATTAAGGGAGAAAGTAGGGTTTTTAGTGGAGAAGATTTCCCAAAAAAAACACAAGCAAAGAGATATGGTTAGTTTTATAAAACGCTTTGATCTGTAGGAAAACAGATATCGTTTTTTTTTAGCGACATGCTCACCAACGTGCCAAGGTGTTGACATCAATGACGACTTTGTGTGACAGTTCATTAAAAATAAATGTCACAGAAGACATAGAATGTATGGAAGCTGATGATGACAACTTGAAAAATGACAATATTACAGAGAAGGATATGTTGGATGTCTTGAAACGCATAAATGTAGATAAATCCCCAAGACCTGATCTGGTGTTCCCTGGAAATCAGTGGGAGTCTAGCGAAGTGATTGATGAATTGCCAAACGACTGAATGTTGACAAATGTGAGGAGATAAGAACAGGCCAGGGAACTATAGACCAGTAAGTCTGATGTCCGTGGTGGTCAACCTGTTGGAGTGTATCCTGAGGTGCAGATCTAGACACTCGGGATGGACCTCTCGTTTCCATGATCGGTGAAAAGAATCACTAGATGTGCAGTTTGCTTCAGCAAGGTTCAACACGTTATTCCAACACCGGACACAGGTTTGTCCAGCAACACCGAGGTTAACAGCTTCTGTGTACATGGAGAAAACTGTGCAATTGAATTTGAGCAATATACCATGTTCATATGTTTCCTCAGACACTGTACAATCTTAATTACAACGGAAAACCAAGGTTACATAATAGCCAGAAGTTTAATCCAATTATATATCCAGGGAAACAGTGTTGTCTTATGCACATTACCCTCTCGTGCTTAGGGCTCAAAGTTATTCAGGGTGGTCAGTTAATGTCTTATGATTAATTTTATGAAGAGTTATTTTTATGCTTTATCTTTTAATTCAGCTAGCTCAGCAAAGCAGGAATGCATCTTCCAACCATTTTAGCACCGTATCAATCCTGAAGCCATTTTGCTATGTTACTGCATTTTGGAAAAAAAAACATTTTGTGGTTAATAAAATCTAACGTAGATGTATTGGTTCTGGCAATAACCTAAATCCCGGGTTTAGATCCTCAGAGGGCCGAAGGTACGCGTGTTTGGAAACGCAAGGACTGGTTAGTGGTAGTCAACATGGTTGTGTGCACGGAAAATGATGTCTCACAAACTTGGCTGAATATTTTCAATGTTGATGAGGGCAGAGCCGTAGATGTGATCTATATGGACTATAGTGAGGCGTTCGACAAGGTTCCCGTTAGAGAGACTATTTACCAAGGTCAGATTTCATGGAATACAGGGAGAATTAGGAATTTGGATACAGAATTGGCTCAAAGGCAGAAGACAGAGGGTAATGGTGGAGGGTTGTTTTTCAGACTGAATGTTTGAGTTCAGTGGAATGTCACAAAAATCGATGTTGTGTCCACTTCTTTTTGTCGTTTATACAAATGATTTTGATGTAAGCATAAGAAGTGTCGTTAGTAAGTTTGCAGATGACCCCAAAATTGGAGATGTAGTTGAGAGGTAAGAAGATTACATTAGATTACAATAGGATTTTGATCAGATAGGCAATGGGCCAAGAAGTGGCAGATGGGGTTTAATTTGGATAAATGCGAGGTGCTGCATTTTAGGAAAGCAAATCTTAGCAGGACTTAATGGTAAGGTCCGAGGAAGTGTTACTGAACAAAGAGACCTTGGAGTACAGATTCATAGCTGCTTGAAAGTAGATCTACAGATAGATAGGATAGTGAAGAAGGCGTTTGTTTGGATGTCCTTTCTTGGTCAGAGTATTGAGTACAGGAGTTGCGATGACATGTTGCGACTGCACTGGACATGGATTAGGCCACTTTTGGAATTCTGTTCTCCTTCTTATCAGAAGTATTTTATGAAACTTGAAAGGTTTCTGGAAATACTAACAAGGATGTTGTCAGTGTTGATGTATTTGAACTCGAGGGATCAGCTGTACACACTGTTGCTGCTTTCCCTAGAGTGTTGGAGGCTGATGGGTGACATTTCCGAGATTTACGAAATCATGATGGGCATGGATAGCATAAATAGAAGTTTCTCCGTGGTGTAATGGAGTCCTGAACTTGAGGGAATGGATTTAGGGTCAGAGAGGAAAGATATAAAAGAGAACTAAGGGATAACATTATCTCGTTGTGGGTAGTATGTGTGTGGAATGAGCTGCTAAACGAGGTGGTGGAGGCTAGTACAATTGCAACATTATATGAAGAGGATGGATAGGAAGGATATGGGCCTGGTACTGGTAGGTGGGACTAGATTAGGTTGTGATATCTGTTTGGCATAGACGGGCTGGACCGGAGGGTTCTGTTTCCGTGCTATACATCTCTGTGACTCTATGTTTGTCAGTGCACCTCATACAGGAATACAAAAAAGAATGAAAAAAGAAACATCATTCGAACAGTGATTAACTTTGCTTCAGGATAACATTCCAGTTGTGTCACACCCACTGAATTGGAATTGCTCAAGAAGTATGAAAATCCTCTGAAACTTTAAGAGTGCATTGAATGCCTACAGAAAGAAACCTAGGGCTGGTTTAGGGGCTCTACAGAATGATATTTTACAGTATAAGTTAATACTCGTTATGAACAATATCACCTGTAATCATCCAAAGGACGTTCATCACGCTAAACGGAGATCCAATTATCCTTCACAAATGCTCCCAGATAGGGAACAAGTCAATTAACACGAACATTTGATTTAGTTACAAACCACGAAAGTTAAAGGAATATATTTATGAAATAGCACAAGGACTAACTCTCCAAAAGTGTGCAGTTCACGAAAATCTCTACACTCAAGCTGTCAAGATAGGACCCAACATTACAACCCTTGCGAGTTGCTGTTGTGAATCGGCATTTACCCAAAATGTAATATTTCCCGCAGAGGCATCAGAAAGCACGTCCACACAAAGAGTTAAAAACCAGCAGGCATAGATGTTTCGAACACGTCACCACAAGTCTCACAATTAATGTGATACGTCCACACTCGACAGAGATTCATAACGTCTTTCGGAAGCTGCAGAAATCTCACTCTTAGTTGGACCTTCCTAGAACTAGCAGGTGTGCAGTAGCACTTTCTAGAACAATATTCCAGCGTTTCACAGAAACTATGTCACTTCATGTATAACGTGACATCACTGCTCAACAACTGACTTGCTATCTCCACATAGTACAGATGTGCGATTGCACGTTTGTCAGGTTATGGGCACATCCACTTTCCAGAAGTCCACTTTAAATTTCCACTTCACTCATCGAATGAGCAGATATACAAGATAAACAAATGTCTGACCGACAATCTGTTTGTTCATAAGTCGACCTGACAATTACAATCACTAACATCCACTAAGCACTGCCCTGCATCCAAATCCAATCTCACTGCCTGAAATCTGTACAGATCACTCAATCAGCATCTAGAAATATCAATCCTCTGAAAACTTTAACTTTCAAACTGAGGAACTAACTTATTTAAATGCAACCACAAATAAGCGGAACTTTGTCATATAACACATGTTTCACGTTTTCTAAGTCGATCTGCCACTCAATCCTTGCAAAATATTTGCTGTATGTTGGCTGTCACAGCGGTTTTTTGAAGCAAACAAGATGATCTAGAAAGTTTAAAGTCAGATTCAGCACTGGTAGACTCCACTTCCAGCCATAAACATTCTTCTGGCCCTCGATGTGAATTGATCTTTGAATTTTCTTGGCTTGCCATTTCTTAAACAAGAATGTGAGGAATGTGAGTCGAAACTTCCAACCTGATGCTGCTCGCAGTATTCATTTTGATTTACCTTTTATTGTGTCCACGATGTCCAGGTTGAAAGTAGTCTTGGTATTACTGAATTCAACGTATGTTATGCGTCTGCGTGACATTGGTCTCCTCCACTTTTTCCCTTTATTTTCTGAATATTTACGCATTGCAGGCTGAATTTCCCATGAAATATTATTTATATATGTCATTTGCCTCTTGTGGATAACTGTGATTGTTCAAATGCTGCGATAAAGATTTGGCAATCAATAAACTTACTGAACTGACAAGTCATACGTGAGAAAGATGCATTTAGGACATTTGAAGATACTCCTGCCTCACGGTATTTCTGACAATTCTATTTACTTATCCTGCTGAGATATTTCTGAGACTTGCAGACAGCTCTGCCCTGCTTTCAGAGATCAAATACTGTAACATAAAAATAACCAGACATCATGACTGGTTCGGTCTGTTGAGAAATGTACTTTGAAAGAAAAAAATGCCAATAATATCCATGCTGCTCTGAGTGTATCGATTGTTTTCTTCACATACATTGAATGAATCACTAACCAGAAACAAAAAAAAGTTTCCTTGGATTTCTAGAGGACATATTTGTTCGTCAAAATGAGCAATTACTAAAATTAGAGCGAAATACTATTCAACAATCTACCGAAAACTACATGGTTGAGAGGGGAAGAAAGACGTTAAGGATACGCAGTGTTTCTGCTATTAAATTCACTGATCGCTTGTACTGTTCAAAATATGCATGTTCTGCAAGGACTTGTAGATTTATTATAATTAGCCACTGGGTTTGAGACGTTTGTCATGGAGGAGAAATAAACAAACTTTTGCAACAAAAAACTAAATTTCTGATAGTACTTAACAAGTACAAAGAATGTGAATGCTTCATTTCTCCTGCAATGTTAAAGAGTAAACAATTCATGATCAACATTCATTCACGGCTGATGATCAAAAGTCCTTGCCGATTAATATTTATCACTCGGCTGTACATTGGACCAGCTACATTTTTGTCCCGCACAGGACATGAGCAAGTTTGAAGAAAAAAATGTATCTAAACGATGGTGGAGACTTTGTTTATTACAATTGTCCTCTCAATATCAAAAGAAAACCGTTTTTCCATCTAGATTGTGTGCAACACTGCAAAGTGGAAGTCATTTAACATCAAATTAGCTAGCTGATGATGTTGATTTATTTTGGTTAAATATCAATACTTTTTTTGTTAGTTTCGAGGTGGATATCAGAGACAAATCTCAAACAAATGTCTACGTTTCGTAAGCTGGCTTTTGAAAATGAATTCATAGTTAAGACTTGTCAAATATTACTCTATTCTTGCTGTACCTCGAACAAAAGGCCCCTTCGGCCCACAATGTTGCGCCGACCTGTGAAACCAGTCTGAAGTCCATCCTACCGACATTATTCTATTCATGCTGATATGCCTACCTGATGATCATTTAAATGCCCTGAATGTTGGCAGGTCTACTACTGTTGTAGGCAGTGCCTTCCAAGCTTCTATGACTCTTTGAGTAAATAAACTACATCTGACACTTGTCCTAAATCTATCTCTCCTCAGTTTAAAGTTATGTCCACTCGTGCCAGTCATCGTCAGCCAATAAAATGTCTCTCACTGAATAACTCATCTAACTCTCTGATTATCTTATATATTTCAATTAAGACACCTGCCAAACTTCTTCTGGCTAATGAAAACAGCTTCAAGATCCACAACCTTTCCTCGTAAAACCTATCCTCTCTGGATAAATAACCTACCCCTAATATCCCCCCATACCTTCCACCCTTCACCTGAAATTTATGTCCCCTGATAACACTCTGTTGTACCCGGGAAAATGTCTCTGACTGTCTACTCTATCTATTACCCTGATCATCTTATAAACCTCTATCAAGACACCCATCCTCTTTCGGCGTTCCAATAAGAAATGGCCTAGCACTCTTAACCTATCCTCGTACAACCTAGTCTCCATTTCAGGCAACATCCTGGTAAATCACCTCTGCACCCTCTCCAAAGCTTCTGCATCTTTCCCAAAGTGCTGCGACCATAACTACACACTGTATACCAAATGTGGCCTTACCAAGGTCCTGTACAGCTGCAACATCATCTCACGACTCTTGAATTCAATACCTCTGCTAATGAACGCTAATACATCATAGGCCTTCTTAAAAGCTGAATCCACCTGAGTGGCAACTTTCAAAGAGCTATGAACATAGGCCCCAAGATCCCTCTGCTCCTTCACCTTACTAAGAACCCTACCATTAACCCTGTATTCCTCAATCTTATTTGTCCTTCCAAAATGGACAACTTCACAATTGACAGGGTTGAACTCCATCTGCGACTCCTCAGCCCATCTCTGCATCGTATCGGAGTCCCTTTGCAGGCGACAACAGCCACCCTCACTATCCACAACTCTACCAATCTTCGTATCGTCTGCAAGTTTACTGACCCACCATTCGACTCCCTCTTCCAAATCATAAATAAAACTTTCAAACAGCAGAGGATCCAGAACTGATCCCTGCGGAACTCCACGTATAACTGAGCTCCAGGCTGAATATTTACCATCTACTACCACACACTGACTTTGACCAGTTAGCCAGTTCTCTATACAAAAGGTCAAATTTCACACTATCCCATGCCCCCTGACTTTCTGCGTAAGCCCACCATGGGGAACATTCTCAAATGCCTTACAAAAATCCATATACACGACATCCACTGCTCTACCCTCATCCACATGCTTCGTCACCTCCTCAAAGAATTCAATAAGAATGGTAAGACAAGACCTACCCCTCACAAATCCGTGCTGGCTGTCCCGAATCAAGCAGTGTTTTTCCAGATACTCGTAAATCCTATTCCTCAGTACCCTTTCCATTACTTTGCCTACCACCGCAGTAAGACTAACGGGCCTGTAAGCAAAGTTAATCACCTGATATTTTTTCACTTTAAACTCTATTTGACACCTCTCATCCCAGCTCTACATTACCTATGTCCTTCTGTAACATACAACATCCCTCGTCAATATCCACAAATCTACTGACGTTAGTGTCATCCAAAAATTTAACAACACATCCTTGTAAGCACTTACAGATGTAGTTTATAAAAATGACATGCAGCAGAGCACGCAAAACAGCTCCGTGCAGTACTCCACTAGTAACTGAACTCCAGAATGAATATTTCCCATCAACCACCAAACTCTGTCTTTTTTTAAGCCAACCAATTTCTGATCCAAATCTCAATCTCTTGCCTCCGTATTTTGTGCAATGGCCAACCGTAGGGAACCTTAATCAACGCCTTACTGAAACTCACATAATCTACATGAACCGCTTTACCCTCATCCACCTGATTGGTCACTTTCTCAAAGAACTCAGTATGGTTCGTGAGGCACGACATACCGTTCACAAAATAGTGTTGACTATCACCAACCATGTTGTTCTTTCGAAATTGTATATACTGATCACATAATGTCCTTTCCGAAATTTTAACCAGAACGGAAGGAAGGCTCATAGGTCTTCAATTTCCACGGATGTCTGTACTTTCCTTCTTGAACAATGGACCAACATTTGCTTTCCTCCAACTGCACACAATAATCCTATAGATAAGACAATGTAAAGATCAAAACAAAAGGCTCGGTAATCTACAGTCTGGAATCCGAGAAGATCCTAGGTTAAATCCATTCTCGCTCAGGGGAACGTATCTATTTTTACACTTTCCAGAATTGCTAACACATCCTCCTTATGAAAATCAATCTCATCTAGAGCAATAGTCTGTATCTTGGCATTCTTAAAAAATGTATAATTGTTGTCGATTGTTTGTGACTAAAATTCCCAGAGTTATATTCTTCTGGGGAACTCGCAGCTATCAGGATGAGTATTTAACAATAATTATACAGTCAGCATAACATTCATATTTTGATGCACAGGAAGAACTGATTACACATACATAAAGAATAACGATACATGAATAGATTTAAAGAAATTGGATAAAGTAGAATTCTACGAGAAATGAAAAAGGAAGCAGATGTGTAAAACTCTTCCATTTAGAACGAAAATAAAATTTTTGGACTGATGAAAATATATATGAAACAAAACGTGCAGAAAAAACAACTAAAATCGAACATTTGAGTGTGACTGTTTCCTTGTAAATGTATTTGTCAGGTGTGGGAAGCAAAAAAGAGGGGGAAGAGCAGTATTGTATCAAAGTCAGAATTGGAAAAAAAAATGTATGTTTCGATTGGTCCTCTTGGAATGACATGCATTCTGTTTTGCAAATTACGCATTGTGATATTTTGTTTCCTCCCAGTACATTTCAAAGGGAATTGTTGTTAATATTATTATCTGTCATGCAGCTCTTGTCAAGGAAAAGTCAGGTATGCACATTAAGAACTATGTATTTCAAATTTTCATTTAGTAAGGACAGGGCAACACAAAGATCTGCTTTTTTCGCTGACGCTGTGATTGTAATAAAGAGAATGCAACTTTATAAAACTTGTATTCGAACAAAAATGATTATAGTAAGTTTTGATTTTTTTTCTGTGCTAAGACACATATCCTCATGCACTCAGCTAGAATTTGACAGACACAGAAACCATAAAAGACAGCCTAAATAATCCTAAACAAAGATGGTTTTGGAACTTTTGCAAAACAAATAACATAAATTACGCCCAGGTTCTTTCAATAAAAAACAAATGAATACAGAGTTTAATCTCAGGAGAGGTAAGAGTGATACACATGAATCTGTGAAATAGTTGTATCTGTTGGTACAAATTCAGGAATGGAGTTGAACACGTGTATCTCTCCGATTCTATGTGTGTGTGTGTGTGTGTGTGTGTGTGTGTGTGTGTGTGTGTGTGTGTATGCACAGTGCTCATTTGTGTGTGTCACTGGGAGGCAGCTAAAGAGAGAGACAGACAGAGTCACAATCAGAGTCACGATGCATGGAGGTGGGTGTGGGAAGGATACTTCCCATTCATGCAGTTCACCTTAGCTAATTGAACAAATTGCAAATTGTACCTCCGCCTTTTCAGTATTTATGAAGACTGAAATGTTACTTAATTTCCTGTGAATTTGGATTCTTAAGTGCAGGATTGTTATTTTTTCTGAACTTGATAACTTTGGCATTTTCACAATGTTTTTACATATTACCTTAGTTAACTGCAGCAAGAAATCTTATCAAGTTCAAAGAATGCTAGTGTAATAGAGTTATAGAGTCATAGAGATGTACAGCATGGAAACAGGCCCTTCGGTCCAACCCGTCCATGTCGATCAGATATCCCAACCCAATCTATTTCCACCTGCCAGCACCAGGTCCATATCCCTCCAAACCCTTCCTATTCATGTAAATATCCAAATGCCTCTTAATTGTTGCAATTGTACCAGCCTCTACCACGTTCTCTGGCAGCTCATTCCATACAGATAGCAACCTCTGCCTGAAAAAGTTGTCCCTTAGGTCTCTTTTACATCTTTCCCATCTCACCCGAAACCTATGCCCTCTTGTTCTGGACTCCCCGACCCCAGGGGAAATACTATGCCTGTTTAACCTATCCATGCCCCTCATAACTTTGTAAACCTCTACCAGGTCACCCCTCAGCCTCCGATGCTCCAGGGAAAACAGAACCAGCCTCTTCAGCCTCTCCCTATAAATCAAATCCTCCAAACCTGGCAACATCGTTGTAAATCTTTTCTGAACCCTTTCAAGTTTCACAACATCTTTCCAATAGGAAGGAGACCAGAATTGAACACAATATTCCAACAGTGGCCTAACCAATGTCCTGTACAACCGCAATATGACGTCCCAACTCCTGTACTCAATACTCTGACCACTAAAGGAAAGCATACCAAACGCCTTCTTCACTATCCTATCTACCTGCGACTCCCCTTTCAATGAGTTATGATCCTGCACTCTGAGGTTTCTTTGTTCAGCAACACTCCCTAGAACCTTACCGTTAAGTGTGTAAGTGCTGCTAAGATTTGCTTTCCCAAAATGCAGCACCTCGCATTTATCTGAATTAAACTCCATCTGCCACTTCTCAGCCCATTGGCCCATCGGGTCTAGATCCTGTTGTAATCTGAGGTAACCTTCTTCACTGTCCACTACACCTCCAATTTTGGTGTCATCTGCAAACTTACTAACTGTACCTGTTATGCTCACATGCAAATCATTTATGCAAATGACAAAAAGTAGAGGGCCCAGCACTGATCCTTGTGGCACTCCACTGGTCACAGACCTTCAGTTTGAAAATCAACCCTCCACCACCGCCCTCTGTCTTCTACCTTTGAGCCAGTTCTGTATCCAAATGGCTACTTCTCCCTGTATTCCATGAGACCTAACCTTGCTAATCAGTCTCCCATAGGGAACCTTGTCCAACGCCTTACTGAAGTCCAAATAGATCACAATAACAAAACAAAATACAGTTTTGGAGACAAATCAACTGTTATTCACTGTAAACAACGACATGATGATTGTAAGTTTGCTCAATAATATTTTCTTAATGTATTTACGACTTAAACTGTGTTCATGTCCATTCAGTGTATCAAGTCAGGTCCACATGACTTTTGAATGTTTGCAAAATGAAAAAAAATAGAGTTGAGAAAGAGTTAGAATTAGAAAAGAGTTGACTTGTGTGAAACATGAAACAGAGTGGAAGAACACGACAGGTTGATTCACTGGAAATTACTGCCATTGGTTTTAATTTGACTTCCACCACACGCATAGATCATTCGACAAACTTAGCCTCAAACAGACTCAAAGCAAACATGCTGGCCCAAATAATTAAGATCGACCAGAAATCTGCAGCTAAATCCAATCCGTTATCCTTCATCAGGTTTCAAGAAAGCCCCCTCGAACAAAGAAAAAAAAAATCCTAACATACAACTGGCCACAAAAGTCAAGCGTTAGACGCACTACCCAGGAATGTAACTCACAGTGCCCTGGATGCAACATCATTCCCAAGGACACAACGTGATATGATACCTGTCAAATACTTCAAATCTACTCAAACAGTCCACTCATTAGTTTTCCTTTCTGCTTTCTGACATGTCATGCATCCAGCACTCTAGCCCCCATGCAAACAAACTGAATTGGCACCATGTGCCCCCACACCAGAACATATGTGTTACGTTATATTTGCATTGCAGGTCTGACCCAATTGATTATGATTGAAAAAGAATGAAGATATTGTGTTGGATTTCTCAATGATTCCATCGTAACATGAAAGGAATGGGAACACAAACAAAATCAGCTGACATCACTGGACTGACAGTGCAGTGATCATATCTTTAATTGTTGCAAACCAAACATTGCAAATATCAAATTTTGAACACCAATTTTATCTTTTTGAAGAACCGGATCAAGAAAACATTAAGAACATAATCTTACAAGAACACAGAAAATTTAGAAGACAATCATTTTGACGTTTACGAAATGTTTATTATTTTATATGTTTATTGAAATAAACTTCTCACTCACATACATCCAGAAAGGCCCAAGTAAGCGACAATTTCCAAGTAGAAAATTAGTATAACAGCAATTTGCAATTGTTATTCCTGCTTCAACGAATAATGTAACTTCTACATGAAATTATTTGTCAAAGTTTTCTGCTTAAGTCATTTACAACAGTATATCTTGCTTGATATATGAAGCTAATGGTCAATTAAAACAGCTTCTGCCAATGACTGCAGAGACTTTTTAAAAAATTTATTATACAGGATTATTTTTCTCAGAACGTCTAAGATGTCGAAAACTGTAGAACAAATGGCGAGAACAATGAAGGGGAGGAAAACGTAACAAATGCCATATCTAGCACTTCTTAACACAAATCAAAAACCTCTCGCAAAAAAAAAAATCTGATCCAGTCAGATATAGCTCAGCCGTTGAATTTGGGTATTTATTGATTTATCAAAAGTCTTATGCTTGATATACCAACACTTCTCTGATATTGATTCACGAACTTAAAAATCAATCCAGCTGCCAGATGCTGAGTATGCAACCGATCGTTGACAATTTGTAATGATGCTCCTTCTTTAACAAGTTTATGTTGTTCCCGGCGCTTCTTTCAAAGAGGCCAAAAAGGCACATATTCTGAAAAGTCTGGGTTGGCATGATTTAGCGCCAATTTAATTACACTTAACTGATACTGCTTCAGTTAAAAAACGTTTATGTTTAAAATAAGAATAATTTGTGCAATGAAAAGAGAATGGCCAGTTCTGTCAGCTTAGCTTTTCTTTGGTTTGATATGTTGATATGTTCATGGCAAGCAGTCACACAGTTGGAGAAGATTCTGGACCCAAGGAAACAAGTCCATTCGTGTTCACTCTCTCTGACATCTCTCCTGGAAGATTCTGACTGTTTGATTTTTGGCCATTTGAGCTAAGAAATGGTTATGGGGATTGTTACAAATATTTGTAATAGCATAATTAAGTAGGGACGATTGACTGGATTTTCCAGTCTGTTATATTAATCAGCATTTTGTTCTCTTTTGTTTGCATTTCATTCGATAATGTTGTATCAAATTGTTTTGTTTAAAACTAAGTAGTTTGATCAAATCCATCCCTCCCTGAATATCCATGTACGCATTCTTAAAACAATTAGCCAATTTAGCGGCTGAGTTACTTTCTTGGTATGTTTTGAGGGGGCTCGGCCTGGTCCAGAGCAATTGTTCTCACAGCAATTGACAAACTGCATGAACATTCCACGTCAGTTCCAAAATCAAAATTCAACCATCGTTCTCAACATATTTCAAACTAAGAAAAAGCAAAACCTCTTGTTCAAAACTAAAAACTTAATTATGAATTAAATATCGTTTTTGGGAATAAAGCTGAGAAAAGTAAGATGTGCTCGTTTGTGTTATGAACATTCTCCAATAGGAAAAAAAATCAGAATACAAATAACATCGGTAATTCCAATGGAGCATTGATCAAAATTTCAATAATAAACGTGCAGGCAAATTCATTGTGTGAACAGAAGTAGAATGTAAGTTTGAATGAGGCTAGAGGACATCAATAGATCCAGTTCATATTTGTGAATGCAAATGGTTTATGATCCTCAGCAAGTGTGAGATATTTCCAAAAATCGGCCAGTTAGGTCTCTGAAATCTCTGCTGTAAACAAATGGCAAAGGATTTGATAATCACATTATTAATGTTATAAGCATAACACGTTAATGACATGCTTGAAGCATTAGCTTTTGGTTGCTTTCTCCAAATGTAACAAGTGCGAAAACAGTTTCAGATGTGAGCTGATGCCGTTGTTACAGCTTGTGGGCAGCATAAGCAAAACTTGTTCTTCCTCCTCCAAAAAATACATTTATGAAACTTGGACGTCACACCATAGTAAAGGAAAATACTCCATTGACGATTATTGGTACAAAGGATAAAGATTAAAATTGTATGCCTGTATTTAGGGTGGCACGGTGGCACAGTGGTTAGCACTGCTGCCTCACAGCGCCAGGGACCTGGGTTCAATTCCCGCCTCAGGTGACTGACTGTGTGGAGTTTGCACGTTCTCCCCGTGTCTGCGTGGGTTTCCTCCGGGTGCTCCGGTTTCCTCCCACAGTCCAAAGATGTGCGGGCCAGGTGTTAGGTAAGGGGTATATGTATGGGTATGGGTATTGGTATGGGTGGGTTGCGCTTCGGCGGGTCGGTGTGGACTTGTTGGGCCGAAGGGCCTGTTTCCACACTGTAAGTAATCTAATCTGATATGACATATTTAACATAGCTTTATTTCTCTGAATTTCAATAATTAATTTGGAGAGAGGGGATATTTCGAACAACTGAAGTACAAACATCTGACGGGTTTTAGTAACATACAAAGAGTTACAAGCTTGCCCCTCGCTGACATTAATACTTGAACATTGAGTTAGAGGGTTTCTTTTGAGTATTGAACAGTGCTGCGCTCACACAATCTCTTCAGTTTTGCTTCTAAAGGCATGAAATGACATTGGCACATGAAAAATAAATGCCACAGTTATTTTCAACCTAATCAAAGTAGAATGATGAATTTCGTATCGCTTTAGAGCAATAATAAGGAAATGACTGTTATTTTTCTTTCTTCCATGCAATACAGAATTTAAGAAGTGTAAAGAAGGTAAAGTTTCTGAACACATTCTTTCTGTTGACAAATGAAGGTGCAAAGCAACGCCAGTATAAGAACGGGATAATATTTTTTTAATGGTCCTTGATTGTCACAACATAGCCCACGTTCTCCACAGTGCTTAGCATTGCTAACTTGTGTAAAGTAAGGCCCTACGTTGGGGTGGCATGGTGGCACAGTGGTTAGCACTGCTGCCTCACAGCGTGGGTTCAATTCCCGCCTCAGGTGACTGACTGTGTGGAGTTTGCACGTTCTCCCCGTGTCTGCGGGGTTTCCTCCGGGTGCTCCGGTTTCCTCCCACAGTCAGGTGAATTGGCCATGTCAAATTGCCCGTAGTGTTAGGTAAGGGGTATATGTAGGGGTATGGGTGGGTTGCGCTTCGGTGGGTCGGTGTGGACTTGTTGGGCCGAAGGGCCTGTTTCCACACTGTAAGTAATCTAATCTAATCTAAATGCAACTACAAAGATAGTAAATCCTGGGTGAACAATTTGATCATCAGAGAGAGTTGGCATTATGTTGATTGACAATTAATTCGACGCAGAAATATGACTGCAACTGTCTTGCATACAGAGAGTGACATAAAAGACATATTATATTGGAGTCACATTATATCCGAATATTTTCATTTAAAGCTTATCTGTTTAATGTCTTGATAAATTTCGACAGTATGGATTAAAAAAATACTCTTCATTATGTACTGTCATTCTTATAAAAATTCACACTGGGAAAAATAAAGAAACTGTGACCATTTTCAGAGTGCAATTGACACCACTTACTTGATGTGAATATTCAGAATAAATAAAGGAACAGAAACATTTAATGCAGTGACAAGCCTGACTGAGAATTTGACGAACCAGGGTTGATTGAAGCTATGAATGCCTCTTGCCCACGCAATTTTTATAATGTTTTACACCACTGAAAACCAATATACGTCTCTCTCCTTTAGAACAAGACAAATTTAATTTTCCATCACATGAGAATTTCAACATGCACACTCTGTTGAGTAAATAGAAGCATCAACTATCTGAGACACAATAACTAATCACAATATGCGCATTTATATCTTCTCATTTTATAATCCACATACTTTAGAATATGGATGCTATCTATCCATTTTCAAAGTTATAAGTTTAATCAGAATACTTCTCATTAGTCGAGATTCCAGAAATTCAGATCCAGTATATCGATTGTCCGATTCCAGGTTGCTCACTGCTCTGATTAGAAAATCTGTTGAAAATTAATTGCAAACCACGAGGACATATTTTCCTGAAATAAAGAGGCCAAAATTTCCCATGGTGCCTCCTATGAAGTGTAGCGACGTTCTGATGGAATCGGGACAACAATCCACCACTCCTCTATACAAATCCATAAATTATAATTTCGTACATTCGAGTAGCCTGGCTGATATATTTCTGCAAGAGCATGTTAGCCTTTAGCGAATCTTCAGTTTGCATTCTTAAAACTCCCTTTATAACGCTCATGTAGAATCTCTCATGATTTCAGAACTCCAGTTGGATTATGTCAGTACATCCTTTTGTCATTCATTTCATGGAAGATTACATGCAAATGTTCCGATATTATGATCAATTTCCGATTCAGCTGTGCATTCATTGAGTCTGTTCAAATCTTTGGAAAACTCAAAGAATCAATTAAACAAACAAAAACCTCCACTGAATGTGTATAAACAGGAAATATGGGGATATCACATTTTTACCAAAAATCCAAAATTATCATAGCAATTTTCAACAAATGGCAACAAATAACATTCTTTTGTGGAAACTCAATTGCGACAGTCTTCACCTTCGTAATGACTGATTAACCCTATTTCTCTGTTTCCCATATGTTAGTAAACAATGATCAGTCATACCTGAGCACTGTTAAGATGTATTTTAGTTTGAATTTTTTTCAAAGTAGCCAAAACTCGGGCACATTAGAAAAAAATATCTGAAGAGCTATGTATGCCAGATTCAGCGAGTCTCCATTAGCAGGTGTTCCTAATATATTCAAATCAAAAACCAAAAACAAGTGCGTCAGACATAATCTCTCAAGCGCAAATTGATGCTGATTATGTCCAAGCAGATTGTTGTCTTCCACGATACAGTCATGTCGTATTTAACCTGGAGTATTTTTCTAATAGAGATGCAAGGAGGACAGATATTCTATCTATACATTGTTTTGCCCTCTCCTCTTGAATCGTAACATAAGTTATATAGTGAAAGCTTTACAACATTACATGCAACCGTTATTTAATGTAGATCCGTTGTACACTGATTGGCACAGAGTTTAATGTGTTTTAATAGAAATAGTCAGATACTTTTAGTCTTTGTCCTTGATAATTAACAAACAAATGTACTGAGTATGTTTTCCATAATTATTCAGCTAATTTTAAGTCATAGTGCAATCTTCTCTCATGTCATAATCATTAATTGCTTAATATTGTAAAACAAAGAATGTCAATGACGGGTAGTTTTTGACAATTCGTAAGACCTAGTCTTAGTAGCCCTCGAAGTGACTTATGACATACTGTTCCAGGAAACCTTTGAGAACTAAATCCAGATTCTATTCATCCAACGTTTAGTGATCAGGAGTTTTACCCATACAAGACATGGATTATAATATTCCCATATGCGAGATTGTTACAACAGGGTGTAAAACTCCTATGATACGGTGTAACCCCCTTTCTGCTAATTTAAACCTGCAACATAGAAATTATCTTACCCCTACTGTGAACTGTTAAAATTTGAGAGGCAGAGATCTATCTCAATAGTCACTCATTAAATTAAGAAGTTACTTATTTTTAAAGTCGAACACAGGGTAACTAAATAACCCCTGTTTGCAACTCATTTACCTAGATTGATGTTTTACTTTCTCCTCTACAATACTGGATCGATAAATCACCCCGATTAAGTTCTATGCAAAAATTGACTTTTCAGAAGCAGCCAGTTGTTGAATCTTCTCTTGGTATCTTGCTGTGCTCTCCAGGTCGGTGTCAATCATTTATTTCTCAGCAAGCACCTTCTCCAGAGGGTACCTTTCAGATAGTTATGACGAGCAGCCTGCGTGTTTTGGCCCTTCGGAATTTGTCCCCCAACTGTTCAATTTTGCTTCGGCTTTATATCTCAAAGTATCGGATTGTGTCATTGGTTTTTAATGTTGTCAACATACAAAATTCAAACTTGATTGGAGATTCTGATTATTGAGGGTATAATTTAAATTTATTGGATTAATTCGATTTTTGTTTTGTCTCCAGGCAACCTGTAACTCTAGCTGTTTGATCAAAAAGTTATACTGTATCTTGGTCAGTACTTCTGGTGCTGTCATGCAGTTCTGCCAGCTTTTAACTTTTGCAAAAGTACAGTACACGTTCACACCTCCATAACAACTCTCTCGAAGAAAAACGAACCGACATAATGAAACAATGGTTTCAATTTTTCTTTTCTCCAAACACATTGCTCTTACCATACGGACGACTTTAGACTAAGTTCACCTTAACGTACCTGTGGTTACATTCTTACAACACACAACATATACGATTTTTTTTCTCATTAAAAGTCTGTAACGTAAGACTCTAATGAAATCGTCTCATATTCTTGTCTTTAAAGCTTTCTGAGGATATAATAGGCTTGTGATCCGTGTAACACATTGTTTGTGACATACATTTCAAACTGTTGTAAGGCCAGTACAAAACTCAACAGCTCTTTTTCGATAGTGGAGTATTTTCTCTGATGAATGATGATCTTCCAAGTGCAGTCACCTGGCAGTTCAATTCCATTCCCTTCTTCCTGTAGCGGCACAGATCCAACTACTAAGTCACTAGCGTCGATGGCCACTTTAAAACGTTTTAAAAAGTTTGGTGTAGCTAAAACGGGATTGATGGTTATTACTGCTTTAAAACGTTCGAATACCTCCTGACATGGTTCTGTCCATCGAAAATGGATGTGCTTCCTCAGTGCATCTTTTAAGTACTCCACTGTTGATGTTTGGAGGAAACTACCAACAGAATCCGCTGAGTCCTAAGAATCGAAACACATCTTTCTTCGTGGTGGAAATTCCTTGATAGCATTTGTTTTTTGCGATCCACGGGTCGAACTTCCATGAACGATGTTACGTCCCAAGAACTTCGCCTCTGATTTTGCGAATTCAGTTTTATTTAAGAAACGTGAAAGGGTTCAGAAAAGATTTACAAGGATGTTGCCAGGGTTGGAGAATCTGAGCTACAGGGAGAGTCTGAACAGACTGGAGCTGTTTTCCCTGGAACATCGGATGCTGAGGGTTACCTATGAGCCGCATGGATAGGATAAATAGACAAAGTCGTTTTTACTGGGGTCGGGTCGTCCAGAACAAAAGGGCATAGCTTTAGGGTGAGAGGGGGAAGATATAAAAGAGACCTAAGTAGCAACTGTTTCACGCAGAGGTTGGTACGTGTACGGGATGAGCTGCCAGAAGATGTGGTGGAGACTGGTACAATTGCAACATTAAAGAGGCATTTGGATGGGTATATGAATAGGAAGGGTTTGGATGGATATGTTTCGGGTGCTGGCAGTGGGACGAGATTGGGCTGGGATATCTGGTCAGCATGGACGGATTGGACTGAAGGATTTGTTTCCTTGCTGTACATTTCTATGACTCGACGACTCTAAGTTTATAAGCCGTTCTTTTTTTCCTTCTTCGCGTAGCCATTTAAAGAGTTCTGATAACTGTTACTTGTGATCTTTGCAGGACTTACTAAAGAGCACTATATCGTACTTCAGAATTTGTCAATCAAACCACAACTCTATTCATTCGTCTTTAAAATGTAGTAGGTGCATTCTTCCTTCGAAAGGGCCATGCGTTACAATTTTATAGCTCATTTGGGGTTCGAAATGCAGGAATTTCTTTCACCATCTCTGAAAAGGCATCTGCCAGTTCCTGCGCATTAAGTCCAACTTGGTGATGTAAATGCCTTTACCGACTTTCTCAATGCAGTCCTCCAATCTTGTCCATGAATATGAGTCTAATTTTGGAACAGTGTTCACCTTCTGATAAGTCCATTGAGTCCATCCAGTTTGGGAATGAAGACGGTCAGCGAACTTCACTCGTTCTGGCTTTCTTTGTCGATGCCAGCGTCGAGCACGGACTCCACATCCATTTGGACCTGTCTGGCTTTGAACGGATTAAAGCAATATTGGTGTTGTTTTATCAGAGCAGTACTCACTGCGTCTACCTCATGTACAATAGCATTATTCCTCCTACCTGACTCTTACATATGTCCTTTCACTGCAGTAACAGATTTTAAAACTCTGTTCTATGCTCCTCAGTCAGATTATTGATCTATCCCACTTCTTCATATTTAATCATTTCTTGAGGCATGTCAAAATGCACTTCATGTGGATTTGATTCCTCACTCTGAGGGGCAGTAACTTAAACCTGTATCTTCAGTTATTTCTCTCTAATTTAACACGGTGTCAACATGTACCCACGGCAACCCCAATAACTTGTTTGTTTATATCTGGCATCTTTACTAGAAAGTTCTGATTTAACATTTTTTTTTCAGTTTGATAGGGACACCAATCACGGGTAAAAGTATTAACAGGTCATCCACTCGTACGAGTCTCAGGGATTTTATCTGCCACCTGATACATTGTATACTATGCTCTCTTTAGATATTTTTTAAATAATTCGACTTAGTCTCTGCATGAGATCCAGTACATAATATACGTGTGAGATTTCGGAATTTGGTTCTGTCATTTTTTCTTTAAATATTTTCGAAGGACCTCTCACTTCATGCCCAATACTAACTCAAAGGGAATGAACTGAGGAAAATCGGCTGGGGCATCTCTGATGGCAAACAATACGAATTGGATAACTGTATCACAATCATTTGGCTAATCCTGACAGTATGCACTGAACATGTCTTCAAGCTCGGAAGCCAACTTTCTATAATTCCTTGGGATTCAGGACAGCACACAAAGGATTTCAAGTGCTATATGCATAAGTAATCCATAACTCATTAATCATGCTAACATTAAATATCGATCCTTTTTCTGACTTATTCTCTCTGCGTTGCCCATACCATGTGAAGAAGATTATTAACTCTTCCGACAACTTCTTTACCTTGATACTCCACAATGAAATTGCCTGCGGAAGCCTAGTAGCCAAATCATGTTTTGTTAACAAGTACTGCTTCCCACTTTTAGTTCTCGGGAGGGGACCTACACAATCATGTATAAACCTCGTGAATGGTTCTTCAAATCCAGTAAGAGGTGACAAATATGCTGGGTATATTGCCGTCAGTGGTTCACCTACCATTGGCTAATACAGGTGCAGCAAAAGTTAACCACATCCTTATCCTTGTGCATTCCAGATCAATAAAAAATGATTTTGTAACTTAGCTTGTGTCTTTCCTACCGCTAGATTACCTCCTACAGATCGTTCATGTGCTAACCATAACCTGCTATCTGTATGGTAGCAGCAACACAGTTTGGCGCACTTCAGTCCATTTTATCCTCTACAATCACATGCCGTGATCTCAAGTTCTGGCTGAGGATTATTTATTTCAGATAAAACAAAACTCTGGAATATTCTGTACGTCGTTCTTGGAGAATGCATTCAAATATAAATCTTTTATCAGATTGCCTTGCTGTTGAAATTCCCTTAGACTTTCAGGACTAAACACGTGCTTTCACGCTACCTGTTCATGGTTTCGTGTACCATTACGTCAAACTGGGTGTTCACTAAATGAAACACAACTCCTTCATGTCTTTGTTTACTTTTCCCTTTGTGCTGTGATTTATGGTCGTGAGATCTGGTTACTTCTTAATCTGGAAAATTGTGAAGATGTTTGTC
The DNA here is from genome assembly GCF_020745735.1 of Hemiscyllium ocellatum. NCBI lineage: Eukaryota > Metazoa > Chordata > Chondrichthyes > Orectolobiformes > Hemiscylliidae > Hemiscyllium > Hemiscyllium ocellatum. Next base: position 19,545,718 of record NC_083438.1, read on the forward strand.
AGTTTCCTGGTCTTCCTTGGGCTTTTCCACAAGAAGTCGTTGTACTCCCAACTTAGATCCTGCCAAATCATTCCCAAGAACACACTGAATTCCTGGAATCTGACACTGGGACTGTCACTTCCACTGTTACTTCACCAGTCATGAGTTGGCATTCCAACCTGATCTTACATAAGGGAACCTTATATTTCTGCCTACCTTTTCACTCAAATTGCCATACTTTCCGGTAACAGATAAAAAAAAAAGGTGCATATTCGCTCATCCCTTAGTATCTGCGACTGGTTAAATCTTGTATCTCTCAAAATTATGACTTCTTACCTGTGTGCCCTGTTATTTCAGAGTAAACTTTACTCACAGATGCAAATCCCTTGTCGAGTTCAAGTACTAACTCCATACCCAGCCCCTGTACACTCTCCTGCAGCACCTCGGCTCTTCTTTGCATCTCTTTTACTAACTTCACTAATTCATCTTGCTTATCGTCTTATACCAATTGTTTTCCTACCGTGCATTTCTTTAATTATAAAAAGTTCTGACATCACGTGCCCTACTTCATCATAGTGTAAACACCTGAGGCTTTTCACCTCCTTTCCAGCCTTTTGGTATTTTTAAAACTGTGAGAAATTCTTACCAGTGTTCTTTAATTTTGCTTACATAGCATAGGATCGCCCCTTTTCCCAACTTCTCACAGGACAGAATTCTGGCTAGAATCTTCTTATGCACCAACATATATTCATCTGCTAATTGAGCTGCCCCGTCTTACGTCTTGAAATTCTTATGTCATCAAGTGAATTTTTACTATCCGAGTAAGTAAGATTTTAGGCTCCTCTGGCAGGATAATCTCTCTAAGTGGATGACCGTTCTTATCTCTATTGACAGCACGGACACATTTATCAAAATGATTATGTGTAGTTCTTACAGCTAACTATAAGTCTGACCTGGTTCCTTATTAATGTTCCTGAACAGCTGTCTGTATGTTACTGGTACTAACTCAAAAGTAAATAAAATAGCCTGATTACCCTCTTCCTAATCGCTTGACGCCTCATCTGACAGTGCTGCAAATACCTCACTAGCTCTGCCTGCAAGTTTAGAATGAACAAGCATTACCCATAAATCGTCCGACAACTCCATCTACCGAGCCATTTTTTCAAGTGAAACACGGAAGGCTTCAACAGCTTTCTCAATACAATGTGGCAGCTTTTTGATATTTTTGTGCATGTCCCTACATTATATTATAAAATCCATTCTGTTAACCTGACATTACTAACTAAGGCTTAATTTCTCAACTTCTAATTCTGCCTTTTCTCTCTCCATTTCTTCTCTCCCTTTCTCTTTTCTTTCTTCACTCTCACTTTCGATCTCTCTTTCTTCTCTCTATTTTCTCATGTAAGAAGCTTCTCTCTCACTATTTTTGTCTCTCGTTCTCTGTTTTGTCACTCTGTTCCTGTTTCTCTCTGCCTCGTTCTCTTTCCCTGTCGGTTTGTGTCTCTTCTAACAACATTTTCCACAATTGTAATTTTTTTCTACCTCTAGTGCACTTTTTCTTTTCTCCAATCAACGTAAGTTTTTGTTTATGTAATTACCTTACAATTTCACTTTTGTCCAATTTAAAGCCAAAACTATCTAATTTGCTAATTCTAAAGCTATGGCCTTATTTTTCGTTTATTTTTTAAACTTTCTTGGCAAACGTCAAAGTCATCTTCAAATTCCAGAACCTCTTTATCAATTTTATGAGTCAATTTCCTCACTTTTAATTTAATCGACCAAAAATCACCAAAATTAAACAATTTGACTAACCTAAGTTTTATTTATTGATTTGGGACACTGACACGTTTATAATTCTTCTGGAATCTATCATAACACCGAATCAATTCAAATCTGTCTAAAACAGATCAAACCACGACCACAAAGTCCCCTGCTAATATAAAACTGCAACACTGAACGTATTCAGTGCAGGAACTCATGCTGCAATCCAATGAAAAATACTTGCAAAAATAAAGTCTTATAAACTCCTCCACCTGCATTACGGTTTACAGAAATATTCAAATTTCAAAACCGGCCAGATGTCGAATTATTACTTTGTATCTTCCTCTGAAGGCCTGCTCTCCAGGTCAGTGTCGGTCATTTTGCCTGCACCAATTCCTTCTCCAAATAGGTACCTTTCAGAGATTTCTTACGAGCAGCCTACATAGTCATAGAATCATAGAGATGTACAGCACAGAAACAAAACGTTTCATTCAACTCGTCCATGTCTACCAGTATCCCAACGCAATCTAGTCCCACCAACCAGCAACCGGACCATATACTTCCAATCCCTGCCTATTCATACAAAAATGCAGAATCAATGAGAAACATATCCTAAATGAATTAACATACTTGTGCATTTATGTACATTTCTCAATCACTGTTATGGACTGGATCGTGTGTAATCGGCGAGCATCATTCAGAATGTATTTCACTTAGTATAAGTATCTTGAATCGCATGCACAATTTGCAAACCAAATTTATTTCCATCATGTTTTACTGGCAAACATAAGACATGGATACGTTATAAGTCTAAGTAAAAAAAAACGGCAGACCAATATATCATTTTAAATTGATGTCACTAGGACACCTTTCTCTTGGCTATGTACATTATTAAGGCAAAACAAAACTGATCAAGGAATTCCTCATTATCACTGACCAGAAACCCATAGAAGAATAAGGGCACATGGAGGTATAGTGATACCAACGCCTATGCATTTGATTCCGTGAAAGAAAGAGTAAACGAAACTCAAATACCCTAATGGATAAAGTTGACAAGTTTTTTTTTAGTCGAGTATGTGCTTACTAAAGATTTTAGGTTGTTTTTTGTTTTCCTTGTCGTAGATGTAAAGGCAGAAATAGATAAATACGGTTAAAAAAAACGCAGATCCTAATGTACACCTTTCCATCGACGACTGCGGAGAATAACTCTCGCCGAATTCCAGCTTCGCATTTCTTGCATTTTTATTGAAGATTTTTTTTTATCAGCTAATTATGTCCCACATACAATTCATGTTTTGCTGAAAAGTCAGTTTTTTTCCCAGATGCTTCATTACTGCGCCCACTGTGGTTTGATGCAGCCAAAATCCTTTTAAGGACCAAGGTTCATGATAAATCTAAAATGAAATACCACAAATAACGATAAATGCAATGAATGTTCAGAATTATTGGAGTGAGTATCTTAAGTTTGCAAATTGAAGCAAATCTTGAACTCATCGGAAAACCAACGTCTTCAGCATACTTCAGTACTTATTGGAAGATGTAACTGAGAAAACATGCATATTATCCTGAAATAGTACAAAATATAACTCAAATATTTAAAGAAATACTTCGACTGCTTGTTCGGAAATTATTGTCCTGAAACTTGGAATATCCAACAATATCAGGATAAGTATGCAGAAACCTGCCACAAATATTACTTCAGATGTTTAAAAATATTTGTAAAGGAGTATTGGAGCAACATGTCTTTATTTCTTTGAATAAATAAATGTCAGAATTCATGATCAGCAGGCATGATACAAGTCACTTAAGTGTATGATGTTAACGATATTACTTCAAATTAGCCCATTAGGTCATTAACATTTGGACATATACACGTGTTTTGCAGAATTACACTTTTTACAGATGCAAATTAAAGTAAATACACATTCACATCCTTTCTGTTACAACTCAAAGGTTTACATACATCTTGGATATTTTGTCTCTGTGCATTAGTTTGCATTTGTCTTAACTTCGAAGTTTCAGTTATGCTACATTATGTGGTATTGTTGGCTATGATATTTACTAAATCTATCGCACAAAGAGACATGGCAAGCTACTCGAGTGGATTGCCATCTGAAAAGTTGTGATAGTCACTTCTCAGACATGGCCATTTGAAATATTAATTTTTGTTCGGAGTTACCTGGTTTATCAACTTTATTTCTAATGCTTGAAACTATTTTTTTTTAAATTCCTCCCTTCAGTCACGCTTCTTCGCGCTACAACAACATTAGTCAATAGTAGTGAGTTAATCACATTATGCCTCTTTCCAGTTTCTCTTAAAACCCTTATCCAGAGTCACGTTCTAGATCGTTGCACTCCATTTTGTATAGGCACCTCTCTACATTTTCTTTCTTTTGGAAATGCCACAATTTGAATCCAGCAATGACTAACAGAAAATAAATTACCATCAAAGTTATAACTTCCAAGATTGAATGCAATAGACCTGCAATTATACAAGTGAATAAGTTGAACAGACAACTGACATGAATGAATGAATATCTTATTATAAGTACTTTAAACTTGTCTCTTTGATCAGGACATTGATCTGCCATCCTGATGTCTTAGCGAGACACTAAACTATTTTAAATGCTGCCATAAAGGCTTTCAATTAGAAGATAAATGAAATCAATTAATCACAGTTTTTTTTAAAAGTAAAACATTCTCAGAATTTGTCAAAATGACAAAAGCAACATGAATTTAATTCCATATGTGAAGTCAAAAAGTGATGATTAGTTGTTCTATTTATGCTCTGCAATTCATCTGGTAATGACACTGCTGCAGTGACATTAAGGACAGGTTTCCAATCGATTGACTCAGGCTTAATCACAACCATGAAACCAATATTAACTGTTTACCCATCAATCAAATTCTAGAGATCTCTTCACATAACAGGCACACTCTTTTAAGGGACGTTTCATGATTTGGCAGATCATCATAAACTTCCAAATGTTCCCTCAGCTATAATTCGAATTTCTAGTGGATTGATTCTGAATTCTCACATAGCATGTTTTTGGGTATAAAGTCCATTGCTGTGTGAATCATTAGTTCCCAGGTACTTAAAAAATGGAAGCGTAATTTTGTGTTTCTATGACAAATAGAAGTACAGAGTTTCTGTTCCTTACATTGTAATGAATAATGAAGGATAATTTCCTGCGAATACAGATATAACTATTTAAATTATACTTTCAGTTCTTCCATTGTCTGCAACCAGTTTTATTTAATACAGCATTTCTTGGCAGAACTAAACCCGAATAGAAGTGATTTGTAGCTCGACCTGGACTTCTGGTTTCGACACATTTATAAATTCCGATCTTTTATTATCACATTCTATATTGTTTTCAGATCAGTTCAGTTTACTGTGCGAACCAGTTTTGAATAAACTTGCTTTGTCACCAGCATTTAATGTAAGATGCTGGTCTGACGATTACTTGATACTTCTTGCAATTGTTGCAACTACCTGTATTCAGGTGGATCTCCTGTCCTTCATGATTCCTGAGAATCTCATGCATATAAACATCAGCCACGTCACGGCTGAAGGAATAATGATAAATCAAATTCTAGTGAGTGGTGAAATGCATCGAGCAAATTGAGAAGTGTTTTGTTATACAAGAATAATGGAGCAGAATGATCGCACTTGAAATAACGGAGTTGATTGAACAAATGTCCAAAACAGTAGAAGATAATTTGAAGTGAAGTGAAGAAATCAATGATTCAAAGTTGCCCAGAGTTGAGGGAAATGCAAATCAAATGCGAGGTGATTCTTTCTCGAATTTACACGTGTAGAAAAGATGAGCACTTAGTGTGCTTTGTATAACATCCACATCATTGACTCAGGTACAATGATTTATCAGACTTCACCGGATTCCGGATCACGAGTGTGGACAGTGTGATGCTGGATAAGCCCAGCAGCATCCACAAAGCAGAACAATGAACCTTTCGGGCCTAACCCCTTCATCATGAATTGGGAAAGTGGGCCACGGGGTGATGAGAGATCAAGGGGAGGGTGTGAGGCTTGGAGAACGGTAACTGGGAATGTGATAGTTGGACGAAGGTGCATGTGAAAGAAATAGGTCAGAAGGGAGGGTGCAGCGAATGTGTGAGAAGGAATGAAGATGTAAAGGTAAAAGGGCGCTGCTGAGTCACAGGCTTGGACCTGGGTAAGGTTGGGAGTGGAAATGAGGAAACTGTTGAAATCCACATTAATCTCGCGTGATGGCATGTTCGCAAGATGGAAGATGAGGCATTCTTCCTCCAGCTGTCGGTTGGAAAGAGTTAAACGATCGAGGAGGCCAAGGACCTGCATGTCCTGGTAGAGTGAAAGGTGAAGTCAAAGCGTTCACTTTTTTGAAATTTCAAACTGACACCGCAAATTACTGCATCAACCTGTCCGTCACTCTCAACCACTCCAACCTCTCACCCTCACAACGCTCAGCCCTACTCTCCATCTCCTTTAACACTCTGATTACCATCAAACCAGCAAACGAGATGTGCACTGTTGTAGTTTGCTTTACTGACCTGTTCACCACTGAAGCCAGGAGACATCGTTGCAGATACCATTCCTACTGTCCTCAAAGACAACTTCACCTACCATCAGCAAACCATCATCTCCCAGACAAGTCACAAATTCATCATGTGTTAATTTCTCCCAACCACAGATTCCATACATTTTCCCCAGAATCACGCACCACCCGCTTCTACCTCCTCCCAAAAAATCACAAACCTGACTGACCTAGTCAACAACTGTCTCAGCCGGCACCTACCTCGCCAAATTCAGCTCTGCTTAACATGAAACTGTCCTGCCCACATAGTTCATGAATCGACATTCGAGACACCATCTGTGCCCATCCCCTCTTCAAGACTTTCCTTTCCCCAGCCCCCAATGTCTTGGACCATGGGCATCCAGTCTCTCAACACGTTTATACACCACAGTGAAAAATTCTAATCTGTCTGTTTCTTCCTCTCATGCGATCAATCAATAACCCTTCACTGACACTCTCATTGGCCTGGCTAAATTTTCACTCAACTACAACAACTTCTCCTCCCAATCCTCCCAAATAATCGGCAAACTATGTGCATCCATATTGGTCCCAGCTATGTCTGCCTCTTTTTCGGGTACATGGAAGAGTCCATTTCCCACAGGTGCATCAGCGCCAGTCCCCACTGCTATATTGATATTTATATCGATGCTGCCTCATGCTCCCACGAGGAGTTTGAATAGTTTCTCACTTTCACAAACACCTTCTGCAAAGTCATCAGATTAATTTGGACCATCTCGGACATTTCCTTCCTCTTTCTGAATCTCTCCATCTCCATCGCTGGCGATCGATTTAACACAGACATTTATGACAAACACATTCACTCCCACAGCTACGTGGATGAGACCTCATCCCACCTTATATCCTGTATAGACACCGTTCCTTATTCCCAGTTTCATCGCCTCCGCTGCTTCTGCTCCGAGGTAGTTAGATTCCACCACAGAACATCCCAGATAGCCTCATTTTTCAAAAACTGCAATTTCCCCTTCCATTTGGTCGAGACGCCTCCAGCTTATATTCTCCACCTCCCGCTCCACCACCCTTGAAATCCACTCCTTTATTTACTAACAGAAACAGAATACCCCAATTGTCACCTTCTAATCCACCAAATTCCACATAGATCATATCATGCTATGCCATCAGCTACCTGCGAACAGACTCCACCCCGAGGCACGTATTTTACTCCTCACCCTAATCTGCATTCTGGGGAGAGCAGTCCCTCCGTGAGTCCCTCGTCATATCAACGCCCACCAGTAGCCCAACCACCCAAACCGGCAATTATCCCCGCCACTGCAGTAATTGCAAAACGTACTCCCACACGTCCAACCTCTATCCAAGGCTCCCATGAATGTTTTCACACCTTTCAAATATTTGTCTGTGCTTCCACGCACTTTATCTGCTGTACCCGTTGTGTTCAGTGTGATTTCCTCCACATTGGACAGACAGGTCATAGACTGTAATGTCATCCTGGCTGCCACTTAAGTAACATGGAACACCAAACAGCCCACAGACACGATAGGCAATCCGAAATTCCCCAGAGAAACAGATGGATCAGCCTGATTGTATCAGAAAGAAAATTGTTAAAATGATTCATGGAGAAGAAAAACACTATTAAGCTAACCGGGAATATAAGATCTTGACTTTATAATGAACAGATCGACTATTTTGAGAAACCATTGCCTCGCCAGGACAGTACCGTCGGCTGCCACCAGATGGAGGCAGATTGCACAATGCATACCAGAACAGCTTTCTGAGCTTCATTAAGTTTTCTGTGCCACAGATTTATTGTCTATGTCTATATTGTCTTTGTTGTTGATGTGTGTCAGCTTAGCTAGTTTTATTTTTTTTAATGTAATTCTCTTTCTCGTTCTGGTTATAATTTTGACGATAGTGTGGCTTTTTTCAGAGTCAAATTCATGTTTTTCGTTGTCGAATTTTGTGCTGAAAAAGAACAACATGTCAGGCAGCGTCCGAGGAAGAGAGATATCGACTTTTCCCGAAAGAACCCTTCGCCACGAATGAGGCTTGTGTTCTGAGGGGTGGAGAGATAAATGCGAGGTCTGTTGCTCTGGCGATAGGTAGCTGGGCATGCGATCGGTATATAGAGGTCGTGGTAAAGGTGTCAGTTTGGAAAGAAGGGTGTAGTGGATAATTGGGAAGGTAGATGGACATGTAGGACAGATCACGAGGGTGGTGCTGACTTGGAAGGTTGCAACTGGGATAAGTTTGTTGGAGGAGAAATCCATAAGCTGCTGAAGTCCACATTTATGCCATGTGGTTGAGATGAGGCGCTTTTCCTGCAAACGTTGGTTAGATAGGGTCTGGCGATGGCGGATGTGCAGTACCTGAATATCCTTGCCGGAGTAGGTGACGGAGTTAAGCAGCGGGACAATGCGTTTGGTTGGTGTGGCTGTCTCAAAGATACTATCTGAACCGCTCTGCATGTCGGAATTCTGTCCCCCCTATGTCTCCCCAAGGGAGATTGCATCGGGAGCACTTTATTTCCCTCTCCCACTCCTCCAAAGACATTCAGGTCCTGGGATGCACCATCACAACATACTCACCAGATGGTGCTTCGAAGAAAGATACCTCATTTTCACCTTGTAACCCTCCAACCGCACGGTACCAATGTTGGCATCAACAGTGTCCTCAGTTCACCTCCCTTAACTTATCCCAATTTCAATCTTCCAAGGCAGCACCACCCTTATGACCTGGCGAGCATGTCTATCTTCCTTCGAATACATCTGCTCCACGCTCCCCTCTGACCTATGAAATTAATTCCGATTTTCATCTAAATTCACACTCTAAGCTACCTTACCCCTAGCACATGTAGAACCAACGTGGCACACGAAGTCCCTTGCAACAACTACAGTCAGCACTACATCGGAAATACTGGAAGGAAACAAGCCATGCTTCTGGAAGAACACCAACTAGCTACTAAATGTCATGATACACATTTTCTCATCTCTCGATACACAGACCAAGAGGGCCATTAATTAGACTATACAAAGTAAACACTGTAGAACAAACCAACCAGAGCCACACAAGAGAGTTCGTGGAAGCCTGGTTCTTTTCCAAATAGGACATCGGCAAACGCATAGATGTACATCCAGCGAGAAAAACGCTCCAGAGAAGACCCGGAAGTGCCATCACATCAACAGCTCAGAACACAGTGCGAAAGAATAACAGCAGTTCATACAGATTCCATTTATAATGTCATCCAGCATGGTAACGAAAGGTCTGCATGATAACCTATCAGCTCGGCAATTTACCATTTTATCTTTTTTTTATGCTAATACTTAACTCCTGACTCTTTAAGTGTATTCAGCAAAGTTTTCATGAATGTACAGCTTTGAATTATAAAACAGAATGTCATTTACGTTCAGCTTAGCAACTGGTCAAGTTACAGAACTTGCCTGCATTTGCAATAAGTCTGCAGAAGCAACACTTACATTGTTATTTGTTCGACATGGCCCCAGTTCTCATTTGCATTTTGTGTTTCATTGTGTGCCTCCTCTTCTTTAGATGCATTAAATTTCTAAGTCAATTCGTTATTCTGTGACGTTTTTCTCTGATCATACTTTTGAAGCTTTACACCTTTCCTTCATTGTTGTACAGTGAAGGTAATTTGATCTCCAGGTCATACGATAATCCGTTTATGCCTCTTTTTTTGAAATTTGAGATGACTCACCAATAATTCTGCATTTTCTTTTAAATGAAATATTCATGGAAATTTCGTAATTGCTATTTGTCACAGCAATCTTCTTTTTTTTGGACAGGTCATCAACAACTGTTTTAATTATATTTTCGCTACTAATTTATGAGATATGTGAAACACTAAATCAGAAACTTTTTGCCTATAACTCGTTGCACGTGAAGATTTGCTGGACAGTTAACCTCATGGATGAATGTGTCACAATTTAATAAGTGAATCTAATTTTTAAAAAAATTACTCACTGTCCCAACACTCACTGGATATTGAGAAGGCAAAGTCTTCAGATTCGTAAACATCACTTATCATAAAACTCTGTCAGCCAAGAATACGCCAAACGTGGAGGCATCCACACTACGTCTATTTCATACACAACTTTATCACCTTGGATATCTCAACTTGATCTCCCCTCTTTCTTCGATATTCGAGAATGCATAGGCACAAATCTGTTCAACCTCTCTTCATACGACAAATTTCTCATCACTGGGATCACTGGTGAACTTTCTTTGAACTGCTCCAGGGAGAGGAACGCACATATTCTCTCAAGTAAAGGGTGCAAAGTTCTACACGATACTTCATGGCGAGTCTCACCAATGTCTTGAAAAGTTGCAAAAATACTTTCTATACTTTAAGTTTCATTTATTTATCTATAAAAGCTAACATAACACTCACTTTGTTTATTCACTTCTGTACCTGCAGATTTGCTTCCTGTGACTCGTGAATGAGGACATCCAGATCCCCAAGCAACTGAGTACACTGATAATACATCAACTTCTCATTACTTGGACCAAAATGCATGAGTTCATATTTATCCACGTTAAATTCCATTTGACACATTCTATCCCACTCTCCAAAATTATCTATATAGATTTGTAAGGTTATAATTTTCTCATTGCAATTCACCATTCTGCCAAATTTATTTTCGACCGTAAATTCTTCTGTAGAGCCTTCTGTCTCCCTATCCAAATCGTAAATGTAGATTGTAAATCGCTTGGCTCCAACGAACTAACAAGGTGACAACATCACTTAGTTTCATCCTGTTATCAAGGAAAAAAACACATTTATTACGAATTTCTGTCTTCTGTCCATCAGCCAGCCATCTATCCAAGCTCATGCATTACGCCTTTCCACATATGATCCAACCTTATGAATTAATCTTTTGTGTGGTAAGTTATCTAATGCCAATCAGAAGTACCGATGCACTAAATCTGGAGGATCACCTGTTTGTTGTGGAAAGATCATATTCTCCTCACTTTAACGAAGCCTTAAAAAACTTCAAGAAACACCGCAAAAACGTCGAAGCAAACAGCTGTTCAGTAATGTGTCATGCATTCTGTCTCTTGTTTAACAAAACCAATCATCAACATGATATTTTAAATTAATGGTTTAGTCCATGTGAACGCTCCCCTTGTCGAAACAAGTTTAGTAATTCTCATGAAGACTTCATATAAGTGCAACACTTTTCCACAAATAACGTGGTCAGTGAAAACACAACATGTTAACAAGCAACAGGAGCGTTTGGAAAGGGGGAAAATGCTTGAAATGCAAAACTTCATGAGCTAGGGGAAAAACACTTAATCAATGTTGCAACGTTCAAGACATCGCTACCCACCACCGCCACCGCCACCCACCCCTAAGCCCCCCCCCCCCCCCCGCCGCGCCACTCCCCCGGCCCTTGGCAGTCCTGTGAAACTCGCCCTTTCTATGAGTGTGAAACAGGCAAATTTTATTTTTGAAAAAAAAACCGCTTTAAAACATTTGCTTTTCTTTTCAGAAATAATTCTTGTTAGGCGCCACGGTATGCCATTCAGCTTCAAGTCATTGTTTTGTTGTCTATTGCACTGTACTGTGGTGTGGATAAGACGTTTCCTAGCATCATGCTTATGCTCACATGCACAGTTGTACAACTTTAAACATTCAATCTTAGCTAATGTAAGAATACTTCTAAACAGCCTGCTCACTTCTTTCGATTGGTCCACTATTTCTGTGGACTCACTGATCGTTTCACAGGTATTTCTTCCCTTTGTAACATCATCTGGATATCAATTTGGAAACTCGGACAGAATGCTACAACTTGCAGGTTAAAAGAATAAAACTTGCACTGTCTTCAAGCAGCTGCAGCTGCAACTGACTGTGAACAATATGATCATCTGTTCCCTGTATTACTCACTTTCTGATAAAATCCAAGTTTGCTCAATGAAACAGGTATACTGACTTTCTTGATCCTCAATTCACATGGAAAAAACATTATTCCCAGAAGGTTTCAGACTTAAAGGTAGCTTTTTTCACGTTTCTCAGATTAAACACTTCCACTTATAAGTCGTGCCAAGGGAAAAGTTGGATAAATGGGGAAACTTCCAATCCCCCATTTAGGGGCATGTGCCGAGAGCTGCCATATTGGATTCTGCTAAATTAATATTTGTAGCATAATACGGAAAGAAATGAAGTAATTAATATCCTTTTAAGCTGGAAATTCTGCAACTCAATGTATCTGTTAGGTTGACATCATTTATTTTGTGTTAGCAATGGTATCCTTAATAAATAAGGAAGGAAAAGCTCAATGTGAAATGATAACGGATTTGGCCGACTTACTATAGAGTCAGGACATGCAGGTAAACAATAAGGAAATCATTGGAAATATCGTCACCCTCCGAAATTGTCATTTTCAGAAGCTCAAAAGAAGTATCGGTGTGAAATCTATCACACCTACCGAATTTAGATCAGTCATTGTTTACATCTTCCTTGTATGATACTTCGACTTGATTTTATAATCAACAATAATCAGATATTTTGGTAAAGTGAATTAATTATTTTAAGTCATTACATGCAATGGCGTAATGTTTCCTGGAGTCATAGAGACATCCAGCATAGAATCAAAACATTGATTCCAAATTGTCCATGCCAAACAAGCATCATTAACCAAACAAGACCCACTTGCCTGGATTTGGCCCATATCCCCTCTAAGTATTTCCTATTCAAGTTCGGGATCAATTGTCGTGCAAATTTAAATGTTGTAAACCTACCTGCACCTAGCCCTTGCTTTACATCTCATTTCCACATGGGAAATACGCATTATGTAGAAAATGTACCCTTCGGTTCCTCTTAAATGTTTCTCATATCACCTTAAAATTATGCATTGTAGTTTTGCATTCCACATACTATGCAGAAACCCCTTTGCAACTGAACACACACATACTTGTCATGCTTTAATAAATCTCGAAAAAAAAGATTATCACTAAACCCTTAGGTTAAAAACTTCTCCCACAGACAGCTCACGACACGGAAAGAACAACACTGGCCAAGGGACTCAACTACAACCACAGGGACGCTAAGATAGCAGACTTCCTAGCAGCACTAGACTGTATACTCAGGAACAATGGATTGACAGAAGAGACACAACAAACAGTGAGACAAAGTGTCATACCTATGATAATATGAAAAAGACAAACACATAACCTCAACACCAAGGAGAGGGAAGCACTAAAATCACTAAGAAACGATAAGAGCATAATTATACTACCAGCAGACAAAGGCAGAATGACGGTCATTCTGGACAAAGCAGACTATATCCAAAAGGCACAACAACTACTTGCAGATACCAACACCTACCAAAAGAGGGAGTCTGGCCCCACCCCACAGCTCACCAATAGGATAAACAACACACAGAGGAATCTACAAAAAACCGGACAGATAACCAGGTCTGACCTACCAAAAATGAAACCTGAAAGCAACAACACCCCCAGATTCTATGGACTACCTAATGTGAACAAACCAGACATCCCACTCAGACCCATAGTATCACTAGCAGGAGCACGATCACACAAACTGGCTAAAGTGCTACAGCAGAAACTGAAACACCTGATCAGCGGATCCAGACACTCTATACAGTCAACACAAGAATTCTTGGACGTCATCAGAAATATACACATCGACAAGGAAGAAACCATGGTCTTATTCGATTTAACAGCACCGTTCACCTCTATCGACAAAACCCTAGCCAGAGAAACAATATCCAACCTGATGGACATACAGAACAGACAACAGGACGTTGAACCTATTAACAAAGACGGCAAACTTAACCTACTGGAACTGAGCCTCACAACACACTTCACATTCAACAGCCAGATATACGACCAAATCAATGGAACACCCATGGGCTCACCGATCTCTGGACTCATAGCAGAAGCAGTAATGCAAAGATTAGAACAAACAGTCTTACCGCAAATACAACACAAACTCTGGGTCAGATATGTGGACGACAACTTTATAATAATTAAAAACTCAGACATACAGAACAAACACCGGATCATCAACGCCACACACACAGGAATCCGATTCACGAGAGAGGAAGAAAAGGACAACTAGCTCCCATTCCTAGACGTGATGGTACAGAGAACACCGAATGGAGAATTCAGCACGAAGGTATACAGAAAAGCCACACACACAGACCAAGTCCTGATCTATAAAAGCAACCACCCCAACACATACAAACGAAGTTGCATCAGGACACTATTCAACAGGGCCATAACACATTGCAGTACACCAGAACTGCAAAAAGAAGAAGAAGAACACCTATACAAGGTATTCACCAAAAACGGATATCCACGCAGTTTCATCAACAGATGCCTAAGGGAAAGACAACGGAACGAGGACATGCCTCAACCCAAAGGACTAGTCAAATTAACATACTTTAGGAGCATTTCCGAACTGACAGCCAGACTACTGCGACCACTAGGACTCATTACAGCACACAAACCAACAGCCACTCTCAGACAACAACTCACCAGGACAAAGGACCCGATACCCAGCATGAGCAAAATGAACGTAGTGTACAAAATCCCATGCAAGGACTGCGCAAAACACTACATAGGACAAAGAAGAAGACAGCTAACAATCCGCATCCACGAACACCAACTAGCCACGAATCGACACGACCAGCTCTCCTTAGTAGCCAGACACACACAGACAACAACATGAATTCGACTGGGACAACACTACTATTATAGCGCAAGCCAAACAGAGAGCAGCCAGGGAATTCTTAGAGGCATGGCACTCATCCACTGATTCTATCAACAAACACATCGACCTGGACCCAACATACTGCAGCGGACAGCAACTGATAACAGTAAGCGGCAGAGACAACCACTATAAATGCCGAAGGAAACATGACAGAAGCGCTTCACAGGAGGCTTCCAAGCACTGAGGATGTAACCTAAAAAGGGGAAGAAACGTTTGCAACAAAAACTCCCAGCTCTGCGAACAGAACCACAACATTAACTATTATGCTCCATTCGGAAAAGATCCCAACCTTTCTTTTTAATTAAGCCCTCCAATCCCAGAAGCATCCTGGTCCATCCTTCCTCAATGCTGTCTAATTCATAATGTCTCTCAGATATCTGAGCGACCAGAACATACTCTGTATCACAAATGTGGCTCAGACATGCCCAGTAGAACCTCAACATGATGTGTCACGTCCAACTCAATAGTGTAAGAAATGAAGGCAAGTGTGCCAAATTTCGTTTTCACTATCCTGTCCACCTGTGACATAAATTTCAAAGAACTATATACCTGAACAAGTTCGTATGTCTGTTCCAGAACATAAACTAAGCGAAATCAAGGGAGGATTTTCATGATGAATGTTAGGGTCGTCACGAGTGAAGTGTAACAGAGGGATCTTAGAGCTAAAGTGCACGTTTTTCTGAAAATGGAGTCACAGGTAGACAGGGTCGTGAAGAGGTTTTTGGCATTCGTGTCTTCATCGATCATGAATTGAGTGAAGAATCTGAAAAGTTATTTTGCATTTTGCAAGATGTTGCTCAGGCCGCACTTGAAGTATTTTGTTCAGATGTAATCACCCTGCCCTCGCAAGAATGTTCTCATTCTGGGGGAAAAAATACAGAAGTAAATTACAAACATGACGCCAAGACTCAGCAGTCTGAGTTATAGAAGTTAAGTCCTTGCACAAGCTAGGACTTTTTTTTTTGCAGCTTAGAGACTGAAGGAGGATCTTATCGAAGTCTATAAACCATGAGTGGCATGGGTAGGTTAAATGCACTTAATCTTTACTCCCAGGTTTAGGGAATCAAGGACAACTGGGTATCAGTTTATATTTAGAGAGGAAAGAATTAAAAAAGAAAGTGATGTAAGCATTTTCTTTACATACAGCTTGACGTGGTTATGGAATAGCTGCCAGTGCAAGTGGTTGAAGTGGGTACGATAAAACGTTTAAAATGGTCTTAGGCGAATAAATGAATAGGAAAGGGTAAAAATAGATGTACCAAGTGTAGGAAAATGGATTTCATATCGAAGGAAATTTTAGAGAGAATGCATCAGTTTGGGCAAAATGGTCTGTATCCCTGTTGTAAGATATTATCGTCATATGACGTGATGACCATCAAATATTAACTGGTCCTGTTCTTATTTGTTCTACCAAAATAGAAAACATCATATTTATACAAATTAATCACTCTTGTTGCAATTTTTCTTTGTTTCTGATAAGTTTCGGAGTTAATCTGGAGTTCAAATATTGATGTTGTTACCGTCGAGTGGTTTTTAAATCTTGCTGCTTCGCATTACTCACATGACGCTCCAGGAGACTAATTTGAGTCTGGAATTGCAGACACGACATGATGGAGGAAGGTTCCTTCGACGTCTCTGACTGAGACTGTTAACCTGAAAGAAAACCACCATTTTTTTCAAAGCAATATTGTTGCATGCAAAATATAGCTGTAGGTGAATTCCATTTGAAACTTTCAACCTGTTCCAATCTGTTCAGAACGATCGTAGTTGATCATCGACTCAGTAACCTTTTATCACTTGGTCGACATTCCTTTTAATCTATTTACCTCTAAAAACTCTGTCTGATTCCCTCTTGAAGAACTTCTTGTGTTTTTTTACAACACAGCTGATTTCTCAGACATAGAATTAATGGTTTCATTAGATTTGCTGTCAGGGCATGTCTCCAGAACTCATTTCTCACTAATTCTTTGCTTATGAATGCCGATTCTGGACTTCCAAGCACTCGGTAAATCCTTCCTGCTTTTAATCAATTTCCTTTTGTAGCATGTATATTTTTTCCACGCTCTTCCTCTCAATTGTTTCAAACTCCAGTCATATAAGTTCTTGCCGAATTTGGCACTTTTGAAATATCATTTGTGACAAACAGAACACCATTCTACTCAGAATCTGGTAAGCACCCATCCAAAACTAGTCTTAACTAAAATGAAGAATGATAATGCTCGCAATTCTTAAGCTGCAGTGTAACTAACTTCCTGTACAATTGAAACACTGCATCTCTCCTCCGCTCCCCCAGCTAGCTCTTCATGGCAATCCACATGCCATCTACGACCTATAACATGTGTTTCAACTGTACGCATACATTACAGGAAATGTTCTAAAATATCAACAAAGTCTTACTGCAGAGCATCCTTTACCAATCTATTGAAATTCAAACACTAAGTTACCATCCAGCTTCGTGAACTCATTGCATAAGATCACTTTGCCCTAGTGTTTACTTTATCAAATCACTAAAATTGTCCAAATTGCAGTTAACCAGCTCTCACGCATAGGAACCTCACACATAGATTTCCCCTCATTGTACACTTTCGCAAACTAATGTCTGGAAACCTGGATCGACTGCACCGTTCTCTCATGTATTTCTTCAATATTTTTTGAGGACAGTATGGAATTAGAAAAAGAAAATGAGGTCATTCTCAACAAGTGACCAGATGCCATCTCAAACATTCTTCGTTTCTTTCTCCTTTTTCTATTATTCCGGCCTGCCATCATTCCTCTGTTTACATTATTTTCTTAAGCTGAGTTCTTTCTGTGATAATGCTACCACTTTAAAAAGGTCATAGTATCCTTGGGTTCTTTTGAGACAAATTGTAAAGATTGTGCTGAAATCTTTTAGAAACAGCTGAGTTTAATGACCGCAATGGAGTGGCCTGTTCTCCAAGCTCAGGTAACAACGAGTTTGAATTAGCTGCAATAATGCGAATCTTCTGCAGTCCATAGAAGTGTTTCGAGCTACAACAGATGGTTCTTGACTGCCCAGGTCTCTGCTTTTAACTATAATTCAAACTGCAGCGTTTCTTTTTCCTTTATTTTCTTTTGCTTTGAACACAAGCTGCTTCATTTTCTATTGATTCTAACAATTTACAAAATTTCTGATGGATTTTCAGCAAATTTAAAAGCCAAACTTTGCTGTAATTATCTCGCCTTCACTCATGGATAACGGAAACTCTAACTCTAGCTTGTTGGCCATTTCGAGCAGCGTTTCTTGATGCAGCTTTTGTAAAATCCCCAAAGTCAGTTTTACAAACCCCAGAAACGTCCTGGTGACAGAAAGAGCCATTACCTCCCCAGGCATTGTTCAATCGACACCTGAACTACAGATACTAACGCCTACCACTCACTGCTTTTGTTTCCAATAATTCTCATGCCTAATAAGAAAGAATGATTTGATTCAAACAAATAAACACAATGTATTCTGATCAGGTCTGACCTAAACAATCTGTTTCAAGAAGTAAAGCTCGAACAAAACTGTTTTTCATATTCTAAACGCAGTTGTGAAGTGGATATTTCAGGTGTGATATAGCTGGTTGCAGGACTCGGCTTTAAGCAAAATTGAACTTATTGAACGCTACATGTGAAACACAAGCAAAAGAAAGCAACAGAATTTATAATAGCTACATCAAACTCAATAGACTCCATATCACAACTCAAATAAAGAGCAAATCCATTTCCCGTGTCATCCCGCAAACACGTCCAGTGAAGAAAGTTAAACTCAAACACCGTTTCTTATCGTCAGCAGGAAACAACTTACAAGCGGATATCACAAAGAAGCCCAGTCAGGAAACATTGGCTGAACGTTGCAGCACTTCTCTGGACTGCAGCAGCTTTTCACTCTAACAAATATTCCAAATTAGAAACAACTGAAGTGAGAAAATCGGTCCACTGCAGTCAAGCGACGCTCTCAAAGACATTTCCACACCACTTTATTTACGTGGGTCCACTCTGTAAAATGACCGAAAGAGAAAGTGACATCATGAAAGTGTCAGCATCGTCGCAACTATTATTTCATTTACATTCTAATATCGTTTTTCAGTCTTTGTTGAAATGTACCTGACTGCCAAGAAAACAGTTTGACTGCCTCCACTTATGACGCATCTGTTCACATTCTCGAAAACTTTCAGTGATTTGTCAATCATATTTTCTATTTTGTGTATGCATGTCCTCTCTGGTTGATCAATTCACTGCTATTCATATCTTCTGGGGTACCAAAAAATGCTTTCCAACCAACGGTAAATGTTGAAGCATCTATTGAACTTTGAATGATGACTAAAATTTAATTTGTGTCCTGGATATCAAATACACCACAGTGTAGATTACTGGGACATTGGTATTTACTAGGAGAAAGTGAGGACTGCAGATGTTGGAGATTAGAGCTTAAAAATGAGTTGCTGGAAAAGTGCAGCATGTCATGCAGCATCAAAACAACAGGAGAATTAATGTTTCGGGCATAAGCCCTTCTTCAGGAATGAGAAGGGTGTGCCAAGCTGGCTAATATAAAATGTAGGGAGGAGGGATTTGGCGGAGGGGCGTTGGTGGAAGGAAGTTAAGGTGAGGGTGATAGGTCGGAGAGTGGGTGGGGGCTGAGACGTCGGGAAGAAGATTGCAGATCAAGAAGGCGGGTGCTGAGTCCGAGGGTTGGGACTGAGATAAGGTGGGGGGAGGGGAAATGAGAAAGCTGGAGAAATATGCATTCATTTCTTGTGGTTGGAGTGTTCCTAGCCGGAAGATGAGATGCTCTTCCTCCAGGCGTCGTGTTGCCATGGTCTGGCGATGGAGGAGACCAAGGACCTGCATCTCCTTGGCGGAGGGGGAGGGAGAGTTAAATTGTTCTGCAACGGGGCGGTTGAGTTGGTTGGTGCGGGTGTCACAGAGGTGTTTTCTGAAACGTTCCACAAGGAGGCAGCCTGTATCCCCAGTGTATAGGAGGCCACATCGGGTGCAGCGAATGCAGTAAGTGATGTGTGTGGATGTGCAGCTGAATTTCAATGTTTATGGAAGGATCCCTTGGGGCCTTGGAGGGAAGTGAGGGGGTAGGTGTTGGCGCAAGTTTTGCATTTCTTGTGGTTGCAGGGGAAGTTGGCTGGAGTGGAAGCGGGGTTGGTGGGGGCCGTGGTTATGACGAGGGAGTCGCGGACGGAGTGGTCTTTCCGAAACATTGGTAGGGATGGGGAGGGAAATATATCCCTGGTGGTGGGGTCTGTTTGGAAGTGGCTGAAATGATGAAGGATGGTACGATGTATCTGGAGGTTGGTGGTGTGGTAGGTGAGGACCACTGGGGTTCTGTCCTGGTGGCGATGAGAGGGGCGGGGTTCAAATGCAGAGGAGCGGGAAGTGGAGTAGAAGTGGTGGAGAGTATCGTCAACCACGTCTGAGGGGAAATTGCGGTCTTTGAAGAAGGAGGCCATCTGGGTTGTTTGGTATTGTAACTGGTCCTCCTGGGAACAGTTGCGGTGAAGGTGAAGGAATTGAGTATATGGGATGGCGTTTTTACAGGTGGCAGGGTGGGAGGAGCTGTAATCTATGTAGCTGTGGGAGTCAGTCGGTTTGTAGTAAACATCCGTGTTTAGTCTGTCGTCCAAGATAGAAATGGAGAGGCCTAGGAAGGGGAGGGAGAAGTCTGAGACGGTCCAGGTAATTTTGAGTTCGGGGTGGAAGGTGTTAGGAAAGTGGATGAACTGTTCAACCTCCTCGTGGGAGCACGAGGTAGCGCCGATACAGTCATCGATGTAGCGGAGAAAAAGGTGGTGGGTGGTGCCAGTGGAGCTGCGGAAGATGGACTGCTCCACATATCCAACGAACAGGCAGGCATACCTGGGGCCCATGCGGGTGCCCATGGCTACTCCAATGGTTTGGAGAAAGTCGGAGGATTGGAAGGAGAAGTTGTTTAGAGTGAGGACCAGTTAATCAGTCGAAGGAGGGTGTCAGTGGAAGGGTACTAGTTGGTTTAGCGGGAAAGGAAGAGCGGGGGGGCTTTGAGGCCTTCGTGATGGGGGATAGACGTGTATAGGGACTGGATGGTGAAGATAAAGTGTTGGAGGCCGGAGAAGCAAAAATCATGGAGGAGATGGAGGGCGTGGGTGGTGTCCCGAAAGTAGGTGGGGAAATTTTGAACTTAGGGGCACAGAAATGAGTTCAGTGGGGCAGGAGCAGGCTGAGACAATGGGTCAGCTGGGGCAGTTAGGTTTGTGGATTTTGGGCAGGAGATAGAAGTGGGTGGTGCGCGATTGTGGGACTTTACTGGCTTTTAATCACTCCAGTTTCCTGAACACGATTTTCCTGTTGCACTGCTTTGCTTACATTTATCCCATCTACTAGCCAATATGTTCCCAACATTTTTGGGACATTTTTTGTACTTAAAGCAAGAACCAATATGATCCAATTCGTCATCTATATCATAGTACACCTTCCACATTTTTTCATATCTTCCTTTTTTCAATTCATAGCTTCAAAACTGCCTTTAATATAAGAAAAACAGTTTTGTTCAAGCCTTACTTCTTGAAACAGATTGATTGGTTCAGACCTGATCATAATGCATTTTTTTTAGTTCGAATCGATTGAAGCTTTCTTTTTAAGAATGAGGCTTATTGGACTCAAAGGCAGTGAGTGGTAGTTGTTAGTATCTTTTGTTCCAGGTGTCGAATTCGGTCTGTTGAACAATGCTTGTGGAAGTAATGGCTCTATAGGTCACCAGGTGTTTTCTGGGCTTTGTAAAACTGACTTTGGGTAGTTTCCAAAAAGCTGCATCAAGCAAAGCTGCTCGAAATGCCCGACAAGCTGGAATAGGAACTCCAGTCAATGAATTATCTTTGCTCTCGCACCATCTCAAAAGGATTCATTGATCAAATATCACCCTTCAAACGAAAAGCAAATTCTTCTGACTGGGCTGTGCTATGAAGAGGGGTATTTTGTGTATATTTGTTTTAATGGAGAGTTATAAAAAAGAAGCAACGAAAAGGCTGTGTAAATGCAACAGATTGTGTGGTGGTTTTGTTTTTTGAAATTGAATCAACAGAAGCAGCCTGGATTGATATTGCCAGGTCTGACTGACAGACATTTCTAGCTTCGTGCTTCTTATATTTTAGTTTCAAAGGTATCAGCAGGTGTCATGAGAAAAGAGAATGTGTTGTTTCCTCTCTCTCAGTCGCAGCACGGAGCTGGTATTTCTTTTTCGTTTGTATTCATTCCATATGATAATATGTGATATCTGCGTTTGAATTCTTCCAATAGTTGTCTCTATTTAGAATGTTGCTACATAGTACTAAAGCAGTTAATTAGCATGAGTTAGTTAATCTATTATTCTGATGTTTTACATGAGATTTGAGGTACTCACAGTTTTTCTTTCTACTTTTGTATTATAACTGTATTGTTTGAATAAATTGTGTTTTGCTTAACATTGCATAGTTTGACCAGGTAAATTGAATCCGGAACAAAATACATTACATTTGCCTTTCCAGTTCGAAAAAAAAAGTTGCAATCTAGGCTACTTCTTTAAAAAATATATTTTGAGATGCACTAGTCTGGATCATAGCATTTCACTGTGATTAGAAACTTAAAAACAGGGAGACTCGAGTACTGTGTTTATAAAAGTACACTTGGAAAAATATTAAGGAAAGTTTGTGAATGTTGACTAGATATGTGAGAGATTCATAGCATCATATACCACGAAAATAGTCCCTTTGGTGCAACTAAACAATGCTGTACATATTCCCAAACTAAGCTAATCTAACCCGTCGGTTCCATGCTCACCTCCCTCCAATGCTGTCCTGTTCATGTACTTAAACAGATCCAATGTTTTACACGTTATAGTGTTACACATACTCACTATTTCCTCAGGAAGCTCATTTTATATGGGAAGCATACTCCGTTTAAAATGGTTTTCCTCTCATCTCTGTTGCAATACTTACTTCCTCTCCACTGAAAACTTTCGAGAAATGCCACGTCGTAGGGAAAAGACAACTAGATTGAATTCTATTAACGCCAAAAGTTACTTCCAGAACTCCTTTTGCTTCATCTCTCAATATCCTACGCTCTAGTGGAAAATGGTCCTGCTTATACAGCTTTTTCTTTTGTAAATAAAACTTTCCATGACCGGCAACATCATGGCAAATCACTTCCAAAGTATCTTCATCTTTTTAATATCCTTCCTCCAACTGATCGAACAGAACTGGACACAGTCTTCCAGGATAGATTTGAGTAAAGTGCATTACAACCACAACATGACTTCCCAAAGTCTTATACACATTACACTAAGCAATGAATGCCAGTGTGGAAAATAGCGTTTCCACAACACTGTCTATATGTGACGAAAAATTCGAAAAATTATGTACCTGCACCCCTAGGTCTCTATGTACTACGATGATATCCACAGCCATATTATTAACTGTCAAAACGCCTATTACTGTTTGTTGTACCAAATCGCAATAACTCGAATTTATCCAGATTTAAGTCCATCTGCCATTTTCTTTCAGCTCATTGGACCACTTTTCAACTGTTTGCTGTGTCACCGATTTTATTGTCTCTGCAAGCTTACTAATTATGCCTTTCATATTCGCTTCTAAATCATCTATAAAAATGACAAACACAATAGAAGCCTGATATGATCCCTGTGGAACACCGCTGTTGAAAGGTCTCCAGTCTGAAAAGCAACGTTCTACCAACACTCTCAGTCTCCTTCCTTTCAGAGAATTATGCAAGAAATTGGCAAGATCAATGTGATATGCATGTGAACGCACTTTACTAAGTTGTTGAGCGTTCAGAACATTTTCGAAGGCGTTGCTGTAGTCCAGCTAAACAATGTCATCTGCTTTGGTAACTTCTCCAAAAAGCATAATCAAGTTTCTGAGACACAGCTTTCCTCACACAATAGTATGCTGACGATCCTTCATCAATATTTGCCTCTCAGCATGGCATAAATCCTATCTTTTCATATCTCTTGTTTTGCATGTGGCTGTACTGCACCTTAAAAGAGACAGGAAGTTGGCAAGGACTAAAAGCACACAGTGTGCAGATTTTTTTTAAATGAAACATTTCTTTGACGCAAATAGCTGCTGCTATGTTGCCATCTTACAAAAGAAAATGCAAATTTTGCCAAACACTTTAAATTATACCGCACAGAAGGAAATCCAATGGAATTAGAGTTTTACTGTTTGATAACATCAAACGAAAAATTAAACTAATGTTTAGGTGTATAAAAACCGACACTTTGAACAGTTCGGGGACCAGAGTAAAGAGTAGCAAAAAGCACCAAGATTGCGAGCGTAATACCTCTCTGAACGTTACCTGTCCATAGTAATTTGTACTGCAAAATACCGAAGCTGTACCAAGACAAATCTACAGAGAAATTTCGACACCCAAAGACAACAACAATGTTTGAAATTGTTTTGTGGTTAATTTAAGAAATAGTTTATTAGACGAATATTGAAGAGTGGTGGGTAAAAGACTTGATTAAGAGAAATGAGCTGTAAAATGCTGTTTTTTTAATGTCCTCTGTTGGCATTAAAGAATAAAATCGTTCTTATTGATCTTCAAGTTTTGAAATCTGGGGTAGTTATTTGCCTCTCAGAAATTAGCAGATTACATCTCTAGATTAACTTCCCGTTTAAATTAGCACAGTGGTTTACCCGTGTCATGGCACTTCACAATTTATGCACAGTCATAGTCATACTCAGAGGGTTATAGTTGCCTTGTTTCTCTTCTCAAGTTTTCTCAAACAAACGTACATTATACATCTTCTCGTCATCAAGTATCTCAACCGTAGTTATAGTTGATGCAAATATTTCTGCAAGGGGTCATTCAATTTCTGCACTTACTCTCAACAACCTTCTGCGATATATTTGATCAGGTCCTCGAGATTTATCCACCCTCCCAAATTCCTATGCTCTAATGTTAACTGATCCAAAATTACGACAATATATTTCTTTGATTTCTCTTGACTCAACTTTTTAATGCAGAATAACTAACGAAAACTACTCCTTTACTATCTCTCTTATCTCCTGCGGCTCAACACAAGACGATTTCCTTGATCTTTGTGTAACACTCTAATCACCAATTATTCTTAATGTATTTGTCGAATTTCTTTGGACTATCTTTAAATGTACCTGACAGTGCGATCTCATATCACACCTTTGTCTTTGTTAGTTCTTCAAGAATGCACTCCCTGCATTCAAGAATGGACAAATTAAGAGTTTAAATTAAAACTAATTGTCTGTATCTAAGTAAGATCATGACTTATTCCTGATAAGAAACTCCAATGAAAGCATATTTTGCAAAAGCGAGAAAGAGGCATAAAATGAGCAGGAAGTATCGTACCTATCACCCATTTCTGTAATTTTCCTTGAAGTTGGTTATTGAATGGAATGTTTTTTCAATTGGAAATAATAAGGAAATTCTTGCAATGCTTTGTTTTCCTTTCAGTTCTTTTGAAGGAACAAACAGGTGAGTATTATATTAATATCATGATTCGTCTATATATGCGATGCTAAAAAATGAAAGTCAGATTGATGCAATGACAGCTTTATGCCTTTTCAGTTAGTAAGAATTTCTCTTTTTTTAAAACAGAAGGTTGGTCTATGGACAGAATGTTAACATGGAATCGGCCTTCGATTGTAGTCATAGAGTTGTTTTCATAACTGAAGTTAGAACGTGATGTACTCAGTGTGACAGTCAAATGATGAAAACAGGACCTCGGCATAATGAATGGGAGACGCTGGACAAAATTAGTGTGTGAATTACGAGTACTTACTCATGTGGTACATATATGCACTTTCACTTGAATTCAAGAAAAGCTGAAAAGATAATAAAATATAACTTGGAGATGTACTAGATGCAAAACTTTGAAAGAAGATCATGTAATTCCTACAGGGCAATTAGAAATCAATTGTCCTGTGAATCATCACCAATTCTCCAAAGGGCATCCCACTGTATCTCTGTCATCTTTAATTTCCCGTAGTTAACCCACCAAACTGTAAACATTTACGCTTCAAATCATAGAATTGAGGAAATAGGCCACTTGGCCGAAAAATGTCCATTCCGACGCTCAGAAGAGCATCCCACCCAGCAACAGTCGCCCAAAGCTGAAATCCATCTCTTATAGATACCGTTATCAACCAGCAGTGCTAAACACTGTTCCGGTCATAGTGGGAAATGGAGAGACACAAATGTCGATCTGGAGACAGAAATAGATGAGTGAAACGTCGAAAATGAAATAGAGCAGCAAAATTCCAAGCAAAATTCCAAGCAACAAGACGACTGGTTCAAAATGAGAGCAGCCCAATTTGAAAACTTTATTAAAATTTGTCGCTAACCAAAGCGACATTCAGCCTATTGGAAGTTGTATTTTGACATCGACATAAAATAAATAGTCTAATTAAAATTTAGTGCAGTTTGGATGGTTGGACAGCCAGTTACACTGGGTTTCAATGATGTTTGTCGACTCGGTTTTCCTGAATTTTCTGAGAACTAAGAAACCAGTGCTTTTAATCTCAAGGATTATAATACAACCAATACAAACTGCTAAAAAGAAGAACATCAGAAGAAATGCATAGATTCTCGAGGACCTATCTACTAATAAAATGAAATGCATGCAATAATGTTGTTGTACACCCTGGAGTAGCTGACATTGTAAAACTGTACGTCATTAAGTGAGTGGGAGAGTGAGTATATCAGAATTGTAACAGGAATTAATTGACGAAAAATTCAAAGAATGACATTTACCTGGTGATTGCCATGACGAGTCAGCACTAAGACCTGCTGTCTCAGTGCCAGGGATGTCATAGCAATTCCACCTTAGGTGGGGTAGCTTTGTTGGTAAGGGAAGATATTCAGTCCCTTGCGCGGGGGTACCTAGAGTCAGGGGATGAAGAGTCAGTGTGGATAGAGCTGCGAAATACTACGGATGAAAAGACCCTCTTGGCAGTCGTCTACAGGCCCACAAACAATAGTCTGGATGTCGGATGTAAGTTGAATCAGGAGCTGAAATTAGCCTGTGGTAAAGATGTTACTACAGTTGTTAGGGGGGATTTTAACATGCAGGTAGACTGGGAGAATCAGGATGGTATTGGACCTCAAGAAAGAGACTTTGTGAAGTTCCTCAGAGATGGATTCTTAGAGCAGCTGGTGCTGGAGTGGACAAGGGAGAAGGCAATTCTGGATCTAGTATTGTGTAACAAGCCAGAATTGGTCAGAGACATCGAAGTGAAGGAGCCATTGGGAAGTTGTGACCATAATACATTAAGCTTCAAACTGCAATTTGAGAGGGAGAGGGTACAGTCAGAAGTGACAGTACTTCCGTTGAATAAAGGGAACTATGGAGCTATGAGGGAGGAGCTAGCCAAAGTTCAATGGTGCAATACCTGAGCAGGGATAACTGTGGAGGAATAATGGCAGATATTTCTATGTATAATGCAGAAGTTACAGGATCAGATCATTCCTAAAAGGAAGAAACATCCCAGGAGGAGGCATGAGTGGCCGTGGCTGACGAAGGAAGTTAAGAAACATATAAAGTTAAAAGCGAAATTGTATAACATAGGAAAGATAAGTGGGAAAACAGCGGACTGGGAAGCGTTTAAAGAACAACAGAGAATTACTAAGAAGGAAATACGCAGAGCAAAAATGAAGTACGAAGGTAAACTGGCCAATAACATAAAGGAGGATAGTAAAAGCATTTTTTAAGTATGTGCAAGGCAAAAAAAAATTGTTAGGACTAAAATTGGGCCCTTGAAGACAGAAACAGGGGAATATCTTACGGGGAACAAAGAAATGGCAGAAGAATTAAATGGGTACTTCAGATCTGCGTTCACTGGGGAAGACACAAGCAAGCTCCCTGAGGTGACAGTTGCTGAAGGACCTGAACTTAAGGGAATCTATATTTGCCAGGATTTGGTGTTGGAAAGACTGTTGGGTCTGAAGGTTGATAAGTCTACGGGGCCAATGGTCTACATCCCACGGTACTGAAGGAGATGGCTCGGGAAATCATGGATGCATTGGTGATTATTTTCCAGAGTTCGATAGATTCGGGGTCGGTTCCTGAGGATTGGAGGGTGGCTAATGTTATATCACTTTTTAAGAAAGGTGGGAGAGAGAAAGCAGGAAATAATAGACCAGTTAGTCTGACTTCAGTAGTGGGAAAGATGCTGGAGTCTATTATAAATGATGAAATTACGGTACTTCTGGATAGAAGTAACAGGATAGGACAGAGTCAGCATGGATTTATGAAGTGGAAATCATGCTTGAAAAATCTTCTTGAATTTTTTGAGGATGTAACTCTGAAGATGGACGAGGCAGATCCTGCGGATAGAGTGTACCTGGACTTTCAGAAAGCTTTTGATAAAGTTCCACATAGGAGGTTAGTGAGTAAACTTAGGGCGCATGGTATTTGGGGGCAAAGTACTAGATTGGATTGAAAATTGGTTGGCTGATAGGAAACAAAGGGTAGTGATAAACGGCTCCATTTCGGAATGGCAGGCAGTGACCAGTGGGGTACTGCAGGGATCCGTGCTGGGACGGCAGCTTTTTACAATATATGTTAATGATATAGAGGATGGTATCAGCAATAACATAAACAAAGTTGCTGATGATACAAAGCTGGGTGGCAGGGTGAAATGTGATGAGGATGTTATGAGATTACAGGGTGACCAGGACAAGTTAGGTGAGTGCAGATGCATGGCAGATGCAGTTTAATGTGGATAAATGTATGGTTATCCACTTTGGTGGCAAGAACAGGAACGCAGATTACTACCTCAATGGAATTAATTTGGGTAAAGGGGCAGTACAGAGAGATCTGGGTGTTCTTGTACACCAGTCAATGAAGGCAAGCATGCAGGTACAGCAGGTAGTGAAGAAGGCTAATACCATGCTGGCCTTCATAACAAGAGGAATTGAGTATAGAAGCAAAGAGGTGCTTCTGCAGCTGTACAGTGCCCTGGTGAGACCATACCTGGAGTAATGTGTGCAGTTCTGGTCTCCAAATTTGAGGAAAGACATTCTGGCTATTGAGGGAGTGCAGCGTAGGTTCACGAGGTCAATTCCTGGAATGGCAGGATTACCTTACACTGAAAGACTGAAGCGACTGAGCTTGTATGCCCTTGAGTTCAGAAGACTGAGAGGGGATCTGATTGAGACATATAAGATTATGAAAGGACTGGACACTCTGGCAGCAGGAGACATGTTTCCGCTAATGGGTGAGTGCTGAACCCGAGGACACAACTTAAAAATACTGGCTAGACCATTTAGGACAGAGATGAGGAGAAACTTCTTCACTCAGAGAGTGGTGGCTGTGTGGAATGCTCTGCCCCCAGAGGGCAGTGGAGACCCAGTCTCTGGATTCATTTAAGAAAGAGTTGGATACAGCTCTCAGAGATAGTGGAATCAAGGGTTATGGAGATAAGGCAGGAAGTGGATACTGATTAGGAATGATCGGCTATGATCATATTGAATGCCGGTGCAGGCTCGTAGGGCTGAATGACCTACTCCTGCACATATTGTCTATTGTCTATTGTCTATCATGCAGTTGATATTCTCAATGATCACTTACATGATGAAATTCTCCAAAAGATTTTAGATGGATTATACATAGACATAAGGGTGGCAGGATCAAAAATAACTTCCAAACTGAATGAAAAATTGAGTCTGTGAAGAACCAATTAGTGAAAGTTTCCTCATTCATCCTTGTGTAATTGGATGGCTGTTTCTACCTCGGTGCTGCATCAGAGTACTGAAGGCATGTAATTCTGCACCAGCCAAGCAGCAAAGAATTAGTACAAATGATTCTGTAATTTAGTCGGAAACGTGCTGAGAAAAAAAACTCTCTGTCATTTCTGCAAATTAAATAAAAATCAGAATGAATGCACACCGGTAATTAGCGTCAAAACATTTGGAGTTTATCATCAGATAGAGCTCACATATTGGATTAATAAATTGGTATAGTTTGAATATATGACCACAACATTTTGCTTTTGTGATTAATAAAATGAAGGCTGTGTACAAAACAAAACTGTGCATTATCTGATACTTTACAGACGTGGCAGGACCTTTAACAATGAACACATAAATAATTCACAAATGTCTGTCAATGGTTTTAATGAATGGACAAAAGCTTGGTAATAACATGTGAAGGTGGGACATTGCGAGGTCATGCAATTTTCTTGTAAGAAGTAAACGTCAGATAATTATTTATATGAATAGAGACGTCTGTACAGTCAGAGGGACTTCTTAATATATTGGTAGATGAATATCACACAAAAATAGACAGTAGGAGGAGCAACTACAGTTGTGTTCGCTCTGCTGCCGAAAGGATGCTGTTAAACTACAAAGAGTGCAGAAAACTTTCACAGGAATTTTCGCAAGACGGGAAGGATCGATTTAATATCAGAGGTTGAAAAGGTTGGGACTATTTTTTATTGAGCGCTTGACGCTGAGGTTTTGACAAGTTGATGGTTTAGATCATCATGATGGAACAGAAAACATGAATTTGAGGCTTTTTCCAAAGTAACAGAGTACAAAATATACTTGACGTTGATTTAAATGTTAAAATGTTTCTTTTTTAAGTGAGCGAAGCGGCAAATGTTTTCCACATAATATGGTGTATATGGGGGAGGAAATGCTGAAGGAAATAATAAAGGTGGATCCAAATGCATCTGAAATACCTTTAGACATGAACACTTATAGGAAAGCTTGGAAGGATTATGGTCCTAGGCAGACAAATTTGACTTGTCTAGTTTTGGAAAACCAGTTGGCATGGAGCAGTTTTTTTTCCCTAAAGGCCTGTTTCTGCATTGTATGCTTCTATGACTGTAACTGACGCAGAAAATTGAAAATCTGTGAACTGATGAATTGAGAAGGATTCAGACGTTCGAAATACTGGAGACTTGTTAAGAATTTGGAGATTTTTGTTGCCGGGAATACAGTGATGTGATCCACAACTTGAAATCAATAGGCCCTCATTGGACCAAATTCGAAATAAAGTCCATGCAGATCAATCCAGGGACAGGGATAGGGAGAAAGACAGCAAACTCATCTGCGTGAGAAATATTACTTTCTAATAAGCGAAACTGAAACAATTGTGCCAGCAACAAACAATAATGATAACTTACTGCACTAATTCTGCAGAGCTGACACTTTTGAAAAACAAAATGTGTTACACTCCAGAATTGAAGTAACAGAGAAAGTATGTGCTGTAATAGAATAAAGAATTTTAAAAGTTTACATAAACGAGAAACAGCTGGAATTAAAATTTCTCTGTGACTAACCGCATGTTAATAGATAAACTTGTGCAATAATGGCTAAACACTGTGAGATTTTGACAGTTTTGGATTTCCTGATGGAACCTGAGAGGATGAATCTTATATTGAGAAACATCAGCTATTGTGATAATTTTTCTGCATACTAGAATTGGATTCAGTGCTAAAAAACACAAGATAATGACAATGTTGTGCAATTGATGAACAAATATATACACACATTTTCAATATTACTACATAGTCTTGCCACTTGAATGTTTGGGTAACATTATAATTTTGTTTTATGTTGCCGTTTGGCACATGCCCAAGAGCAGGCATGTATGGATAAAAAAAACTTTGAGCGTCTACATCCCAGAAGGTTAATGCAATTTTGCAGGTGAAAATGCCACTGAGAAAATTGGTCTCGGAAATTGCATTTATGAAGACATACAATAATCAAAAAAAATGGCATATTGTTACCCTAATTTAACAATGTAGAAGTGTCTGTTAATTCCATACGTATATTGACAGGGATAGACTTCATAAAGGGGATCGAAAAGTTATTGACAATGTGTTAAATGGAACATGCACATGGAGTAAAGGCGCTTTACACTACTCCAGGAAAAAAATGCATATAGTTAGAAGGCAGAAGTAATTCACAAAATATTCAATCTGAGCGTACATCTTGACTAACAGAGCGGAAACCTTTGTGTGTGGGAGGCGTCGGTGAAAAGGTGGAATGCAAGTGAGAGAGAGAGAGAGAGTGGAGACTACAGAGGGGAAGACGTAGCAGACACTGAAAGACTGAGTTAGGAAGGTAAGGAGAAATAGAGACGAAATTGCTGTAAGACAAAGTATTTCGAAACAAGGCAGTCCAACATTATTATTTCTGAATCATACTGGATACTTGAATCTGCGGGAAGATTTAATGCTAAATACTGCCGTGTTTGTACTGTAAATATTAAGTTGAATTTGGAAACAAGTTATATAATTTGTCTCCTGCAGAACACAAGAAGTGCAAAGAAGGTAAGCTTTACACAAATTTTGATGACTAGCGAAGTGAATATTTCCTCAATTGTGATCAAAATTCATCCTCCAAGGCACGCCTCCGAATCACCATTAATTCTAGTTCTGATCGTCGTTTTAAGTCAATATTATTTCATGTAACTTCTGTATTCCATCACAAATCTGTGCCTGCGGCCCAAGACAGACGCATGTTAAATGATGGAATTGCTGTGGTTTTGTTCGCCGAGCTGCGAGTTTGTATTGCAGACGTTTCGTCGCCTGTCTAGGTGACATCCTCTGTGCTTGTGAGCCTCCTGTGAAGCGCTTCTGTGATGATTCCTCCGGCCTGTATAGTGGTTTGTCTCTGACGCTTCCGGTTGTAACAACCGAGGAGAATAGGTGGTTTATCAGAACTTCACTCAATATAGTCGATTGTATTTGCTGTGCAGAGATGAAGCACAGACTGGGCGACCACACTTCAGTGCAACAATGTTATGCCTGTAAATATAACCCCAGCTTCCGGTCAGTTGCCAATTCAACAGGCCACTGTTATTTCATGCCAATTGCTTAGTATTGCGCTTGCTGCTGTGCTCCCATGAAGTTCAGCATAACGTGGTCGCACATCCGTTTAATCTCCATTCACGAACACTTCCGTCTCCTGGACAGAATATCGATTTCAACATTTTCTATATCTTCAGCACATTCACTGATGTCCTTATCCCAGACACGCATACCAAGACTTCTCATCACTTGGTTTGCTATGATAAGCAGCCAATTATTTGCCATCAATGGTCCAGCTATTATGAGCTATCCATTATCCCAAGCTGATGCTTTCTCACTTATTTATACGCCCAACTAACTCTCTCTCTCTTTCTCTCTCATCAGATGTAGATTACAATACAGAGAGAAAATAACATCACAGAGAGGGAGTGGGTGAGAACGAGGGACAGAGAGAGAGAGAGAGAGAGAGAGAGAAAGAGACGTATCTCAACTGACAGCGAGACTGAAGCGCATCTATGAAGACTGAGGTGGAAAAAGTATAAATACAAAGAGGGCTAGAGTGACGAATTTAGACGTAAAGGATAATATGCAAGTGCACGTGTGTTTATCGAGATCAAGAGAGACAGGAATTGTATTGGACAGAGCTATTTATACGCGGACAGACTCTTGAGCAAAGTGGTTAACGATTTCAAGGGTAGAAAAATAAAAAAAAACACAAGTGTGACAGTCAAATACAGAGATAACCGCAGTTCATAAAATAAACAACAAAAATATTGAAGGTTAGCAAAGCTGATGCGAACATGTTCTGATTAGGGCACGAGAGCACAATACACGCTGGAACCTTCAAGTGAATTTAAGTCATGAAAAGGGCGGGGGGGAGGGGGAGGAGGGGGGATGATATCTATAGCCACTATGTATTACAGGAAATACGGAAAACAAACTCAACTTTCATAACATTTAACACTGTCGTAACGACTTTTGGATCAAAATCAATGCGAAGAAGTTGAATGGTTTAATTTAATTATGTGCTTGGTATGAAAAGAAACAAAAAAGTCTTTGCATATGGTCAGCTTAAACGAAACGCAGAAATGTCTGCAGAAGCTCAGTAATATGAAGTTTTAAGTAATTGTCAGTTGACTGAAAATGCTGATTTTACATAGATGCTGCCAGATTCTTTGAGTGTCTCGAGCAAGTTATGGTTTTAATCATTTAACACGACTAACAATGTGGCCGATGATGAACATTCCTTTACTGTTGTTAACAGCATTCAGAAATATTTCTTCATGACAAAACAAAATTTTAACGCTAATATGGTATAGGATAATTTACAGAATACTTTGTAGATGAACAGATAGGAGGAAAAATGCTCTAATTTATTTATATTATAGAAATTAGTGATATTTAAAAGGAAGTCGAAGCAAATTAGTAACGATTTCCATCAAGTAAAGTCGATTGTATAACATAAACACTGTCATTCTGTGTTTTCCTTCAGATCTGGCAAAGGGAAAATTTGATAGGAAAACTGAAGAGAAAGAATGCATCGAGTTATTTTTTACGTTTAATTACCAATGGAAACAGCTAACTCTGGTCACGTGGATGAAAAATTACTACAAGTCTGCATGATGGCATACTGAAAAGCCCATTTTGACAATATAAAGGAAAGCAAAACATATTTTCTAGCTGATGTGGAGTTGCCAGTGCTGAAACGGGATGGATGAAGTTAAAGGTCTCAAAACACCAGCTTACAAAGGAGTATAGCCATTTTGGACCTCCTCCACAAGGCCACCTGCAAACTGGAAGAGGAACACCTCAACTTGCACCTCAGGAGCCTACAAACACATGGCATTAACATTGAATCACCGTTTTCCAAATCTCTCTCTCTCAGATCCATCTCATAGGTTTACTTGAAAGTAGAAGCCTATGGAGGTTTGCTCCTTTGTCAGGTAGCTAGCGGAGTAGCTGTGTAGTTCACAGAACATATAAGTAAAGAATCAAATTGTCATCAACGGATACAATATATTAGGCAAATCTAAAGTGCTGTTAAGTATTTAGTCACTCTGGATGGCGAGACAGGTTTCAATTGATTAACACACAGATTTCAGAATTTCTTTTCTGTCTCAGTGCTCAAGCACGTTCGGCCTCGGATTTTGGTTGAATGCCTTCCAAGGCAAACTTCAGAAAAGACAAAAATGCAGAATCGTGCAGTCGAGGCTGATAACTAAGATCAGTACCAGGTTGGACGTCCTCAAAAGGGATGTTAGGTTTCTGTAGTACTTCAGGTGACCACACCACACACTGCACTCTCACACCTACATTCATACGCACATGCATACACAAACTCTCTTACGTAAAAACACTGGCGTACAGACCCTCTCTCTGACACATGCATTCTGTCACACCCATATTGACGTCCACACCACTGACTGGTTTAGATTTTTAGCACTTCTGCACAAACTCGATCAAGCATGCAGACAGGGACCCGCACACACACATGCACTCTCCCTCAGCTACACACACACACAATTATAAGTCTATGGAGGGAATTTGCAATTAGAGTCATAGAGTCTTCGAGATATACAAAACGGCAACAGACCCTTTGGTCAAATCGTCAATGCCGACCAGATATCGCAGACATATCTCTTTCCACTTTTCAACAGCCATCCCATATCGCTCCAAACCCTTCCTATTCAGTCACTCATCCAGATGCTTTTAAACATTGCAATTGTATCAGCCTCCACCACTTCGTCTGACAGTTTGTTCCATGCTCACACCACCCTGGGTGAAAACGCCAAGCCTCAGGTCGGTTTTATAACGTTCCCTTCACCATACATGTATGCAATCCATTTCTGGGCATCTCCACCTCAGGGAAAATCCCTTGTCTATTTCCCATATGCATGTCCTTCAGATATTATTAACTTCTATAAGGTTACGCCTCAGCTTCTGAGCCTTCAGGGAAAACCGACATCATCTATTCAAACTTTCCAGAGAGTTAAAATCCTCCTATCCTGGCACTATCCTTGTAAATCATTTTGCAGGACATCCTTCTGATAGGAAAGAGACAAGAAGTGCACACAATATTCCAGAAGTGGCCGAATCAATATGCTGTACACCCTCAGCAAGACCTCACAACTACTGCAGAAAATATACAGACCAACAAAGAAAAGCATACCAAATGCTTTCTTAACTGTACTATCTACTTGTGACATTATTTTCAAGGAGGTTATGAACCGGTATTCCAAGGTCTCTTTGATTAGCAACACTCCCGAGGATGTTATCACGAAGTGTATAAGTCACGCTAAGACTTGCTTAACCAAAACGAAATGCTTCGAATTTATCTGTATTAAATTCCATCTGCCACTACTTATCCCTTCAGTCTATCTAATCAAGATTAAGTTATAATCTGAGTTAACCTTCTTCAAAGTGCACTACAGCTACAATTTTGGTATCATCTGCAAACTTACTATCTATACCACTTATGTTCACATCCAAATTATCTGTGTAAATGATGGAAAGTAATTGACCCAGTGCCAATCCTTGTGGCAATCCATTTGTCACAAGCTTCCAGTCAGAAAAGAAACAACTCTCCATGACCACCCTGTCTTGTAACTTACAGCCAGTTGTGTATCGAAATAGGTAGTTCTCCTTGTATTCTATGAGATCTAATCTTACTAATCAGTCTCCCATGGGAAAACTTGTCAAATGCCTTATGGAAGTCCATTTAGATAGCGTCCCCGATTCCTCCCTTTTCAATCCTCTTTGTTACTTCTTCAAAAAACTCAATCAACTTCGTGAGACATGTTTTTCCATGCACAACGCCATGTTGACTATATCTAATCAGCCCTCGTCTTTCTAAATCCATGAAAATTCCTGTCCCACAGGGTTCATTCCAGCAAATGACCAGCCATCGACGACAACCCCTCTGGTTTATTGTTCTGTGGTTTGTCCTTACCACTTTTCTTAAATATTAATACCACGTCAGTGAACGCCCAGTCTTTCCCCACCACCCCGCATACCATGACTATTAATGATATCAATATTTTGGAAAGGGACCCAACAATCACTTCCCTACCTTCTCACGGAGGTCAAGGTGACACCTGATCAGCTCCCAGGGTTTTATGCGTTTCTTGACATTCAGCACTTCGACCTCTGTAATATGGACATTTTGCAAGATATCTCAATCTATTTCCTGGCATTCTGCCAAGTCCCCGTACACAGTACACACTGAAAAAAAATTGCTCGTTCAGTATGTCCCACAACTCCTGCTGCTGCACATAAAGACCGCCTTGTACATCATTGAAGGGCCTTGTTTTCTACCGAGTTAACATTTTGTCTTCAATTTCTTTGCAAATACACTTCAGATTATCGCCAACCCTATTTACTAAAGTTAAATCATGTCATCTTATTGCACTCTTGATTTTCTTCTTACGTATGCTCCAACAGCCTTACACTCTTCTATGTAATCACTCAATCTATCCTCTCGATTCTTGATACATGCTTCCTTCTTTTTCATAGCGAATCCTTACATTTTTTCCACTCATCCAAATTTCCCTACACCTGTCAGCCCTTCCTTTCGCTGTAACAGGAATGTACAGCCTCTTGAATCTCCTTATCTCGTTTCTGAATGATTCCAATTTCCCAGCTGTACCTTTATGTGCGAACATCTGTCCCCAATCAGCCCTTGAAATTTCTTGCCCAAGGACATCAAAATTAGCCTTCGTCCAATTCAGAATTTCAACGTTTTGATATGATCCCATCTTTTGCATCACTTTCTGAAAACTAATGGGATTACAGTCGTTGGCCCGAAAGTACTCCCCCACTGACACGTCCACCACCTGCCCTGCCTTATTGCCCAAGCATAGTTCAGGTGTTCCAACTTCTCTATGGCAGTTGCATCACATAGTGAATAAGAAAATTTTCTTTCACATCCTTAACATATTAACCCTAAATACTGTGGCAGTGCCAGTTTACGTTTGGAAAGTTAACATCACCTGGCATCGCCACCCTATTATTCTGACACACAACTGAAATCTCCTTACAAAATTTTTTCTCAATTACTGCCTGACAATTAGGGCCTCTATAATACAATCTTGATGAGGTGGACACCACTTTTTTACTTTTCAGTTCTACACATATAAATTTCCTGGACGCACTGGCAAGAATATCATCCATATGTACAGCTGTAACGCTATCCTTGATCAAAAACGCCACCCCCCCCCCCCCCCGCCTCCTCTTTTGCATCAATTCTATATTTCTGGTAACATTGCATTCTGGAACATTTACCTGCCAGTACTGTCCATCGCTCAGCCGCGTTTCTGTATTTGCTATGATAAGGTGAAGGAACCATGGAAGACAAGAACAGAGGAGCTTCTCGTCAAAAGGAAGAAGGCAGCTTACTTAAGGTTGAAGAAGCAAGGACAGCTTTCGAGAATTAGAAGCTTGCT
Source organism: Hemiscyllium ocellatum (assembly GCF_020745735.1). Classification (NCBI taxonomy): domain Eukaryota; kingdom Metazoa; phylum Chordata; class Chondrichthyes; order Orectolobiformes; family Hemiscylliidae; genus Hemiscyllium; species Hemiscyllium ocellatum. The sequence goes on from NC_083438.1 coordinate 19,583,981, forward strand.
AGAACGGACCTCAGAAGTGGACTGAGGAGAGCCAGGACGTGGCAGGAAAAATGCTTGGTAAATAGGATTAGGGTGAACCCAAAGGCAATCTACCCTTACGTGAGGAATAAGAGAATGATCAGAGGGAATGTAGGGCCGATCAGGGATTGGGTAGGGAAGTTGTGTGTGTATAAGCAGCTTGGGGAAACCCTGAATGAGTATTTTGCTTCAGTTTTCTCCAAAGAAAGGGACCTTGTTGTAAATGAGAATTTTCAGGAGCTTGGATACAGACTTGACTAGATGAAGATTAATGAAGTTGTTGCGCTAGAAATCTTTGAAAACATTAAGATTGATAAGTCCCCAGAGCCAGACCAGATTTATCCTAGGCTTCTCCAGGAATCAAGAAAGAAGGTTCCTAAGCCGCTGGCAAAACTCTTTGCCTCCTTACTGTCCGTGGGATTCGTAGCAGAGGATTGGAAGGAGGGGAATGTTGTTCCTCTTTTCAATAAATATTAATGAGGAAATCCCTGGCAATTACAGACCAGTCAGTCTTACGTTTGAGGTCAGCAAAGTTTTGGAAAGAATTCTGAGGGATAGGATCTATGACCATTTGGCAAAACATAGCATTATTAAAGACAGTCAGCATGGCTTTGTGAGGGGAAATTCATTCCTCAAAAATCATATTGATTTCATCGATAAGGTGACAAGACAGGTCGACGAAGGTCGAGCGGTGGATGTGGTGTGCATGGATTTCAGCAAGGCACTTGATAAGGTTCCTTATGGTAGAATCATTCATAATGACAGGAAGTATGAGATACAGTGCGATTTGGCTATCTGGGTTAAGAATTCCTGAAGAAGAGCTTATGCCCGAAACACCGATTATCCTGTTCCTTTCATGCTGTCTGACCTGCTGTGTATTTCCAGCAACGCATTCTTAAGTTCTGATCTCCAGCAGCTGCAGTCCTCACTTTCTCCTTCAGAATTGCTTGGTCGACAGACGGCAGAGATTGGTTGTAGATGGAAAGTATTGTGCCTGGAGGTCAGTGTTCAGTGGGGTCCCACGTGGCTCTGCTCTTGTGCGTCTGCTCTTCGTAATTTCCATGAATGACTTGGACGAGGAGTTTGTGGTGTGGGTTAGTAAATTTGCAGATGACACAAAGGTTAGAGGGGTTGTCGATAGTATCGTGGGCATTTCAGGAGCTAGGCTGAGATTGGCAGAGGGAGTTCAACTGGACAGGCCCAAAGTGATGCATTTTGTACTGTCGAACTGAAATGCCCAATATAGATTTAAAGACACCATTCTTTGTAGCTTGTAGGAACAGTGGGATCTGGGTGTGTAAGTACATAAATCCCTCAAAGTTGCCACCAAGGTGGATATGGTTGCTAAGAAAGCATATCGTATTTTGGATTTAATTTGCACAGCGATCGAGTTTAAGAGCTGCGAGGTTTTGCGACAGCACTTGAAGTCCCTGGTGAGTCCACACTTGGAATCTTGTGTATAGTTCTGGTCGCCCTAAAATAGGAAAGATGCAGAGGCTTTGGAGAGAGTGCAAAGAAGATTTACCTGGAAGCTGCCTGGACTGGAGGGCTTGCCTTTTGAAGAAAGGTTCAGTAGGCTTGGACGTTTCTCTTTGGAGAGAAGGAGGAAGAGAGGAGACCTGATCAATGCATACAAGATAATGAGAAGAATAGATAGCGTCAATAACTAGAGAGTTTTTTGCACGGCATGTTTTTTGCAGGGCATGTATGAGGGGTCAGCGTTTGAAGACATTAAGGGAAAGATATAAAGGAAACGCCAGAAGTAGGTTCTTTACACAGATAGTTGTGAATGCACGTAATGCGTTGCCTGCAGTGGTGCTGGAAGCAGAGTCATTAGGGACATTTAAGCGAATGCTGCACAGGCACATGGAGAGCAGTGATTTGAGGGTTGCGTATTAATTTACTATATTTTACGTTAGGATTAAAGCTCAGCACAGTATCATGTGCGAAAGGGCCTGATCTGTGCTGTACTTTTCTGTGGTCCACGTTCTTGTTCAATATCCCAGTTCTATGTTCCTAACAATGCCTTGAGTTCATCTGCGTTCCCTGAAATAAATGCAGTTTAGTTTATATGTCCGATCTTGTTCTTTAATTTGTCACTGCCAGTCCTGACTACTTGACTCGCTTCTTTTCTCAACAGTACAAATTTCAGATTTTTCTCTTTCCACGCTATCTCCCAGAGTAACACACCACCTTATTAGTTTAAATTCTCCTCCAGCAGCTCCAGCAAATGTTCCTGCCAATATATTAACACACGTCCAAATCAGATACAAAGCATCTTTCTTGTGCAGATCACTTCTATGCCAGAAGAAATTCCCAGTTATCAAAATTGTGAATCCTTCTCCGATACTCTAGCTACACAGTTATGTATGCATCTGCTCTATCCTCTTATTCCTCCCCTTAGTTATTTTAGTAACTAAAATAATCTAGTTATTACTGCCTTCGAGAAAAACTTTTTATGTTCATTTCTTCCGGACTTTCTACACTCTTCCAACAGAATCTTACATTTTTTTCCCATTCTATGCCATTCGTTCCAATGTATACAATAACTTCTTGTTGGTGTCTCTCCCATTTGACAACACTTTGTACCCCCTCTGAGACATCCTTGATCGTGGTACGAGTGAGGAAATGCACCATTCTGATTTTTCGTTGCTGTCCACAGAAAAATCTGCCTGTACCTCTGAAAAGACAGTCCCTCACAAATGGATCGTTGGAGCCCGAATTACACTCAATACAGTTGAGCCTGTCTCTGTGCCAGAGACTTGGCTGTTCGTGCTATATTCCCCTTAAAATCCATCATTCCCTACACTTTCCAAAATACTATACTTGTTTGAAATGAGGAAAGCCACAGAGGACTCCTGCACTACTTAACCGTAATTTTTTTAGTTTTCCTGAAGTTAACCCATTCGTATCTGCACCTGCGAGTTTTCTTCCACCCTAAAACTGCCATCCATCACACCCCGTTGCTCATGTCTACTTCTCATTGCCTGAAAATGTCGCTAAAACAGAGCTATTCGATTTGATAGCATTCACAACCAATGGCATTTGGTGCAGGTATAATCATTACTAACACATAAACTCTCCCAAAATTGCCACGTCCGACAAGAAGAGCATGTGACTCTACTCAAGGCCATTTTTGCTTCTTCAAATCTACAAACGCAGAAGGCAATATTTTCTTAATCCTCTACAAACCCCTGTGCCAGTCTAATTTTAGGCGTATGACTTCCGAGGCATAAGTGAATTTAAAAAGTAATCAATAAAGTGTCCACTCTACTCACTCTTGTGGATGTAGAGAAAGGCTATACGAAAGCTTTTTACTTACCTGTTTCTGTTCTGTGACCTGTCCCAAACAGATTTCTCCAAAGTTAGTTGCGTATTTCGCTGTTAAGATCTCCTAGACGCATTTCTATGTCCAGAGATTCATGATTTCAATCAGCAAAGAGAGTAACTACGCAGTGTGGGCCTCCTTCACTCTCTCTCTCTCTCTCTCTCCTGCACTTATCATGTGCTGCTTTTGTCTGCCGTTAAGATCTCCTAGATGCATTTCTATGTCCAGAGATTCATGATTTCAATCAGCAAAGAGAGTAACTGCGCAGTGTGGGCCTCCTTCACTGTCTCTCTCTGTCTCTCTCTCCTGCACTTATCATGTGCTGCTTTTGTCTGCCCTTCTCCCTTTCAAACGTGCATTGTTTTGACTTTATTTTTCCCTCCAAAATCACAAAACAATGCAACAGCGTATAAAACAGCAGTTGTTCCTCCTGGAATTCGACGAAGTAACCTCCAACACCTAAAGTTCCTCAAAACAGGAACAGACTGTTCCAGCAAGAAAATTTCCCTGTTATCTGTCTCAGATTTGCAGATACATTATGTTTTGCTCGAGAACTACACAACCGTCAGGATATTAGGCAATGTTGAATTCTATAAATTCTTACTTTGCGAAACAAAATGTCTGACTTCTGATTGGGACACAGACAAACACTAACCTCACACAATGTCACGCACTCTGGCAATTTATCAATTCTTACTTTGCAAATAAAAGAAAAGCTGACTTCAAATTGCGACACACTGCTACCATTACTTGTCTTGTGATTGAAATTTCGAGTTTGCAAATTATGCAAATCAGAGGAGATGCCTGTTTCAAGTGAACAGTTTTATTAAATGTCTTTCCGTTGTCACACAGCATTCTCAAAGTAAATACTACATTTATCACTTTCATACATTTTTCTTTCCATTTTATGATCCAGAACTGAAGAACAGCAAAGAAAGTAAGTGAGATAAAAATTGATGTACAAATAAGTTAATTGATATTTTACAACAATAATTAAGTGAAACTTGCTAATATGTACACATGTCGACCCAATGCTTGTGGAAGTTAAAATTTCGGTTGTTTTTATGACGGTTGATGAGCGACTTAACATAGAAATGCATTAAATAAAACAGACACGGTTTTCTTTATGGGAATTTATTAGCAGCTTTGCATAGAAAATGCATCAAATAAATCAGACACATGTGTTTATCAGTGCCAATTCTATCACTTTCCATAAGAAAAAATACACTAAGATCAAGAAAACTGCGAAAAATTGCTCTCCAACAAATGGACCGAAAAGTGCATTCTTCTTTTCCCAAAACAAAAAATGATTCTGCACGATGAGTTTGATGCCATTTAGATACCTAAATGACACTCTCTTTCTTCTCTAATTTGCCCTGCAGAATTTGCAAAGGAACAGGCAGGTATGGGTGTTATCATTTTAGAAGTGTCAGACAAACAGGTGATTTAGTGATCGTTTTGATGGTGAAACCGAGGTAACGTTTCATGAAATTGTTCTCACGAGGACCAGAATTTCATGAAAAATAATAATTTCATCACCTAAGAGGCATTGAGTAATTACCTGCCGTAAAGTACTGGCAAGTTGATCCACAAAAGGAAGAAATGTAGTTATTTCTAAGCTCAAATTATTTCACTGAAGAATTTGATATCGAAGTGTATCTGTAAAAATAAATGGGAAGAAAACTTTCTGAATTGCGTGCCTCCCCACCATTTGATCAGATGATGAGTCAGTACTCGTTCTTGCTGAACAATGCTTGCAGGAAGCATTATACTCCAGTTGAAGTTTTCAGTGCTCAGAGCCAACACTTGCTTGGCAGGAGTACACCAATGTTCGATCTGGTCATTTCTGAACTTTTAAATCCAGTAGACTGGGTCTGCAGGAAGTGGTGACGGATTCACAGTGGAAAGACGACTTAACCTGCAAATTTACAATCTGCCAAATGCTGATGGATCTTTCAATGTCAATACCGTACGGGTGGGAACCACTCAGCCCTTGTGGAATCAAAGTTCATACGTCGCATTGAGAACATATTTCACTGTGTTTTATGGAACTGTCGCTGTGCTGATTAGTACACATTAGAACTGATATAACACCTCAACGTCAGGCATGCATGCAATGCTGTGAGCTAACACCTGCAGCAGTACCTGGCGTGCAAAACAATGATTTGCCAACCTGGTAAATTAAACAAGCGTGGCTACCGCAAGAATGATATTAGCAACATAAAATACATTTAACTCCTCGATTCCAAAGAATGAGATAATCCAGATTCTGTTATGGACAATTTAATAACTGATTGGAGAAAGTTCAGTCACAAATATAGTGACGTGCAAGGATGGATCACCAGACATATCACTGATAAAGATAAGTCTGAAGCATTTGCAGGATAGCTCAACAAAATTGTAAATGGGGATTCATGTTGTTCTACTCCAGCGGTGCCCAGCGTTACAGAGATTTTTGTTGAATCAATTCGTTTCACTCTGACAGACATTGGAAATATTTGGAGATACTGGAAATCCAAAAGCTTAGGAAGACTGACAACTTTCTGGCAATAGTACTGAAGTCTAATATTTCAAATAAACGTGCAGCATACATAACCAAAATGTTCCTTATTGACTACATTAAGGCATTAATGCTTTAATGACTACCACCCCGGCTCTGACATCGCGGCTCGGAATTATGTTAAGCATTTAATGTTAAGCAACAACTAATGCTCCAGGGATTGCAATGATCCATTGAATTTTGCCAACCATTACAAGACGTCTACCACAGCTTTTATCTCCTTGGCACAACACTCAACCCTGGAATATTTGGAAAGCAACCTATTTCAACTCCTATTTATTCACTTAGTTCCAATTTCAACATTATAAATCCAAAAAATCCGTTATCAAACTCCAGGATATAAGACTTTGTTCTTCTTCTGCAACTTGGCCTTTTATGGTGTGGCCCACAGACTGCAATTCGCCAAGAGAGGTGACGGTATCTCCTCCACAATAATCTTCAACACTGGTGCCCTGCAAGGCTCCAGTAAAAAAAAAAATCCTGCCACGGGGAGAACGTAAAAACAGCGGTTCGGCCGAGGACAGAATCAAACCTGGATCCCTGGTGCTGTGAGGCAGCAATGCTAAACACTTCCACCCGAAGTTTCATCTGGGCCGTTAGATTTCTTCGCAGTGTTATTATCTCTATACCACCACCATAGCTTCCTGTGTTGTTATTAATTTCTTTTGTGGTTGCATATAATCCACAGACGACATTTTTTCTGGATTCGTGAAAGTTTGATATGATAACCGATTGATCAAAAACGAAACAAAAATACAGAGAAATGTTAACTCAAAACACCGATCAGGAAAACAGGCCTTCTTTCTGTGAAATCACCTATACTTGCTGCTGCTTTGCTAAAGCCGGAAACATAATCAAAGACCCCAACAAGCACGTTTATAGTCTCTTCCAAACTCTACCAAAATTTAAAAAGCAACACTTGGCAACATTTTTAAAAATAGCCAATCCAGCGCTGTTATCAGACATAAGAAAGGATATCTCATAAATTACATTTGATCTTTCTCTGCACCTTATGTGGTGCTATAAATTTATATGCCGTATTCTGTTGTCTTGCCCTCCTACACGTGAGTAAACTCATTGTCTTATGAGTGTGATGAATTTTCACTTTATCTCGAATTAAACAGATATGTGCAGCTCTAAAAAAAAAGTACAAATCCGAAACCCCTATTCAGTCATTCTTGATCGTGAAGCATTTTGGAATTTATCTTTGAATGCGTAATCTCGCTGTGCTTCCTCATCAGTAATCTTCTAACTGGCCCTAAGTTTGTCTTTGATCATGTCAACTCAGCTTCTGAACACATTTACAACGTATTTTAAATTTTCAACCATGGACAAAATAGGTAAATTCCTGATGTCAGTGATAGATTTTGGAATAAAGGTCGCATTCGTTCTAATGTGGCATAAAATATCCCTCCAAAATCAGAAATGTATTGGTATCAGAAGACAAACTCTCAACTGGTTGTAATCGTGCCATCGAAAGGATATGACAGTTGGGTTTGATGTAAATCAATCATGTCAGCGCCAATATATTGCTGCAGATTTACTCATGGGAAACGCGTTGGTCCATCCATATACAACTGTTTCATCGATTAACTTGCATGCACTATATTTTCAGAAAATTGAGGTGGTAAAAATGATTCGTGCGTGTTCAGCACTACTTGCAAATTATTTGTCATTGAAGTAGTCTACGTTCTCAATCCAAAGAGCTTGGCAGTTGGCAAGTAGAATTTACACCTCTCAAATTTCAGGCAATGACAAAGTGTTCTAACACAATTTAACCATGATACCTTGTATTTCAAAGGTTCTACTCTATTGGAGAAACATCCCCTATAAATAGTCTTCAGGCCGCAACCTTCAGAAGCACACTGCATAAAACCAGATACTTCAAAAGGAGTTTATACGCCATGAATACTGCAGTGAGTAACTTAACCTCTGGATTCCAATGCCTGACCGCAATCGACCACGCCGATGTCAGGATCATCTTCGAAAATTAACCACTTGGCTTAGTTGCAGCTTCAATAATGTTCAAGAAACTTGAATCAAAACACTATAAAGTAACCCTATTATCGGGATCAGTTCAGTAAATAACTAATTCATTCACAAACGAAACTCAATAACAGTACTGGTCTTTCTACAAGATGCACTGCAGAATTTCATTCGTAGGTACTCAGCATTTTCCAAAGATGCGACACTATAATTTAGTTACTGATTGCGACAGACACAGAGCAACATCACAACTTGCAATTCCCTTCAAAGCGACTTTCTATCTACCCCTTCAATCCACTGGGTGAAGATCCTGGAATTCCCTCCTGAAATCACGGTGGAAAAAACCTACAGCACGTAGAGTGCAAGAGTTCAAGTTTGCAACGAGTTCTCAAGTGGAATTAGGAACAGGCAAGAATACTGACCACATCTTACGATTGAGCACCGAACATAAACGTGGAAAAAGTCAACATCAAGAACATTTGATATGTTGAATTTAGCATTGATTTTATTAACACCAGTTAACTGATTATGCAAATAATAGTTTTTTTCGATGTATTTATTGAATTTTCGTCCTATAGAGCATAAGAGGTGCCAATAAGGCATGGGTTACATGAACTAAAAAGGATCGTCAAGCAAACATTTCATGAATTTTGACAAATGCCAATAACTATAACAAGGTCAATATCAATTCAGGTTCTGTTCACAATATTTATTTACCTTCCATCTTCAATAATGTGACACAAATCTGTGCCTGGAGTTTAACGTGGATTCATGTTTTGAGACTTTAACATCAAAGCAGCTGTTCGAAAAGAAGCAAACTTATGTCATTGTCTTTTTAATTCTTTTCTTGTGTAAACTGAGCTGTTTCTAAAAAAAATGGAAATTCCATTCACATACAATATTCTGAGGACTGCTGTTGTTAAATCTGTCATGTAACTAAACGTTTAAAAGGTTTATTTGTCATCAACTCAGAAATTCACAATATTTTGGACATAAAGATCATGCCTATTGTCCGCTTAAGTCTTGCATTGGCAAGAATCAAGATATTTCCATTTTTCAAGACGAATCAATATGCTCTGCAACAAAGGACAGCAATACAATTTAATGCGGAAAAAAACTGAATTACTTAAGCAGCATTAAAATTGAAATTTGTTGATGACATAATATACATCTGCCAGTGAAATGTAAATAAGGATGGCTGCCTATATTTAACTGTGGAGCCACTTAGTATCAAAAAGAAAGAGTTGAAGTGACAGATTATCTCCTAAATAGGCATTGCGTGGTTTGAATCATAATATGTAAAATTATGCAATACCGAAGGGATATACATTTCCAAGAAAGTCATTTGCATATAATTTTTCTGCAGTAGCAGTGCGTTTTTAACTTATATTTCTAAAACTACTGTCTCCATTCCAGTCATAAGAAACATAAATTTAAATCTGTGCGATATCAAGACACGATCGTAGGTAAACATTTTTTAGATCAATATTAACAGGATTTCAGCGAAGATTAATACACGATAGTTTCCATATTATGACATAATGTAGATTATCTTTTTAAAGGTAGTCTGATTGATTCATATGTCGATCCTTCCACACTTTCAAAAGTGAGCTGTTTATCATACAACTGGGAGGTAAACAGACAGCAGAGATAGAATGATCATGATTCTGATCTTAACAAGAAATGTATTGCTTGGGAAGGAAACTCATAAACAACATGTCCTTTTAGACTAATAGAGTCTTTCAGGAGGAAAATAGACATCTTGGTTCAACTTGTCGGCACCTTAGACTATGTTCATGGACATTCAATAAAATTCAACACTCATGTTGCTTTTACTAATTTTTAATTATCTGGTCTATGTTTTCCTGTAATGCTTGTGAAGTGACAGTCAGTTATCGGTAATACAATTCATGTGTCTTCCAATGAATGTTTTCTTGCATTTAATCTGACAAAGGCGCTCCTGAAAAATCACAGTTCTACATTATCTGATCAGAAAATGTGCACTCAGAATGAAAATAGGAACATTCCACGGCCCAGTACCACAAATTCCACGTTTTGTTTCATTCATTTCGAAAAAGTACAGTGATGCAATGCACAAAAGCAGCATGTAAGATATTGACAATGAATTCAAGGCAAGATTGATGAACGAGGAAATATTTACAGATCCCAATTACAGTTCTATGAAATGAAAACTAATTCAATTAAAAATTAGATATACAATTCCTCGACTCCAAAGAGAAAAAAGCTCTGTTTGCGTGATGTTTCTGGAATCGTGTGAGGAAAAATGAGTATGAGAGAGAGGTGCAAAAATTGCCGGAGAGATAGATACATAGACAGATCAATGGATAGATAGATAGAAAGATAGATAGATAGATAGATAGATAGAAAGATAGATAGATAGATAGATAGATAGATAGATAGATAGATAGATGGAGAGATGATAGATAGGTAGATGGGTAGATAGATAGATGGATAGATAGATGGAGAGATGATAGATAGATAGATAGATAGATAGATAGATGGTAGATAGATAGATAGATAGATAGATAGATAGATAGATAGATAGATAGATAGATAGATAGATAGATAGATCGATCGATCGATCGATCGAGCTAAGTGAATCAATCGCCATGGAATGAGTGGAGATCTGCATGATCGTGAGCAAGAGTGTCTTGACTTCTAACGTGAATATAATGACAAAGAATTAACGAAAAAATATCTCAGAAGGATAACAGCAATAACAGGAAGCACAAAGCCATAAACGCCAACAATTCATATTTTCCACATTAAATTCATTTCAATTATCTGTGGTTGTGCCCCTCCTGTCAAAACGAATGCATAATAAATGTACATAGCATAATTTTCATATTTCCTTGATACTACGTAATGTAACTAAAGCAAAACTTGGCAGCGAAATCCAACAATTTGCAATTCTGAAGAAGATCCAGTGAAGTCGCAATGACACTCACGTCAGAAAAGCTGCAATGCTTCCTCTGTTTCTCATACAATTTCCTTTTTTATTTGACACGTTCAACAGAATGAACAGTGATTAATGTTTGGTATCAGTAAATGAAATTATTTGATATTTATAGTTTAAAAAGTTAAAAAAAACTTAATGATAATTATGGATTTGGTCAATGTTTCCTCATAAATGAGCAAAAATGAAAAACACGAATTCATGTGTCGAGGTAAATGGAAATAAAAATGTTAATAGTGATACATTTCTCAAATAGTACCAGCTTGCATGATCTGTTGTCAACATATTTTGACTCAAAGAGAGAAAATGAAAAAGGTAGATGCCACCGTTTGTTTTTCGTTCATTGTTTGCATTAGATTATTAAATAAATCAAGATCGATTAGCTTTGACATTCTTGGGGTAGGAGCAAGAACATTAATTTACATGGTGCGTTGTTCTGCTGATGTGGCACTATAACAATTTGGCATGAATAGTTGAAAAAATGAAACTCGCAGATTATTTCATTGTGGAAAACATTTCAGTCTGTTCATGCAGATGCAATGGCATCCTTCCTGTTTTGTTGCAATGGAACATAATCTGCCATAGCTGGAAAATGGATCATTTCCACGTCAATGCAAAGCAAACCAAAAGCAGCAGGTTCAGTTTCAACGCCCATACTGTATCTATGAATTTAAGAATGATCTGTCCTCTGATTGGGAGTGAGAGGGGATTGGTGGGATGGGCGGGGAGTTTTGGATAGAATGGAAGTGGCAACGAGAGGAATAGAGCAGGTGTGAGTGGGGAGGTGAGTGCGCAACAGACAGAAAGATTGTGAGGGAGAGGTGAAATCAGAGAGGCAGAAATCCAGACAGTTAACGTAAATCAAACACTGCCATTTTGAAGTTTGTGATGTGAAAATTCTGCAAGTCAGTAAAGATGACTTTTCCTAATACACTTGATTACGTAGTTTCTCTTGACCACCACAGAACTTTCATAACAATAATATTGATACATAAAATATCCATAACTTTAAAATTGTATCTTGTCTTGTAGAATTGAAGATGACTACACAAGGTCTGTGCACGACCTACCTTCACAAAACTGCGTTGAATATCCCTAATGAACTTATTCCTATCAAGCTGACTATAAATTCTGTATCTTATGATTTTTTTTTCCATTACTTAACACACAATTGAGGTAAATCTCACTGGTCTATAGTTACCAGGATTGTCTCTACCACGCTTCTTGAATTACGGAACAGTGTTTGCTATCCTTCAATCTTCTTGCACTTCTCCTGTCGGCATTGTCTTATTAAACATCCAAACGAAAGGGTTGGAAACCTCATCGCTGGCTTTCCAGAAAATCGGAGGATAAATCCTATCCAGCCAAGGGGATGTATCTTTAGATTAGATTACTTACAGTGTGGAAACAGGCCCTTCGGCCCAACAAGTCCACACCGACCCGCCGAAGCGCAACCCACCCATACCCATACATTTACCCCTTACCTAACACAACGGGCAATTTAGCATGGCCAATTCACCTGACCCGCACATCTTTGGACTGTGGGAGGAAACCGGAGCACCCGAGGAAACCCACGCAGACACGGGGAGAATGTGCAAACTCCACACAGTTAGTCGCCTGAGGCGGGAATTGAACCTGGGTCTCTGGAGCTGTGAGGCAGCAGCGCTAACCACTGTGCCACCGTGCTGCCCAATCTATGTTCAAACCTTCCAGAGTTTCTACCTGCTCCTTCTTGAGAATCTCAATCCTATCGAGTCTATTAGCCCGTTTCTTAGTATACTTCTTAATATCAATGTCTTTTTGGAACGTGAATACTGACGAAAATAATTATGTAGCACCTCCCCTACCTCCTTTGACTCCACGCACTGCTTCCAATTACTGTGCTTGATTGGCCCTTATCTTACTCAAGTCATTCTTTTATCCCTTACTTACCTAAAGAAAGCTTTAAGGTTTTCCCTGATCGTATCCACCACAAATATCTCATATCCCTCCTCCCTCATGTTAGCTCTCTCTTTAGGTCTTTCCTGGCTACATCTTAACCTCATAATCGCCCGAACTGAGCCTTCACATCTCATCCTAACATAAGCTTTCATCTGCAACTTTACAAGAGATTCAACTTGCTTTGTAAACCACGGTCCTGCGGGCGACAGCGTCCTTCCTTTCTGACAGCTGCATACTTATCAAGGACACACAGTATTTGGTTCTTGAATAAGCTCCACCTTTCTCCTGTGCCCACCCCGCACTTTCCTTCGTAATCCTATTCATCCTAAATTTTGTCTAATTGCATTGTAGTTTCCTTTTCCTCAGATACAGACCTTGCCCTCAGTTGTATGTTTTCCCTTTCTATTGCTGAAGTAAATATAAGCGAATAGTGGTCACTGTCACCAAAGTTCTGACCTACTTCCAAATCTAACACCTGACCGGGTTCATGACCCAGGAACAAACCAAACGTGTCCTCCCCCTTATTTGCCTGTCCACATATTGTGTCATGAAACCCTTCTGAATTCATTGGACAAGAACTGAACATTCTAATTTACTTAACCTATCAAAGTCCCCGTCGAAAGTATGGTCCTGGCAAAGTGCAGCAGATCAAGAAAACGTAGAGCAGGCAAATCAATGTATCGAGTAAAAAGCAAAAGCCCTTCACCATTTTCTTGACTCTAAACTCCAGTATTTGAAGTCCTCACTGTCGCCTATAATATTCACAGTCAATACTTGGAAAGTTAAAGACCCCATAACAAGGGCATTTTAATCTCGCTCATACTCAGAATCATCATTCATATCCTTTCCTATCTTGGGAACAATTAAGAAGACTGTAGAAATTAAACAACTAGGTGACTTCTCCTTTCCTGTTTCTAATTTCAGCTCAGTTGACGAGTCCTCAAACGCCCTTTCTGGAGATGCAATACTGTCCTTGGCTAACATTGCAATACCACACCACTTTCAACATCTTCTCTGTTCTTACTGAAATCTTTATATTCTGGAACATATTGCAACGAGTCCTGACCATGCACTCCGCACATCTCTGAAATGGCCACAACATCAAATTTCCAGGTAAACACCCTTGCTACAAGTCCACCCATCTTACTCTGGATGCTGGTGGAGTTGAAATGGACTGATGCTGAAACAATTTCTTGCTTGGTGTTGCCATCTTACATCCCTGAAACATTAGTTCTGGCCACACTGTTGTTAGCCTCCTCCATAACCAAACGAAAATTTAGGTTCACATCTCCCTGATTATTTAGTTTAAACTGATCGGAGAGCATTAGCAAATCTTCCTACCACCACCCAGTATATTGGAAACCTACTGGTTCAGGTAACGACCATCCTGTTTGTGTTGGTGCCACCTACTCAAGAAAGACGCCCGATTATCCATGCATCCAAATCCCTCCCTCCTGAAGCATACCTGTAGCCAGGTGTTCACTTCCTCTGTATCAGTAATCCTCGCCGAGCCAGCACGTGGCACAGACAACAAATCAGTGATAAGAACTCTGTTTGTTCGAGGTCAAAGTTTCCACCCTAGCTCGCTGAATTTCTGCCTTAAATCCCCATCTCTCTTCATACATATGTCATTGCTACCTAAATGGACCACGACTTGGAGCTGCTCCCGCTCCCCCGCTCGGATGCTGAAAATACAATCTGAGACATCACAAATCATGGTATGGGGGAGGCAACACCCCAACCATGCATCTGCCTCGTTCCACAGAATCTACTTTCTGTTGCCCTGATTATTAGATTAGACTTTACAGTGTGGAAACAGGCCCTTCGGCCCAACAAGTCCACACCGACCTGCCAAAGCGCAACCCACCCATGCCCCTACATTTACCCCTTACCTAACACTATGGGCAATTTACCATGGCCAATTCACCTGACCCGCACATCTTTGGACTGTGGGAGGAAACCGGAGCACCCGGAGGAAACCCACGCACACACGGGGAGAACGTGCAAACTCCACACAGTCTGTCACCTGAGGCGGGAATTGAACCCGGTTCTCAGGCACTGTGAGGGAGCAGTGCTAACCACTGTGCCACCGTGCTGCCCAATTATGGAGTTCCCAATGACGAATGTTCTGCTCCTGTTATCCCTTCTTCTTCTGAGCAACAGGGACAGGCTCTGTGCCAGAGACGTGCGCCCCATTGCTTACCCCGGTAACGTGTCTCATCCAGCAGTACCCAAAATCATATACTTGCTATTGAGAGGAACTGCCACAAGAGATATCTGCACTGCATGGCGATTCACTTTCTATCCCTTGATGATAATCCACCTACCTTCTTCTTGTAGCTGAGGTATGATTACCTCCCTGTAACTCAGTTAAATCACCTCCTCCACCTCCAGAATGTTCCAACGTTCATTCAGCTCCTGCTCCATTTAAAACACATGCTTTTCTGAGGAACTGATGTTGGTACACTTTCCACAGATGCAGTTAACATGGGTAATGGTGGTGACACTTATCTCCCACATTCTGCAGGAGGAACATTCAACTCCCATAACCACTATTCCCACTATTCTAAATTCCCAATGAGCCGACTGAAAACTAAAAGAAAGAGAAAGAACAATAAGAGTCACTTTGTCAATCTGAGGAACAGAAACTTTATTTTTGGTTTGAGGAGGAGGATGGGTGGGAAACTCTACCCGTGTAGTGTTTCAGTCAAAGCAACAGGTCAAATGTGAAGCCTCATTTTTCTAGCTGTCCCATGTCCACTACTGTTCAGTATACGCTCTGCCGACACACGAGGTAATTTTAAAAAATCAACTCCGACATTCCTGTCAGGCCTTTGATCCACGATTTCACTCGACCTACTGCTACTGAAACCAAGCTTAGTCGGTCTTTGCTGTTCTCCCAACCACATTTTCATTCATACACTCTTCATCACCATTCATGTGATGGGAGGGCTCATCCGTAATGATTACGATCAGCAAGGACTCAGCAATAAGCTGCCCATTGAAGTGGAGTATAAGTTCCAGCAGGGTCTCTCAGCTCCTCACATCATTACAGCTTATGTTCAAATATGGAGAAAAATACCTGAACTCCAGAGTTTTAGGGAGTATTACAGCGGCTAAAGATCAAGTCCACATTTAGCAAAGTGTGATATCAAGCATCTTTAGCAAAACTGGAATGGTTGTGAGAGCGTAAAATTTCATTTGGGTGAAGCCAGATTGGAGCATTGAAAGACAGCAGTGTTTGTTGAAAGTCAGTCATCTCAGCTCCAGAGAATCTTAGGAGAGTTACTCAGAATGTGGTCCCCGTGCTGACAATAGTCAACTAAAATATTAGTGATGTCCCGACTATCAAAATGCCAGATCTGGGAATATTTTTGGGAAGATTACATATCATTCAACACATTTCATGACACATTAGATTCTGAAGTTATCCGTTTTCAAATACCACAAGATCCCAATCACATCCAGGCATAATGTGACAAGCAGAAAGTAACATTTGCACCCCACAAGTATACAGCATTTCCAATAAGAGATAATCTGACCATTGCACTTGCTTTTCAATGACGTTACCATCTCTGTATATAGTAGTATCGAAATGTTTGGAAGCAGCATTAATAAGAATGTCAGCCATACTCGCGACGTAAAAATATTGGCAGCATGAAGATTTCAGTGTCAAAGATTTCCGCAGTGCATCACTCAGTTTCTGGCTTCCCAAAGCATGTCAATTATCAACAAAGCACAGGAGGAAGTAGATAAAGTAATGACGATTTTACCAATATGTTTCAACTCCAGTAGCAATCAAGAAGTTTGAAACGATCCAGAACAAAGGATGTGACTTAATTAGCACCAAGCATCCATTCCATCCACCACAGACGCTCAGTCGCAACAGTGTGTACTCCTTACAAGACGTGTTGGTAAAATTCATCAAATTGAGTACTTGTCAGCCAATGCTTGGACAATGTTGCAATCTTGTAGTATTTGAACAGGGATTGCTTCAGAATCTATGTTGTCATGAATTGTGCTGAATGATAAGTGATCTAACACAATATCTCCAGAGAGACCTCTGTCTGGACGGTTCAGTCAGCTGACAAATGGGAACATGACTAAATGGAAGTTCTGAATCAAGACAGTCACCATGTAGACTTGCAAAGATATCAACATTTACTGGCTCTGCGCCAAATTTTGGGAATTCACTTCCGACGTCATTGTGGATCAAGCAACAGCATGTACACAACAACAGTTCAATGCGGTAGGTCAACACTTCTCTGTCGATGGGATTAAACGAATGTACATTATATACTAAGCATGCAGAGATGGCTACATCATACCTTTCAATAAAGAAAATAATCTGAAACGTGTCAAATCAGAGAAAAATAGAATTATTTAATTTGGTACATTTTTTAAAAAAAAACAGTTAACTGCGTATGCAAACACTTTTAGTTGATCAACTTGAGCATTTTATAAACTGTTACCCAATGTCATCCTTCAATTCTAAAAACAATTTCTGCAGAAATATGCATATTTTATTGGATAATTCAACTTCAATTGTTAAACACAAGTCTATGTCTCGCATTAGTAACTGCCAGTACACTCAAATATGCGTAATGTTCCACCCTGCAGATCTTGTGAAGGTGCAAGCTAGTAAGGTCACTTTAAAAATGTTCATTTTCCAATAGGATTCCAACACAACGAAGATCCATTGCCGCTGATAAAACAGATATGCACGATATTTATGTGCTGGAAAACTGTGTTCCGACGAGAAAGTGCCATGACATTGTGCATTAAAATAATTCATGATGTCCCGTGAAACCTTGATCAATTCATAAATTTCGGATGTATCCATGTTTTGAGAGTAATCAATTGAGAATTCAACAAAGCCGCATGACAATGTGACAGAAAAAAATACAAATAATGTTGCAACATGAATACTAAAATTGAGTAATTAAGAAGCATAAATCAGAACAGAGGTGAAGAGTAATATAAAAGGCAATCTGCATCAGAGTGGGAAAGATATAGATATAAAGGCGAGAATATGGGAGAGAAACTTGTAATGAAAGATCTGCTATCATGATACATTCTGTGTTTTGCAAGTTAATAACTACAATTTATGCAAATCAGATGGGACGTTTGTTCCCAAAAGGCTGTTTGAACAAATAAAATAATTGAGGCTTCTTAACTTACATCACTGCAGTGCTAAATTTATTGGATCTATGCTATTCATACATGTTTTTTTTTTCTTTTCATTTTATACTGCAGACATGAAGAAAGCCAAAGAACGTGAGAGCAGTTAAACATATGTCACAATAAAACTGAATCCATATCTTTTGAAGTACAGTGACAGGGCCAGCACTATGGCTCTGTAGTTAGCTTTGCCGCCTTCGAGCACTCGTGTAACTTCCTCCGTGAAATTTGCACATTTTCCCGTGTATGCGTAGGTTTGGACCCACCATGCAAAGATGTTCAAGTTGCCTCGATAGGGTATAGCAAACTTCCCAACTGTTGAGAGATGTGTAGGCAAGGTGCATCAATCAGGAGAAATGTTGTGGTGTGTTACTGTTTGAAGGGTTGGTTTGGTCCAATTTGTACAAATGGACTGTTCCCACATTTGAGGATATTGATGCTTTCTGACAGTGTAGATTGATTCTCAATATAAGGCAATTCCTTACTTTTTAGAGAAGTTTGATTAAAGTTTATATGTGGTCATAGACACTTACATAGTTGAACTGCTTATTATGAAACGGCCGGCTGTGTGTGGGAGGGGGTTACCCGTTATCAGAGTGTTTTTCACCGGAACAGAATTGTGCGAAAATAAAGTATGAAAAACAATACAATTAATGCACAAAGCGTTTTGCCTATTTAAAATAGTATTAGATATTCGTGTTGGATTTCCTGCCTTCTGGGTTTTTGCAGTGACAATGTACTTCTGGTTTTCTTTGCACTTCAGAATTTGTAAAAGAACAGGAAGGTACGTACAACAAAAAATATAATATCAAACGTAAAGTATTATCGTGTCTTTATGTTTTTAAAGTCTCTGTTGACATTTTGCTTCTTTTTTTGACCATACGAGCAGAACATAGCTTTCAGAATAAAGAAGTGAATTTCATCCACTGCTTCCACAACAAAGTTAATGCCACTTGAAGATGAACAACGATGCATTCAATGAAATGGAGAGTGTGCGTTCCTGACATTTAATTGTTGTGTGCTAAGAGTTGCATGCAGACGAGATCGCATAGTTTCCTTCCCTAAGAACAACGCTGAAACAGATTATTTCATTCTAAAAAAATCTTGAATGGATTAATGATCATACCTAGATTTATAAATCCAGATTTCTTAAATTCAAATGTCAATGCATGCAGTGGTGGGATTTGAATGTGGGTTCCTAAACATTACTTGGGACTTTGGATTAATAGTCCATTAGCAATAACCCTGGGCTGTAAACGTTCGCTGCTCCAGTTAATACAAATTAATTATTGTCACTACAGTCAAAAACGAAGACAATGTAAATCAATAATATCTAAAAACTTGTTGATACGCACTAAGATTAAAAAAAAAAGGAAAGAAGTTGTGTAGTCAACCAAAATTATGCATTTGACACTGAAACGAAAAAAAAAGAACTGCGTAAGATGGAAATCTGAAACAGAAACAGAAACCGCTGTAGAAACTCAGCAATTTGAAGTTGTGTTAGTTCGTTCTCTGTTCATCATATGCATTTCATTTCCATTCAAACATTATCGATTCTCATTGATAAATTTTGGATAGGTCAAGAACATTAACTAACATTCCTTGTCAGCCTGCTGATCTGGCAAAGGGAAATAAAACATGTTATGTACACACTAAAAAACATGAAACATATGTCAATGTGTAACTATTTGATATTAACGTGAAACGTTTCTTTGCTGAAAGAAATATATTGTACTAGTTGCGATAGCAGCTATAGTTATACAGTCAAAGAGATTTAGCAAGGAAACGTACCCTTCTGTCCAATCCGTCTATACCAAACAGATATCCCAACTCAATCCAGTCGCACCTGCCAGCATCCAGCCCATATCCCTCCAAACTCTTCCTGTTTATATAATCATCTCGATACCTTTTAAATGTTGCGATTGCCTGGCCAACACCTCTTCCACTGGCAGCTCATTCCATACACATACCATGCTCTGCCTGAAAACGTTAAACCTCAGGTCACTTAAGTATGTTTCCCAGCTCATCCTAAACCTATACCCCTTTTTTCTGTACTCGCCCAACCAGGGGTGAATTGGTCTACTTATCCTATCCATGTCCCTTATGATTTTATAAACCTCTATAATGTCAACACTAAGCTTCTAACGCTCCAGGACTTATGAACCAACCACAACTTATGAATCCTCACCATGTAGTCAAAACCTCCAACCCTGGCAACATTCTTGTAAATCTTTTCTGAACATTTTCAAATTTCAAAACATCCTTCCGATCAGAAGGTGACCACTTTTGCACGCAATGTTCCAAAAGTGGCCGATACAATGACTTGTACAGCCATAACATGACATCCCAACTTCTGTACTCAGTACTCTGACCAATAAAGGAAAGTATGCCAAACGCCTTCTTCACTATGTTATCTAACAGCACTTCCACTTTCCGGGAGCTTTGAACCTGCACTCCATGGTCAATTTGTTCAACAGCATTCCCAGGGCATCTCCATTAATGTGTATAAGTTCTGCTACGTTTGTTTTCTCAAGATGCAGCACCTCACATTAATCGAAATTAATCTTCATCTGCCATTTCTTAGACCATTGGCCCATCAGATTAAGATCCCGTTGTAATCTGAGGTAACCTGCATCACTGTCCACTGCATCTCCAATTTTGATGCCATCTCCAATCTTATGAACTAAACCACTTTTGCTCACATCCACGTCATGTATACAAGTGATGAAAAGTAGTGGCCCCCGGACCGATCATTGTGAAACTCCACTGGCCACAGTCATCCAGTCTGAAAAGCAGCCTTCCACCACCAGCTCTCTGTCTTCTACGTTTGAACCAGCTCTTTATTTAAGTGGCTGCTTCTCCCTGTATTCTTTGAGACATAACCTTGCTAACCAGTCTCGCATGTGAAACCTAGTCGAAAGCCTTACTGAACTCCATATAATTCACATCTAACGCTCTGCCCTCATCAATCCTCTTTGTTACTTCTTCAAAAAAAAATCAAGTTTGTGAGATGTCATTTGCCACACACAAAGCCATGTTGACTATCCCTGATCAGTCCTTGCCTTTTCAAATAGATGTGCACCCTGTCCCTCAGGATTCCCTCCAACACCTGCCCATCATCGACCTCAGACTCACTGGTCTATAGATCCATGACTTGTCCTTACCATCTTACTTAAAATGTGGCGCCACTTGACTAAATTCCAGTCTACCAGCACCTCACGTGTGACTATCGATGATACAAAATATCACTTTCCCAGCTTCCCACAGAATTCGATGGGACCCCTGATCAGGTCCTGGGAATGCTTCCGTTTTTGTGCGTTTCAAAATCTCCACCACTTCCTCCTCTGTAATATGGGCATTTTGTTACGGTGTCGCCATCTCCCTCCCATCGTTCTATGTCTTCCATATAATTTTCCTCAGTAAATACAGATGCAACATACTCGTGTAGTATCTCCCTTGCTGAACTTTGAGAACACACAAACGAAGTTGCATCAGGACACTACTCAAAAGGGCCACAACACACTGCAGCACACCAGAACTGCAAATAGAAGAAGATGAACACCTATACAAGGTATTCACCAAAAACGGATACCTATGCAATTTCATCAATAGATGCCTAAGGGAAAGACAACGGAACGAGCACATGCCGCAACCCAAAGGACTAGCCACACTACCATACATCAGGAGCATTTCGGAACTGACAGCCAGACTGCTGCGACCACTAGGACTCGTAACAGCACACAAACCAACAGCCACTCTCAGTCAACAACTCATCAGAAAGAAGGACCCGATACCCAGCATGAGCAAAACTAATGTAGTGTATAAAATCCCATGCAAGGACTGCACAATACACTACATAGGACAAACAGGAAGACAGCTAGCGACCCGCATCCATGAACACCATCTAGCCACGAAACGACACGACCAGCTATCCTTAGTTGCCACACACGCAGATGACAAGCAACATGAATTCGACTGGGACAACACTGCTATTATAGGGTCAGTCAAACAGAGAACAGCCAGGGAATTCCTAGAGGTATGGCACTCATCCACAGATTCTATCAACAAACACATCAACCTGGACCCACTATACCGGCCACTGCAGCAGACAGCAAGAACTGACAACTAGAACCGGCAGAGACAAACCACTATAAATGCCAGAGGAAACATCACAGAAGCGCTGCACAGGAGGCTCCCAAGCACTGAGTATGTCACCTAGACAGGGAACAAAACGTTTGCAACACAACCTCCCAGATCGGCGAACAGAACCACAACATAAAAGCAGTTTAATTTATCAGTCCTACTTTGTTTTCTGCTTAGTTGCTGTCTGCCCTGATTGTTTGACACACCTTTATTCTGCACTGTTCCAGACTCAGATGGATCTCTTTCCTCACTATCTCACTGGGTCCCATGCCCTCACCTTACTCGCTTATGTCCTTCGGAGCAGTTCTAGCAAATCTGCCCACAAGTTTATTGGTCCACTTCCAATTTCGGTTCAATATGTCCTTCTCGTAGAGATCACTTCCACCCTCAACAAACATTCAATAATCCAAAAATATGAATCCTTCTCCCACTCATCAGCTCCTCAGCCATGCATTCACCTGCTCTATCCGCCTATTACTGCCCTCATTAGCTCGTAGCACCTGGCTTAATCGAAAACTTACTACTCGTGAGGAACTCCTTTTCAAATTCCTGCCTAACTCTCTGTAATCTCCATTCAACATCTGAACATTTTCCTTCCTACGTCGTTAGTTCCAATGTGTACAATGACGACCTGCTGGCCGGTCTCCCCTTGAGAACATTCTTCACCTGTCTGAGACATCCTTGATTCTGGCACCAGGGACAAAATGCACCATTCTGATTTTTCGGTACTTGCCACAGAAACGTCTATCTCGACCTTGGACTTGAGAGTCCCCTAACACAATAGATCTCTTGGAACCTGACGTGCCCCATTGTGAATCAGAGCCTGTCTCAATACCAGAAACATGCCTGTTCATGCTCATTCCCCTGAGAATCCATCACCCTCTACATTATCCAAATTGGCATATTTGTTAGAAATAGGGATAGCCATAGAAGAATCGTGCACTCACTGCCTCCCAGTCTTGCATTTGCTCGAGTTAGCCCATCTACATGACTGTATCTGTGACTTTATCCCAGCCCTATAACTGCCAGCCATCACCTCTCCTTGCTCTTATAAATTCCTCATTGTCTCTATCTGTCTCTCCAACCGATACATTCGATCTGATAGGATTCACAACGAAAGGCATTTATTGCAGACATAATCCGCAGTAACACGTAAACTCTCCTCAAACTCACACACTCGACAACGAGAGAGGGAATGTTTGTGTGTGAATATTGTTAACAAAGTGAGTTTCGACCACACGGAGAGAGAGGATAGATACAGACAGAGAAACAGAGACAGAAAACGAGGCAAAGATTGGGTGAGTGAGAGACGGATACAGTCATTCAGTCAGACATAAACTGCATTGAAATTACACTTCGTAGATGGTTGGAAGGAAGACTTTTGAACACAAACTAAGCTTTCTTGGTTTTTTTTTGTATTAGCCAGAAACATACTGGAACCTTGAGCGCACCAGACTACATAAAGATGATTAATTAAATTCAGCACTGATCATAATGCAAATACTTAGCTGCTCATGCAAGCTATATTATTGAAATGATTTTCGATTTCTTTACAACATATATGTTGTTCTACAGACAACCATCAGTGCAAAGACGTTGGGACATTTATCAATTTGAGTTGCAGAAATCAAATATTTAATGAAGCCTCGCCAGTATCGCTCCATAATGAATCAATGTAGGGTCAATACTGAATGACCATATGTTTCATTTACTTATTCCTTTGAACAACTCAGCTTCGATCAAATATTTCGCCGAGGGTTACCAGAGCAGAATCTTTAACTGTGCTTTTAGTCTTAAATACTGATAAATTTGCATAGTTTCACCAGTAAATTACGTTGATGCTTAGATCAAGTGAAAACGATTACTGCCCGCCAGTCATCTGGTGGGTAATATATTTGGAAGAGCAACTTTAATATAAGCGTCTGGACAAAGCAGCCTAGCTTATGCAGAGCCTTCTTGAAATGTTCTTTCTAACTGAAACGTTTATAAAGAAAAGATGCAGATTTTATTCTTCAATTAATGACGTCGTTGAATCCTTAAGTTAAGTCCATTTCCTATCTTGGCCAATAGTTCAAAATGACGAGGTCTCATGCGATAACGGTTAGCTTCACCTTGCAAAACGTGTGCAACAACACAATGGTACGCATGGCAACACTTTGGTGAGTCTTACTCGTTCTTTTAGGACAGGAGAATAGCTGGCTGAAAAATATTTATTCCTTAAAATTAACTATCCGTGGGAAAATCCTTGTGAGCTGCGTTTTTTATGATATGCTGCCCATACCCTGTAGGTCGACTGTCAACGCTAGTAGAGAATGAATTCCAGGATGTTGACAGAGAAATCCAAATGGAAAGTTGACACATTTCCAAGTCGTGATGGTGCTTGGCTTGTAGTCGAACTTCCTGCTTGTGATATCCGCATCTATCGGCTGCCTTTGTTCTTCTCGGTAGATCCGCCAGTCTGTCCGTAAGGTTTTGTCGAAGGATATTTCCTAATTTACTGCCCTTTTTTTTGTGAACGGATCTCATTGCCATAATGGAGCATCTGTGGTGGAGGGAGTAGATTAATATGCATATGATGTTAATGAACACACTGTTTTGTGCCGAGGCTTTTAAGTTGCTACGTTCGAATAAAATGGCAAACTTTCGAACATACTCCTGATTTCAGCCATTGAGGTATGGATCGGCTCCGTGAACTCAGGAGGTGTGTCACTGATTGCTGCTTTCAAACTGGTCTTGTAAGCCTTTTTGTTTATGTGGAGAGTTCATACTTTCTATTCAATTGTAATGCCAAGTATGATGTTTGTATAGTAACCCGATCGATTATGTCGTTGACCTCTGGTTTACAGTTATTCTCACTATAAATTGTCATTACCTGGCATTTCGGGGACGTGATTCGCATTGGCACATATAATAATACGCCCAGATATTGTCCAGATCTTGTTGCATTTGAACATGAAATGCTTTAGTATCCAATTTGTCGTGAATACTACTGAACATTGTGTAAGTATTGTGCATTATCCACGATTCTGATGCTGGAGGGAGGGCAATTGCAGAAACAGCTGAAGACAGTCAGTCCAACGTATTATCTTGGGGAACTCCTGCAGAAGTGAGTTAACTCCAATAACTGCAATCATTTTCCAAATGTGCCAGGTATAAATACAAACAGCAGATCAGTTTCTCACAGATTTCTTTTGATCCTCGGGCGTTGAGGTTCCTTGATTGCACACATGATTGCATGTGGATTCGATAACAAGGGCAGGAACTGCTGTCTCTCCAGTTGCATTCAGCTGTTCAGTTCATGTGGAAGAATGGCTACAGAATGGCACTGGCAGGAATCCAAAAGAGGCATTTATCGGCAGGACGTTGCCATGGGTATACAGTTTTCTACCATTGTTGATGGAACTGACCTCGACTTTATTAACGATCAAGAATGGACTGATCGGGTGGTCATTGGCTATCTTGGATTATCCTGCTTTTTGCTTTGTACAATACAAGCCTGAACTTCTTTTTGTCATATTGTCGTCTGTATTGTAGCTTTTTTGTAGCAAATTAGCTAGAGATCTTGCCAACACTGGATCAAATGCCTTTGGTGCAAACGCCAGACATTTTTCATCCTCACAGATATTTCTTGATTTCAAGTGGGGAAAATCGAATTTACTCTCGAGTAGCATTCATGATCCAGGGCGCATCAGCAGTATTTAGAATTGTATCTACCACTCGACATTTATAGATTAATTTTGTTGTGAATACGTGGGACTTAACTACAGCGCTGATATGCTGTGCTCTTCCATTGTTGAGGATGGAGATATTTGAGGAGCCTTCTAGTTCAGAGAGTTGTTTAGTTGTTCAACACCAAATAATTTGATGTGGCAGGGTCTCTGCGCTTAATTGGATTCATTGGATTTATGAATGCTTTGGTCTGATAATGAATGTCTGCTTATGCTGTGAGGGAGACAAACAGAAACCTGGAGGATCACAGTCAGCTAACCTATATTAGTATGTAGACACCTCGACTTTTCTGGTATAGCCCTTTCTCCAAAATGAAGGTGATGCTAGTCGGATCTGTGGATGAAGGGGTGGGGTGGTGAATGATTATCGTTGGGGAGCATTTTGGAATGGTAAGGTAGTGATAGGTGAGAAGTGATGGTGGATACCATCTGGATAGTCCATAATAGGAATGAATCTCGAAGGTTCCTGGAAGAAAACTTAGTAGGAGAAAGGCAAGGAGGAGGCGAAGATGGAGAGGATTAGGGGGTGATGGGTAGGACGATGATTTAAAATTGGAGGACTCAGATGTTGAGTCGTCCAGACTGTGGACTGCCCAGATGACAGACAACGTGTTTTTCCCACACTTTGTAGTCTGATTTATTATGGCGACGGAGGAGGTCGAGGATGGACATGAATGCGATGGACTGGGAAGGGGAATTGAAATGGATGGTGACCAGAAGGTCGGGTTTAATAGGCCAGCTGAGATGTTGCCTGAAATGAACTCACCGATGTAGACAACGCTACATTGGGAGAACCAGATGCAGCAAACTCGTCTGCATGAAAGGCAGGTAGAGCTCTGTTTCACGTGGAAGGGTTACGTTGAGCCCTGGATTGAGGTAAGCGAGGTGGTATGCTAGCAGCGTTTGCATCTTTTAACTTTAAATGGGAACTTACCATTGTGTTGGGTGTTAGGCGCAGAGAGCGATACAGACCAAAGAATGACGAAGGGAATGGTTGTTGTGATAGGCAGAACAAGATAATGATGGCAAGATGGTGTTGGTGCTGTGGTCTAATTAGAGGTGTTGGACATGTTTAAGAATGGCACTCTGGGAATATGAAGACGAATGGTTTGGAAAGTGAGGACAAATTTACAGCACAGAGGGGAGAAAGCATGCTGTTTAATATAGTGTACATGAGGGACACTTGGGATGGAATGTCTCTTCGTCAGCGCAGATGTGAAGTACATGGAGGAATTGCATAAGCGAGATGTAGTTCTCACAGGGTATAGCATGGGGCGTGGTGTAGTGCAGACAGTAAGTCGAGTCCGTGGGTTAATAGTAAATGTCAGCCCGCAAACTGTCGCTGAAAATGGAAACAGAGAGTTCAAAAAAAGGATGGAGTTTTCCGATGGAGACGATGTGAAATTAAGAGCAGATTGGAAGTTGTTTGCGAAGTCGACGAATTGCTACCGTTCTGCCTGAGTGCACATGAAGCGAAGAATTAGCTGGAGAGGGTATTCATGGAGAGGACTAAGTAGATCTGTTGGACAGGAAAGAAGACAATCCTGGCAGGCCGTCATTGCGTGAAATATTCATGGAAAAGGATTGCACGCCCTTAATGAAGAAGAAGCAATTGCAGCCGTGGAGCTGCAAGCCGCAGAAGAGTTAGAGGGTGTAATTGGTGTCCCAGGTGTCGTTGGGAGTTGTCCGTGAGCAGCTCATAAAGTCCTAGTTGCAATTTTCAGCAAATCCCCCCTTTATATTTCGCTATTAATGTGCTCTTTCTGCAAACATTCCCGCACACTGCGTTGAACCAGGCTGGATAACTTAACTTGGTAAAATGGGAACATGCAAGCCATGGGTATGTACATTGCATTGGACTAAAATTGAATTTCCAATTAGCAACAATACTCATTGATTGCCTGTCATGAAGCCATAGACCTGTTCGAAGCCTTACTTAGCAGAGTGTGAAAGCTACATTAATCAATTAATGGCATTATTTACATGAAAGTGTGACATCTTCTCCTCAAGGAATTTGCAATTAACAGTCTTACTTATACGCTCATCGATGGGCGCACGTGCAGCAGGCAAATTGTTGAGGATGACCTCAAGCAAGATCTGTTCTTCTTTTTTCAAGCACGGTGTCCTGCTGACGTTTGTTAAGAAGTATGTCTTTTACAATACGATCAGTCTGAGCAGACATGCTGTCACAGAGTCATGCTTGGATGCAGCGATTATATTTTGCACTGTTACCCTCCTCAGTGCTTCATCCACGTGTTTTCCAAACTGTGGGAGTACTTACTCATCAGCTGAAGGCCGATAGTGTTTGACGATTAGGAGGCAGTGATATTGTTATTGTTAAACACAATGAAAATTTGAGAAATCACTGGAGAGCCCTACTCGGTCTACTCTACTACTTGGAAAGCTGGTGCTTGCGATATTATCAGTGAGGTTTTCTACTTTGCTGATATCTACGATAGGCTGTTGTATGCCTTGTCAATGAGTTCTAGGACTAGGTTCTCCCAATTTTGGAAATATCTCTTAGATCTTAGTGTGCAGGTCCTGTCAGATTTGGCAGAGCTGTTTTTGACACAGTGTTTCCCATGTCTTCGTAAATGCAACGTGGTCGGCCCATCTTCATTTCATTCATGAAACATTCTAACAAATTGCAGATATGAAGACTTGTTAGCCCACTACAGGCTAACTGATAATCACATTGCTCTGGATCTGGACAATCGTATAGGTCATGCCAGGTCAGACACGTGTTCACAGCAAATTTTGTTAATTGCAGGGCATCAGTGGATCAGATGTGTTTCTTTTCCCGGCAATTGACAGTGATTTCCTTGTTACTAACCATTTTGTTTTTTTTTTCGTTCTCGAAGGGTTTTGAATTATATTTTCAACACTGAAAGTTGCATGATACTGGCAATTTCTCCTGAACATCCGCTCAGTTTACAGATTAATATTTTAAATGTAATGCCACTAGACATACTGTAACATTTACATGCATTGCCAGCACTCCGATGTCAAGAGTGTTTCTGATGGCAAACCATGAAGGTAGGGAGTCAGGAGCAATGGAAGAAACGACCAAGCAGTAACATTTTACGACAAGATTAAAATCCTATAAATGTTGCAAAACATCCACAAATTCTGTTAACGTGTAAATATAAGATAAATGCAATATGATAATCCCTCAGAGTTCCAAAAAGAGAGATCGTGCTGAAGCCTGATCTTATTAACACTTAAAAAAAACTCAGACGTGAGTGATACCATGAAACAACGTACCCAAAGAATTACTTACCTTCACGGAGAATTACAGGTAGAACATAGAACATTACAGCGCAGTACAGGCCCTTCGGCCCTCTATATTGTGCCGACCTGTCATACCAACCTGAAGCCCATCTAGCCTATACTATTCCATGTGCGTCCATATGCTTGTTCAATGACAACTTAAATGTACTTAAATTTGGTGAATCTACTTCTGTTGCAGGCAAATCATTCCATACCCTTACTACTCTCTGAGTAAACAAACCACTCTGACATCTGTCCTATATCTATTACCCCTCAATTTAAAGCTATGCCCCCGCGTGCTCGCCGTCACCATTCTTGGAAAAAGGCTCACTCTGTCGACCCTATCTAACCCTCTGATTATCTTACATGTCTCTATTAAGTGACCACTCAACCTTCTTCTTTCTAACGAAAACAGTCACAAATCCCTCAGCCTTTCCACGTAAGACCTTCCCTCCATACGAGGCAACATCCTAGCAAATCTCCTCTGCAAACTCTCCAAAGTTTCCACATCCTTCTTATTATGCGGTGACCAGAACTGTACACAATGCTCGAAGTCCGGCCACACTAGAGTTTTGTACAGCTGTAGCATAACCTCATGGCTCCAGGACTCGATCCCTCTATCAAAAACAGCTAAAACACTGTATGCCTTATTAACAATCCTGGCAACCTTTGAGGCAACTTTTAAGGATCTGCGTACCCGGAGACCGAGATCTCTCTGCTCATCTACACTATCAAGAAAATTGCCATTAGCCCAGTATATTGCATTCCAGTTACTCTGACTAAAGTGAACGTCCTCATACTTGTCTGCACTAAAGTTCATTTTCCACCTCTCAGCCCAGCTCTGCAGCTTATCTATGTCTTTCTGTAACCTACTACATCCTTCGACACTATCCACAACTCTATCGACCGTACTCTCGTCTTCAAATTTACTAACCCACCCTTCTGCACCCTCATCCAGCTCGTTTATAAAAATGATGAACAGAAGTGGATCCAACACCGACCCTTGCGGTACACCACTGGTAACTGGACTCCAGGATGAACATTCCCATCAACCACCACCCTCTGTCTTCTTTCAGCAAGCCAATTACTGATCCAAACTGCTATATTTCTCACAATCCAATTCCTCTCCATTTTGTACAATCGCCTACTGTGGGGAACCTTGTCAAACACCTTGCTGAAATCCATATACACATCAACTGGTTTACTCTCATCTATCTGTTTCGTCACCTTCTCAAAGAACTCAATAAGGTTTGTAAGGCAGGACCTACCCTTCACAAAACCGTGCTGACTATCCCTAATAAAATTATTCTCTTCCAGATGAATATAAATACTTTCTCTTATATCCTTTTCCAATATTTTACCAACAACTGAAGTAAGGCTCACTGGTCAATAATTGGTATAATTGTCTCTACTCCTTCTTCAACAGGGGAACCACATTTTCTATCCTCCAGTCTTCTGGCACTATTCCTGTGGACAATGACGATTTAATGATCAATGTCAAAGGCTCGGCAATCTCCTCCCTAGCTTCCCATAGGAACCGAGGATGAAACCGTTCCGGCCCAGGGGACTTATCTATTTGCACACTCTGCAGGATTTCTAATACCTTTCCCTTGTGAACATCAATCACACCTAGTCTAGTAGCCTGCGTATCAGTGATCTCCTCGACAAGATTGTCGTTTTCTAGCGTGAGTACTGTTGAAAAGTACTAATTTAGTGCTTCCTCTATCTCCTCTGAATGCACACACAACTTCCCACTCCTTTCCGTGATTGACCCAAATCTTAATCTCGTCATTCATTTATTCCTTAAATACCTGTAGAAAGACTTAGGGTTTACCCTGATCCTATCCGCCAACAACTTCTCATGCCTCCTCCTATCTCTTCTGAGCTCTCCCTTTAGGTCTTTCCTGAGTACCTTGTAACCCTCAAGCGCCCTAACTGAGCCTTCTCATCTCATCTGAACATAAGCCTTCTTCTTCGTCTTGACCAGAGATTCCACTTCATCTGTAAAGTATTCATTTTCAAAGAAATAGCTTTGTGTCATTCTGACAAACCACATGGGCAAGGTTTGAAACAATATGTTGGAAAATATGGCAGCTCAATTAAACATCCTGCGGATATTATCAACATAAATTCCAAAGCCAGTACATATGAGCACAAATCCAAACACTCAGCATGTCAGAACTTCTATTGACTATTTGGATTGAAAATAATTCTCACTTTCTCCACATTAATTAAGCTTCGGAACGTCGTTATTGTGATTCTTAGCGAATGAAAAAATGTAAAAGACTGATAATTCGTCAAACTTCCATGACAGTAATTGCTGTTTTTGTGCATTGCCTCCACCAGTTATATGCAGTTACATTAAAACATGAATGGATAGAGACAGAGACAAACAAATAGTCCAACCGGAACCGACAGTATTTGTGGAAGGAGAGACAATGATAAACGTTCAAGTGTAATACATTAAGATAATTAATTAAATAATTTGAAATTGAAATGTTAGCGCGATTTCACTTTCTAGTGATGCTGCCATAACTGCAAATTACGTTTACCATCTTTTCTTTTTACAAAAAAATCTTATTTCGTAATGCAGTTGATAACTTTGATTCATGTAAAAATCTTGGCAAACTACAAAGGCTTATCTGCATTCCAGCTGTTACAAAGTAACATCATCTGTAGGGGATAACTTTGAGAAAGGTGATCACATTTTCATAACGTTTTAGAATTCTCATGGTTAAAGACAAGAGAGGTCCCAAAGGAAGAATACTAAAGTGGAGGAAGGCCAACACGACCAAAATCCGACAGAAGTTGGGAAATGTAGATTGAGAGCAGCTATTTGAACAGGAATGCACATTCGATACGTGGGAGGCTTTAAAAGAAAGTTTGATTAGTGATCAGGAGAAATACGTTTCTATGAAAATGACGGATACACATGGCAAGATGAGGGAATCATTGATGACAGGTGAAAATTCGAGAATTGTTAAAAGGAGAAAGGATGCATGCATAAGGTATGGGCAACTGAAGACAGACAAAGTTTTGGAATAATATTGAAATGCAGGACCAATCTGAAATGAGGAAATATGAGGGTTAAAAGTGGGTATAAGATATCCTGCGCAAGCAGGGTTAGGAAATTCCCCAAAGCCTTTTCTTCATATATAACACGCAAGAGGTTAACTAGGGAAAGGTTTGGCCATGTCAAGGACAAAGGAATAAATTTATGTGGCGATTCACAGAAAGTGGGAGACATTCTTAAAGTGTACATTTCTTTGGTATTCACTGTGGACAGGAGTATGGCGGAAGTTGAGGTTAGGGACAGAATTTTATTTCCTCAAGGTCAATTTAACATAAGGGGAAAGGAAGTGTTGTGTATTCTAAAAGGAATTAAAGTGAACAAGTCCCCAGGTCCGGATGGAATCTGTCCCAATTTACCGAGGAAAGTGAATGAAGAAATAGCTGGAGCTTTAACAGATATGCTTGCAGTATCCTTTTAAATGGGATCGTGTCCCAGAGGCCTGGAGAATTACTCATGTTGTCCCCTTGTTTGTGAAGGACAGCAGGGATATTCCAGTTAATTGTAGATATGTGAACATGTGTCCGACGTATGGAAGCTACTGGATAACATAAAAAGGAATAGGATATATATGTACACGTTTGAAAGAAAATGGGGTTATCAGTGATAGATAGCATGGCTTTGTGGAGGGAAGATCATGCCTTACCAACCTAACAGTATGCTTTGAAAAGGTGACAAATTTGATTAATAAGGGAATGGATGTCGATGTCATATGCAGGAAGTGTTTGATAAGGTTCCTCATAGTTGGTTGATGAAGAAAATGAAGTCACATGAGGTCCAGGGTGTTCTCGATCGATGGATCGCAACATGAGACGGATGGTAGTCGTGGAAGGGAGATTGTCAAACTGGAGACCTATGGCCAGTTCTGTCCCACAGGGATCATTGCTGGGACCACTGCTGTTTGTGATTTCCATAAATGATCTGGAGGTTTCTGTAAGTTTACCATCCATCCATCAATCTATCAATCTATCAATCTATCAATCTATCAATCTATCAATCTATCTATCTATCTATCTATCTATCTATCTATCTATCTATCTATCTATCTATCTATCTATCTATCTATTTTCTGTATTCCTATCTATCAATCTATTTAGAGATACCATGCCTACATATGTTGTGATAACTGCATTGAGTGAATAGCATTTATTTATCTTTTCTTCCACACTTTATGCACCTGACATTGTATTCACTTACAATCACTAAAACTGGACAGTTACGTTGGCTGTGTTCTTGCTTTTTTTTTCGTGCTGTGAAACATTTTATTATGGATTTTGTTGTGCCCTGCAGGATGTTTACAGGAACTAGCAGATATGGAAAATAGATTTTCTGACTATTCTGAAGTATCGGTATTGTGTTGCTGAGAAACTAGTGTTGGGACGGAATTCGTCCAAGCGTGTTCTTTTAAGGAGTGACCACACTTACCCAATTATTTGATAAAAAGCAGGTACGTTTATTTAGCAGCAGAAACTTAGCTGTTACAGCGAAGCACGAAAGATCGAATGGTTCGCTGGAGAAAATGTACAAGTTCTGAAAATTTATCGATAAGCTCCATTAGTTATACTATTTTCTAATCTCAATTCATGCAACGTGATCTTTCACAAACAAAAGCCTTCTTCAAAATGGTATAATTTGCAAACAAAGGTTCTATGTATTCTGGAAACATTTTTACAAAGGCTTTACATATATTAGGAACATTCTGTATCATGGACACAAAGAATTACTATGATCGAGACATTTTTCCTAGTCTTTTTATCACATAGTTTACCTTAATCTAATCACTTAGTTTAGCAGGCAAAATTGACCTTGCTGATGTTCTTTCATTTGAACATCAGCTTTGTTAGTTGTTATGGCAATAATCCCAGAATTAAAAATTACTTTGGTCATCATTTTAAACTATAGGTTCACAGCGCCCCCAATGTCCTAAGAAGTAACTACATCTCTGTCCTCTCATGGGCTTCTATAATATCCTAACACTAGGCAAAAGAATTATTCTTGTGATGTACATGTTTTGGGAAAGAAGATAAAGCAGCATTAGATTGCACAGCAATACAAAATCGAGATACATGTCATTTAATCGTAATATTGGAAAGTTGTTCAGCTTTCGACCGGATCATAAAGTTTATTAATAACGCGTTAATGGGAATAAAGATGCAGGGTGTAATTCTTACAGAACATTGGTAAGTGAAAGACAGTGAGTTTCGAATTTGATGTAATTGACTTAACAATTTCACTTTCTTCAAAATGTCTTCAAAGTTGTTGACAATATTTGTCAACGAGTGAGAGGCAGCGGGACAGAGAAAGAGCGAATGAGACTTACATAAAGAGATAGATTTACATGGAGAAGGGAGACACGCTATGAGAGCTAACTTAGAAAACACGTTTTATTTAGTTAAACTGAAAACAGTATGGTCATTCTAAAACATGAGACACTTAACACACAATCCGGGTATTTTAATGCATAATTTCAGTTACATCGTACTGTAAACTGTTGCTATAAATTCTGTGTCTTACAACCTTATTCACTACAATCTCCTGATAAAGGAGCAGCACTCAAAACGATAGTGTTTCCAAATAAACCTGTTGGACTATAAATTGTATTGTGTGATTTATACCTCAGAGAAAAAGCATCGTTTTGCAACTGGGAAACAAAAACCCAGAGGAATCTTGATTTATGGGATTCAGTAATAATATTGCAATAATAGATAGCTGCCATGCTATCTTTTTTTTTGCCCTACAGACAATTAAAATTGCAATAACGCATTTAATGAGCCAATTTAAATCACTGAAATGATCAGTTGATGAAGTGCAGTAATTTTCATCCTCCACAAAACATATTCAGGCCAGTATACAATCAATTATGTTCTTGTACATTTACTTCATTCAGTAATCCGAATTCAATGAAGTGACAATGATCATTTCCTGTAATGTGATGGATACTCAGGCATTTACAGAGAAGTTGTAACGCAGATGCAAAACGTTAGCAATGTGAACATAGAATGTTTTCATGTTTTTCTTTCAAATGATTTGTTTAAAAGAGAGGTCAACCTCCGGATTCTGATTTTGAGTAAATTGCTGATCCTTAAAGATTGAAAAATTGAAGAATTATTTTTTGGTTAACTTTCAGACCTTGTGAAGAGACAAGAAGGTAAGGTCACTAAGAGTACGTATGCATTCTAATGTGTACATTGGGAAAACTATGAAATTTGGAGTAGCCCGCTACACGTCACATCTAAATCTACAGTTTATATGTTCCTAAATCATAATGTTAAATGATTTCAAACATAAAAAAATGATGCAACATGACATAGAAATTTTAGTTGACTTGGTATCCAGCAACAAGTCTGCATTTTGAACATATGGCAATTGAGCAACCCACAGTGGACGTCAAGTAATCTTACATAGAAGACAGAAGAACAAAATTCATTTTCTTTTTAAAAAGCAGGATTAGAATGCCTGGGCCCTTGAAACTGCGCTGCCATTCATTAAGATCATAGTTGATCTTTTACGTGAACTCAGCTCCAATTAATTGCCCAATACTCCTATACTCCTTCACATTTCAAATATCTCCCTTTCTCTTGAAAAAAAACACCGCACTTGTTTCATATATTTAAAGTGCAGGGACCTCTAGCAATTCAGCATTTTCTGAGAGAGGAAGTTCGGGCTCATCTATGACCGCAGACTGGTATTCTTTATTTTTAAGCTATGCCCCATAGTTTTAGCTTCACAAGCTAACGGACACAATCTCCCTGCTTCTCTCATACCAACTTTCTTCATAGTATTACATGTTTTTTACGTTTCCCTCATTTTTCGCAGTTTCAATAAGTACACTTGCATTCTACTCAGTCTACCCTCATAAGATTCCATAATCAAAGTTGATTTCAATCTGGAGAATTTAATTAGCCCCCTCTCGTGTCAGTGCATCTTAACTCAAAACAGGAGTCCAAAAATGTGCTCAGTACTCCATATGTCGCCTTGTCAGCAGCCTGTACAGCTGGAGTATAACCTCCTTGTTTCTAGACTCCATCCATCGAGCAATGAAGGACAAGATGAAATGTTCTTTCCTTTCCTACTGTATATTCAAACCAACATCTCGAGATTCATGCACAAGGCCACCCAGGTCCCTATGTGGAGAAGTACTCTGCAGTTATTCACAATTTAGATAGTTCTCCACTTTGCTAAAGTCCCTACCACAATGGATGACTTCACATTTTGCCAGCATTTTACTCCGTATTCCAACACCTTCCTTTTCTCTTAATCAACATATATCCCGCTGCAGACACACTGTCCTCTGCATACTCATCTTACTGTCGGCTGCAACCTTAAACATAACTGTACTCCAAATCATCTATGTGCATTGCGACATAATAAGCGAGAGTATATCAGTCATGTTAAGCTTTTTTAAAAAAAATATACTTTAATCATTATTAAACACGGTTGAAATAAATAAGGGAAACGAAAGTGAGTGTTACAAAATTATACAGTGTTGACATATAAACAACCCAAATAAAGGTATAAACGTTGCTTCATGAGTAACGATAGGGTATTGGCCAAGATTGCCTAATAATAGGCTCAACAGAAAATAAAACAACTCGCATTTTCCTGTGCCAGATCCATAAAATTGAATATCATGACGCCTCAAGCCTTTTGCCAAATACTTCATAATGATTGTCATGTTCGTCGCATCAACTAGACTCCCACACAAAACATTCCTCACTCCCATCACCCTCTGGATTACATATCATTTGTTTTCTGCTTCCAAATTCCTTGAAACCTTTTATTTTCACTCTATTTTTTTCCATCTCTTCCTGGTTTCTTACATGAAAAGACTAGTTATATTCGTTGTAACTTCATGACCAAAAATTGCACAAGGATCCTTCCTCCTTCCCCAGGTTATCTCGTCCAAGGTAAATAAAAGCAAATTATCCAAATAGGACCATTCTGCTGAATGTACCCCTCACCGCCTTCCGTACAACCAATCATTCTCAGGTAGAATATTACATTTTTACATGAAATTCCCTACAGGGTATAAACCGGCCATTTGCCCAACAAGTGCACACCGATCCTCCGAAAAGTAGCCCATCCAGACAAATTTCATTCTGACTAATACACTAACGCTATGGGCAATTTAGCATGGCAAATTCACATGATTTGCAAATCTTTGAATTATGGGAGGAAATCAGATCAACAGTAGGGTAATGCTACTTTGAACAGTATTCCAACTGCAGAATAATTAAATTTCTCTCTGTCTCTCTGTCTCTCTCTCTGTCTCTCTCTCTCCCTCTGTCTGTCTGTCTCTCTCTCTCTCTCAATTTCAATACTTTTCCGATGTTCCTCTCAGAATCAAGAATTTCCACTCTCTTTTCTGTGTGTTTAGAATTCTTTAGCAAATTAGGTCACGAAAGCTGCTTTTTTCCCCAAATGTTTAACGATCAGCTGGATATTGAGCTGATTGACCACTGATCCAAAATTGTGTCTTGTCAGGTTAGCAGGACAGTAACAAAAATATGCGAAATGGTGCAGCATGTCTTTATTGGACTCATATTCTCGGCCTGGACTGATAATACATACCTCCTGCCTAATTGTTAAACTAATCTGTTAATCTGGCAAAAGTCATCCATAAGTGACTAAGCAGCCAAATACTTGTGATGCTTATGTATTTATAAATGTAGGAATGCAGTTTTCCAATATCCAATTCGGAAACAAATTCTATGCCGAGTTATATTTCTGCAAAAAGTGGCAATTTATTTTTCTGCATGAGGTAGAGGGAAGGAAGGGAAACTGGGGGAGATGCCGACAGGTGGACCCACTGTCAAACTATCAGTTATTGTTATGAAGTTGAAATCGTGTACTGTACATTTAAGAGAGAGTGAATGCTGTATTGAACTGAGAGTTTACAAACACCTGCCATATAACTAGCTAGCAGTTTCACAGTGTACTGGAAAATTCAAAATATGTAACATTTGGCTGTGAAATCTATTTGTGTTTGTTGCTGTTTTGATAGCAAAACAATATTACGCAATGAATTTAAATTATGCCGCAGGCTACTGAAATCGAATCGACTTTGAACCTACAGTATTGTCAACATCAAACCAATGAGATGATCCCGGTTTCAGTTTAATAAAACAAAACACAGGCATTGTTGCAAGTCAGGCAGAGTAACTGCCAGCGAAATGCTAACTGCCATCAAGACAGACCCAAACAATTTCTATCAAAGATACCTTTCAATGCAAGAAATAATTTCAATAATGTTACAGAAGACGAACCAGATGAAAACTTCAAACAGAAGTCAAGAGACACTAAAGAAAACAACCAGTATTGTTTTGAAATTAATTTGATGTAATTTTAATAAGTGTTTTCATTGGAGCAATGTACTGTTACCGAGGTTGATGGAGACAATAAGCAGGCAAGTGAAAGATTAGAATCGTAAATACTTGTTGCCAATGTTCACTTTTACATTAACAGAATAATTTAATATTATTTGTTGTTTAAATAATGAAATTTGGGAGTTCCTTGCCTGTCATATTTTAACTGATTACGAGCTACTCTGAGTCTTTGTTTTTAAATAACACAGGAGTTCACCGCCGTGTCGTCAGAGTAGAATAGAAAGTTAATGAAGAGTGAGTGATAGAGAGAGACAGAGAGACAGAGACAGACAAAGACAGATGCAAAGGAAGGCAGGAAATGAAAGCTGTTCGCATGGGGATAGAGAGAATAGTATAACAACAAATGGTTGGAAAAAAACACATAGATATCAGAAATTCCTCGAAAAAGCAGTCAGAACTTCAGATAACAAGGTGTAGGTTAACACAAGCACAATCCAAATTTGAGAGATGGCGTCTACGTTGCTGTAACTAAGCAAGGTTCATAACAAATGCAAATAATTTTGAGTGGATTACAAAGCTTGGGAAGGAAGTTTAACTAAATATTGTTGTACTCATAGAACAAAAGAGATGCAGCAAAATTAAGTGTAAAACTAATTTATTATTTGAACTGATAAAGTTCAATGAAAGGGAATTGATAGTCTCTTGCTCCTGATCAAAACTTTCGTCAATTCATCTTTCTGACCAGCTCAACAAAACCATAATATACACATATTTTTAATATATTTCCTGAAGAACGATTGATATTCACGCAAATATTGGCATTAATATGCTCATACCAAGTATACTGAACGCTCTCCGAGAATAGGAGATGCAAAGGGAAACAACTTGAAGGTTCTTCTTGTCCTTGAGTTTAATATCTAATCAGTTAAAACAACAACACAAGAAACAAGAAAGCACCAGTTGGCTCACTTTGCAATACATCCGCTCGATTCTGCTGAAAATAAGGCATGCAATTGTCAATGCAGTTCTTTGGATAGAACAGACTACATTCAAAGGCCATCTGCATCGTTCTTCTGATCGAGTAAAGGGACAAACAAGTATGTATGGCTAAGTATTCAATTATACTGATGTGTAACCATCCAAGAGAAACTATCCACCCAGTTCGTGTAATTAGAAATAGTTACATCTCTTGTCATAGAAAACAACGTTTTCTATGCTGACAGAGAATACGAAATGCGTGAACAAGCAACAGGAAAATTAAAGTACCACAGAATATGCTATATGATACAGAATGTGTAAGATAAACCATGGAAGATCGGTGCAGAACCTGCTAAAAACAGAGTGAATACAATTGTGTTAATTCCTAATGCTTCAGGATGATTTGAGAGCAATGGAAGACTGAGAGATTTAGAGGCAATGATAAACAGTGGCCAAGAACAGAAGGGAGATAGAGTGGGTTCGGATGTTTCTAATATATTTCAAATATATTATGTCCCCAACTATTTTCGAAGGAATACACATGGGGAAGAAAATAAAATTTCAATGACTTTTAAAATGTCAGTGGGATGATGCTTTCACTTTAAAAATATTTCGTTTGTCCTTGCGATTTTGTTAAGAGATGTCATAAAGGTAGAGAGGCAGAACAGCATAGTTTGATGATGGAATGGGAATGGTTATTTCTCCCAGTGCACTTTTTTGGTACTTTGTTTTAATTATTGCAGTCACAATATTGTGAAGATCAGACAAATTTCAATCTGCAGTAAATGATTCCTCTGCTTTTCAATTTAAGTCTCTCTCGTTAAATGTTATTCCCTCCTGCCTGTAACAAAGTGTGTTTGAATTCATCTCTTTTTTTTTGCCAGTCGAAGTATTTATGCGATATGACTGCTTTGGAACATTAATTACTAATGTTTACTGTATCAGGTCGGTTAATATTTCCAGCAGTTTGCTTATTCTAAGTTCCACATTCTTTTGTTCGTCTGTCATCTGGAGTTTATAAATACAGTCGTATTCTTTAATGCCGAGTTGTTCGAACACTTGTATCAGAACTGCAACACTCATTTCATATCTGCCTCCAATCTAAAAAAAAGTCAGCGTTTAGACTAACTTCTTTGAATGTGCATCGCCTGTTGTCGGGATTGATCCACTACTTCCACTTTGGCTGTTGAGTTTTGGACGCAAAGTCGACAAGGGGTAAGTATTTGTGCCTTTTTTTCTCGAGTATTGGAGCGGATGGGTTAAATAGAGTATGGTGTACTCATGGCTGTTTTAATCACTAAGAATTTTCTGGGTGTGGAAGATGTGGCTTTTCGAGATTTTATAAAGGGTGAGCAATGCAAGTCATTCAGAATTTCAGAGAAGCGGGAGTTGAGGTGGTCTTCATCTGTGAGGAAAGAAAATCAAATTACAGCGGCAAATCGAAATTTAATGTGTTGGAACAAACCTTCGAATATTTAGTATTAAATAGAATTTAAATACAATTGTGGCAAAAGGAGAGGTCATTTGAACTTCAGAAGTTGTGAATTAAGCAAAAGATCAAGTGCAGGATCCAGTTGAAGGGATAAGGTAGAACAATTGCCAATGTTAAACAATTGCCAAATTTTGATTAGAAACACTCCAAAGTCTTCTTTTTTTCCCATTTAAAAGAATTGGTTCGGCTGATGTGGCCAGAGAACAAGTGAATCATGATAGTTCAGGCTAAGCAAAGGTGGACAATGCAGATTCTGAAGATTAGAGTCCAGAATAGACCAGTTCTGAAAAAGCACAGCGGGTTAGGCCCCCTATGAAGAGCAGGAAATTTGATATATCGAGCCAAATCACTTCATCAGGAATGCCATTCTATGCAGATACTGAGGGCGAGTGATACATTGGTAATGCTGTCAGATGAGGTTCTCCAGATTAACACTTTTCAAATAAACCATTTAAAAAGTCTATGAATTGGCACCCGAAGCGTGTAGACAGCGGTTGCAAAATATTAAAAAGGAACCAAGCCAGACTTATGTTGAATGCAAAAGTATTAAACTTATAAATTTTAACACATGGCTCCGTGATTAAAAAATACAGGAAACATATGATGCTCTCAGAGATATATTCCTGTGCACGGAGTTTTAAAACTCACTGTCGGAGATGATTAGAGCTTAGATGTATGAATAGATGGATCAAGAAACCAGAAGAACGGCAGTGATGGCAGATGAACGTGCATTGTTGCATAAAGTAAAACTTAGCAACCGAGAGGAATTTTTTTAGGAATAGAAATTGGGAGAAGGAGAAATCCTTTCCTAAAATTTAAATGAAGATCACTATGGATATAATCAGCCACAGGTGATAACGAAACCCGAGTGGGTGAAAAGGAGGTGAAATCCTCAGGTATTTCGACGTGGGTATTCTGGGACATGTAAAGTACCAGTGCTGGTTCATTAATACTGATACTGGGTTGAACAGAGAAAACATCTGGTAAAAGTGGTTCGCCATTTGGATAAGTAGAAATAGTAAATGAAACACCAAGAAAAGTGGAGGAGTTGTGAGAGATCATAGCTGAGGCAGGAGTTGGATATTGTGTCCGTGCCCAATCTCGATAAAGTGTTCATCTCTGTGGGTAAATGTTACTCAGGAAAAAGGAGAAAGGAAATAAGTTATCACTTTAAGATATATGTGATATGATTATTTTATTGCAGTAAAAGATGAAAATATTAGCAGTCTTTCTGACATGTTAGTGACGAGATTGATAATTTGAGATTACATGGACAGAAATGTTGTGTTCTCCTGTATATGCTCATTCTGAAGATCCAAATGAAGATGATGAAGTCCTGTTTGTAATGACTACAAATCTTTTAAACTCGCTAGTGATTAACAGCATCAATTCAGTCAGACACTAGGCCAGACCATTCTCAAAATATATCATGAAGATAGCCCAGACTCTATCGTTTTGAGTTGTCTTAAGCTGGTGTAAGATAAATATTCCAGTCCTGATGCAGTTGGCTCAAACACTCAGCTTTAAATAAAAGAAAATTTACTTTTGCTTGAAAAATAGAAACCAAATTTCGCATTACCTAAATATTTGAAAACCTAATTGACTCTATAGAACCAAAAAAAAGTTTATCGAAGTAATTGCAATATCTCCATAATCACCCACTTCGAGAAAGCAAAAAGCAAATTCAAACACATTTCCTTACAAGGGAGATTTCAGATTGCAAAATCGAGAGGGGTCAGCATGGATCTGTTTCATTGTGTCTCGTAGCTTCTCCAAGTTGCCAGCAAAACCTGAATAGCAGCTGCAAAACAGCCAGTTTGCCAAAATCAAAATAAACCAAAGAAAAACTGAGCTGTAAGAACCGGCTAATCATCTTTGACTGTACATGTGTTTACCGTTAAGGAAAAAAAAAGATGTGAAATCTTCTTCAAGTAGATAAGTCAAGGCATACTGGAACATTTGATTTTACGGCTGCTCTAAAAAAATGAGATAACATAGCTTTGTTAAAAGAGCAGCATTGTCACATGCCATTTTTTTTAAAAAAATGAACTATCAATATCCAAATATGCAACTATTCTGAAACCACTTATTTGCAAATTGTTAGGAAACAACAGCGCACATTCATTACAGAGGTTGCAATCATACAAATTTTAAAACCACACAAGAGCAGATTATGTTCCAACAGGTTCATTGCAAATACAAGCTTTCTTTATGTTCCTCCTTCATCAGATATGGACAGTCGGGTAGTATCATGGAACTCAGAATACATTGGAAGAAATCAAAATTTGCGATGCATTAAGCAAGTTTTGATTCTTAGTAAGTCTTAATTCCTTCCAATTCCATGTGTTCAACTTTAAGCTGGTGATATTCAATTTCTAACTTTGTCAACCCCAGTCCAACATCGGTAGTTCCACAATATAGTCATGCAAACATGCACTACTACATTGTGCTTAAGTACATGTACTACTGCCAACAAGCACCACTGTTGCACTTTCAAGTCTGAACAAGGCCTCGGCAGTCATGTTTTCTCGACCTGTCATATGAATAATTTTCAAACTGAACGTCTGCAAGCATCACCTGAACAGTCTTGTTTTTTTTATCTAAATATTTCATCAGAAACTTCAATGGGTTATTATCATTGTGTATGATTGGCCCAGACACATTATGGTAACATATTGAAATGAATTTATTTTCACGTGCACTGAGGCACAGTGAAACGCTTTGTCTTGTGAGCAATACAGGCACATCACAGAGTTAATTAGCATAGATAAATAAAGAACAATTATTAGCTGCAAAAACAAAGCACAGGAACAGGTGAATGTTAAGATTTTCTGTGTCCATTTGAAGATGTAGATCCCACGCGGCACCTCTCAGTTTTAAAATCAGTCTAAAGAATCAATGGAATGTCATCTGTATAAAGCAAGGTTCGCAGTTTAGTCACATAAGGCAGCCTGACACAATTTTGTCCAGCAATACAGAGGTTAAAGCTTTTGCAT
The DNA here is from genome assembly GCF_020745735.1 of Hemiscyllium ocellatum. NCBI lineage: Eukaryota > Metazoa > Chordata > Chondrichthyes > Orectolobiformes > Hemiscylliidae > Hemiscyllium > Hemiscyllium ocellatum. The sequence continues at coordinate 19,627,975 of NC_083438.1, forward strand.
TCCGTGGCGAAATTGTGCAAATACATTTGAAAACTAAACATCATTTATAAGCTTTTCACAGCGACAGCAGAGCCTTAATTATAAAAGAACAATCAAATGTAATAAGTGGATATGATTGAGAGAAGGTTAATCCAGTGATATTTTCTAAAAAAAATACTTTTCATGTCTTATGTAGCTCATCATCCCATGCCAGCAGTTCGAGGTTAGTTTGAGTAGTCAATTAATGTCTCCTGATTCATTTTATGGAAGTTCCATTAATTTCTTTATCTTCTATTTCAGCTACTTCACAAAGCATTAATGCAGGTTCACAAAGTCAAATCATAACTTGACGCCATTTTGTTGTGTTATTTTGAACTGGAAAGCCACTTTGTTTTTCTGACTACAGTCTAAATTCAAATTTTAACTGCTCATCTCCCCTCGTTGGTCATTTTATAACAACACCTTAAATGTGAAGGCATGAATCAAATGAATCCTATTCGATGGCAGCCAGAGACTGCCATACTTCCTCTTCCACTGAAGATGGACCAGGGTCCAGCAGTGATGCTTCCTCGTCGTCATTTTGTTGGAGAAGTTGCATTTTATGAGTGAAATCAATGTTATCAGTAGAAGTTAATATTTAAGCACATTCAGTATTCTAGCAACAGTAGTGTAATAACTGTTTTAAAAAAAAGCTGGTGCGTGCATTCAGGCTTCTGTAACTTCTCGACAATGGTAGAAATGGTAGACAAACGTTGCCAGGTTGGGATGAATCTTTGAGAATGTTGCTGGCCGTTCCCTCAAAGTGGACATAGTAGATAGATTGTATAGATGGGAGGCTGGCCTTTGTAAAGTTCCAGGGCGACTGCATCACTCACTGTAACTGTCTCTGAGATTGAATAGTACAGTTGCCATACCAGATATTGATACTGCCAGACGGAATACTTTCAATGACGTACCTGTAAAAGTTGGCAATGGTATTCGTCGTCATGCCAACGATCCTCAGCTGCCTGAAAAAGAAGAGACATTGTACGGCATTTGTAACCAATGCATCTACATGAAGAGATCAAGAAAGCTTCTTGTGGAAGAACATTCCCAGTAGCTTGACAAATGTAGTAATGCCAACAATAATTGCAAATTCTCCTTCTAAACTGTGGAAATTTTTGCTTACGAATATACAAATAACTGGATAAATACCAGAGAGGCATTTCCATTTTCTCATCGCCTTCTTGAAAAATTATAGGTTCAATACCCACATCATTTGCATCAGTAACTCACTTCTCTGGCTTTGCATAACTAGTATTGACGAACACCGAGGCAGTAGATAACATCATTTTTAATCTGTCAAGTGCCTTCTGACAGTCCATTGTCCACTGAAACCTCTTGCCCTTTCTTTAGCATTTCAGTGAGTGTTGTGGCCAACGAATTTGTGATAAAACTCACACAATCCAAGGATTTGACATACCACTCTTTTTTTCCAAATAGTATGGAAGCTCCTCAGCAGCCTTCGCTTTTTTTTTCATTCCATGTGACATCTGTTCATATCCAATAACATGTCCCATGAAGGTGACTTGCCTTTGGCAAAATAACTTTGTTTCAATGTTTATACGAAGCCTACCTGCTGAAGTCGATCAATCCCAAGAAATCTTGCAAATGTTCCTTCCATGTGTGATTGAAAAATCACCATGTTATCAATATAACGTATAACAATTGAGTAATCCGGCAATGACCTCATTGTTTAATCTCAAAAATTTGACCAGCAAATATTAATACTTTAAAATGACATAGTTCCTTCTGTGTTACAAAAGCCATTTCTTTTTAGTCGTTCACCAAACGTACCTGTTGGATTAATCAGAGCAATTCAAAAATGTAAACAGTAGGATATTTATCCCATTTTGCAATACAGTCTTCCAAATGTAGACTTGGATAGGCATACGTCTTTGTATCTGCGTTGACTTAGTGAAAATTCATAAATAAACGGTAGTAGTGTTTGATTTTCGCACAATGCCTATTGGTAGGCTCCAAACACTGTTACTTACTTCGATTACGCCCTCCTGGAGTATGCATTCAATTATTCAATTTCCTTTTGCATGACCGCCAAACTTCGAGGGCAATGACTATAAGGAGGTTATGTCATCGAAACAGGATTCACTATAGCTAATTTCTGGAGAATTAGTTTAGTACTTAAGAGCTTTATTCAACTATTCCCCCATACAATTGGGATAACTCTTCCATGTCATTTCCGTTTTGCTCTGGAAAGTAAATCGTCCACTTACGTCGTGCAAAAAAAAATTAATTCAATGGACTAAATTTGGAAGATGTATTTGGTGAACCTGTGATGGCAAAAAATTAGGAACAGAATTTGCGCATTCCAATCATCTGGACAGTTATGAGCCCTCAACATGACCTTTGATCTGTAATGCAAGATTTCTGTGTCTTCTGAACAAGTTGCAGTCGATTTAAATTGTTTCAACTACAAGCTGACCATAATTTCTGTGAATAACTGTGACATGCAGTTTTACACTTGATCTAACGGTATCGCTGTGATTGATTTCTATCTCGTGAAAAGGGTAAGGGCATTACAATGTTTTTTAGTTGTGTTGATGCGTAATGGAATTGCATCTGAATGTCTAAAAATCTGCAAATCTAATGGGCGCATCCATCACTGTGAAAAATCACCGATTACCACGTTTTATTTTAGCTAAGAGTCCCACACAATCAATTCAGACTGTATTAAAAGTTTCCTTAAATATTTGAATGGGTAATAGAAGTGTAGTTATTATTAATGCCTGTGGTCTGAAACTCACTTGACATTTATGGCAAGTCTGGCAAAATTCTATTGCATCCATGTGTATTCCAGGCCAATAAAAATGATTTTGTATTTTAGCTTGAGATTTCCTTATCTCAAAATGTCCTCCTGCGGGGAGTTCATGCGCAGTGTGCAACATATTCTTTCTATGACTCACTGGGGATATGACCTGATGAACTTCTGCCCATTGCAGATCTGCCTGAAAATGTAATGGTCTCTTTTCTGTCATTGAGCTATCTTTTTTTAAAGATGAAAACATTCCTGGATGCATCTGGATTCTTCTTTTGCGCACGTCTTTTTATGTAATTGTTTTATACCTCCATCCTTCTGCTGTAACTCAGTTACTTCTTTTTCTCAGGTAAACATTTCTATTTTATCAGTTATTTGCTACTGTTTGGTCACAAACATCTGGTCAAGCAGAATATCTGGTGCTTTTTAATTTCTCTTTTAATCTGTGGTAAGTTATTTTTTCTGATCCTCAGAGCGATATATCTTTCCCTTAGCACTTGCAGATTTCTCATTATCGCAATTTCTATGACAATGAATTGAATTGATTGTGAATGTGAAACTTTGATTGATGGACAACTCATATTCATCAGCCATTTAAGCTGCCAATCTTGCCTTTGCACCTTTCTGTTCTTCATATGAGTTTTCTGTTGTTTAGGATGAGCATTTTTAACTCCTCCAAAATGTTACCTCTCTAAAAGCATTATAGGTTTGCTCTGTTTTTTAACATCCTTATACACTTTACTAAATGACTTTGGTTGGTCCTTTCAAAGTCAATGCATGTTTGAGCAGATCGTCTCCTTGGATTCCAGAAACGTTGCCTAAAGGCTTCTGGCACAAGCTCATGCTCACTTATGATATGACGCGGGGTAAATACTCCAGCTTAATTTAAACCAGCAACATATTAAGGTTTTATCCCGGGAAGTAATATTTGAAAATTGGCTGGCTGAGATCTACATAAAGTACTAATTAACAACTCTGTTCATTAAAGTATAACATACAATTATTAACTAATAACTGTTTACAGCTCATTCCTTTAAACTATCTTTACTTTCCCCTCGCATAAAAGTGTGCTAAAACTCCCTGAATAAGATTACCAAAATTTCAACTTTGGTTCTTCCTGTGTTTTATTTTCTTCTTTGGAGGGATTATGCATCACAGGTCACAGATCGATAAATGTAAGAAAACAGTTCTCTGGGAAATCTGCAGATTTTGTTGACTTGGCAGTTTCCCTCCCAACTGTTCACTTTTCCCGGGAATTAACCCACAAACGGTTGGATTCTGACATTGGCTCTTACGATTGTCAATATACGAAATTCAAGCTTGATGGGAGTTTATTATTTATTGTGGGTATAATTTGAACTGATTGCTGTAATTCAGTTATGCTTTGTTGTCTCCAGGCAACTGGCTATCCGAGCGACTGGAACACATATATGATTATAACTTGTTCAAAACAAATTGTGCGGTCAGGTAGTTCTGATATGTTTTACCTCTCTGAATTGTACAGTACACCCACAGCTTTATTACACTTAAAATGATTTTGATCACCTTCTCATAATGTCCAAGTACTCCCTCTGATCGTGATGCAACTATCTTACTAGCTCTACCTGAAACTTGTGTTTGGACCAACAAAGCCCACATGTTCACTTGCCACTGATTTCTGTAATGATCTTTTCATGTTCGACGAAGAAGACAACTACACCATTGCCATCGAATCTTGGCAACATTTTTACATACTTAAGGATATCCCACCAAGCCCTTGGCCATTATAGGTTTGCTCATGCTCTCTCTTTTCCTCAGTAATCTTACCTTCAGCATTTTTCTCCATCATTTAAGTGGGCAATGCTCTCTGAGTCGTAACTTCTGAAGATGAAATGCTTTTAAATTCTCATTTTCTTCACTCTCATGTACTCAATTTTTCCCTTATGTCTGATGAGGTCTTCCTTACTTTTTATTTTTTCTAGAGCTAAAATGATTCTTGCATTTTCTTCATCATCTAACATGGCTCATCTTTTCACTTCTTTATCTTGTAACTTGTGTTAATAACTTATCAGTAAAGTTTTGCTAACTCCACGGCATTATTCTGTTTCCATGATCTAAACAACCACTTGATCAACTTTATAGCAATGTCAGCTTTCCTTTCATAACTAGTATAACCTATTCCTAACTTATTAGCTATTTCCCAATTATTTCCTTCATCTTATTTTCTAAAATTCCATGGCATAATTGGGTAGCAGATTCCAATCCGTGAAACTCTTGAGAACAATAAAAATGCTGTTTCTTAATATGTTAATGTATTTTTCAGCACCTTTAAATGTTGAGCGACTTCGGTAATAATCACAGTGTTTTTCAGCATTGGCTGGGTTGCCAGTTCAAACAGTTTTGCCTGCTCTACCTTTTGCAGAAGACCCGAATTGATTTTTTTTCCCCCACCACTAGAAAATCTTACTGACAGAACCATATATTGTTATCTGGATTACTATTAACGTTCGACCAAAAAAAAAGCACTCCGGGAACAAAATACGCTAACGCTAATCACTCGCTCTTTTTGAGTCACACAGCACTAATCACAAAGTGGAATTACTAAACAGATCTCTCAGACAACCCCATTCCATTCTGGACTAGGCCAGGCCCCCTCAATGTATTTTGAAGAATGAGGCACACACCTTATTAAAAAAAATGATTTGAGCAGGTGGAGGGTGAATGCTTCAGGGTTCATGCAGCTAGCCCAGTTTTAAGCAAAACAGAAGTTATTTCTCCCTGAACAAAAGAGAATAACTTAAAATGACATCAGGTTTTTCAAACCTGCTCAAATTTATTGCAACTTATTGATGCTGCCCAAATACTTGCAACAACCAATAAACAGAATTTTGTGAAATCAAACACAGGTCTTTACAGAAGAGACGCCAGTAGGAGAGAGGATAAGTATAGAGATGTTTCTTTGAAACGAACAGGTTCACTGAGATCCCAACAAAAACATACGCCCCAGCTGCAAAACTGTCAGACTGCTACAAAGAAAAATAAAACAGAGAAATGCTGAGCCTATAGAAATGGCCACTTCCCTTGTATTGTGAAAGATTTTTTTGAGAGATTAAAAGTTTTCTCAAATAGACAAACCCAGACTTTATTTTTAAACTGCGCCTTTACGACATCTCTGAAAAAACAACAAAACTTTTGATGGGGCAGCATCATCACAGTGCCAGGAATGCAACTTGCTCTTGGCGCAGACCTGGCAGGATCCAAAGTGCGAGTGAAACCTCTAGTGGTTGAGAAACCAAAGAAAAAAACAGCAACTGTTGAATTAGAAGAAAAATACCCTGAATTTGTTTTCAGTCTGTGTACTAACAAGATGCAATTATCGTAAGTTACTGCAAGACAAAAAAAAATCAAAAGAGAAAGGCGAACGATTTGAGGTGCTTAGTGCCAAAAGGCTAATGATTTTCCAGAAAGAAATATGTTATGATGATTATTCAGAAAATGAATCAGAATGTGTTCCAAGTGTTACTATATTAATGACAGAATCTAAAGGAGCAAATAGAGATTACAGCAGGTCAGTGCAGAAGAGAAATCATCAGAATTGTCAGTAGCAGACATATTATGGAGTACCAGTTGGAAGTAATATATGTGTTAGGAAGAGCCAACGCAAATTACAAAAGCATTTCGATTGACCTGTACTGCATAAGAATGTGTTTCAATTTTGCAGCACTTATAAAATTTGCCAGATAATTGTAAAACCACCAGAGAAACCATTGATAGTTCCTTCCCCGCAGATTCTGGAATCAAATCTAAATAACATGGATTTTGATGTTCCTGAAATATGTTAAATAACAAGGAATTCCTATGAGATGAGATTGGAAAGTTAACTCCTCTCTTAGGAGCAAAGAAGTTAAGTGGAAGGTTCGATGCAGTAGAATGAGAATGCATACAGGAATAGAATATGCATGCGGTGGAAGTATGGAATGCTACAGGAAAAAAAAAACAAGGCATCTACAGGCTTAATGCTTTGAAAGCCGCACAGTTCCCAAAGGACGCGGACAATATCACTGACATACTCCAAAATGTATGGCTAAAGTTAACCGATGAACGGATTTTGGCCTAAAACAGCAATGAAACTGTGTTTAAATATTTTGGACACATGATCTTAAACCAGTGAACTTTGATGTAGTAACGACATAAGACTTAAATTAAAGTGTAAAATGGAGTAGGCCAATTGGACATTGTACTCATACAGTCACAGAGATATGTAGCATGTAGAAAAAATAAACACTTTTGTCCAACTCGCCCATGACAAACAGATATTCTCAACACATCTAATCCTATTTGACATACGTTCATCCACTTCACTCTAAATATTGCATATTCATGTACAAATCCTCGATTCATATAAATGCTCTAATGTACTAATCACCACTGACAGCACCATTCATTTTTTGCAACACTCTCTACCAATAAACCTCCCCCTTTTGATTCTTTGCAATGTATTTGTCCACTCTCACATGAAACGTCCGTCCTCTCTCTCACCCAACACATGGAAAGCATATTTTCTATTTTTCACATGCATGCTCCTCATAGATACATAAACATCGACAAGGTCGCCCCTCAGCCTCTGACACTCCAGGGAAAACAACTTCACTCTACCGATACCTCAAACCCTGGAATCATTTCTTCTGAATTCTTTTACATTTCACGACATCTGACTGATAGCAGGGAGGCCATTAGATTAGATTACTTACAGCCAAGCAAGTCAACACCAACCTGCCGAAGCACAACGGACACATACATTTACCCCTTACCGAACACTACGGGCAATTTAACATGGCCAATTCACCAGACCTCCGCAGAAAACTCAGAGACACGGGTGGAATGTACAATCGCCACGAAGTCACTCGCCTGAGGCGGGAATTAAACCCGAGTCTATGGTGCTCTAAAGCAGCAGTGGTAACCACTGTGCCACCGTGCCGCCCATAAACAAACGCTGTATTCGAAACGTGGTCTAATCTGGGTCCTGTTCACCCGGAACAGGACAACAAGACAACAAGAATTAGGAATATGGGATGATCAGTTAAATTTGCTTTAACTTTCTGAAGCTGAGTGACTGCAGTCTTGGAAGGAATTTATAAAGTCTCAGAGATACCCAATGCTCGATGATCAATAAAGTAAATCGTACCAAAGACCACCTTCTCTATCATATCTACCCGTGACTACAAATTCAAGCAACCAATACATTGCACTCGAAATTCTCTTTGTTCGTCAACACTCGCCTGGTCATTAGCATTAAGTGTATACTCATACAATGATTTGCCTTCCCAAAATGCAACATCTCTTATTTGTCTCAACTTAACTCCATCTTCTACTCCTCAGATCTCTGTCTGACCTGAACAAGATCCGTTGTACTCTGAAGTGACCTTCACTATTCATTGCAGCTCAAGTTTTCATGTCATCTGCAAGCATGCAAACCATACATACATTCATGACATCTAAACCTTTCATATAAATGATTAAAAACATTTTGGTCAATGGGAATATTCTAAAGAAATGTCCTAAAAAATGTTTACAAATGAAGAACGAACCAGTAAGTGCTAGCTTATTCAAAACTTTTGAGGATAACTGCGAAACATGCTGAAAATGACAAGGTTTGCTGCATCACAGAGTACAAATAGTGCATCCACAACATGAATTACTGTGATCAATGGATTAGCTCAACTCATTAGCTGCACACCATTGTTGGGTCATGTTGAATGATGGTCACCAATGCTTCAGCCATACTCGCTCTTACTACGTCTGTTCCTTAAATTACTGTAAATTATTTACTATTTTATTTATTTACCTGTTCACTGGCTATTAGGTCTTATCACCAAATCACCAAATCAGCAGTTGTAACTATCGAACAACAATAAAAAAGTGCTGATGGACAACAGGAGCTGGACCAGATGAGCCAATGGGCTGAGAAGTGGTAGATGAGGTTTAATTCAGATGAATGCGAGATGCTGCATTTTGGCAAAGCAAATCTTAGCAGGAACTATGCACTTAATGTTAAGGACCTAGGAGGGTTGCTGAACAAAGAGACCTTGGAGTGCAGGTTCATAGCTTCTTGAAAGTGAAGTCACAGATAGATAGGATAGTGAAGCAGGCGTTTGCTATGCTTTCCTTTATTGATCAGAGTATTGAGTTCTGGAGTTGGGAGGTCATGTTGCGGCTGTACAGGATATTGTTTAGGACACTGTTGGAATATTGCGAGCAATTCTGGTCTCCTTCCTGTCGGAAGGACGTGAACCTTGAAGGCGTTCAGAAAAGATTTATTAGGATGTTGCCAGGGTTGGCGGATTTGAGGTAAAGGGAGAGGCTGATCAAGCTGGGACTGTTTTTCCTGGAGCGTAGAAGGCTGAGGGGAGACCTTATAGAGGTTTACAAAATTATGAGGGGCATGGATAGGATAAACAGATAAAGTCTTTCCCCTGGGGTGGGCGAGTCCAGAATTAGAGGGCATAGGTTTAGGGTGAGAGGGGAAAGATATAAAAGAGATCTAAGGGGCAAGTTTTTCACGCAGAGGGTGGTACGTGTATACAATGAGCTGCCAGTGGAAATGGTGGAGGCTGGTACAATTGAAACATTTAAGAGGAATTTGGATGGGTGTATGAATAGGAATGGTTTGGAGGGATATGTGCCGGGTCTGTCAGGTGGGACTAGATTGGGTTGGGATATCTGGTTGGCATGGACGTGTTGGACAGAATGTCTGTTTCCATGCTGTACATCTCTATGGCTCTGTGGCCTTTGGAAAATCCAAAGGTGGAGGGCAGTTTATTAGAAGAATGTTTTAAAAATGCACACACAAACTCATTCATGGTCACTTGAAAATAGCAATGCTTAATCGAACCTGGGTCCCTGTGGCTATGCGGCATCAGTGCTAAATACTGAGCCACTGTAGCACCCATGTGGTGTGTTGGCCCATTGGGTAGCCCTACTGCCTCACAGTGAACGGGAACCGGGTTGGATTCTTATATTGGTGACTGTGTGAAGTCTGCATGTTCTCCCCTTGTTTCCTTCGGGTGCCCTGGTTTCTTCCAACAATTCAAACATGTGCATGCCAGGTGAATTGGCCTTGCAAACTTGTACATAGTGTTAACTACATTGATCAGGGATAAATGGAAGGCAATGCGTCTGGGTGTGTTACTAGTGGGAGATTCAGTGTGAAATTGTTGGGGCGAAGGCCATGTTTCTGTGCTGTATGGAATATAATCAAAACAATGGAGATTTAAAAAATACGAGAGGGCAGTCTGTTTCATCAGCAAAACAATAAACCATCTGCCAATAAGCATAGAAATTACTGAGAAGTGGCAGTCAGTATGCTATCATCAAATCCAGTAAATCATAACATCGGGATTTTCAATGATTGTAAGAGTTCAACGCCAGATTCGCGACCAGAGTCGTGGGAATTCCGATCGTGCTCTGACGGAAGCTTTCATGACAGAATGGATGTGAAATTTGTTCTATGAAAATATTGCAAGAAGGTGTAACAGTTAGATTCGCTCCTTGTTCTCAAATGTCGAATTTAGGGTAATCTAACAAACATACACAGTGTACAGGAAATCGGAAAATTAAACTACTCTCACGGATTTACATCAAAACATATATGCCGTTTTGCAATTGTTTTGATTTGACAATAAAGAACCCATTATGGTACTTTGTTTTAATTATCCATATGGATGTAAGAAGACGTCTTAATGAGTCAATTGGAGGAGAAGTTCAGAAATGTTGTCGGGAGCAGTAATTTATATAACAAAATATTGTTCATATTTTCACCTACATGGAGAGTTTTTACTTTGTATGATCATAAGGTAGTGCAAGGGAAGGAGGTAGATAGATAGATGGATAGATAGATAGATAGATAGATAGATAGATAGATAGATAGATAGATAGATAGATAGATAGATACATAGACAGACAGATGGATAGACAGATGGATACATAGATAGATAGATAGATAGAAAGATAGATAGATAGATAGATAGATAGATAGATAGATAGATAGATAGATAGATAGATAGATAGATAGATAGATAGATAGATAGATAGATAGATAGTTAGATGGATGGATGGATGGATGGATAGAGGAATTGATAGATGGACAGACAGACAGATAGATAGATAGCTGGATAGATAGCTAGATAGATAGACAAACAGACACAAAGAGAGAGATAGAGAGATATATACATAGATAGATAGACAGACAGATAGATAAATAGATAGATGGGCGGCTAGCTAGACATACAGACACAAAGATAGATAGATAGATAGATAGATAGATAGATAGATAGATAGATAGATAGATAGATAGATAGATAGATAGATAGATAGATAGATAGAGAGATAGATAGATGGATGGACAGACAGTTAGAAAACAGGCAGATAGATAGAAAACTGGGTAGATAGCTAGATAGACGGACAGATAGACAAACTGACACAAAGATAGATAGATAGATAGATAGATAGATAGATAGATAGATAGATAGATAGATAGATAGATAGATAGATAGATAGATAGATAGATAGATAGAAAGAAAATAGATAGACATGCAGACAAACAGACAGACAGACAGACAATCAGACCGTCAGATAAATACATAGGTTGACAGACAAACAGACAGAGATGTGGATTGAAAGATAAACATAAAGACAGAACTTAAGAAATCATGAAAGAAAGAAATAAAATAGAAAGAAAGAGAGCGGGGAAGAAACCAATGGAGAAAGAAAGAAAGAAAGAATGAAAGAAAGAAATAAAGAAAGAAAGAAAGAAAGCAGGAAAAATGAACGAAAGAAAGAAAGAAAGAAAGGTCGAAATGGAGGAAGGTCGCCAGATACGCCCACACAGATGGTGTGGCAGTTGTATTGCTTAAAGAAAATCCAACAGAAACATTCTTGTTTTTGCTTTATCTTGCAACAATTGGAATGTCATCTTCTATGCAGTCTGAATCATTCAATATCTGAAATATTTCACTAAAATCATTAACTGGCTACGCAGCAGAAATGTCTTAATTTTCCTCTAGTCACTGATAGAACATACAATAAAGTTCAGAGGCCCATGGGCCTGACCAAAAAAAAACTGAACATACAATATGAAACTTGAGTTTGAGTTAGAGAGAGAGATGAAAAAGGTATCTGTTTATTCCTTTCAACACTGTAGACCAATACCGGCTCGATAGAGAGCACAAATTAATTGAAAAAAGTTTAATAGCAAAAGTTGACAGCATAAGTTTTAAACCAAATGTATCAATGAACAAGTATATGTCTAAAGATGCATAGAGAGTGGAATCCTTTGTCTTTTCATGGTTGAGTGGCATTTGTTTAAGACAACAGAAGACGGTGATCAAAAGAGCAAAATGTAGGCTGAAAGACAGAGGGCCAGCGAGAGCGAGGGAGTCAGATCGACAAAGAGAGAGACAATCTGTGGAGATGAAGAATTGAAATGAAGGTGTGGTCTATGCCAATTGCAACCATTGGGAAAAATAATATTTAATAAACTGTGACCACAGGTTTTTCTCCACTAATCACTTCCTGGTCAATATTAGTACTACTACCTAGATTTATTTTATTGGAAAATTGATCTTTGATCAAACGATATTAATCAAGGTCGACACAATGTTACATATCCAAAGAAAGAAAATTGGTAATTGTGGTATCTGGATAAACAATTATGGCAGATGTATGCCGATTTGTTCAGTCTTTATAGTTATTGAATTCCATACTCCATAAAAATAAATATAAAATTGATTATTTTATGTCGCAGTTGGATTCGAAAGGTATTCCTTACATTGCTGATATTTAGAAATTGTGGAGTGCAAAGAAAAAAGATTATTTTCCCTTGCTGGTCTGAAGAAACATCTCTCAGGAAAATTTATCAACAAAAAAATTCCAAATATCCATTCATTCGGATGTTAGGTATAATTGTGCTCATAAGGTTGCCATGTGACTGAGTGGCTTTCAAGCACTCAGATCAGAATATGGCATTATGTTGACTGCGAAAAGATTGTCTGATGCTCAGTAACAGTCTTATTCATGTGAGGAAACTCACACTTTCAATGATTAAACAAGGGACAGCTTCTATGAAACAACAAACAGAAACAGGCCTAACTTTTTAAGTGCCATGACATTTGAAAATAACATGAAAGTTGAGTTTCTAAGTGAAGTTCAGTCGCAAATACCAGACACAACACCGGCGGGATGGGAGGCCAAACATTAAGCTGAGTTGGTGCGAGAGAAAGTTACTATCTGAAAGGCAGACGAGAACAACTGTTTATTTCTCATAAAGTTTCGAAAATTAGAGTTTTCTATCTGTGAGCAATTTTTGGGTAAATTCGAAAATCTGCACTCTTCATTCCAAATATCTGTAAGAAAAAAGATGTATTTCATACATAAAGTGTTTATCGTAACAATGCACTAGGCAGAAGGCAGGGACAGATTTCCATTTCATGATAATTCCTGATTGTTGGATTTTATGAGAAAGATCTGCATTAGCTGGCACAATTGCTGTTATTGATATTCCATTTCAAGGAAACCAATTACATATTTTTAATTTCCTAACATTTGCATATTAGTGCAAAATTTCAAACTCTGCACTACTTTTTTCTGCAGCACTTGCAAAGGAGAAAACAGGTATAGACAAAAAGATTAAAGGTTTTTTTGACGAATTAGTGTATGCCACTATGATGTAAATGTGGTTCTGAGAATTTGATTTATGTGATGTTTTTCTTAAGAACGCGATGCATTTGGAAGAAAAGGAGAGAACATTTCATCAATTAAGACCGCAAAATAGGGAAGTCTTTTGATTGCCTATGGCCAAGAAAACAGATTTAATGCAGAAGGAGAGCTCATCCAATATTACGAATGAGTTAAAAAAAATGTTGTCACTTAAATACATTTGGTAATCTCTGGAATGGGAAATGCAGTTATGTTTGCAGAGTAAGTTGTTTTCTTAAGAAGTCGAGGAACACAGATCTGTCAAAAAATGGGAAAGTTTTTTTGTGTGTGTGCTCATGACAGGCGAGCATAGAACTAAGTCTAAGGTGGGAAAACCGAAGTAGGCAGAAAGACAGTGACACAGGGAGAGTGGGGGCCTAAGGTAAAGGCAAACATAGACAGAGAGAAAAGTGAAGTCACAAGGAATTGACGAGGAAATGTTTGGACACAATTTGCCTTTTGTCACTTGATTATGTATCATTTCACAACCTTGAGAACATAATGTGTACAACTAAGGTCAGAAGTAATTTTGTTCAAATTAGTGATCCATTCATGCAAAGTAAGGTTTTGCTTCATTTTGGCCTGGAGAGCAGAAAAAAAGGTCAAATAAGTTATTGCTTGCACTAATTTCTGTCACAGGAGAAATTCAAGTTTAGTGAATTAAGAACAAACGTCCTCCGCAACATCTGTTCAATTACTTCATGCAGTAGAAATATCGAATTTCTGTCACAAAAACTAATCAAACGCAGAAGATGCCCCTTAATATATAAGAAATGAATCCCGCTGTCTGAAAATTAGCCCAGACAGTCCAGTGTGTGGTTCTCTGTTTCTTTTTCTTTCAGGTGATTTATGACTAAGATGAAGATACATAAGTCAGACTCCATTTGACGAGCCATTTTAACATTGAAGTTGTGTCAATTACGGACCAGGCCTGAACCCCTTAAAACATTTCAAGAAAGTTGGCCTGGACCTAACTTTGGTAGTTGTTTTAAACATGTGTAACACGGATATTTTTGGGGATCCACGTTGGTCAAAACATGTTGTTTTAAAGAGAAGAGCATTTATTTATAAGAATATCGAATGAAACACAAAATAGAGAATCGCACAATGTCCAACTTTAACTATCCGAAAACCTAACATATCATCCTAACTGAATACTTGGAGAAATCCCTGTAAACACCCCTTGGAACAAAAGGTAAAATCAATCACAGGGGTCTTACAGCAGAGATGTCATAGAGATGGCCTCAAAACCTTTCCAAGCACAGTCTTTTCTGAGTTCATGGCTTTTATGATTTCCCAAAATGAAAGGTCAGGGTTACTATAATCTTGTTCAAGAAGGAATATTGTCACACGTGATACATTAAAAGAAAACCATCAATGTCCAATGGCGACCTCATTTTAAAATTCCTTAATCTTCAACCGCTATGACTGTGCAACACACGTGCATTATTTTGAAAATAATCATGCAAAGATGCATTTCGACATTTTGTTTCAATCCGTTTTACTGCTGCTACCAAACACCTCTGTTTCACCTTCAGGTCCAACATTGCGTTAGCAATCACATTTTCTCGTTCTTGAACATGGATAATTTGCAAACTGTGTGGCTCTAAAAACAAGCACCACCCAAACAGTCTGATTTTATTGTTCTTGCATTTCTCCACGATCATAAATGGGTTATCGTCTGTATAATTGATTGTGTCAGATAAATTGATAATAACATCTAGCTTGATATATAGAAAAGCCAACACGAGGCCCAAAGTCATCTTCTCAACAGTGAAATATTTCTTCTGATGAATGTTCAATTTTGAGGAAAAATACACGATAGGTCTTTCTATTTCCTCATCGTCTTCCTGCAAGAGCACAGCACCAACACTCATATCACTTGCATCGAAAGTCAATTGAACTGCATTGCATAATTACATATGGCTAAGACTGGTTCAGTGGTTAAGACAGCTCTTCAGGCTGTCTGTTGTGCATTGAAACTTATGCTTTTCTTTAGCAAATCAGTGAGTGGAACAGCCACACTGTCAAAATTGGAACATTTTTATTAGAAAATTCATCAATTCTAGGAACCAGCATTTGTTCACGTCCATTAGTATGGTCCAGAATGGTGATTTGAACTTTTGAAATACGCATAACTATGTTTGACACCAAGGATGCCTTCCGAATTCGATGAGATAAGTCTGATAATTGTTGCAAATATTCCTTCTATGAATGGTTAAAATTCACAAGTTGATTGACATTCATAACACAGTGGATAATTCGGCAATGGTCTTGTTTGTTAGGCTCCGAAACATGGCAGATGTATATATCATATCAAATGGCATGACTTTAAACTGATGTAGAGCATTTGGCATTACGAAAGCTGAAATTGCCTTCACTTTTTCTGAGGATGCTATCTCTGAGCAAGTTCAACTGAGAATTATAACTTGCATCTTCCGCCTTTTCAACACAGTCTTCAAAACGTGGAATCGTAAATGCATCAATCTTTGTAACTGCTTTTACTTTAGGACAACCCATACATAAAGGAAGCATAGTATTTAGTTTGGCAGAGTTCTTAGGGATGAGCTTCCATCACTGCAACTCACTTCGATGGCTTTGACTTGGAACGTGTTCAAACCCCTTTAGTACTTTTGAGGTAACCCTACCTAACGTTAGAGAGATATGCCTTTAAGAATGTGTATTAATCGGAATGTCTGCCCCTCAAACAACATCATGTATAAGTAGATTTAAACTTCCCAGTTTATTCCTATATTTTTGCCCAAGTGTTAGTAATTTCGGGTTAATTTGATTTTTTTGGAACGCAACACTGTAATTGATCCCATTGTTTTTTGTCAATCTCTTCATTGTCAATCTAATTTCAAAAATGGCCAATTCACAATCCTCTGAACTTGTTCCGTCCCTCTCTACTGTAATAAATAACACATATAATACATTCTCGTCTTGCTTTCCTTCCCAGTCAAAGTATTTTCTGAGCATAATGACAGAATACATTCTGCTCGCATTCTTTCTGCTTGCATTCCTTACCAAAGAGTTCATCTTACTCAGTATTATTCCGAGTTCATAAGGTTCATCAAATGTTACCTTTAAAGTTTCACCACTCCTTGTAACGGAAATACTCCATACCCGACAGAAAAATTGTGAGTTTTTGATTTCTTGTCTGCTAAATGTTTCATTGTGTGCTTTTCCGCCTATTAATTCTGTTCAAACAATTCTTCTGCTGTCTTTAAACGATCCCTGAAATTTGACATACAGTCCAAATACGTGGGCTGTGAATTGTGACTTAACATTTTATCCTTAATAAATTGCCGTAGTCCTTTTAGTTCATGTCCAAAAACTAATTCAGATGGGTTGAATTTGATGGATTCATTTGGTGCTCTCTGATCACAAAAAGACACAGGGAATTCTCTTATCCCAATCATCTGGGTAGTCTTGGCAATAAGCCCTCAGCATTGATGTTAAGGTCAGATGCCGCCTCTCTCGCACTCCCTGCGACTCTGGATGTTATGTAATCGAATGTAATTGATCTATTCCGAAATTATCTGTAACTTATTTGAAAAATGTTGCTGTAATTTTTGATTGATGATCTGACTACGTCTCTGCTGGGAGTCTGTATACCTGAAGTATTTGAATGTACATTTAGTGGTGACAATGTGTAATGGGACAGCCTCTTAAAACCAAGTGGGCACATATTGATTGCTACATTTTGTTTTATGTCACAGTCTAACGAAATCAAATAAGACTGATATAACCTGTTCCTCAAATACAGGCGTATTTTTTTTCTGCCTGAGGTTTTTCAATTGCCTGATATATATTATGTGTTTGGCAAAATGCCACTGCTAGGTAAAACCAATGACTGCAGATGCTGGAAACCAGAGTTTAGATTAGAGTGGTGCTGGAAAAACACATCAGTTCAGGCAGCATCTGAGGAGCAGTAAAATCGACGTTTCAGGTAAAATGCCTTCATGAGGAATACAGGCAGAGTGCCTGAAGAATGGAGAGATAAATGAGAGGAGGGTGGGAGTGGGGAGAAAGGAGCATAGAGTACAAAAGGCGAGTGGGGAAGGGGATGAAGGTGATAGGCCAGGGATGAGGGTGAAGTGGATAGGTGGAAAGGAAGGTAGGCAGGTAAGACAAGTCATGGGGACAGTGCTGAGCTGAAAGTTTGGAGCTGGGGTGAGGTGGGGGAAGGGGAAATGTGGAAACTGGTGAAGTACGAAAGCTTCATTGTGCAGTGCAAGTTAGTAAAAATATTACTGCATTTCAGCTTGGGTTTTTCTCACTTCTAAATAATAATCTGCAAGTAGATTGCAATATCTCATTTTGATAAAACAACGGGCAAACCGATTTAATGAACTTCTACACATTTTCCAGTTGCTTGAGTGTGTGATGGCCCTCAGTATCCTAGTAAGACATTTTTAAAAGAGGATAATAACATTCGGTTTATCTTAAATTTTCATCAGTCTGCTGTAATGTAGGACATTTGTCAGACGTAATGATCCCAGCAGTGTTATCAGTCTGTTCTTGGTTTGGCTCAAGCATCTGATCAAACAATAACTCTGCTAAATCTACGTCAAATTTCTTATCCGCTCTCTTTGATCTTACCTGTTTGCATTTGTCTCACAATAGTACAGTTGCTCAGTTTCCACTGTTTTTGACAATAGGAATCTCTACCACCTGTGTACCAGCTATGTGATTTTCAAGGACGAATTGTATTCCTGGAACTGAGGATTTGTCCATTACGCTTACCACAACCTCTCCACTCTTCCCGCACTTTACAAAATAGACAGTTGCTTTTCTCATCATGAATTCCCGACACTGGCCTTTTTCGTGGTAATTGTGATTCAGAATTGCTTATCTCCTAATCTTTCAAGATTGCAGATTGAGAATATCCTGTATCCATTGATATTGCAATATCCTGAACTGTTACTCCTGGCCTAAGGGAGAAAACTTTACCATCGCAGGGATTTTTTTTCAAGAGATTTTGGCACTTCCTCCTGAACAAATCTCAGACCAGCTTGAACATTCTCATGCGGATTTCCAGCCTCTACTGTGCTTTTCATTACGACTCCAACGAAATTAAATGGCTGATCTTATTATTCTACATCTTATTATTCTGCAGTGCTTTTCTGAATTCACCAATGCTATGATTTTATTTGGCCGACTTTATGCCAGTGAAAACATTGGAGCTTTTTAACTGCTCGGTTCGCTTGAAGGGCTTTCTTTTTACCTTGTGGTAAATTTTCCTTATGGTCTTCAACAGGATCTGGATTTCCACTTCCATATAAGCTTTCTCTTCTTCCAAATTTCTGTCCATCACGTATTGAAATTGATTTTGTAAGCCAATCTTTGATTTGTGGCCAATTCACAATCATCTGCGATGTTTGCAGCTAATCCTGCCGTTTTAACATTCTGCACTTCCACGAGTTCTCATTACTTCAGAATATGAATTTGTGAACTGCCTCAGTTCCAATTTCTGAAGTTCAAATTCCCTCTATTTACTCTTTTGTTCTCTCTCTCTTTCTGTCTCGCTTCTCTCCCTTCGCTTTTTTTCTCTTCAATTTAATCCAAACTGTTTACGATGTCTGCTGTCCTTTCCTGTTCTTTTGCCTCGAACTCAAGCTGATTTTCAATTGAATATGAGCCATCTCTACAGGCTCTCATGACATTTCCAGCAAACTACATGCCATTTTCAGTTATTGTTATTTCCTCATGGAAGGAGTGTGCTTCAGCTTCTTTGCTAATTCTAGCATTGTGGCCTTATTAACCTTTTGCAAAACCCCAATGTTACTTCTTCCAATCCCAAAACTCTTGATGACTGATACAGTCATTCCTATCACAAACACTGCTTAAACCAACTGAACCTAACACCCAAACCCAAAACAGAAACACTTACCACTTGCTTATTTGAGTTGAAATGCCCTAATCCCAAATCGGTACGATAGCAGAAGTTCGTGATGGCCCCTCCATATGTTATAGACAAAACATGACACCCTAAAAACATTTCAAGGAAGGAGCCCAGACACTAAGTTGTGAGTTGTTTCAAATAGGCACATCACAGATATTCCCGACGAGGGTGGGGATTTGTGTAAATTCGTGAAATCACCTCGGTTTAAACAATACAGAATTTATTTAAAATATTACCAAGTGAAACTCAAAATGAAACCGAGCAGAATATAAATAACTTATCTGATTGAAATCCCATTAAATTATCCAAAAGTATTGATGATGTTTCAAATATCTGCAACAATCCCTATTAGTACGTCTTGGCACAAAAGGTAAAATGAAACACAAGTTCTCACAGGAAATAATACAAAGAGAAGATCCACGTGGACCTGTTTCCGTTGGGTCCAAATCCTTCAAACAGAATTGCTACTGCAAACCAAATCACAGCAAAGGAAATCTGAGCTGGGACAAACGGTGCAATACCCTTACTTTCTACACTTGTTTCTTTATTTCCAACATAAAGGCTTTTGATTGATTATAAAATCAAACCGGCCCGAAACACTTCCAAACGCAGACTCTTTGGAATCTGAGTGTTTTATAACCTCCTGAAAAACGTCAAGGGCACGATAAATTTGTTAAAAGTGCATATTTGTCACAAGTCCATTCAATTTCATTTGGAAACGGGAGTGTCAACTAATTCAACATTAAAGGTCTATTTCACGTTGCAGATATGGTGAAGGAGAAATCTGGTAAGCTTACAAACACGATATACGGGTTCCATTGAGTTAATTATCAATGCAACATTGTGAACATTATTGTTACCTCTAAGCATGTCTTGCAACTCGACTTATATGTGAAATGCACAATGACCAGCATGTGACATACTTTAGCAATTGAGAACACTGCGTGATACCAATGAGACATGTTTCTTAAACATAATTATGCGCACTGCCAGAGATTAGACGATAGCAACCAATATCATATCAAAGAGCAGTGAACCATGCTAAAGAGTAACGAATGGCAAGGACTCGGAATCATCAAGTCTGTTTGTGAAGTTAAGAAACTATACAGGATTGTGAGAAGATGTGAAGCTTGGGTGCTCGTTGTTGTGGTTCTGTTCGCCGAGCTGGGAGTTTTTGTTGCAAACGTTTCGTCCCCTTTATAGGTAACATCTTCAGTGCTTGGGAGCCTCCTGTGAAGCGCTTCTGTGCTGATTCTTCCGGCATTTATACTGGTTTGAATCTGCCACTTCCGGTTGTCAGTTGCTGTCCGCTGCAGTAGCCGGTATATAGGGTCTAGGTCGATGTGTCTGTTGATAGAATTTGTAGATGAGTGCCATGCCTCTAAGGATTCCCTGGCTGTTCTCTGTTTGGCCTGCCCTATAATAGTGATGTTGTCCCAATCGAATTCGTGTTGTTTATCGTCTGAGTGTATGGCTTCCAGGGATAGCTGGTCATGTCATTTCGTGGATGTGGATTGTTAGCTGTCTTCCTGTTTGTCCTATGTAGTGTTTTGTGCAGTCCTTGCATGGGATTTTGTACACTACGTTGGTTTTGCTCATACTGGGTATCGGGTCTTTTGTCCTGGTGAGTTGTTGTTTGAGGGTGGCTGTTGGTTTGTGTGCTGTTATGAGTCCTAGTGGTCGCAGCAGTCTGGCTGTCAGTTCAGAAATGCCCCTGATGTATGGGAGTGTGGCCAGTCCTTTGGGTTGTGGCATGTCCTCATTTCGTTGTCTTTCCTTAAGGCATCTGTTGATGAAATTGTGCGGGTATCCATTCTTGGTGAATACTTTGTATAGGTGTTCTTCGTCCTCTTTTTGTAGTTAAGGTGTGCTGCAGTGTGTTGTGGACCTTTTGAATAATGTCCTGATGCAACTTCGTTTGTGTGTGTTGGGGTGGTTGCTTTCATAGTTCAGGACTTGGTCTGTGTGTGTGGCTTTCCTGTATACCTTCGTTGTGAATTCTCTGTTCGGTGTTCTTTGTACCATCACGCCTAGGAATGGGAGCTGGTTGTCCTTTTCTTCCTCTCTCGTGAATCGGATTCCTGTGAGTGTGGCGTTGATGATCCGGTGTGTGTTCTCTATTTCTGTGTTTTTAATGAGTACAAAGGTGTCGTCCACGTGTCTGACCCAGAGTATGGGTTGTAATTGCGTGAAAACTGTTTTTTCTAACCTTTGCATTACTGCAAGGTCTCATGCAAAGACTGCACAAACACTACATAGGACAAACAGGAAGACAGCTAACAACCCGCAAACCCACATCCGTGAACACCAACGAGCCACGAAACGACATGACCAGCTATCCCTAGTAGCCATACACTCAGATGACAAACAACACGAATTCGATTGAGACAACACCACTATTATAGGGCAGGCCAAACAGAGAACAGCCAGGGAATTCCTAGAGGCATGTCACTCATCCCCAAATTCCATCAATAGACACATCGACCTAGAACCTATATACCGGCCACTGCAGCGGAGAGCAACTGACAACCAGAAGCGGCAGATTCAAACCAGTATAAATGCTGGAGGACTCAGCACAGAAGCGCTTCATAGGAGGCTCCCAAGCACTGAAGATGTTACCTATAAAGGGGACGAAACGTTTGCAACAAAAACTTCCAGATCAGCGAACAGAACCACAACAAACTATACAGGAAACATAATGTTGGCAATTAATAAAAAGCACAACACATACTTGTTTCTAATAAACTAGATAGTATTTCTCCACCAGCGAAGATAATTCCTATGGTGCCAACTTACATTTATATGTTCGTTGCATGTATGTATGTATGTATGTATGTATGTATCTATCTATCTATCTATCTATCTATCTATCTATCTATCTATCTATCTATCTATCTATCTATCCATCCATCTATCCATCTATCCATCTATCCATCTATCCATCTATCTATCTATCTATCTATCTATCTATCTATCTATCTATCTATCAACCTACCTTTCCATCTAACTGTCTATTCGTAAGTATATATCTATGTGTATATGTATCTATTTATCTACTTACCTCTCTATATACTTAAAATATTGTCAGTCATCTATTTACGCTGCTTAACTGAAAAATAACAAATGAAGTAAGTGTTGTTGGGTGAACAGAGACATAAGATTATGTAAAAATGCAATTAAGTGACGAAACCTAAAAGTCAAGACATAAAAAGTTAACGGACAATAAATTGTTTAACCATTCCCTCATTAATAAACACCTCATAAGTTGAAATATCGATCAATGGCATGTGTAATCCAGTGACATCGTGACATTTCATTTCGTTTTTAATAGAGTTTGATATAACACTATAACATGCTAATTTCTGATGAAGTGACTTTTCCCGAAATGTCGATTTTCCTGCTCCTCGGATGCTGTCTGACCTGCTGTGTTTTTCCAGAACCGCTCTAATCTGGACTCTGGTTTCCAGCATCTGCAGCCCTTGTTTTCACCAAACTATTCGGGGAGTTATGTGCTTTCATGGATAAGCTATTTATCTCAAAAGTGAGCTTCAAAGTAGGCAGAGACATAGTGACAATGCTACCTGAATTGATTGTGTGATCTGTCATCAAATTCTCTTGATGCACACGATGCTATTTTTTTTTTCAGGATATCAGTGAGCTAGTGTAGGTTTTCGGAATGTGTGTGTTACTGATAAGCATTTTAATTCTGATCGACTTTACCTTGCAGGGTGGGAAAAGAAACAAGCAGAAATAGAATATGACAAAGGCGAAACTGAGAGGCAAGAGGGTCTTGATGGAACAGCAATTGCAGGTCAGGGACCTTGTGAGGAGCGGGACAATTGACGTTCCTGATCAAAGATTTTTTTTTCCCAGAAACGTTGAATCTTCTGCTCCTTGGAGTGTGCCTCACCTGCTGTTGCTTTTCTGTTACCACAATAATAAAATAACATGTTGAGTAGCCTATCTTGAGAAACTGCTTGATAATGTTACACTTACTAAGGCAATTCTTAATCAAATGAAAGCTGCCTTCCATCGACAAATGCTTACAAAAGAAAGCCGTCTATTCATTTCATGTGAAAATGGTCAGGTTACTGTTTTTAAGTAGTGCACTCAATTACTTGATAATAAGAGAACTGTGATATGGAAACATAACGAAATCATAATGCGTTCTGAACATCAAGAATGTAGTTATTATATCTTTTGATTTAAATCATCTAAGTATTGGTGATAAACTGAGGTGCTGCTAAATGTCTTCAAGAAGAATTCAAACATTTATCCATGCAGGGGAGCAGGGGAGAGAGCGAGAAAGAAGTAGAGAGCAGGCAAACGAGAGAACGTGAGATCGCGTTAGAGTGAGAGAAAGTGGAGAGGAACGTTCTTTCAATCAAGGTACATATTGACGCCTGCCATTCTTTTTTGAAAATTGAGTAGTCATGACGGCATTGCTGCCATCTGGATGTCCATACAACATTTCAAATATATTCTTCTTTTTTTTTCTTGCAGTACTTGAGAAAGAACAAGTAGTGAAGTGAATCAATGTTGAAACGGGGAAAACTGAATCGTTCACTTATCTTATGAAAGTACAGATTTGTTTGAGAAACTGCTTTGTTGAACTGTTCTTACAACAGCCAGATAAAACTTGAAACAGAAAAGAACGTTTCATTTCACTGACTAAAGGAACAAAATAGATGTACATCTCTTTTTTTTTCCATGCAAAGGCGTCAGATGCATTCTGAAAGAGCAAGATATGAACAAAAAACTAACGTTGAGTCGAATGGATTTTGTATACATGAACAAATCTTTCAATGTCACAAGGAGGGGAAAATGGGCAATTGAAGATGGTCAGTTAGAATTCGATATACAAATACATATCTCTGAATAAAATGGAAATGTTTGTGAGTGCTTGCAGGCGATAAGGAGTGTGCTGCAAGGAAGCCCAAGATAAATGTGCACAGAGAGACTGATAGACACGATGACAAATACCCAATCAGAGAGAGAATAAAAACAACAAATGACATGTCCATGGGATCACCACATCATTACTTCCTTATTTCTGCACCATTTTAGATTTTTGATAGAGTCAATCTACAGGAAATGTGAAGTTAAAATTCGAAATTCATTGAGCTGAAAGTCGTTACCGAGCCATACCAAAAAAAGTTTCGTTTTGATTTGTCTTACAGAACATGCAATGTACAAAGAAGGTATGAATCATACGAATTCTGGCACGGAGCATGAAAAAATGAATGAACTGAGACGAACATTCCACGTCCACATAGCATTTTTGAGATAATATTGCTTCAAGTTCTGTTCATCTACGTTAACAAAAATGAAAAATAAACCGATCCAGAAAGACAAATAACGCATGAAAGTGACAGGTGAAAAAAAAGACAGGTGGTGCTGTCTGGAAAAGCGGCATTTACATGCCAGTGGTTAGTTTGATGCTTCGCTTTTTTTAACAGAATATTTCCTAAAGTGAAGGTAGATACGCTATCTTCTTTTGATGATATAGAGGCATTTTGTATTTGAGGCCATTTCCTATCTTTGCTGATGTTTGGAAAAGGGACAGCTCACAATTAAATTAAAATGGCTTACTCACTACAAATTTGGCAAAAGAACAATTCGGTAAGATTATAAAATATATATATTTATTTGATTCAGTTGCCAACTTACGATAGTAACATGTTATTGCCTATAACGTCAATTACTATTGTATTTATTTGCATGTATGGACAATGGTGCGTCAATAAATCTGTTTCGAATTACACAAAACGTAATGATGACTGTCGTAAGACTAAATTGAAAACCTTATTGGCAGCGTTACAAAGGTAGTAAATGTCATGTAAAAACACACATGGAATGATGAGGGAAAAAGAAAACCTCAAATGCTACATATTAGCCAAAGGAAATCTATTTTTGCAGTGAGGAAATACAGGCATATGCAAATGAGAAGAGAAATAAGCACAGATGTGGAGACTTAGAAAAATTTGAGAATGAGAACCCGATAGAAACAGGAAGAGGGTGATAGAATGGTAGTAGAGAAAACCCAGATAATTATAGACCAGTGAGCCTTACTTTCCGTGTGAGTAACGTGGTGGAAAAGATGATAAGGGATAGGATTTATAATAATCTAGAGACGAATAAGATGATTAGAGGTAGTCAGCATGGTTATTTGAAAGTAGCTTGGATGTCACAAACCTTGTGAGTTCTTTGAGATGATGAACAAGCAGGCAGAGGAGAGTAAGATCGTTGATTCTGTAAGTCGTTTGATACGGTTTCCCACAGTAGGCTATTACAGAAAATACGGAGACATGGGAGTGAGGGTGATTTAAAAATTTGGATCAGGAATTGGCTTGCTGAAAGAAGACAGAAGGCATTGGTTGATGGGAAAAGTAGAGTTCAGCTAGGAGGTCTACCGTACTGGTCGATTTTGAAGCCATTGCTGTTTCTCATTTTTATAAATAACCTGAATGGTAGTGTAAAAGTATAGGTGAGTATATTTACAGATGGCACAAAGGTCGGTGGAGTTGTGGATAGTGCTGAAGAATGTTGAAGGCTATCGAGCAACACAGACAAGCTGCAGAGCTGGGCTGACAGGCGGTAAAAAAAAAGTTTCATAGAGAAAAGACTGAGGTGATTTACATTGGAAAGAGCAATAGGAATGTAGAGTACTGGGCTAATGGTCAGATACTTGTTTGAATAGATGAGCAGAGAGATATTGGTGTATATGTACATAGACCTCTGATAGTGGCCACCTCAGTTGATAGGGTTGTTCAGAAGGAACACAGTATATTAGCTTTTATTGGAAGAGTGTTTAAGTTTCTGAGCCATAAGTTCATGCTGCACCTGTACAAAATCCGTTGAGACCACACTTGGAGTATTGCGTAAAGTTCAGGTCACTGCATTATGCGAAGGACCTGGAAGCCTTGAAATGGTTCATATGAGATTTAGCAGAATGTTTCCAACTATAGAGCAAAGGTCCAAACAGAAAAGCCTGAGGGACCTGAGGCTGTTTTCTTTCGAGAGATGAAGTTTTATAGTTGTCTTAATCGCGGCATATAAAATAATAATGGAGCTAGATTGGGTGGGCAGTGATAATTTCTTTCCTCGAATGGAGATGGCTAGCTCAAGGGGACATTGCTTCAAATTGAGTGGTCATAGACGTAGGATAGATATCGGAGGGAACAGCTTTAGTAGCGACAGGGACATCACTGCTTTCAACAAAAGGAGACTAAATGAATTTACAGGTTTTCTAATGGTCATTGGATTAACATAAGGATGAAAATGTAATAGTATAGGGTAGATATGCTTCAGATATGTTTCAGGGCAACGTAACACAGGCCGAAGGACATTTGATGAATATTATTTGTTTTGTTCTATGTTCTAAAAGGAGCGTTTATGGAAAACAATGTAATCAAATTTAGAAAGATAACAATGAGTTATTAAAGATTTGCTCCTGAACGTTATGTCATAATTACTGCATTATGTAAACGGAGAGAAAATGAAATGCTGTTCAGTTGATGACACTAATATGGTATTATCATCATTTCAGTCAAACCATCCGCTCATATTGTCTTTTCAAATCATCCAGTACCTGAGTATCCTTATTATTGTGGTTTATTTTTTCCATTTAGCACTTGCAAAGGAACAAGCTGGTATGGACAGTAAAATATAAATTCCTTCCACTAGCTAGTTAGATGCAGACAAATCGTATTTTGTAATATTTCTTAAAAGAACGCTGCAGAGCAGCGCAGAAAACCCCAACTCGAGATGTTTGCTGCTTTTATGCGATTTTAGTAACTTTATTGTGGCGTGTAAAATATTGGAAAATGGAGGGAAAAGTTTTGCTCAGTGTGGTTACTCTCAAGGACCGCCTTAAAACAAAAAAAGAAGAAAAATGACGTAATAATGAAAACATAACCAACTTTACCGTCCCTTGGTGACGTGCTGCAGGGCCTGGTTGCCAGCCACAATTCTCCTCCATTGTGCTGCCACTACGAGAATGAAGTCGCCTTTCTTCATCACCATCTCGTCTCCACTAACGCAATCACCACGATGAGAACTCGATGGACTTCGTGAATGAACATTGCAGCGATGTACCAAGGTGACAGAGTTCAGCTCAGCCCCTGCAATCAGTTTGCGTCAACACAGCACGACAGTGAAACTCTGCTAATGATGAGCGGTCCGGATTTGGGCCCAAACCCGCCTCCCCTGTTCAGCCCCTTGAATCTGCACTGTACTGTCCGCACGATGCAGTAGCTGGAACTGAAACCCGCCTCTTACGTCGCTGTCACAAAGCTATGCCATTAGGCATATCATGCAAAAAAAAGGCAAATAAACCAGGGAAGAGAGAACATTTTCATGGCTACTGCCCAGATATTCGGCATATAATTTATTGACAATGGAACAAATTGCATATATAGAGAGATGAAGAAACTTTAATGATTGCGAGAAAGTGCTATTCAATTACCTCGTTCGAAGATGTTCATGCCCATCTCAGATGATAATGGGAGAGTTATATTCAAATGTTGTGTTATAGAACAAATGATCTAGCAAGGGAGCTAAATCGACATAATTAGGGACAGAGATGAATAAATAGAACAGGCAGACCGAGACATTTAAACCATAAGACCATAAGACATAGGAGTGGAAGTAAGGCCATTAGACCCATCGAGTCCACTCCGCCATTCAATCATGGCTGATGGGCATTTCAACTCCACTTACCAGCATTCTCCTTATAGCCCTTAATTCCTCGTGACATTGTTGATTGTTCGGTAGGGGAATAAGTTATCTAGGATCTGTTCAGAGAAAAAAAAGCATGTTCATGTTCTTATTTCTGCATAATCTTGGCATTGTGGAAATGCCATCCAAGTGACATTTTAATCCTTGAACTCAGCACTCATTTTATTTACTAAGATTTGTGAACTGGCCATGCCTCAACGATGTAGGTTTTATTACTGCTTGTAGCACTGACCATAACATGTATGAAAAGTTAGGGAATGCAGCAATTACACCGATTCATCACTTTTGAATTAGTAGAAATACACCTTATCTCCAGCTCACATTGTATCTTTGAAAAATCCTCCTTGCATGAATTGTGACAAATATTTATCTGCAAATGGACAGTTAAACCGATATAGAGGTCAAAATAGTAATGGAGCTGTCCCACAAGCAGCCCATTGCATTTGGAGCATTTCAGAGAACGCATTGGGACATGGAGCACAGAAAGTAGAACGATAAAGCACAGGAACAATCCATTTCGTTCACCATGCGTATGTCACACATGATAAAATTCTAATCTCAGCCTATTTGTCTGCACATGACCTGTATCCATATACGTCCTGATTTTACATGTATCTAGCTAAAGGTGTCTTAAAGCTTGAGACAGTATATGCTTCAACCAGATTCCCTGGAAGCACATTTCATACAGTTGCCCCCATCTGTTAAAAAAACTCCCTCGCTCATGCTTTACTCTCCCAACTCAGATCTAACCGCTATGGTGCATAGCAATTCACATTTCTTGATAAACATTAAGTAACCACGTTATTCCATGCCCTTCATAACTTTTTACACATATCTTCGAGGTCTCTTCTCAGACTCTGATGCTCTACAGAAAACAATCTAATTTTGTCCATATTATTCCATTGCTAAAATGCAATCTGGAGTACCTCCCGTTAAAACACTTTTGCAAGCCTTGCATTGATGAAATAGACCCCACACTTGAAATTATGTTCCTGTAAGTACTGATTGTGAGTTTAACTATTAACTATCTAGATTGAAGGAGAAACGATGAAATAAGAATGGGGCTTCCCCTTCTAGATTTCATAATTTTATGTTAAGGGAGGTAACGTTTAAAAATGAGCTGAAGAAGATTTTATTTTCTTTGAAGTGGCCGTGAATATATCGAGTGTGGTAAACACCACAAAAAAAAAGTAGGCAGACAGACGTTTCATTAGTAACCATTGAAATGGTTATGAGCAGCCAGCAAAGATGCAGAGTTGAGGTTGAAAAGAGATCAGATCTTAAAGCATGCACAGGTGTAATACCCTCTACAGAAATTGAGTACAAATTCTCCTGTTTTTACAGTGGGCAGGGTGTAAAAACGCCATCCCATATTCCCAATTCCTTCGTCTCCGCCGCATCTGCTCTCAGGAGGACCAGTTCCAATACCGTACAGCGCAGATGGCCTCCTTCTTCAAGGACTGCAGATTCCCCCCAGACGTGATCGAAGATGCCCTCTACCGCATCTTCTCCATTTCCCGCTCCGCTGCCCTTGAGCCCCGCTCCTCCAACCGCCACCAGGACAGAACCCCACTGGTTCTCACCTACCACCCCACCAACCTCTGTATACAGCGTATCATCCGCCGTCATTTCCACCACCTCCAAACGGACCCCACCATCAGGAATATATTTCCCTCCCTTCCTCTATCAGCGTTCAGCAAAGACCTGTCCCTTCGTGAGTCCCTCGTCAGGTCCACACCCCCCGCCAACCCAACCTCCACTCCCGGCACCTTCCCCTGCAACCACAGGAAACGCAAAACTTGCGCCCACACCTCCTCCCTTACTTCTCTCCAAGGCCGCAAGGGATCCTTCCATATCCACTACAAATTCACCTGCACCTCCACATGCATCATCTATTGCATCCACTGCACCCGATGCGGCCTCCTCTATATTGGGGAGACGGGCCGGCTACTTGCAGAACGCTTCAGGGAACACCTCTGGGACGCCCGGACCAACCAACCGAACCACCCCGTGGCTCAACACTTTAACTCTCCCTCCCACTCCACCAAGGACATGCAGGTCCTTGGACTCCTCCTTCGCCAGAACTTAACAACACGACGGTTGCAGGAAGAGCGCCTCACCTTCCGCCTGGGAACCCTCCAACCACAAGGGATGAACTCAGATTTCTCCAGTTTCCTCATTTCCCCTCCCCCCACCTTGTCTCAGTCAATTCCCTCGAACTCAGCACCGCCCTCCTAACCTGCAATTTTCTTCCTGACCTCTCCGCCCCCACCCCACTCGGGCCTATCACCCTCACCTTGACTTCCTTCCACCTATCATATCTCCATCGCCCCTCCACCAAGTCCCTCTTCCCTACCTTTTATCTTAGCCTGCTGGACACACTCTCCTCATTCCTGATGAAGGGCTTTAGCCCGCAACGTCGAATTTCCTGTTCCTTGGATGTTCCTGATCTGCTGCCCTTTAACCAGCAACACATTTTCAGCTCATTCACAAATGTCACTCATGAAGCTCATGAAATTTTTCAATATATGTTGGGATCTGATCTCAAACAGCATTAACAAAACTTGATGCAAAACAGGATTTTTCATGGATGCTATCCCTTGCTGTTATCTACATTGTGTTGAGAAAATGCAATGATGTTCAAGAATAATAGAATTGCACAGCGCAGTAGCAGACCCCTTAGTCCAACCTGTTCGTGCAGACAAGACATCCGAAACAGATCGAGACTCATTCTCCAATTTCTATCATCTCCCTGTATATCTTTGTTCTTCATGTATCCATTCAGGTTCCTTTTTACTGTTGCAATTAAGTCCGCCTACACCACCTCTACCGGCATATTGTTACATACATTATTATTCGCTTCATCCAAAAGTTGCACTGCAGGTCCCCTTTAAATATTTGCCCTCCAGCTTTGGACTCGGCGAGTCTGGGTGAAGTACCTTGTCTGTTCAGCAGATTCATCTATTCCTGACTTCGTAAATTACTCTACGGTTAACCCTTAGCATCAGACGCCGCATGGAAAAATCTTCCAGCCTATTCAACCGAGACTTATAACTCAAACTATCCAAGACCGACACGATATTTGCTTATATTTTTTGATCTCCTTCAAAATCATTAACATTTTTGTGAAACCGGGAGAGAATGACTGAATGCAGCATCCTAAATTCCTGATTTGCAAAAAAAATTTAAACACTCCAATTAATTAAATTTGGACAACTTGCTTTTGAATTCGCATTCTCTAATTGGTCTTTACCGAACATTTTTAATTCATAATGCGAAAAATATTTTGAACAGCCCGACTAATGTGTTTCTCTTTTTCCACCCAGATTTTCAGAATTGTGAAGAAGGTGAGAGACATAATAGCATTAGATTTAAGAAGTTGCCAACAATGAATAATTAGGATGTTTAAAACATTGGTTATTAGGTACAAGTGAAGACTCGTCATTGTTCCATTTCTAACAACTCAGCCTAAAATCTAGGTTTGATGGTTAGAGACTAATTACTTCATAGAAACAACTGATGGAACGTTCATGCAGAGCGGGATGACAATAAAAGTTTATTGCTATTAAAACTAAGACAAGTTATTACTGATTGACAAAAAACATCTTGAAGAGAAACAGAGAACATACTACTGTGGATCACAATACTTTCTTAGTTGATTTTGAGACTGAATACAATTTAAATGCCAGTGGTATAAAATAGTCTTCCTTTATAAGAATGCATGTCATTTTTTGCTTTCCATGTAAAATTCGTTGAGGACCAAACAGGTAAATTTAAATATAAAAAAGTTCTTCCTGTGTTTTACCAACAATTAAACGTGAGGAAAGCTGTTAAGAAACGTCTAAACTTTCCTCCGGAATGCAGAGATTAATAATGATCAAAACGTCATTTTTACATTGCACCTGAATCCAACATCCAGCATTGCACTTAAATGCTTACATCTCTTTTTTGTTAACCGGAGGCTTAATTCTTTTCCTGCTTGTGGGCGCATCACTGGATGCACACTTTGCCAAACTAATTCTGGAATGCAATAGACTTCACAAAAAAAAAACACATCGTAAATGATGATTAAGATATGAAGTGTATTCTTCATATTTAATTTAAAATAAAAGTAAAATGTTTCCAGAATAAATAGTTATATCTGGATCTGACATTCATTCTGTCAAATAGAGTGCGGAATTTATATGTAAACTTAGATAGAATTGTATTGGAATGTAACCTTGTGTTTTAATGACGGATAGTGGCCCAACTCTTCGTTTACTTCGCGTCAGATCCGCTACATCGTGATTTGTTTAAAAACTCTGCTTCCCGTCAACTTCTCGTATTTATGCTGATAATTGTTCACACGTCAAAACTTATGGCAAAGAATAGAATAACAGAATGTTTAAACCTTTTTTCGATTGTCTGCAGATCTTAAGAAATATAAAGAGGGTGAGGCCACCAACAGAGATCAAAAACTAAAAAAAAATGTTGTACCACCATGTATCTTGAGATAGCAACTAAATTGCCTTAACGGCTATCTATATGTGATGTGACTTTAGTGGGTTGTCATTAATGTGATAGTATTGAGTTGTCAGAAATCATTCCTTGTTCGGAAATACACATTGATTAACATTTAACGACAGCTGCCGAGATGGTGAGTTTTTTTTAATTACTCCTGCCTTGACGAACTGGAACGTAAAGACAACGGTAGCATGTCCTTCCATCATTGTGGACAGAAAGATCGAAAATGAATGCATATTATGTTTTCACATACGTTTCAGTTCATCAAAGAAAGATGTTGTTTTGGTCGATGGAAATTCATTGGTATCTAGTTAAAAAAAATCAACAACACTTTGTCTTGCATAGTAGCAGAATTGGGAATGTCATAAATGGTTTTCAAACACGGACATAAATAAATCCACGTAACTAGATTGTGCAAAAAATAGATAAAGTATCACAATTTGCATTTCTGTTGTATTTCATTAGCTTGAAAATATCATTCTTTTCAGCTTTAAACTAGGCACGACAAATATGCCTAAATATTTTTTACTCTTCCTCTTCAGAACTGGTGCAGGATAAAGCTGGTATGGAAAGATTAAACGAAACGCACCCATTGTTATTCATACATAACACCATTGCTAACGAGCTCATTCCATCTTTTTGCACTACTTTATATGTTATCCCGCCACATAATAAGATGCAGGACTGCATTCATTCGAAAAAAATCATTCAAAAATCTGAAATTCAAAGACCAAGTAAAATTGAAGTACTCATTGATGTGTAGATTTTGATAAAGTTTCTATAATATATATAATTAGCTGAAGGGTGGAGGATTAGCAGTTTTATTGTGTTGTACGTGGATGTAATTTCAGCGGCACGCAGACTTTCATTTGTCATCAAGTACATTTCAAGTTAATCGAACAAATTGGAAGTTTCGAAATCGAAAAATGTACGTATGAATTTTCCCATCTTTATATGATTTGCTCCCATTTTGCTTTACTTTCAATCAGATTGTAGAAAACGTGAAAAAACAGTAATGATGCATGGACAATCATGAGAAATCTATGAAAATGCTCGAGAAAATGCAAGACAGATACAAGTTTCATAAAGAGAAAGAAAATTGTGACTGCATTAAAGTATTTCAAGCAAGCAAGAGATTAAAGAAAGAGGATGGGATTGCAATGGGTCCAGCACATACACTCAAGCTGACAGAACTTAATTGTCAAAGCCAAATGGAACAGAGACAATTCAATTCATCACAAATTAATTTCTAAAGATTAGAGACTGAATTCAATACCGCAGGGAAAACTGTGAAAAATCCAGTTAACCAATTCAATTGAAGAGGCCACAGTCATTCTCAGATGTTTCTGAAAGGAAATATCAGCTAGTCGTATTTCATATAAATTCTATGTGATATATTGATATCAACTAATGGTTTTTAGTTAGACGTATTCCTAAATGTAGCTAGGCGACATTCCAGTGCAAATAATTAACTGGGAAGTTTTCCAAAGACAACGGAAAGATGAAACAACTTGTCATCTAACATATGATAACAAAACTGTTACGCTAACTTTCCATGTGCGGCCATAAGGAAAGACTTTCTGGTCTATATTTCCTCTTATTCCAATACAGAAGTGCTGGGAATAGCTGCAAACATTAGGCATTCACAATCGCGTTTCAATTTTGCAAAGATTTGATGCTTCTACACGAACTACAGAAACATGAGGTGCATGCATATCCCTATTATTATTTAATTGGGAGTTCCACTATATTAGTAAGAAATGGTGTTGATGGAGCGATATTGTTTCAGTTTAGAATATAGTGCAATTCGCATGAGTGATAGTGGTGTACATGTACTGACAGTCTACTGTTGTCATGTCGCTGGTGTTCCTCATCTTTCAACATGCAAAAGTACTCGGATATTGAATTTGCCTCTAAACGTAATTTGCCTGAAAGTAATGCTGTGAATGAAAAACATGCTGACTTGTTGCATTTGTAGTGAATGCAGATTTTGCTGTCGATGGTGAATTGCATGTGAATCGGGCAGGGTTATTTATACTGGAACATGGCCACCAACTTCAGTATTTTTAATAAAAGCAAATTACTGCGGATCCTGGAATCTGAAACCAAAAGAGAAAGCTTTGACATATGGTCAGGGAGACTCTAAACGTCAGCTTTTTTCTGTCCTTACAGATGCTGCCAGCCCTGCTGAGATTTTCCAGCATTTTCTCTTTTGCTTTCAGTATTTTTGAAAGTTTTTAAGACAGAGGTTAAGAATGATCAGGAAGAGCCACTGGGACTCTTTGTTCCTTTTTTCATGAAGTTGGAACAACATAACCAGCCTGAAATAGTGGACTACTGTTGCACAGAACCAGGATTTTAAGTTTGAGCTTTCGGTGGTTTATGTTAGCGTCTTGAAGGGTGGAAATTATGCTTTCCGTTTGTTGGTACAAACAAAATCCTGGTGGTGTCTTTGTGCAACTAGAATTGCATGAGAGGCTATCTGTTTTCGAATTTTGCTGTTTACCAAATGTGTGTTTGTCGGATGTTACAGCACTGGGATGCTAATTGTTCACAGTTCTTGTATTTATTATCTATTAATAGTAGAGTTGAATTATTCCTACTTATTCTTGCTTTCGTTGCATTTTAGCTGAATTGGATGAATAATTGCTTTGCTTTAAAATCGGCATTTAGAGTAATCAAATTGCATCTGGAATGCAACACTTCAGGTTTACATTTAAAATAAGACAAGAAGTTAGAATCTAGACTGCCTTGTGAAGATTTTGTGGGAGGAGGGATGATCTGGGCAACAACACTATGCAGGATTGTTATTCGAATACAAGCACCTCCAATGTGTGTGTGTGTGTGTGTGTGTGTGTGTGTGTGTGTGTGTGTGTGTGTGTGTGTGTGTGTGTGTGTGTGTGTGTGTGTGTGTGTGTGTGTGTAGCTGTGTTTGAAGTGATTAGACAGCTATTCGTCATCGAACGGCAGCATTTATAGCTTCACTTTTCAAGATGGACCTCAGTTCCATTTCAATAGCATAAAAATGACACGATGATTTTCTTTTTGCACACAACTGGTTTGGTCTGGCGCTGTATTTTTGTGGATTGATTCATCCTCACTTCTGGCAATTTCAAGCAGAGGGCAAACAAAAATATAATTGTTGAAATACATTAAGCTTAACATACCATCATTCTGAACACCTGCATTCATGCCATTAAATGGGATAATTTAAATCAACTTAGTAAAATTTTATTCATTACAGTTGTGTATTCATCTAGCCATTGCAAGTTTACAATAGATTAATTGTTTCTATAGTTTGCTACGGTACCTTCAAGTTATATTCGAAAAAAAACACGACTTGATTTAAAAAAACATTGACCCCAGCTTAATTCTGGTCATAATTTTGTCTTCATATATCAATTTTGTGACAAAAACTAAAATGTGCTGAGCGGAGTCACGGACTATTAAGTAAATGCCATTGCACGGTTTTCCTTTCTTTTTTTGTAATTCCATGCCTGTACTGGCAATGATCCAAAACTCTCCTGGTACGTGGTCGAAAGGAGGATCAGGGATTACATTTTGCTTCGAGTACTTACATGTCTTCTGCCCACAGTTCACTCGTATCGCTAGACCACAGGAAAGTTAATAAATCATAGGCAGATTTAAAAACAAAACTTAGACCAACAAAAATTAAAATCAAATAAATTTATTTCATGCCATGCATGCACATTTCTGGAAAATTTCTCAGTGAACCCTTGAAATGCGGCCCATTTAGAACACTCAAATGACAATTTATGTTATTTTATTTTTCTTGGAATCCAACTTGTGGTAAAGAACTGCCAATATAAAGACAGTTTGAAAACATTTTAAAGGACTGTTATGCTTATTCCTCCACAGCACGTGAAACTCGAATTTTTCAAATCATCTTAGGCTTTTTCCTCAAGTCGAACTTCATTTTATGTGCTGTCGATAACATAGCATAACAATCTCCTCTACAGCTTTTCAGAAACGCACCATGTCTGGACAGAGTTGATTATGGGAATATAATAGCACATGTAGAATCATTGCTATTGATAATGTAATGTATTAAATAATATTTAAAATAATTATATAAGCATTTATCACAAGCTGTTAGTGGAGGAGAATGCATACCCGATCTAATTTTTAATTTAGGTACACTTAAGTCATTGAATAGTTCATTTTGTTTATGTAAAGGAGAACACAAATTAATAGCCAAGTGAAATCATTGTAATAAGTGACAGTGTGCATGTGAACGCAGCAGGCTTAGTTGGTAAGTATGCAGCTGACACCGATTTTGGAGGCATAGTTGACAGCTAAGAAGGTTATCTGCGATTACAACGTGACCTTGATCTGATGGGCCAATGGACTGAGTTGCAGATGGAGTTTAATTTCCGTAAATGTGAAGTTCTTCATTTTGGAAAAGCAAAACAGAGCAGGACCTATATATACACTTAATGGTAAGGTTTTAGGGCGTGTACCTGGATAAAGCAAACTTAGAGTGCAGGTTCATCGCTCCTGGAAAGTAGAGTTGCAAGTAGTTAGCATAGGGATAAAGGCGTTTGATATATTTTCCTATATTGGTTAGGGTACGGAGTATAGGATTTGGGAGCTCATGTTGCGCTGTACAGGACATTCGTTAGGCCACTTTTGGAATATTGCGTGCAACTCAGGTCTCCTTCCAATCGGAAGGATGCTGTGGAAATTGAAAAGGGCTCTGAAAAGATTTCCAAGAATGTTACCAGGTTTGAGAATTTGAGCGATAGGGGAAGGCTAAATAGGCTAGGGCTGTTTTTCCTGGAGCATCACAGTCTGAGGGAAGGCTATGTAGAGGTTTATCAAATCATGACGGGCATGGATAGGCTAAATAAACAATGCCTTTTCCCTGGGGTGAGGTAGCCCAGATTGAGGGCATCGTTAAAGGAAGGGAGGGGGAAAGTGTAACAGGGATCAAAGGGGCAATCTTTTCATGCACGAAGGTAAGTGTGGGGGATTAGCTGCCAGGGTAAGTTATGGAAGCTGGTAAAATTGCAGAGTTTAAAAGACACTTGGATTATTATATGAATAGGAAAAGAATAGTCGGATATGGGCCAAGTGCTGCCAAATGAGACGAAATTAGACTGGGATATCTGTTTGGCACGGTCGAGTTGAATGGAAGGATCTGTTTCTGAACGGTTTATGCACAATTGCACAGAGACCAGTGTGATTCTTCATGTATCGGAAAGCTACTCCCTCTACATATGGACCTCGTTACCCTCCAAGAAAGACCTCCGCTACTGCACTTATCCATTGCACTCATGATTGTATCTTCAGAACTCTATAAAATCAGCCATCAGCCTCCAACACTCCAGATGGAGAAACAACAGCCAAATCATGCTCTCTCTTTAGTTCAAACTGAAAACATTGAACTGCCAATTTTCGGAATCTAACACAAAACCAAAATAAAACTGTGGAGAAATTCAACAAGACTGTCTTCGTTTGAGTAGAGCAAGATATGTTTAAGATTAAGCATTCTTCACCTTCCGTTTGAGAACATATCAAGCCACCAAGATCCTAAATTCGGTGGACTCTCTTTAGAAACTGCCAAACTTCATTGTATGTCCCAAATATGCAATGCAAAGTTATTTAATGTGCACGTTTAAAAATGCAATGGAAGCAACAGTGTCAAAGTAACAACAATGTTTATTTTAAGGGAGCATTGCATTCTCAATTTTCATGCATAATCATAGAGCAGATGCCGGGAACATTCTCAGGTTGCAGTGTTTGTCGCAAAAAGGGCCAGAAGAGAGCTTTAGCAAGTGCTTGTTGACGGGTAGGGCAGTACAATGTTAGTCTGAAGCACCTGTACTGATTCGTTAATGTCTGATGAAAATAAATGCAAGAACTTGCATACAGTCTGACATAACCAATTTAGTAACTTCAGTTCTTTGATATCTACAGAAAATTAGGTATCAAGTTGATGAGATGATTAAATTCAACTTCTTAGATGAATGGAAATCTGTTCATTCTCCGTTAATTAACATGACAGCTGGCACTTCATGCTTGATCTTCACCCGCACAGAACTGATCATGAACCGTCTCCAATGCTGAAGTCTAATGGACTTCAAAATGTCATACATATGTTAATAATGTTTTTAAAACCCATTGTCTGAATAATCAAAATTATAGAGTCACAGAGCAATAACGGGTACTTAAATTCAACTGCACTATGGCAACCATGTATCCTCAGATAATTTAGTCCCATTTGCCAGCATTTGGCCCATATAATTTTACATGCATCCAATGCATTTGGTCGCCCAGACGACATTTAAATGTTACAATTGTACCCGTCTCTAACATATACTCTGGTAGGTCGCTGCACTCAGACACCACACTTCGAGTCAAAAAAATGATCCTTACTTCCTTGTAAATCTTGCCCCTCTCATATTAAACCTACGCTCTCTAGTTTTAGACTCCCCCTTCCTATGATTAAGGCCATAGCTACTCACTGAATCCATATCTCTCATGATATAATACATCCCTATAAGATCATGTGTCAACATCTCATACCCCAGGGAACATAGCATTAGCCTATTCAAATACTCCAGTTCACTCAAACCCTCCAATGCAAGCATCATCATTGCAAATCTTCCGGAAACTTTACAAGGTTCACAACATTCTTCCTGTAGCAAGATGACCAAACTTGAATGCAAAATTCCAAACGTGGCATTACGATATCCTGTACAGTCACAAACACGACGTCCCAACTCCAGATATTCAGTGCATTGACAAGTAAAGGCAAGTCTCTCAAAAACCTTCTTCACTATTCCGTATAACTTGGACTTCACTTTCAAGGCTTTACGAAACTGTACTCCAACGTCTCTTTGTTTAATAACACTTACCACGATCTTGCAAATAAGTCCCAGTAATTCTTTTGAGCTAGGTGAACTCAT
The DNA here is from genome assembly GCF_020745735.1 of Hemiscyllium ocellatum. Classification (NCBI taxonomy): domain Eukaryota; kingdom Metazoa; phylum Chordata; class Chondrichthyes; order Orectolobiformes; family Hemiscylliidae; genus Hemiscyllium; species Hemiscyllium ocellatum. The sequence continues at coordinate 19,667,582 of NC_083438.1, forward strand.
ATCCATGTATCACTGCTGAAAAAAAAATCAAGATGTCATGCCCAGGCCATATTCTTACAAAACAGCCTACGTCCAGTTTGCTTCCAACACTGATGACTTTAAAAAAAATAACATGTGGCAATACATTTTCGAGTCTTTTTTGATAGCATTTGTTCCATTCCACCCTTGAGCTCTCAAAAAACAAATGATTGCAAAGTTATCTCAACAAACAATCGTTGTTTTTAGCTTTATGATGACTATATTGTCGATAAAACTTGTAATCCATACAGACCAATGCAACCAAACTGCAGTGATAAAATAATAAATGCTTCCAGAAGACCAGGCTATGGCTGCAGGTTTTGATGACCACTCCTTAAATGTGTCCCTGCAGTAATATATATTAATTTCCTAAATTATCCTGAAATTAAGTTCATTGATGGCATGTGGGACATATTTTAGTTTATTGTTCCAAGAACTCATGGTCGACCATTGCCAATTTCGAGTTGATGTATCATGCTGTGTAAGGAACGTTCAGTTCCTTTTGTTTGAACCGTAAAGAAGCACTGAACTTAATTTGTTAGTGATAGATTACAACATTATTATAGCATTCTTTAATTCGAGAATGATCATCGGTAGGATCGAGAGCATCAAGTCAATTGTTATGGGGTCTTTAACTTTACAAATATTCGCTGGAAGTGCTATAGTTCAAGTAATTGAGATGAGTTAGCTTTTGTCCAATGTGTGCTAGAGGGTAACCTGATGTAGCGTGTCGACAGGCCAACATGAGGCGAGGCTACATTGGATTTGGGACTGTGTAATGAACCCAGCCAGGTGTTAGATTTGTAGGTAGTCACGACAAATCGGTTATGTTTACTTTAGTTTTGGAAAGGGTTATGAATACATCGTAGGGCAAGAGTTAGATAGTGGGAAAAAGCAATTACGATGCGTCTGGCAAGACTTAGGATGATTGCATTCCCTAGAGTATGGAAATTGGTCTTTTCAGCCAATATGTCCACATCAATTCCCTGAAGATGAACCCGCCCAGACCGCTTCCCCTACCATATACTTAGCACTGACTAACGTATTTAACACAATGGGTAATTAGCATGGCCAATGCATCTGACATGCACATTTTCGATTGTAGGAGGAAACCGCAGGAGCCGGCTGAAACTCACGCAGACACGGGAAGAATGTACAAACTCCACACAGACAGTTGCCCGAGGCTGGAATTGAAGTCCGGTCCCTGGCGTTATGCGGCATCAGTGGTTACACTGAGTTGCAGAGGGTGGGAAGATGACAGCAGGGTATGAGCAAAATTGAATGTGGAGCGTATTAAACTACGAGCAACTTGAAGAAACATGTAAGGAATTGTTTGAGCTCAGGATTCTTGATTTATCAAGGATGAAAATCTATTGACAAGTGGCCGAAGAGGTCTTATATTCGGATGAAATGTGATGGCTCCTGGAGGGTGATTAAGAGTTGCAGCTTATCCAGGAAAGGCCGTCAGAGAGAGCTTAGAAGAGCCAGGTATGGACATTTGTAGTCGTTGGATGTTAGGATCAAGGAAAGACTTTATGTAGGTATATCAGGAATAAAAAGATGGGCAAGACTTAGGTTAGGTCCAATCAAGGATATCTGTGACGAGTTATGAATGGAGTCTGAGGAGATAATGGAAGTGCTAAACGCGTGGAAAGTATGATGTTATCGAGGAGAGTATTGAGTTAGAGGATAATACACTAGATATGCCTGAAAGTGTAAAAAAAAATGTAAGTACCGTGGACAGGATGGGGTTTAACCAAGGATTCATTGGGAAGCCAGGGAGGAGATTGCCAAGGATTTGATGTTGATGTTGACTTCATCATTTTCTACAGGAATAGTACCAGAATACATCAGGTTAGCAAGTGTTGTTCCTTTGGAGTACGGAGTAGAGACTAAACTGAAATTATAGACCTGTGAGCTTTTCATCGGTTGTGAGTAAAGTGTTGTAATGTGTTAGAAGAGATAGGATTTATAGCCATGCATTAAGTAGTACTTTGATTGGGGTAGTCAACACAGTTTAGTGAACGGCAGATTGTGCCTTACAAATCACATTGAGTTATTTGAGACGTGACAAAACAGGTGGATGTGGGTGAAGGGATTGATGTGGTTTGTCTGGATTTCACTGAGACGTTCGATAAGGCTCCACAAGCTTGGCTTTTGCACAAAATACAGAGGCATGGGACTGAGAGTGATTTAGCGGATTGGATAAGAAATTATCTAGATTAAAAACAGAGAGCGTTGGTTGATGGGAAAAATCAATTCTGAAGTTCCATTCCGAGTGGTGTACTGGAAAGATCTGTTTTGGGTCTACTGTTGTTTTTCATTTGTATAAATGACCTGCATGAGGACAAAGAAGGATGGGTAAGTGAATTTGTGGATAATACTACGATTGGTACTGTTGTGGTTAGTGATGAAGGATGTCGTAGTTTACAATGGGACATAGATAAAATGAAGACGTGGGAAGACAGGTGGAAAATGCGTTTTATGACAGAAACTGTGAGATGATTCACTTTGAAAGGAATATTAGCAATGCGCTATACTGGGCGAATGGTAATACTCTTAGTGATGTAGATGAACAGAGAGATCTCGTTGTTCAGGTACATTGGCTCTTAAAAGTTGACACCCGATTTGAGAGCGTTCTTGAGAAAGCATGCAGTGTGTTAGCTTTTATTGCTAACAGGGTTGATTTTGAGAACCATTAGGCCATGCTGCAGGTGTACACAACTTTGGTATAGACATACTTGGAGTATTGCAGACAGTTCTGGTCACCAGGAAGGAAATTTTTGAAAAGGTTCAGAGGAGATTTAATCAGATGTTAGCTGGTCTGAAGGGAAGATCTTATGAGGAAAGGCTGAGGGACCTGAAGCTATTTTCATTAGAGAACAGACGGTTGTGAGGTGACAAACTTAGGATGTATAAGATAATCAAAGAGTTAGACAGATTGGATAGTGACAGTCTTTTTTCTGGGGAATGGCGACAGGTAATACGAGGGGCATAGCTTTAAATAGAAGGACGATAGACATAGGACAGGTATCAGAGGTCTTTTTTTTGTACAGACAGTAATAAGAGCATGGAACGCAATGCCTGCAACAGTAATATGCTCTCCAAATTTAAGGGCATTTACATGGTAATTGGATAGGAATGTTGTTGAGATGGGAACATTATAGTTTAGATGAGGTTCAGATTGGTTTCAAAGGTCGATGCAACATCTAGGGTCGATGGGCCGATATTTCACTGAAGTAGGTTTTTCTCCGTAGCTAAGATGCTGGGTGGACCCTGTTCCTCAAAAATAAAATATGCAATGTGAGAATGGAAAATTCATGGTGCTTGCACAAGTGTCATCAACGATTGTGTGACTTCGTGGTAAAGTCCGCCTTGAGCAAGTGGCCCTCCTAAGTTGCAAGTTATATTGTTCAAAGGTTGCAGCATGGACGTGGAATACGAGACCTCCAAGTCATTCATTTCAGCAATTGTCTTGCTAAATTTTTCTGATGTCATTCAACCATTTGCCATAATAATTAGGAATCTGCAACATATCCACAAACAATTGTGTTAGAATAGAAAAAAAAAATACATTATATTTATTCCTGGTTACTAATTAAATTTCAAACTCAATATCATTACGTATAGAAATTCGTTTTCTTACCACATGTATATTACACTGAGAAAAGCCATATAATAGAGCAAAAAGATATCGGTCCATCACCATCATCCGGCTTCAATTGTAATAGTTTCAGATAATGTAACAAAATAAATGACTAAGCTGAACAGAGTCGGTCTGCCCTTAAGCAACTCATCATCAATGTTACCAGCAGAACCATCACCTTTCATTATCTGTCCCCCATTTTAACAGAGCCAAAAAAGTGTTAAAATTGGCTTATATTAAAAACCATATTTCGCCGATGGGTTCATCACTCTACACCGTGCCTTGTGCACACTGAATGAAACCGGCAACATCAGAACTGTATCTTCGGCCACTGAGTCGGACAGGTTGGTGATACCATGATATGCTTCTGCCGCAATTTCTCTCTTTGCTAGTCCCAGAATCAGCCAATGAAAATGTTGTCAAAATCCGTTTGCCCTTTTTCAGCTTTTTCCAATATTTCACTCATTTCTCTCCATGTGTTAAATTGATCTTTACTTCAGTTGTTGGTAAAGTGTTGGTAAAGGTTTCAAAGAGATAGGATTTATAAACATCCAGAAAAGAATAATTTGATTTGGGATAGTCAGCACGTTTTATGAAGGGTAGGTCATGTCTCACAAATCTTATTGAGTTCTTTGAGAAGATGGCCAAACAGGTGGATGAGAGTAAAACGATTGATGTGGTGCATATGGATTTCAGCAAAGCATTCGATAAGTTTCCCCACAGTAGACTATTGTACAAAATGGGGACGAATGAGATTGTAGGATATATAGCACTTTGGATCAGTAACTGGCTTGCTGAAAGAAGACAGAGGGCGGTGGCTGATGGGAAATGTTCATCCTGGAGTCCCGTTACCAGTGCTGTACCACAAGCGTTGGCATTGCATCCACATCGGTTCGTCATTTTTATAAGCGACCTGAATGAGGGCTTAGAAGGGTGGGTTAGTAAATTTGCAGACGACATTGAGGTCGGTGTAGTTAAGGATAGTGACGAAGGATGTTGTAGGTTACAGAGAGACATAGATAAGCTGCAGAGCTGGGCTGAGAGGTGGCAAATGGAGTTTAATGAGGGCAAGTCTGAGGTGATTCATTTTGGTCAGAGTAACCGGAAAGCAAAGCGCTGGGCTAATGAAAAGATTCTTAGTAATGGAGATGAGCAGAGACATCTCGGTGTCCAGGTACACAGATCCTTGAAAGTTGCCACTCAGTTTGATAGGGTCGTTAAGAAGGCATACCGTGTTTTAGCTTTTTTTTAAAATAGAGACATCGAGTTCCAGAACCAAGAGGTTATGCTACAGCTGTATAAAACTCTACTGCGGCCGCACTTGGAATATTGTGTACAGTTCTGGTCACCATCTTATAAGACCGAGGTGGAAGCTTTGGAAAGGGTGCAGAGGAGATTTACTAGAATTTTGCCTGGTATGGAGGGAAGATATTACGAGGAAAGGCTGATGGACTTGAGGTTGTTTTTGTTAGAGAGAAGAAAATTGAAAGGTGACTTAATAGAGACATATAAGATAATCAGAGGGTTAGATAGGGTGAGCAGGAAGAGCCTTTTTCCAAGAATGGTGATGGCGAGCACGAGGGGGCAAAGCTTTAAATTGAGGGGTGATAGATATAGGACAGATGTCAGAGGTAGTTTCTTTACTCAGAGAGTAGTATGGGTAAGGAATGCTTTGCCTGCAACGGTAGTAGATTCGCCACCTTTAAGTACAGTTAAGTCGTCATTGGAGAAGCATATGGACACACATGGAATAGCAGTAGGTTCGGTGGCTTCAGATTGGTATGATATTTCGGCGCAACGCCGAGGGCCGAAGGGCCCGTACTGCACTGTAATGTTGTATGTTCTAAGATCTATGTTTGTGTTAAGTAGTTCTGGACATTTTGATTTTGTATTGAGTAACGAAATTACTCAGTAATTTCGTTAAATTTCTAAGAACCTAATGACTGCGCAATGTAATTAAATGAAAATCAAATACAGAGTCATCTGGATTTTTTGTGAACTTTAAATTGTTACACATGCCACTTTTTCTTTTCTTCCCTACTCAAATGTCATTTGAACACATTCACAAGACGCACTCTTTGGGTTTTCCATCTTTTTGGTTTTCTTGTCGAACAATTCACTTCAATTCACTTTTACCTTTAATTTGGATCACTAAACATTGCTTTAGATGTTCATCTACTAATGTTGTTCATACTCATACTTAAACCACAAAAATTAAACAACACATGATTGATCCCTTTCCGAAGTAATGTATCATTGGGTGCTGTGCTTCTTCCAAATGATATCTAGTGAACTCACTGGTTCCATTTGAATTCCACCAAAAATTAACTTAGTTGCTAAACGCTGAATCATCAGGTTATGTTTAATTTAATTAGTTTCACTCGTCATTCAGCTTATGTGAAAAAAAACTGTTTCAACTAGATTGAATTCTGTCCATTCATTAATTGAAATTCCTCATTGCAAGATGTTGAAGCAGAATTCCTTTACCCCAATCCTCTTCAGTATGAGTCCTCATCAACGACTTCAATGGTTCAGGCCACCGCTGTATTTGTACATGCCACTCTGGATGCCACACAATTATTTTATTTCGATTTAACTGAAGCAAGTTAAAATAACTTCAATGTAATATTAGATCCCTTATCCGATTGCATTTCGGTGTGTAGTCTTTGACAATTCTTTGAATGTGATATTGCATAATGCAATTGCCTCTAGAAATCTGTTAGATTCATTTATGGTAGTGAACAAGTATAATGTTGCTCTTATTCTTTACAGGATTTGTCCTATGCATTTGATTCAGACACATGTGAAGAACTATGAAAATCCGTGTGTGTATTAAGGATACCAATTTTGTCACAGAGTTTTCATATTACTTCACAACTGTCATTTATTCAGCGAACTTCTACGACATGTTCCTGGGGTCCAGAACAAAATATTTTGGTATTTTGGCATTTTGGCTTGATTTTCCCTTATTTCCAAGTGACCCCCTACTGTGAACTCATGTGCTGCATGAAATACCTCCTTTCTATAAACTACCGGTAATGCAACTGCATGAACATCTGTTCAATGCTTGGTTCACCTGATTGTGTAATGGACTCCATTTCCTCATTAGGAGTTCACTTTCAAATAACAGCATTCTTGTTACACTCAGATTATCTGTTTGTTTTTAATAATACAATCGTTCTGTCATTCTGTTATCAGTTAGTTAACTTCCCTGAATATTATCCACTTTACTGTCCTCCTTTTCTAGCAGTAATAAACCGATCCATCAGTCCAACTCATGCATGCTGAATATGTTTCCTAAACTAAGTTTTAACCAGACGACTGGGTTTGTACCATATCTCTCTAAACCGTTTCTATTCATGTACCTGTTGAAACATATAGTGAGTGTTGTAACTGTGCTGGCATAAGTTACTTCGCCTCGTGGTTCATCCAACGCATGAACCGCGTTTCCTTTTGTCAGCAATGTGATCAAACTCGGGTGATTGACCTTCACTTTTCATATTTTTACTCTTTATTTTGTCAACAAGAAGCGTGCAGAAACTTATTTTTACTTTATTTGAAAACATGCCAAAAATGAAATCGCTGATCATCATTTCAGTATTGATGAAAGAAACAAATGTGTTTGGTAGAAATAGAAAAGTATCTGCATCACGTTTAGAGGAGTTGTCTGGGGAATATGATTACGAGAGAAAGAAAACATCTTAAGTGCATATGCACTGGTACAAGATGGGTAATGTTTGAGAAGTCTAAGGAAGGAAGCTGATCAGATGTATGTAGACTTTGAAAACAGCAAACGAAAGCGGATTGATTTGTAGATAAAATAACTGAAAATAGATCAAGCATATGACTCTCTTAGAGAGACGATTATTTTGTAGGCATTAAAAATTCAGTATCTGAAACACAAAGAATGCATGTGCTAGAAGCAGAAATATCACCAGATTTGCAGAGGAAGTAGCACACGAATATGGGTTGTTGGTTCATAAGTCGAAGTTTGGCTTCCAAAATCAATTTCTTTCTGTGTGCGACAGAAATTGAAGAAAACAGAAAGCATCAGGTGGACAGACAGTTTATCAATGAATGACTATAAACCTACTGTTGTGTGGGACTGGTGTGGGTAAAATTATGAATGCAGGTTTTTATTAAATCTAATAAATTAAAGTACATGAATACGTACCTTCCGTGTTTTAGAAAAAAAAGGATAATTCAGTGAGTTCTGTTAAAGTGTTAGTAGAAAGCTTAAGGAAAGCCAAACAAAATTGCAAAAAATGTTCACTATGATCAGGTTTTGATTGAGACTGAATTGTCAGATTTTTTTAGTGAACGTATCGGTATCAGTAATGTTCATTCACATATGCCAAAATGAACTGGTAAAGCAATGATGATTTTAAGAGGTAGGCGAGCAAGTCAATCTTTGATAGTGAAAGGTATGGAATTGCTGGTTAAAGCGCAGCAGGTCAGGCAGCATTAAGGAGCAGGAAATTCGACGTATCGGGCATAAGCTCTTTATCAGGAATGAGGAAAGTGTGTCCAGCAGGCTAAGATAAAAGGTCTGGGTCTTCACCATCCTCCAGACCTCCCCCTCTCTGAGAATCCGGGTCTTCACCATCCCTCCAGACCTCCCCCTCTCTGAGGATCCGGGTCTTCACCATCCCTCCAGACATCCCCCTCTCTGAGGATGAAAGATCAGTCCTCGGCAGAGGCATCACCTTCATTCCTCTATGCCCTCGGATTAATGAGTTCAACACGTGGCGAGACATTGAACAATTCTTCCGCCGCCTTCGCCTACGTGACTACTTTTTCAACCAAGACTCTCGCCCACCCTCTGATGATTCTTTCTCCCGCCTCCAACACACCCCATCCACCTGGACACCCCGTGCTGGCCTTTAACCCGCCCTCGATCGTTCTATAGCCAACTGCGACATTAACAGACTCAAGCTGTCCACCCCTTTTACCCACTCCAACCTCTCACCCTCGCAACGTGCAGCCCTCCACTCCCTCCGCTCCAACCCCAACCTCACAATCAAACCGGCAGACAAGGGAGGCACGGTAGCAGTTTGGCGCACCGACCTTTATTCCGCTGAGGCCAAATGCCAGCTCACAGACACCTCCGCCTACTGCCCCCTTGACCATGACCCCACCTCCCACCACCAAACCATCATCTCCCAGACCATCTATAACCTCATCACCTCAGGGGATCTCCCATCCACCGCCTCCAACCTCATAGTCCCACAAACCCGCACCTTCCCTTTATACCTCCTGCCCAAAATCCACAAACCTGACTCCCCCAGCTGACCCATTGTCTCAGCCTGCTCCTGCCCCACCGAACTCATCTCCGCATACCTCGACACGGTTCTGTCCCCCTTAGTCCAAGAACTGCCCACCTACACTCGGGACACCACCCACGCTCTCCACCTCCTCCATGATTTTCGCTTCCCCGGTCCCCAACGCCTTATCTTCACGATGGACATTCAGACCATGTACACCTCCATCCCCCATCACGAAGGACTCAAAGCCCTCCGCTTTTTCCTTTCCCGCCGTACCAACCTTTCCACCAACACTCTCCTTCGATTGACTTAACTGGTCCTCACCCTGAATAACTTCTCTTTCCAATCCTCCCACTTCCTCCAAACTAAAGGAGTTGCCATGGGCACCCGCATGGGCCCCAGCTATGCCTGTCTCTTCGTAGGATATGTGGAACAATCCATCTTCCACGACTAAATTGGCACCACCCCCGACCTTTTCCTCCGCTACATCGATGACTGTATTCGCGCTGCCTCGTGCTCCCCCGAGGTGGTTGAACAGTTCATCCACTTTACCAACAGATTCCACCCCGACTTCAAATTCACCTGGACCGTCTCAGACTCCTCCCTCCACTTCCTAGACCTTTCCATTTCTATCTCGGGCAACCGGATCAACACAGACATCTCCAATAAACCGACTGACTCCCGCAGCTACCTAGACTACACCTCCTCCCACCCTGCCCCCTGTAAAAACGCCATCCCATATTCCCAATTCCTTCGTCTCCACCGCATCTGCTCCCAGGAGGACAAGTTCCAATACCTTACAGCCCAGATGGCCTCCTTCTTCAAAGACCGCAGATTCCCCCAGACGTGATCGATGATGCCCTCCACCACATCTCCTCCACCTCCCGCTCCTCCGCCCTTGAACCCCGCCCCTCCAACCGCCACCAGGACAGAACCCTACTGTTTCTCACCCACCACCCCACCAAACTCCGTATACAGCATATCATCCGCCGGCATTTCCCCCACCTCGAAACGGACCCCACCACCAGAGATATATTTTCCTCCCTTCCCCTATCAGCGTTCCGAAAAGACCACTCCCTCCGTGACTGCCTCGTCAGGTCCACACCCCCCACCAACCCAACCTCCACTCCGGGCACCTTCCCCTGCAACCGCAAGAAATGCAAAACTTGCGCCCACACCTTCTCCCTTACCTCTCTCCAAGGCCCCAAGGGATCCTTTCATATCCGCCACACATTCACCTGCACCTCCACACACATCATTTATTGCATCTGCTGCACCCGATGTGGCCTCCTCTATATTGGGGAGATAGGCCGCCTACTTGCAGAACGCTTCAGGGAACACCTCTGGGACGCACGGACCAACCAACCCAACCACCCCGTCGTTAAGCACTTCAACTCCCCCTCCCACTCCACCAAGGACATGCAGGTCCTTGGACTGCTCCATCGCCAGAGCACAACAACACGACGGTTGGAGGAAGAGCGCCTCATCTTCTGCCTGGGAACCCTCCAACCACAAGGGATGAACTCAGATTTCTCCAGTTTCCTGATTTCCCCTCCCTCCACCTTGTCTCAATCGATTCCCTCGAACTCAGCGCCGCCCTCCTAACCTGCAATCCTTTTCCTGACCTCTCCGCCCCCACCCCACTCCGGCCTATCACCCTCACCTTGACCTCCTTCCATCTACCACATCTCCACCGCCCCTCCCCCAAGTCCCTCCTCCCTACCATTTATCCTAGCCTGCTGGACACACTTTCCTCATTCCTGATGAAGGGCTTATGCCCGAAACCGCGAATTTCCTGCTCCTTTGATGCTGCCTGACCTGCTGCACTTTAATGAGCAACACATTTTCAGCTCTGATCTCCAGCATCTGCAGACCTCACTTTTTCTTCAAAGGTATGGAATTCACAAGGAGTATTTCCAAACAAGTAATATGTTGAATTCCTGGTGCCCAATGCAGTATTGTATTATACAAAGCTCAGGTTGGAGAGTCGGTGAGAAGTTTTGCCACGCTCGTCGATGTTATTGATAAATTATTAGTTCTGGAAATACAGTTTCCAGTAATGATATAGCAGGATTATATTTGGGAGTAATGCCTAAAGATAGAAAGTCAGACAACTGAGATGTTACAGGATATATTTAACGATCCTAAGGTTCTCCCTGACTATGTGGTAAATAAAATGTAACAAAGCCACCTTTGGAATCAGGAGATGAACTCAAGGAGTAAACATAATAAAGTTCAAATTCCATCGTGAGAAAACATGTTTATTTAAATTGTTGGGGAAAAGGAGAAAATGTCGAGGACTAATTGGAAATTTTAATTCACAGAAGCCAGCAGAGCTACAATAAAAATACTTTTTTTTAAAATTTTGTCACATTTTGAATGAATATTAGGATCACTTAGCAAAATTGTTCCATTTATTTCATGCTCAACCAGGCAAAAAGAGAGTTTGCAAATGTATAAGTTATATTCATGTGACAGACGATTTTCTGACAAACTCGGACCTTTCTCGCTGGAAAGAAGGAGGAAGAGGAGTGACGGAATCGAGTTATGCAATAAAATGAGAGGAATGGAGAGAGTCAATAGCCAGAGACTGTATCACAGGGCAGGATTGACTGGCACGAGGGGTCATAGTTTTAAGATATTAGGAAAAATCTATAGAGGAGACTTCAGAGGAAGGATTTTTACCCAGAGAGTTTCAATGTGTGGAACGCATTGTCAGTGGTGCTGGTGTAAGCAGAGTTATTAGGAACGTTGAAGCGACTGTTGGACATGCACATTGGCAACAGTGAATTGAGGGGTGCTTAGGTTGCTATTTTATTTTACATTAGGATTAATGTTCGGCACAACATCGTGGACTACAGGGCCTGCACGTTTCTAAATCCGATGTTCTATGATTGGCCATGGAGATATATCATTTTGAATCATAAGAACAAACATATTGGAGCATTTCCCAAGCCTTTGAGAACGAGGGAATTACTTCAATTCCTGTTAATATGTGCTTGTCACGGAGATACCTACCGCACTTTCTCAGTATGATTGCTCCAGTAACTGACATTTGGAAACGAGCAGGTATTATCAGTGTATTGTTGCCTTGATAGCATGAAAACTGTGTTAACTGTAATTTATTCGTTGGTAACACACAGTTAAATATGTCTATTCAATTTGTCAATTGGTGGAAATAACGTAGGTATCAGTTCTGTAAATTTGCAACGTGATGGCAAAAAAAAGGAAAGAATTAACAGGCATTTTTTCTTTGTATCCCGAAAGGAGAATGTTAACTCTACGAACTTTTGCACCATTGAGAATCATAATTTGATACTGACATTACTGTTGCAACATTTCAACAATAATGTTGCCAGTCATGCATTTCTGATGCTGTGTCGACCAGTCATCATGCTTTAATGTTTGCAATAGCATTTAAGTATGAAAAAATAATGCACCTTAACTAGAGTTTATTGTGTCACCATTCAATTTGCAACTTCCACATGCATCAGGACTAGAGAACTAAATTGCATATGCTTTGTCAAAACTTTGAAGGAAGACATTTGTTTCAACTGCCAGAAGAATTGGACTGAAATCGCCACCTACCCGCCATTGAACTTTTCAATTCAAACCGTCACCATGACAATGAATGATTCAACCTGTCCAACCACCTCACCGACTCCAACCTCACGTCCTCACAATGCGCAACCACAACCTCACCATCAAACAGGAGGACAAAATGTGTGGTAGTTTGGTGCATTGACATCTACGCTGCTGCAGCCAGGTGCCAACTCGAAGACATCGCCTTCTAACACCCCTTCGACGACGACCTCAACCCACGATCACCAAACCATCATATCCCAGGCCATACACAACGTCATCACCTCAGGGAACCTCCCTAACCCAGGTTCCAACGTCCAAGTTTGGAAATCCAACGCCACCCGATTCTACCTCCTACACAAGATTCACAAGCATGAGGACCCCGGCTGACCCATCCAGTCAGGCTGCTCTTGCCCCACCGGATTCATCTTCAACTACGTTGATATTTTCCTATCCACTACCTCGTCCAGGAACTCGCCACAAACATTCGGGACACCACCCACGCGCTCCACCTCCTCCGAGACTTTCTTTACCCCGGCCCTCAATGACTCATCATCACAATGAACATCCAGTCCGTCTACTCCTCCATCTGCAATTACCAGGACTTTCAAGACCTCCATTTCTTCGTCTCCCGACGTCCACAACAATTCCTATCCAGTGACACTCTTATTCGTTTGGCTAAACTGGTCCTCACACTCAAGAATTTCTTACCTTTAAACTTCCCACTTCATCCAGATAAACGGAGTAGCCAGGAGCACCTGCATGTGACAAAGCTATGTCTGTCTCTTTGTCGACTACGTGAAATAAACTATCTTCTGGAGTTACACTGGCACTACTCCCAACATTTACCTTTGCTACATTGATGAATACATTGGCGTGACGTGGTCGAACAGCTCATCAACTTCACCAATACATTCCACCCAGACTTTAAATTCACCTGGACCATCTCTGACACCTCCCTTCCTTTCCTGCACCTCTCGTTCTCTTTCAAAAATGACTGACTCAACACTGACATTATTTTCAAACCGACCGACTCCAACAGCTACCTGCACTACACCACTTCCCACACTACCTCCTGCAAAAATGCAATCCCGTATTCCAAATTCCTCCTCCTCTGCAGCATTTGCTCCCAGGAGGTCAGGCTCCACTACATAACACACTAGAAGGCCTCCTTCTTTAAATATCGAAATTTCATCTCCCACTTGGTTGAAGATACCCTTCAATGCATCTCATCCACGGCCCACACCTCAGCCGACGAACCTCACCCTTCCAACTGCAACAAGGACATAATCCCTCTAGTTGTCACATTCCACTCCACCAACCTCGACATACATCACATCATCTACCGTAATTTCCGCCACTTACAAATGGACCCCACCACCAGGGATATATTTCCCTCTCCACTGCTATCCACCTCTGCAAAGAGTGTTCTCTCACGACTACCTGGGCAGGTCCAGGCCCTCTAAGAAAACATTCCCTCCTGGCACCTTCCCCTGGCACCTCCCCACTAACCTCATTGAATGTCCAAAATGGTCCTTCCACATCCATCAAAGTTTCACTTTCACTGCCACACATGTCATTTATTGTATCGGTTGCTCCTGATGCGGTCTTCTCTGCGCTCTGGAGACTGCACAACTTCGCTCAGAGTGCTTCAGAGAACATCTCCAGGACATCCACACCAAGCAACCCTACCGCACCGTGGCCAAACATTTCACCTCCCCCTCCCACTCTGTCAAGGACATGCAGGTCATGGACCTCCTCCATCGCCACTCTCTCACCAGCTGACGCCTCGTAGAAGAATGCCTCGTTTACTGACTCGGGACACTTCAAACCCAGGACGACAATGTGGACTTCACAAGTTTCATCATTTCCCCTGCCCCCACGTTACGTTAGTTCCCACTTTCCAGATCAGCACCGTATCCATAACCTTTTCCACCTGTCAAACCTCCTGCACAAATAACCACTCCACCCTACTCTCTGACTGATCACCTTCACCTCCACTTCCATCTACTTATAGCACGCCCACCGACTTTCTCCCCAGCCTCACGCCCTCCCATTTATTTCTCCACTCGAAGATCCCAACTTCATTCCGATGAAAGAGGTCTGCCCAAAACGTCCATTCTTCTGCTGCTCGGATTCTCCATGACCTGCTGGACTTTGCCAGCGTCACTGATTCTCCTATCTGATCTCTAGTGTCTGCAGTGCTCACTTTCTTCTGCGTTACTGATCGTTAACACAATGTGCATAAGCTGGAGAATACTCAGAGCAGAGAAAAGTTGAGAAGATATAAGCCATCTTTGCATCTTGATAGTTCATATTCTGAAGTGGGAGATTTAACAATACCATGTCTGTTAGATACTTTGATAATTCAGCCCTCTAACTCTTGAAGAGACGTGCAGTCAGGGCGTTACTGAAGTGTATAATTGAGAAATAATTTTGATAAACAGCTTTGAGTTCTCCTTGGGTATCTTTATGAAAAGAAAATCCAAAAGAATGTTCATGAATTTCAAAAGTAAAGTTTATTAGGGAGTTTTGCAGAATCAACATGAAAAACATTTTGCATTTCCTGGGCCAGAATGAATTTCGCCTGAAATTGATAGTGAACTTTGCAGTATCATTGCTCCATTTCCTGGAGTGTTTGACAAGGGAGAAAAATGTCAGTATACGTTTGAGTATCAGAAGGATTTGAGTGAGAGGTCTTTGAGGTATAAAAGTCCTTCCGTTTGATTTCAGTTATGTGATTAGGAATTTGAAGGCTTCGGTGGTTGAAAACCTGGAATGAGACGTCCTCGAGCAGAATGGAGTGTTACGTCTGAAACAATCTGTTATGCATGAAGGAAAGTATAACTGAGCTAATAAGAATAATACACAGCTTGTTCAGCAAAGAAACTCGCTCATCACGGAACCGGTCAGAATGGGGACCTGATGAATGGCTCTGGCCCGAAACGTCGAATTTCCTGTTCCTTGGATGCTGCTTGACCTGCTGTGCTTTAACCAGCAATACATTTTCAGCTCTGATCTCCTGCATCTGCAGACCTCACTTCTTACCAGAATGGGGACCGACAATATTCATAAAACAAAACAATACTTTGCTTATCTTTTACAGATGTTGAAAATCACTGTTTAAAAAAAGTGATGCAATATCATTAATGTATGTACATAAATGCTGGGTGCACCACAAATTCGCATAGAAGTATGGAGTAGAAGCTCTGGATTATCACACCACTCTATTCCCACGTTGATTGCAGCTCAGTTACTAAGTTTCTTACCTTTTCTGACGTTACATATAAGATTTCAATAAAACTGCCTGCTCCAAGATGATTTCGTAGTTTAATGTTTACCTGCATGCATTGATTTCAATTCAAGTAAGTGACAGTGATGATGATTTGTTACAATGCCAGAGAATTCGATACAATTCCAACCAGTAACTAAATCTATTCTATTTGAGTTGACATAACTGTCCAATCTAAGCTGAAACCATCGGTGCAACATTGATTATTTCTCTTTACTTGTCTTGAGTCGAAATACAATTGTAAAACATCAAGTAGTCACTGGACACATCCAAGCAATATTGCACCAGCATTGTGACCATCTGTGTGATATTGTACAATTCATCGTGCCACAACAATAAAATGGAAATACACACATTTGACCGCAAGGAATTGCAGCCCCTTGTAAAATTCATAAGTACAACCTAGATAAAACGGAAAGCAATGTAAATGTCTGCAGATTCCAAAGAGGGCAGGTGGTTCCTGAGCGTTTCATGCAGCGAATCATTTAATTTTATAAACATTAACAAATTGTCATCCTTGAGTTTCAGTATTGTCATCATTGTGGTTATTTTCGCCAAGCTGGGAAGTTGAGTTGCAGAGGTTTTATCCCCTGTCCAGGTGACACCTTCAGAGATTTAGAGTCTCGTGTGAAGCTGTACTGTGTTTTCTGTAATTTATTTCGGCCGAATCGAGCTGCTTCCAGTTGCTGATCCCAGTTGCTCCTTGCAAAGAATGGTATATTCGTTCTACATCATTGAGTTTGTTAACAAAATCCGTGGCTGATTGCCATTCTTCGAGAAATTCTCTGGCTGTTTATGTTTACCTTGTCTTCTGATCATTGTGGTGTCCCAGTCGTATTTGCATCCTTGCCCTCTATATGTATGACTACTGGGAAAGGTGATCGTGACATTTAAATGTAATTTGTGTTCATGGAGACAGAATGCGAGTTACCCGCCTGTTTGTCCTTTATACTGTTTTCTGCAAACTTTGTACGGAATCCTGTGAATTAAGTTAGTCTTGCAAATGATCTTTTGTCCTGGTGAGTTGTTGTCTGAGTGCAGCTGTTGCTTGATGGGCTCCCATAAACCCGAGTGTGCGGAGAGGTCTGGCTGTCAGTTCCAACTTTTCTTTTAAGATGTAATGTCACTTGGCTAGTGAGTCAGATCGTGCTACGTCATCATCGTGATGATTGTCTATCAGGCATCTGCGGATGAGGTCGTGGTGATATATGTTCTTGGGCAATACTCTGGAGAGGATATTTTCTCCTTCCCTTCGTAGGGTGGCAGTGCTGCTGTGTGTTATAGCCCTTTGAAGTTATTCCTAATGCACATTCTCTTGTGTGCATTTGGGTGGTCTCTGTTTTATTTCATTATTTAGTCGATGTGTCTGGCTTTCCTGTCTACGTTTGTGTTGTGTTTACCGTTCTGTGTTCTTTGTAGCAGCATATCCAAAAAAGGAAGTTGATTTTTGGTTTCCAACCCTCTCTAGAAATTATGATGCTTGTCAGTATTTTATTCATATTCCAGTGTGTGTTCTGGATTTCTGTTCTCTAAATGATAAGCAAAATGTCGTCCACGTATCTGATAAAGCATTTTTGTTGCACATGTGGTACGGCTATTTGTACCAAACTTTCAATCACTGCTTCTGCTATGAGCCCAGAGATGGATGAGCCGATACATATCCCCTTGATGTGCTACTCCTGGCTGTATAATACTGCACGAAACTTTACACAAACCTTGCAGTTTAAGGATCGTTTTCACTGAACGTTGTTGAATGGAAATAAAATCAATCATTTACAAAATTTAATCATGCCTATTTCCTTTCCTGCAGAACTTAAGAAATGTAAAGAAGGTGAGAATAGTATCAAAGGTAATATCTGGACATGACGATAACGAATAGCATAAACGTCACGTTAGGAGATTCAAGAACAAAAAGCCAATCATAAGTTATCACAGATTGCATTTTTTTACAAAATTTGGGGCGTGCCAGTTGCTTTTTTTCTCGAGTAAAAGAACCAAAAAAGGAAGTGGATTTAATGCAGAGAACTTCGCCTGTTACTGCAAAATAAATCAAACACAAGGAATAATAATTTTTCTTTACATTGTTTGAGGACACAAAAAAATCTATTCAACATTTCATATTCTTGATATGCTATTCGGTGCTGCTTCATTAATGATTGGTACTGAAGTTAGGATTACAAAAAACCTAGAAGGACTGCAACAAAATTTACATTCATAAAACCGGAAGGAAACTAGTCACCAACATGCATGCATATCAACTGGTCACAAATAGACATGACTAACTGACATTTATATACATATGCACAGACAAACATGGACACCAGTTTGACTGAAATAATGCATACAAATTGGGTATGAAAAATAAGGATATGCACAGAAAAAATGCCTTTGATTGAAACAGAAATGTAATTAACAAACTGTTGAGTTGGGCATCCATTTACCAAGTTCTCACATTCAGAAATGGAAATGATGCCAGTGGCCACTGCAATCCAAAAGGTGTAAATAGCAAAACACCAACGATTCACCAGAGGCTCACTGATGAACTTACCTAGTATGGTGACAAAATTTCTGATAACAAACCCACCAGTCCAGTAAGCAAATCTACAAAATGATCCACAAACAGACCTTAAAAAAGCTTTTTTTTTCAAGATATTGTTATTGTCGTATGAATTAACTATCAATGGTTGCCCATTTTGGTGTTCATAATTTTTCAAGTGTTCATTGGGGAATAGTGGTTAAACACTCTGACTGTCTACTTGTCTCATGCAGGCAATAAGTTGGTTATGAAACTATGATGCAAGATTGCTCCAGACGTTTGCTCTTCAAAACGTGCCTTCATAATAATCCAATTATACAGCCTTAAATTCAAATTAAAATTCGGTTTGGAACCATTCTTTGTTGACGAGACAGAATTATCTTCACATTTATTCGATTAGATAGAGATAAACACCAAGACGAATACATATGTGAATATTATTGAAAACATTAGAAATTAAAAGTCAGATTCATGAAATGATGAAAATCCACCATTTACAGTATTCATTATACTTCAGCATGGGGAATGTAGAACAAACATTCAAGACTTTCAGACAAAGGAAGAGCAGGTGCACGACAATTTGAAGTGTTGGGAAAATTATTTGCTCAATCACAGTTTTCTGTATGAATCAGAAATGGCATCAGAGTCTTTAGTTGAAAATCACATGTTTACAATGACTTAAAATGAATGACATCATGCTGCAGTGTTATCTTTTGATGTATGATCGCTAAAGACTGTCAAGCATCTAAGTATAATTTATCTAAAAAAATCACTGCCCAGAATATTGAGAGGAAATGTTTCCATGCATTGTATACCCTAGCTGTATTGAAGTTTCAAGTCTCTTACAATAAGCCAGTGTCTTCTTCTCCTGTGGTGTTCCTGCAGAAACACTGCAACAAGTATTTCACTAGTTTTTCCGACCTCTTGCGTAAAATGGATTTCTTCGTACAGCACGTGCAGTGTTGGAGCTGCAGCTGGTACATTTTACACATTGCCATGTAGCATTTATCTATTAAAACACGTGAAACTGTTGATGCTTTTCTTGCAAAACAGTCAAAGTAATTTTGCGATACTGCTCTGATAGCTCCTCCAATGCCCATAAGACGGGAGCCATTTTATATGTTTCAGGAATGCCAAGTGGCAATTTGTATTTGATATGTTTTCTTTTCAATTGCACGCTTTTCGTGGGCTTAGTGCCTAATTCCATTTACTGAAACTTCAAAATTTGCATCTTCATAATATTTATTTAAAATACTGAAGAAGTATGTGGTATTAATAATTGATCTAAGAACCAGACATTCTCCACTGCAATTTGAAGCTTGATAAGAATATCAGCAGGTTATGTAATCAGGTCGTGAGCAGTCTTCAATATGTTATCTAATCTACGTTGGAATTTGGATGACCAGTTTTGGAAAAGATGGGGAAACAATTCAACGTATGTTATTGATCTTTATATGCGAAGTCAAATTTCTCAAGCATAGGAACAGGGCAAAATGCTTCCAAATAGAGCAGGCAGTTCCTGGTCGGTATCAGAAGAAATACATAAAATCCGGAAAGTACATGAAGTTGCTATTGAATGTGACTTACTCAGAAACGCTTGGTAATTTTCGAGGCTTCATTACAATTCCCCCAACTCCAAAACCCGTCCAAATTAAGAAAGAAAATTCGAGCCATACCTACATTTAATTAAAACCTAATCAACAGAAAGAAGGTGCTTTGGATCGTAGTTTTGCGAAATACTTCATCAGCACACGGCTGAGAGTGTATTCACCTATACATAATCATTTAAAATTATAAACATGCCAAAAATTCACCCTTCAGTTGAAGGATTGTCGTAGTTTTGGGTATATTCTCCAAGCTACAAATGTTTTGGTCCCTGTCAATGTGACATCTTAGACATTTAGAGTGCCATGTGAAACGCTGCTATACTGTGTCTTCTGTAAGCTATTTCGGTCTATTTCTGTTGTTTCCAGCTGCTAGTCGTGGTTGTTCTTTAAAATGACTGGTATATTTGGTCTGCATCATTGAAATTGATATAGGAGTCCATGGCTAATTAAAATGCTTCTGGACATTTTCTGGCTGCCCTATTTTTACCTTGTCCTATGACCATGGTGTTGTCCCAGTCATAATTGTATCCCTGCCATTCATGTGTATGGTTACTAGGACTACTTTTCGTGGTATTTACTGGTCGTTGGTGTTCGGGGATGCATATTGCTAATTGTCTGTCTGTGTGCCCAATATATTGTTTGGTGCAGTCTTTGCATGGAATACCGTGAATTCCATTAGTCTTGCACATTATAGGTGTCCTTCGTCCTTTTGAGTCGTTGCCTGACCGAGGCTGTTGGTTTATGGGCTGTCACGAACCCATGTGTTCGGACAATTCTGGCTGTCAGTTCTCAGATTTTTTAAAATGTAAGGTTGTGTGGCGAGGGAATAAAATCATACTTGCGATGATCGTCTGTCAGGTATTTGCGGATGAAGTTGTAGGGATATCTGTTCTTAGTGAATACTACAGAGAGGATTTCTTCTTCATCGCTTTGTATGGTGGGAGTGCTGTCGTGTCTCATTGTACTTTTGTTCAGGTTCTTAATTCAGATTCTCTTGGGTCTCCATTGGTGGTTACTGTTCTATTTCATTATTTGTGGCCTTCACATCATCGATTCGTGTGGCTTTCCTGTCCACTTTTGTGTTGCATTCTGATCCTTGTCAGCATTTTATTAATAATCCAGTGTGTGTTTTCTTTTCTGTTCTCTTAATAATATCAAAGTGTCGTCTATGTATCTGAGCAAGCGTTCGGGTTGTATTTGTGGTAGTGCTGGATGTTCCAAACTTTGCATCACTGCTTCTGTTCTGAGCCTAGAGACGTGTGAGCCCATATATATTTCATTGATGTGTTCATATTCTTGGCTATGTAAAACTTCACGAATCTTTACACAAACGTTTCAGTTTAAAGATCGTTTTTACTAAAAGTTTTTGATTTGAAATAAAAGGAGCAATTTACAAAATTTGATCATGCTATTTCCTTTCCTGCAGAACTTAAGCATTGTAAAGAAGGTGAGTACACTATTAAAAACAATATCCAGACATGACAATGAATAAGAGTAGAAACTCAATGTTAGGAGAAATCGCAAAAATCAAACCATAAGTTATTATTGATCTTTTTTTAAAATAAATTCAGTGTGCAACGTGTGTTTTTTTTTGCTCTAGTAGAAGAACATAAACAGAGACGATTGAATACGGAGGGCTTCTGTAGTTATTGCAAAATAAATATGAATAGAATGAATGATAATTCAAATGTTTTTACAATGATGTAAATAAAACAGAAAAAAAAGTCTATTCAACGTTTCATTTTCTAGACATGCCATTATGTGCTGCTTCATGTCAAGTTAACATTATAAAATACCCTTTAAGGAATGCAGCAAACTTTACATTAGAAAAGCTACTTGAAACTGGCCATGAGGATACATGCACAACAACTAGAGACCAAAAGACATGATCACCTAATACCAGTATCGATACACACAGACAAAGAGGGACACCAATTGACTGGATAAAGATATCCATCTTGGGGCAGGGCAAGCCATGACATGCACAGTAAAAATATGTATGCCTGGCAGTCAAACCGGAATTTCGTTAACAAACAGATAGGTTTGGACGCCATTTACCAACCTCTCAGATTCAGAAGTGGAAATGATATCGGCGATCACAGCGATCCAAAACATTTAAGTGGCAGAACACGACTAATTCACCAAAATCTAACTGATGATCTTAACTAGCATGGTGACGAAACTTCTAAAAACAAACTCTCCAGTTCAGCGAGCAAATGGACAACATGATCCAAATTGGAGCTAAAGAGAATAACTTCAAAGGTGTTATTACTTTCATTTGAATGAATGATTTTTTTGATCGCCCATTTAGTCTTACAGAAGTTGTCAAGTATTCAGCTGGGATGGGTGATGAAAATCCTGTGACGCTTTGCTTGTGTTTTGCCGACAATACGTTGGCAGTGTATTTGTGATGAAAGTTCTTTACGGAATTCTACTCTCTCTCTCTCTCTCTCTCTCTCTCCCTCTCTCTCTCTCTCTCTCTCTATCTCTCTCAATTGTGCACGCTGAAATTCAAATTAAAATGTTGTGTGGAACCTTTCCTTTTTGTAGAGACAGAACTATCTTAATACTCATTGGAGTAAACAGAGATAAACACAAACGAATATAAATGTACACTATTGAATACTTCAGACGTTAAAAGTCAGACTCGTGAAATGAGCAAATCTACCATTCACAGAATTCATTATACGTCAGCATGGAGCGAGAAGAACATACAATCAAAATCATTTTGACAAACGAAAAGCAGATGCACGAAGTTGAAGTGGTGGGAAAATTATTTGTTAGATCAGTTTTCTGTGTGAGTTAGAAATAGCATCAAGGCCTTGAGTTTTGAAATCACATGTTTGCAATGGTTTCCAGTGAAGGATATCATGCTGCAGTGTTATTTTGTTATATGCGATCCGTGAGGATGTCAATGAAATAAGCATAATTATTGTTAAAAATATTTCACTGCGCAGAAAATTGAGAGTAAATGTTTCCATGCATTTTATACCATTCTGTACTGAAGTTGGAAGTCTTGAACAATAAGCCAGATTATTTTTATCCTGTGGTGTTCCTGCAAAACCACTGCAACAAGTCTTCCACGAGTACTACCGCCCACATGTGCAAAGGGGATTTCTTGTTCCAACACGTGCAGTGTTGGATCTGTGCGTAGTACATTACACTAATTTTGAAGCCGGATGTGTGGGCATGTTCTGTCCAACGCAATTGAACATTCTTCTACTAAAACATGTGAAATTGCTGGCACTTTGATTGCTAAACAGTCAACATGATTCCTGCAATGCTTCACCGATATCTCCTGCGACGTTCGTAAAATGGAAGCGATTTTACATGTTGCTGGAAAGCTACCTGCAAAATGGTTTCAATAGATGTATTTTTAATTGCACACCTCTTGTGGAATGCAACAGTACCTAAGTTCAAGAACTGAGACTTCATAATTTGCAGCTTCTAAAGATTTATTTCATGTTCAAAGATGTACACAGGTTATAATAATTAGACATACACTTCCCTGGTTTCATTTCTAAGAAGTTCATCGACTGCATACTAGATTAATTAAAAGTCTCCAATCTTCTTTCAAATCTTCAATGAATTTGAATGGCCAATTTTGTAAACGATGAAAAAGAAATCTCTGTACGTTGTTGATCTTTAAATGCAAAGTAAAATTTATTTGATAATACCCATGTGCAGGAACAGACCGAAGTGCAAGAACAGGAAGACATTTTGTTCGTGGGACGTGACTCGTCATTTTCCTGCATTATTTCTTGAATTTAGTGCTGCGATTGTATTTTTATATGTTTTGAAGCAATCGAAATGAGAAATCTGTTTTTCTATCTACCCAATGGGAGAGTTAAGTTTTGAAGATACTGTTCGTAGATTTTCCTTTCTTTTGCAGAATTGTTATGTGAAGATGCTGCTCCTGTCATTAGGTTATTCTCACATTTACGATTTTTAGAGAGATTGCAAAGGCAGAAGTTCCAACATTTCTTGACATATGTCGCTGCAAAAAAGTTTTAAGTGAGTCTCTTTTATTCATTAAAGAAAAAACTGGTGCAATGAAAGTAGAGTGGGCAGTTCGTTATTTGGTCTGGTTTGACTTGCGCAAGGGTGTTGTTTGCAACTGGGGGTCAATTTTTTTCCGGGATCTCATTAAAGCTGCTGCAGCAAAGAAAAAATTCTCCATGCTGGTCCTCTCGCTATCTCTCTCTCTTTCTCTAAAATCTTTCTTGAATTAAACAAACTTTCCACGCAGTGCATTTTGGGATGTTGTTCGAAATTGGGACAGCTCTTGGTAAACTGCGCTTCCGTGCCAGTTGGGTTTTCAAAGAGTTGTGTCAGTGAACTTACTCCTGGAGTCGAACGAAGTATCATAGTCCCTGAATGAATACTTTGCTTTAGTGTTCGCTCATGATTGGGATCAAGCCTTTTATTGGGACAGCAACGGAAAGGCTGATACGCTTGAACAGGTTGATGTTAAAAAGGAGGCTGCACTGGAACGTTTTGAGAAATATGAGGTTATGCAAGTCCTCTGGAATCAGAAGGGAGAGACACAATTTTTTCTACTTAAAGGGCGGGGGACAGACTGCTGTGCCCTTGGCAATGATCTTTGAGTCCTCATTGTCCACTGGCGTAGTAAGAGATCATTGCAGGGTTGCAAATGTCATTTTTTCTTTCAAGAAAGCAAGCAAGATATCCCTGGGTATATAAGATCTATCGGTCTTACATCAGTGTTTGGAAATTATTATAGAAGATTCTTAGAACTCTTTGAGTCCATGATCATAGATACCATCAAGCTGCCACCCAAGTTAACAGCTTTATTAAAATGTGAATATCATGTTCACTTTCGTGAGACATGGGATTGATTTTAAGAGCTATGAAGTGATGCAGCAGTGAAAAAGTATTGTTTCGACTACATTTACAATGTTGTGTACAATGCTGATCATCTCATTACAGGGAGGATGTGGAAGCTTCTAGAGACGTTGCAAAGGAGGTTTAACAGGAAAGCTTGTGTGAGCTAATTTTTTTTCTCATTAAAGCGAAGACGGAAGAAATGTAATTTAAAGGAAGTGCACAAAATGATGCGAAGCAAAGATAGAGAGGATGGGCAGAGAAGTAGTTGCCATAGTTTTAAGGTGATTCTAGCAAGGTTGAACGGAAATGTCCGAGTTTTGTTCTTTAGAGGGTGATTGGTGAATTCTGTACCTGCAGTCATAGTTGAATCAGATACATCAGGGACATCTAAGCGACACTTGGAGAAGCACACGGATGGTAGTAAAATGTAGGGGAATGCGTTAGTTTGATCTTTGACGAAAAGTTCCGCACAACATCTGAGGCTGAATAGCCTGTACTGTGTTGTACTATTCTATGTTCGATGTTACACTATGCATGATGTAGAGAAAGGAAATGTTGTTCTGATTAATCAACATTCTTAAAGGCATAAACATCTCAAGCTGGCACAGTTTCAAAAGGAGATGGTAAGCACACCAATTGGGCATAATCGAAGCGAATTACACTGACTGAAGCTCGTCTGTAGTGTTGGTTCACAAGTTACACAAAGATTAGATGGGAATTGTCATAAAGTCATTTCAGTAACAGGTTTACTGGGTAGAGAAGGTGGGAAAATCCACTTATATTTATAAGTTGGACTTGTTCAGAGGGTACTTGCCTTTGTCCAAAAAAAAACAAAGACTCGATCAGTTGAAGGTCATACCGTTTAATAAAATAAATGCACCAACCATATTTCACACACTAACAGATACGTTCATTTTTGGATTAGCCAATTGTGTCGTTTACATTGAAAGCCTTGTGAATTTTAGTCACACGTAAAAGAGATATTTGTAACTTTTAGATGTACGAAAACACGTAACAAATTTCAGCAATGTAGCAGCACCACTTAATGAATAACCAAGCAAATGCGAGAGTATCAGTGGACAGTAGACTGTCAGAAGGCATTTAAAGGCCCTAAAGCTGCGTCAACCATTGCTCCATTGTTGTCCAAATTTACTTACGAAAAGACATCCTGGCTGGCTATTGATGTGAGTGATACAGATGTCAGTATTGTGCGCTTACAGGAGAATGAGGAGAAAATATAAAGACCTCAAGACTATTTCTCCAGGAAATCGAGCATTCGTTATCAGAAATATTCGACACTTGAGAAGTACACTTTGAGTTTTGTGTTACAACATTTCTACATTTGCGTTATCACTCTTGTGTTTGTAAAATCAGAAACACTTGTCAACATCTAATGAAGTTTGTGGAGAAATTTAAGGACAAAATTTCAAAAGTAAGTTTGCTGTTACTGCCATTTAATTTGAACATTTTGCATGTGGGAGTACGGGAATACGTCATTGCTGACATATTGTCCTGACTTGTGGGACAAGTTAGGCATTTGGAGGCAGGAGTAAATGTACTGAAACAGAATGCAGTAAGGCATGTTTACTTTTTTTAATAATCAATGAAATGCATGTGTGTGTTTAGTGTACTAACAATTTAAGGTTAAGGAGATATAAGACGAAGCTATCTTTTGTTGTGGTTCTGCTCGCCGAGCTGGAAGTTTTTGCTGCAAACGTTTCGTTCCCTGGCTAGGGAATATCATCAGTGCTGTTGGAGCTTCGTGTGAAGCGCTGCTTTGATGTTTCTTCCGGTATTTATATTGGTTTGTTCTTGCCGCTTCCGGGTGTTAGTTTCAGCTGCAGTGATTTGTATGTGGGGTCAAGGTCGATGTGTCTGTTGATGGATGTTCTTGCCGTTTCCGGGTGTCAGTTTCAGCTGTAGTGGTTTGTATATGGTGTCCAGGAATCACCAATCTCGGGACTCATAGCAGAGGCAGTTATGCAAAGGTTAGAACATACAGCCATACCACAAATCCAACCCAAACTCTGGATCAGATATGTTGATGACACCTTTGTAATCATCAAAAACACAGATATAGAAAAAACACACCGAATCATCAACGCCACACTCACAGGAATCCGATTCACACGAGAAGAGGAAAAGGATAGCCAACTCCCATTCCTAGACGTGTTAGTAGAGAGAACACCCAACGGAGAATTCACCACAAGGGTACACAGGAAACCAACACACACAGACCAAGTCTTAAACTATGAAAGTAACCACCCCAACACACACAAACGAAGCTGCATCAGGACACTATTCAAAAGGGCCACAACACACTGCAGTACACCAGAACTGCGAAAAGAGGAAGAGGAACATCTATACAAGGTATTCGCCAAAAACAGATACCCACGCAACTTTATCACCAGATGCCTAAGAGATAGACCGAGGAACGAGGACATGCCACAACCAAAAGGACTAGCCACTCTACCATACGTCAGGAGCGTCTCAGAACTGACAGCCAGACTACTGCGACCCTTAGGACTCATAACAGCACACAAGCCAATAGCCACGCTCAGACAACAACTCACTAGAACAAAGGACCCAATACCCAGCATGAGCCAAACTAACGTAGTTTACAAAATACCATGCAAGGACTGCACAAAACACTATATAGGACAAACAGGAAGACAGCTAACAATCCGCATCCATGAACATCAGCTAGCCACAAAACGACACGACCAGCTATCTCTAGTAGCCATACACTCAGACAACCAGCAACATGGATTTGACTGGGAAAACACCACTATCATAGGACAAGCTAGACAGAGAACAGCCAGAGAATTCCTAGAAGCATGGCATTCATCCCCAAACTCCATCAACGGGCACATTGACCTGGACACCATATACCAACCACTACAGCTGAAACTGACACCCGGAAACGGCACGAACATCCATCAACAGACACATCGACCTGGACCCCACATACAAATCACTGCAGCTGAAACTGACACCCGGAAGCGGGAAGAACAAATCAATATAAATACCGGAAGAAACATCAAAGCAGCGCTTCACACGAGGCTCCAACAGCACTGATGATGTTCCCTAGCCAGGGAACGAAACGTTTGCAGCAAAAACTTCCAGCTCGGCGAGCAGAACCACAACAACGGATACCCGAGCTACAAATCTTCAATCAGATTTTGAAGCTATCTTTGGATATTGATCTTTTTTTTATAAAGGGGGAAGTGTGATTACGCTGCTTTTTAAAAACAATTATTCTTTGATTTTTTTGCTAAGAGGGGTTATAAAGGCAACGTTCCCAATGTCTGCTAATATCTAAATGAGAACGACTTCGATCGCCTTATTTAAAAAAAACTTTATAATGAAGGGAGTTTGGCTAGTCCCTCCTCTTCCGAGTTTGCTGTTTTTAAGCAATCTATTTTGTTTTCAGCTGGTCGTCATATTTCAGCTTGACACCTAGAGACTCTGCTAGACTAAATAAACTGCTCCATGCCTATTCCTTCTCTCTGACATCTCTCCTGTAAGTCCCTGTGTTTGAATTCAACTGTTTACAAATGGGCAAATGATAGGATGTTACAGGAAATCGGATCAACTCTTTGTTCATGATTGTCTTTGTCTCTTTTGTGCATTCACACGTTTAGGTTATTCTATATTTTGTCCTTTTTTCATGTATAAATGAACTGAATTGTTTAAAACCAAGTAGTTGGGCTAGGTACATCACTGCTAGAATGTCCTCTGTACACTTACTTAAAACGACGAGGAATCTTAAGTTCTGGGATGGTTGCCTTCTTGAAATGATTTGAAGGGGTTCTGCCCTAGTCAATAACAGTTGTTTCCTTTGATTCCTCTATTTTGGGTTTTCTAAACGACCGTTCAGCAGTCGAGATTTTGGATTATACAATTTCTACTGGTTCTGAGTTTATGCAATTACTACATTGAGACTCGAACAAAATCATACTTCTGCATTGCAAATGCGTTTGCAATTTTAGCAATTTGTTGCCGTACGGTTGTGCCATTGGATATTTCTATAGATTTCATCCAGAATCCCCACTAATGTGCAGACTATGTCTTCATAGGCACAGGTGCCTTCTTGTATTGGCAACGCTCTTACATCAATCACCTGCCAGATGCACAAATTCACTGCAGTAAAAGACGAATTGCATCCACTCGTAGTCGGTACTCAAAATATGCTTTTGTTGTTTGAGGCAGTTCTACAAGTATAGCAAGGCAATAACAAAGTGCAATATTCAACTTAAACTCAATCGACTCCATTGCAAGGTTTTCTTGTAAATGTCGTGTGATCCCACTCAGTAATACTGGACTTCTTTTTTGCTGAATGGTAAACGCAGGAGCACAGCGCACCCAATCCGAGTTAGATGGGCCAGACTCCCACCTTGCCTTCTTCCACACACTCTATCCCTACGCTGCCATACCCAGAATTACAGACCGATGCTCGAAAGGGGCATCACTATCATGCCTTTAAATTTGCATCTGATAAAGCTGGTAAGCAGAGACATTCTCCTCCATTTCGTTATTGAAGCATGATGCACTGGTTTCTCTCGTGGCAAAGCTCAGTAAACCTGTCATGATTCTGGCATTTCTCCGTTTCTTTGTGTCTTTTGATGTGCCCATTAAAACTGACGAGTTTCTCTGAAATCCCGAGCAAGGATACAGAGTTGAGTGGAAGTCTAATGTATCACAGGAGGTCTGGCGTAAAATTTCGTTTGGCATCATGCTCTAAACAGCTCATATGGGGATAGGTAGCATAGAGAATGAAGACCACCATCTCTTCCAGAACTTTCTTCATTTTTCCACACCCGGCCTCCATTGAAACATTTGGCATGAAACAGTTCGTCATTTGTACTTCATTTGAATGAAACAGTTCGTCATCCGTATTTTCTTTGTACTTATATTCCTTTTGAATTTCGTCCTCCCAAGCTAAAGTCAGTTAAGTTATTATATGTGTCTCAGTAAGTTGTGTCGAGGAAAATCTGTCTCACGCTTTCTTTACACTTACTGCACTGAACACTGTTAAACTTATTCAGTAATTAAGATGATAGTATCTCCAAATTTTCGAATCTATATTCCCACAAACAAAAGAAAATGTACCCGAAACCAGTAATTGTATGCATTCAGATGTTTTTCCTTTGTCAACATTTATTTAAAACATAGACCGGATGTTCCTGGTGAACCTGGTTTGTACTGGTTCTTACAAATCTTCGAATTCCCCTTCACTTCATGCTATACAGTAGGTAAAGCAGGATGAATTGAAGGGTCCGAATGCATTAACATTACTTCTACTAATTTTCTCTCATCAGCCCACGTAAATGCCATTGTTGACGTGTTTCTAAAAGAAAAAGAATCTACAGTGATTTCAAAAGTGGAGAGTATTTTTTAGTCATTTCAACAAACTGCAATATGGTAAGTGTAGATGTGTTGGTAATGGAAGGTGTGTTGTCACGTTCAGTGCGACTTAGGATCACAAAATTAACATTACTAAGGGAAGTAGTAGGCAGAGAGCAGTTGAACGCAAAACAACTGGCGGCCTGAAGAGCACATACTTTAATGCAAGGGTAAGGCAGATTAACATAGGGATTCGATTGGTTCCTGGGAGTATGACGTTATTGTCATCACATAGACTGGGTTGAAGGAAGACCATGATTGGCAAGTAAATGCTATTGGGTATAAATGCTTCAGATAGGCAGGGAGGGACGTAAAAGGAGAAATGTGTTGCATTGCTGATCAGCGATGATGCCATGGTTGTGTGAAAGGATGACACCATGGATGGCTTGAACAGTGAGGTGTTA
Organism: Hemiscyllium ocellatum; assembly: GCF_020745735.1. Classification (NCBI taxonomy): domain Eukaryota; kingdom Metazoa; phylum Chordata; class Chondrichthyes; order Orectolobiformes; family Hemiscylliidae; genus Hemiscyllium; species Hemiscyllium ocellatum. The sequence goes on from NC_083438.1 coordinate 19,698,185, forward strand.
TGGGTGGATCTTAGAAATAAGAGATGTACAGTTACATTGGTAGGGCTGTATCATAGGCCTCTCAACAGTGAGCACGAATAAGAAGGACAATTAGATGGACAGATTATAGAAAGGATTAGAGGCATCAGGGCAGTGATGAAGGGAGATTTTAATTTTTCCCAATATTGACTAGGGTGCACTTAATCTCAGAAGTCTGGATGGGGCAGAACTTGTAAGGAAAGTCCAGGAAAATTTATAGAACATTGTGTCAATAGTCCGACAAGGCAAGAAGCCGTATTGGACCTGGTGTTGGGAATGAGTCAGGCCAGGTGGTGAAAGTTGGAGAGAGGGATTTCTTTGAATATAGTGACCACAATTTTGTACGTTTCCAAATACTTTAGACAAAAATGCCCGTGGTCCTAAGAGACGAGTACTAAACTGGGCCACGGTCAGTTATACCAAAATTAGGCAGGAGCTGTGGAACCTGAATTGGACATAGCTATTTGAAGGGAAGGCCACGTTTGATATGTGGGAGGATTTCAAAGTTAGGTTCAAGATTATGCAGGATAGGCATGTCCTTTTGAAGGTAAAGGATAGGAAAGTCAGAGCACAACAAGAGAAAGAGCTGTTCCACCAAAGGATAAGAAAGGAAGGTTGTGTGAAGAACCTAAGAAAATTAAGTAGATTCATAATAACTACTTCGCATCAGTGTTTACTGAGGAACGGGAAGTGGGGCGGGGGGGGGGGCGATGCTGAAATTAGAGATAGAAGTTTGTTTGCTCTGGATCACGTTGGCAGAAGGAGGGAAGACGTGTTGGATAGGCTAAAGGATATTAAATTGGTCAAATCCCCATGACCAAATGGATCTATCCCAGATTTCTGAGCGAGGCGAGAGATGAAATACCTAGGTTCCTAGCAGATATCTTTGTATTATCCTTAATCACAGTTAAGGTGCCACAGTACGAGAGGGTTGCTCATGCCCCCCCCCGCTCCCCCGTACAGGAATGGTAGTAGTATGCCCATGCAATTACAGACCAGGGAGCCTGACGTCAGTGGTGGGAATGTTGCTGGAGAAGATACTGAGGGATAAAATCTAATTATATTCGGAAAACAATGAGCTTATCAGTGATATACAGCGTGGTTTTGTGCGGGGAGATCGTGGCTTATCAATTTAGTAGAGCTCTTTGAGGAACTGACCAAGTTGACAGGTGAAGGAATGGTTGTAGGTGCCATGCACGTGGACTTTAGTCAGACGTCTGATAAGCTGACCGTGGTAGACTACTGGAGAAAGTAAAGTCACATGGTGTGCAGAGTGCTTCAGCTAGGTGGACAAATAACTGGTCGAGCAACAATACAGAGAAAGTCGTAGTTGAAGGGAGTTTCTGGAAATGGAGAAAGTTGAACATTGGTGTTCCACAGGGATTAGTGCTGGGACCAAAGTTCTTCGTAATATACACAAATGATCTGAAAGAGGGTATTGTTTGTCTGACCAATAAGTTTTCAGATGACACCAAGATTGGAGGAGTATCATAATGCATTGGGGATATCAAGTAATACAGGAGAATATAGATGGACTGTGGAGAATTGGGCAGAGAAGTGGCAGATGGAGTTCAATGCAGCCAAATTTGAAGTGATGCATTTTGGAAAGTCTAATTCTAGAGCGAACTATACTATAAATGGAACATCTTTGGCAAAGGTTGATGAACAGAGTTCTGGGGGATCAGCTTCATTATACACTGAAGGTGGACGCACAGGTGGATAGAGGGTCAAGAAGGCCTATGGTATGATTGCCTTCATCGGACTGGGTGTTGACTATAAGAGCTGACGGGCCATGTTATAATGATACAAGACTTTGGATCAGCCCCGTTTAGAATACTGTGTACAATTCTGATGGCCATATTTCCAAAAGGATGTAGACGCTTTGAAGAGGGTGCAGAGAATGTTTCCGAGGATGTGAAAGGTGCTAGGAATGAAAGGAGGTTGAGTGTGTTAGCGTTGTTTTCATTTGAAAAAAGATTGAGGGAACGACAGGATTGAATTTTAAAAAGAAACATGAAGGTGATTGACAGGGTAGCTTGAGAAAATTTTATTCCCTGATTGAGAGATGCAGTAACGAGAGGTCAGATGTTCAAGTTGAGAGGTAAAAAGCTTAAGGTGGAGAAAAGAGACAATTACTTTACACAGAGGATGGTAGGTGCCTGGAACGTGTTGCCAGCAGACGTTGTAGAGACAGGTACGTTAGAATCATTAAGGTGCGTCTGGGCGGATGCATGAATAGGTAGGGAGCAGAGGGATGTAGATGCTTATGAAATGGATTATAGGTTTAGACAGTGGATTTGGATCCGCTCTAGCTTGGAGGGCGGAAGGGCCTTTTCCTGGGCTGCAAATTTTCTTTAAACATGTTCTTTGTTCGTAGTCAGTGGATAAATCACGACGGGAGCAGATTCGAGGCATGCTGAAAAATGTGCTACCTCAAATGAGGAGTCATGCCTACGTGCAGAATACCACCAGTCATTCGCTTCTAGCTTCTGCAATCCAGTCCAAAATCAACATTTCCCTCAGAAACGACTTCCCCAAAAAACACACGTCATTTTGTCTGAGAAGCCGACATTACAATTTACCAATGTTTCTTCGGGACTTTGAGAGATCAGGCATGGAAGATTTATTTTCCCAGTCTACTAGCAGCATAAACTTAACCGTAGCTTGCAAGCTGCTCCCTATTCTATTCAGTTCGGCAGGATCTCCTTTGCCATCGGCTTATTCACTGTTTCCATGCTTTACTTCTTCTTAGCCTTCAAATTATTTGTCTGATTCGAACTATCAGCAACCTATGTATCTGATTGTATTACTCCTAGATTTTCACACTTCCATGCAATATTTCCATTTCTTAAGTAAAATTCTCATCTTCCTCATAAAGTGTCTCATTTTCTATTTCTTCTCCCCATAAAAGGCTCAAACGTTTGTCGATCAGTGTAATCATACTAAGCTCAGAATCATTCTCACCTTGATCTCTACGTGATTCTTCCCAAAATTTCAGAATTTTCGAACCTCTGATCAACGACTGATTTACTGCAATGCACGTCCCACTTATGCCATTTCTTACTTATATACTTTCATTGCATCTTTTTCTCGTTCTTGGCAAGCTACAAAGTTCTAAACTTAAGACTTTTATCATCGTGTAAATGAAACTGGAAGCGACACATGTGCAGTTTAGATTTCATTAAATTGCATTCCCGTAGGAACGAAGTTGATGATGTATCAAAAGCAGAGCACAAAATCTGCTTCTGACTCAATTAATCTTCTGACGACACGTAGCAAGGATTTTCTTTTTTGTTTTCGCCTCTTCAGTTTGCCATATTCTATACAACTGCACTTAACATGTTTCAGTTATGGGAAAACGCCATAATAAAGTCTCCACTTGGGAACAAAGTTTTTGAACACATTCGTCATTAATGACATTTAACTAAAATTTTGACACTCTAGAACTTAAGTTTTTGCTCTTCTTGTGCCTGGCTATAAGGTTTAACCTAAACGCACCAACTGACCAAGATTTACTTCACAAATTCTTCGGATCATCTGTCGTATGCAGCAAGCATCCGGGTTACTTCTCGTTAGAGGTTAATCCACCTTGCTCCTCAGGCATGAACTTGATTCCTGACGGTCACTTGGGGCAGCTGGCTTCTTCGTTTCAGGCCAAATCTTTATTGTAGATACTTACATTCTCTGACGTCTACTTCAGAGCCAATTTAAGATTGTTTCTGATTAGAGCCCACCCAGAACATTATAAAAAAAATTCGGAAAAGGTATATTTAACTTAGCCCTGTCCGTTTTCTTTTCTATGACAATCGAAACACAAGTAGTGCACGGGACATAGAATATGAAACATTACAGTGCAGTAGAAAAACTTTGGCCCTCGATATTGTGCAGACATGTGGAACTAATCTGTCGTATGTCGATCCTACACTATTCCATTTCATTCCATATGTTTTCCTAATGACCCATTAATGCCCTTAAATGTTGCGAGTTTACTACTGTTGTAGGCATTGCATTCCACGTCTCTACTATTCATTGAATAAAGAAGCTAGCTCTGTTTTCTCACCGACATCAATCACCCCTCCATTTAAAGCAATGTCGCCTCCTGCTAGCCATTACTTTCTGATGAAAAAGGCTCCCGCTGTTCACCCTATCTAGCCCTCTGATTCACTTTTATGTCTCAATTAAGTCACCACTGAAACTTCTTCTCTCCAACAAAAACAGCATCAAGTCCCCCATCCTTTCCTCATAAGACTTTCTCTCCATACCAGGCAACACCCTAGGAAATCTCCTCTACACCATTTCCAAAGCTTCCTCATCATTCCTATCATGTGGCAAACAGATTTGCACACAATGCTCCGATTGTGGCATCTCCAGAGGTTTATACCGCTGTAGCTTGAACTCTTTGCTCTGAACCTCAACCTGGATGGCAAATTAAAGGGATCGACAAATATGGACACCAAGAACTCCCTGCTCATCTACACTATCAAGAATCTTACCATTAATTTAGTACTCTTTGTTTCCGTTGCTGCTTCCAAGTGAACCACTGCTCTGTTATTCGCTTTCAATTCCATTCCTTACATCTGAGCCCAGCTCTGAAGCTTGTCTATGTCCATCTGCAACTGACAACATCGTCGAGCACTATCCACATGTCCACCGCCCTTAGTATCATTTGGAATTTTACGAATACATCCTTCTACGAACTCGTATCGGACAATTATAAAAATGATAAAAAGCAGTGGCCCCAAAACAGATTCTTGCATTGCAACACGAGTAACTGAACTTCAGGATAAGTATTTCCTATCAACTACCATTCACTGTCTTACTTCAGCTCGCCAATTTCTAATCAAAATTGCCTAATCAACGTCTATCCCAAGCCTTCACGTTTTGTGTAATAGCCCACCATGGTGAACCTTACAAAACGCCTTACTGCATCAACTGCTTTAAGTTCATTCACCTGTATGGTCACTATCACAAAATACTCAATTACGTTTGTGAGGTAAAATCACACCTTTACAAAACAGTGTTGACTGTTGCTAATCAATTTATTCATCCCTGGATGATTATAAATCCCACCTCTTCAAACATTTTCCAACATATTATCCACAAATGAAGTGAGGCTCACTGGTCTGTAAGTGTCAGAGTTCCCTCGACTTCCCTTCATAAAATTGGGGCAACATTTGCTATGCTCCCTTATTTTGACATTATTCCAGCAGCAAATTATGACATAAAGATCAAAGCCAAAGGCTCTGCAATCTGCACCCTGAGTTCCCAGAGAACATTCGGGTAAGTCCACCCAGCCCTGGGAACTTATCGATTTTTACACTATCTAACACTTCTTCCTTGTGAACCTTAATCTCGTCTAGTCAGGTAGCCTGTATCCCAGTACACTGCTGTCTAACATTGTCTTTTCTGAGTGTGAATACTGACGAAAAATATTGATTTAGCACTTCCACTACCACCTTGGACTCCATGCACAACTTCCCTCTCTTTATCTTTCATTGGTCAAAATCCTTCATTAGTCATTCTGTTATTCCAGATATTCAGATAGAAAGATTTAGCTTCTTCATTGATGCCAGCTATCAAAAGTTCTCATCTTATCTCTTGGGTCTTCTTAGCTCTTGATTGAGATTGCAAGGAGATAATCATTTTCTAAATTTTAAAGCCAACGTAAAATATATTTTCTTGCAACATATGTTTCGTATTGCAGCTACTTGAATATCACGTTTTCTTTACTTAACATCACTTTACAGCACTGTAACTTAATTCATACTTAACTTTCGATTTGAGCATTATCGTCTTTTGTTTTGCTAAAACAAATCTCATCCTTAAATAAGTGAAACGGTCCGCTTTCATTCTCGTTTAATATTTTGCTCCATGTTTCGTTGAATGTTTGAAGATAACTTCAGAGTACATACTTTTTGAATTTGTGTTTCGAGTCAGATGTAAGGAAAAGATCTTTGAACTAGTGATCTTTTCCACGAAGGGTGCTCATTCCTTCTGAAACTTTTCTGGTAATCAGCGAATTAATTAATCACATCCTGGCGACAACATTCACTCTCATCTAGTTGGATTTATTGGTAAAGAACCTTTAGTTTTTGTACCAAGTGTAAGCAGTGACATGCTCTGTCCAATGCATAATAATAGCAGTGTCAATACATCGAGCAGTCTGCAATGATATCTCATTGGTTTGGTCAACACTTGAAACTATAGGAGAGATTTTACTATACAGGCCACAACATATTCTGGATGAGTGTGACAAAATCTAAATTACCCTAACTTACGTTCCTATCATACTGGTTGTAGATCTTAACTAGACTCAGAAACACTTCTGGAATCACAGTTTATTCTTTAAATTGTTGTCGCTATTTTGAACAACTGAACGTGTTATTTCAGGTGATTTGTGAGATCTGCAGATGGTTAGACACGTCGCTTTGCTCCCGAACTCAGATTTTGGCCACACAGGCAACGATTGTAGAGATGCTGCTCTTAAATTAATGAAAGGTCTCATGAAACGATTAATATTACATCTTCGTATTTGGTTTCATCCAGATATTAAAGAATATTAAATTACCAATATGCTTAGATTGGATGGGAAAACATCATTGCCAACATTTGCCTAGCATTTTGAATACTACTTTAACAAAGCAAGCACCGACTTGCGGAAAATGATGTGACAAGGACGTGTCTATTCTGAACCTGAAAACTTTCACTTATAGAGATAACGATACCTGAAATTCGAGGAACACGTTCACATTACCAAAATCATTTCTTATGGAATTTATGATTACCTTAAATGAAGAAGGAGGAAAATATAATTTAGACGTTTCAGTGGAGCCTTCAGCGGATGATTTCTGATTGAGTGAGTTAACTGTAAGGAGACATTGGGCAGACTGACGTGGAGTCACTGGAATCGAGCACAGGGACATTTGCATTGACTTAGCAACATACATTTTTCACAGATCGTGTCAATTACTAGAGAGAATAGCGTTTTGTTCCACTTTTGAGTTCAGACACTGAGACACTACTTTTGCAGTATCCAAGCCACTTTTTGGCAATAATCGAAAGTGTTTTTTTTCAAACAGGATGAGGACGTTTGGAAACTTTTACATAAGTGAACTGCTCAGTGGGACAGTGTATCTTTTAAAATTGCAGGAATTGATATTTCTTGTTAGCAAAGCATTACAATCTTATCGAAATATAAGAACTGCAACACAAACAGATAAGTTGTGGTTGGATTCAACGGACAACTATAATTTCAGTGTCAAGTTGTCTTTTGTATTAATTTCCATGCTTATATGCATGTATTTATATTACATTGACCTTATGTCTACAGAACTTCAGAAGAGCAAAGAAGGTGAGGACTATGTTAGAAACCAATGTTTGTACTTTTGAAAACAATGACTGACATCAACTAAAAAGTCGTAAAATAAACCGAACTTTAACGGTTGCATTTCCATGAACCACTTTCCCATCTTACAATTCAGTGGTGCTAAATGCTAATGAATGTATGTCCAGAAAGAAGCAGGTACATCCCATGTAGTAGAGATTGGAAAAAGGATTGCAGATCCATTTACCACTGAACATTTGCAGACGAAATATATTCTGATCGAAGCTTGTTATGACGCAATGGATGCTGACACACACATTTTGTTTGCCAGGAGAGTTCAAACATCGAGTTGTGCAGAAGTTTTCTTGCACTTTCTGCAAAATGCCTGGCTTTATTGTGGACTTTGAAATTTGGCGAGCATGCTAAGTTACTTAATTTTATGTTAAACCTTGTGACGTCACATAATTTTAACTGTAATATCATAGTTGGTAAACAAATCTCTGGACTTCACAATTCTCCATGTGACACTCTGAGCACCGAAGCGTCATACACATGATATCACCAAAAGTATCATTGAATGACATCTGGACATTACGTACTAAATAAGCAAAACCAAGTAATTTCTCCAGTCATCATTGTGCAGAGTCCATATGTATGCTACACGTGAAAACATCGGATGGTAGCACTCTCCGTGGGCGGCATGGTGGCACAGTGGTTAGCACTGCTGCCTCACAGCGCCAGAGACCCTGGTTCAATTCCTGCCTTAGGCGACTGACCGTGTGGAGTTTGCACATTCTCCCCATGTCTGCGTGGGTTTCCTCCTGGTGCTCCGGTTTCCTCCCATAGTCCAAAGATGTGCGGGTCAGGTGAATTGGCCATAGTGTTAGGTAGGGGGTATATGTAGGAGTATGGGTAGGTTGCGCTTCGGCGGCTCGGTGTGGACTTGTTGGGCCGAAGGGCCTGTAACCACACTGTAAGTAATCTAATCCACTGAACAGTCGACTACGTAAGTGCCCAAACATATTGCCCTCATCTGAATATATGACAATTGAAAGTTGATTGATCGACATCCGATAATTACCACAAACAAACCATCATATAAAATGAGTATTTGCCTCATTCGGCACAGAGAGATCTGCATCTCATCTTTTTCTCCATCAACTAGTTTCTTTGTGAACCTGCAAACATACTGTTTAGGTGGTTTTCTTCGCATCGTCAGTGCTTGTCACCTAGACAGGTGACGAAACGTCTTCAACACAAATTCCCAGCTCCGTGAATAGAACCACAACAACGAGCACCCGAGTTACAAATCTTCACACAAACTTTGAACATACTGTTATGTTTAGCGACCTACTCTTCACTCCAAACAACACATTCCAGTCGCCCTGTCATGATTCTGACAGGAAAAAGCTTCACATATTACATCATATTTAAATAACAAATATCAATTTATTTTTCTTCCCAAGAGCACGACACACAACATTCATTGATCAATATCTCTAACAGAACATGAGTTCTACCCCGGCACTTATATTGACTTCTGTACTCTTACCTGTTTCAGGATATATCCGAATTACTCTTGCACATCTACAATAAACATCACAATGAACAGTTTAAAAATTATTGTTTGCACACTGCACACATGCAAGTATCACACAAATCTCATACACTTTTACAGATTCTCAGCAGCTATCAATAGAGATTAGGTGCATTTAGTCTATGTGTAGTGATTGCATTGTGCAGTCAAATGTCGTTTCTACAATTTTCAGTCCTTTGCACGATCATATTCTGCCATGAAATGATTCTATTGCTAGGATTGTATTAGATAATGAAATTAAAGTCAGCTTTCAGATATTGTCAAGTTCTTGTTTAGGATCTTTGGCAAAAGACTTGTATTGCAATACATTTTACTTTGAATGTGCGTGACTAATTCAGAATAAAATAATGCATTTTTGTGTAAGAGCGATTTTCTGTTGTGTCTTACAGCGTTCAGAAACTTTCAATACATTGAGTACTTTAACGCACTGTGGATACTCTACAATTCAACTGTCAAATAAATATGATAGAAATTTTATTTTTCAACGATCATTGCAACTTCATTAACAATAATATTCAATGTTGTCCTGCGGGCGGGTGTCACCATTCATTCGATGAACAACCCACAAACAAAATCCGATACATTTGTTGATACACATTGTACATTTCACATCTTACCAAACTGGGCAGAATAGATACTCTATTATAACAAACATACAACTAAACGATGATGGGAAAGCCTCCATTTTCTATTTCCAATTATTCCTCTCAGATCATGAATACAGTGTTATCATTACTCGATCCTATCTTGCAACACATCTTTATGCTAAATTCAAAGATCAGCCTTTGGCTCATTCAAGCCAGAATGGTTTACCTAATTAACAGTGAGTCGTGCTGTGTTGGATATTATATGCCTATTTTATGAGAATGAGTATCAGCATGATCAGTGTTAATATAGGTGTCCAGTAGAAGTTGAAACAAAAAATTTCTGAAAATACATAAGAATCTGAAAGAAAAATACTTGCTCTATAATTAGTAAATGGATGCACTTCGGAATAAAATGATAAAAACAACAAATATCAGCAATTGTAGTCAATCGCATACAGGCAAAATAATGGTGGAGGATCAACTATGATGATTTTATTTTGTAGATTTATCTCGTGCTAAAGAGAAGTCGTGAAAGAAAACATTGCCTTCACTCATGAGTACTGCATCAGATTCATGACATTTTGATATTGCACAAAATTCTTGAAGATATCTATTCTGCTTGCAGATTATGCTGCCAAAGAAGCTGGGGACTTTTTCACCAGTAATTGGATTTTACTATGACAGTAATGCTCAGAATAAGCCAAAACGAGTTGTTCTGCTCTTGTGTTCGAAGTTAGAATGAAACGAATTTAAATTGAATACGTGCTTACTACAAAATGTTTCCTGAGTTGTGCAGATAACGAGAAATGCATTTGATCTTGGATCAGAATGGGAATACGAGGGACTCAAATAATGCAGATGCAAGTGAAATATTGCAGAATTGCATTCTTCTTCTGCCGTGCAATTTGCACTTTTGAATTCTATTCTTCAGCATTATGGGAATCATCACATAATTCTCAGGCAAGGTCACTCTGCAGCATTGCTCTCAGTAAGCAATCTTGACAGCAAAACCAGAGTTTATTTGCAACACATTTTTTTAGCTGTGATGACCAGAGGAATTGGATAATGAACATAAATTATAACGCCATAGACTGAAACATATATTCCATATTTTCTCGTGTGAGTTAATTTGAAATCATAATTTAGCAGGGAATGAATTTGCTAAATGAACAGTATCACCAGTGGATTAACCCACTAGCAATTTTCAAGTCCATTAAAATTATGCTTCTCAATCTGATTACATATGGAATTATATTGAGAATTCCCCAATTCCACACAATAATCAATACGTTCTGCCAATCCATCCTCAGGTAAATTGATAGTCAGCGAATTACCATGTAATGGAAACTTAGGAAAGCATTGAAGAAATGTAAATCATTGAATTCCAATGACGTAAATAACATCATGCATTCTCAATCACTTCGTACACTTAGAACTTGAACTTTTCAATTTATTCTTTCATTTTTCATCACTAAGTTGAAACAGGAGAGTCATGGTGGCTGACCACAAAGTTCTCGCCCACTGATAGCGCGATCATTTGCCTTGCCTTATTTCACCTTCTCTCGTTGGTGCTTTGAATACTTCCAGACGAAAGAGTTTGACATGGGCATTCACATGAGCCCCAGCTATGCCTGTCACTTTGTTGTCTAAATAGAACAGTCCATCAACCATAGTTACGCTCACACCTCCTCCCAACATCTTCTTCTGCTACAATGATGATTGCATCAGCGCCACCTAGTGCTCCCGCGAGGAGATTGAGCAGCTCATCAATTTTACCAACACATTCCAGCCCCACCTTAATTTCACCTGGACCATCTCTGTCACCTCCCTCCCCTTCCTGGGCCTCTCCACCTCAATCCATGACAACCGATTCAACACTGACACATTTTATGAACCCACTGAATCCCACAGCTAACTGGATTACACCTCTTACCACCCTAGTTATTGCAAAACTGTTATCCCATATTCCCAATTCCCCCATCTCCGCCATATCTTCCTCCAGGAGGACCAGTTCCACAACAGAACACACGGGATGTCCAAATTCTTTATATAACGTAATTTTCCCTCCCTCGTAGCTGAAGGTGCACTCAAATGCATCACATCCACATGCTGCACATCCGCCCTCAAACCCGACCCCTCCAACAGCAACAAGAACCGAACCCTCCCAGTTCTCACTTTCCACTCCACCATCCTCTGCATAATCCGCAACATCCATTGACATTTCCACCATCTTCAAATGGATCTCACCACCAGGGTTATATTTCCCTTATCACCCCTATCCGCTTTCAACAGACACCATTCCCTCCATTACGTTGGGATAATCTGTTTTTTTTTCAGAAAATTCAAGTTATTTGGTATTCTGATTTCTGGTGTTTGTGTTTGTGGTTCATTCTGTAATCTTGTCAAAAATTCTGGTTTGTTTGAAATTGTGTGATTGGACCAACAATTACCTCCTGGAATTTGCAGCTCCTTAAAACAATGAGGAAATGTCGGGTCTGGGCTACTTTCTTGAAAGGTTTAGAAGAGTCTGGACTTGCTAATAACAACGGCGATTCAGAAGAGCTGGTGGACGTTTCACAGTGGCTTTGATGCAAAAAATGAAGAGTTGAGGGAACCTACAGACATACACAACAGAAAAATCTCACTGACGTTGCTGACAAAAGTACTCAACGTCGATTACGAGGAGAATGACAAGGAGATCTACCTCAGTGGATAATAATTTAAATTTGTTACAATCTCGTAGTAGAAATTAACAAAGGCTGAACTTATTTATTTTTTTCTGAAGGGTGTTTTCTAGTTTCTTACTTGCATTTTAAATTCATATATACTATTCAATGGATCATTCAGCTATTTCAGAAATTTGAATTTTAAAGTAAACAGCAATATCAAAATTCATTAATCCAATGAAGAAATACACGAATACTTTTGGAGCCACAATTTTCAAAGTAAATGCAGAAAGCGGCTCAGGGACTGTCAGCACAAACATTCAATGTAGAAGAATCGCACGATTCTTGAATGTGCTTCGATTTTGTTGGTTTACAAACATCCAAAACAAATCAATCCCAATTGAAAAAAAATGTATGATGGCAAGAACTAATGCAGAATGTACTGAAGAGCAGGACTGTGACCAAAACGTTAGTAATCAACTAGACCATTAAATATCTTGGAAAAACATAGGCCACGTTACATATTGATGAACAAAATTAAGACTTATACATGTTCTGTTTTGAAAAACCCGATTAAGTCACAAGAATGGTATTGCAGAAGTAAAATAAATTTCCTGCTATTATGTCGTCATTAAGGTGAGAATGCTTGTTTTAGCAAAATTATTGTAATGGAAAGCCGAGGCGTCAATTATTTTGAATTTCTCATTAAATTTCTGGGTTCATATTTTTAAAGGCATATGTGCCACGGTTCACACACTATCCTGGATAACTTTGTTGGTTTCGATACAAAGGTAGCTTCAACGTGACTGGTTACAGAAACAGATTGCCCACGTTTAGTCTCTTTTGCACAGAAATGATCAAAATATTCATGGGTTCGAAAGTGATCACAACATTTTGACAAAAACATGCAGATTACAGGCAAGTTTAACGTATGGGACACTGAAACAGGCAGTCAAATCTTTGCATGTCTTGACGTAGTTACCAATACTTCAAGTTGCTTTGACAATCAAATTTGTGATGCTAGGCTAACCTTTGCAAGTGTCACAAACACTCTGATGGAACATTATTTACCAGCAAATACGTAAAAAAGCGATCTTTCCTTATAGGAGCTTGCTGTAATGTGATGGATGCTGACACACACGTTTTGTTTGGCAGGACTGTTAAAAATTGCATTTTGCACAACTCAGCACGTAAAAGTCTTTCAAAATATCCGATATATTGTGGAAGGTGAAAATCTGGCAAGCACATCGAAAAACCTATATGTACGTTGAAGTATATCACATTATAAATTTAGCCGACATAAATGGCTTTTAAACGAAAGAAATAGCACATTAACTCCACACTGCTCCATTGAATAAGCAATGGACTGCATGCTGAGTACTGAGACGCGGTAGGCATGATTTCAACTAATTTCTCACTGGATATCACCTGCCCGTGACATTTCCACAAAATACCAAATGAGTGCCCCAGACATGAACTACACGTGGTTTCCAGGAACACAATTTCAGAATGCCTGGGAAAAGACCAGATGATGGCACTCTCCTCCGAGAACTCGAATAGTTGGTTGTCTAAAAATAATTTCCACATCTGAATATCTGCCAATTGAAAAGGTCGGTACCTGACAAATAACACCATCCAAACTCGCATAAAACGTCATTCTCTCATAATGAACCAAAAGACTTGCGTCTCATGCACTTATCAATTAAATATTTTATTTGTTACCTTGATCTTATCGTGATTTCTGCAGATGTTGCAAAGCTACTACACATAACTGTAAAGTGACATTTGCTGTCTGTCAGGAAGTAGACCTGAATCACTTCCTTCATAGTCAGTCGCTTCTTTAATCGTGTGTGATTTAAGGGAATCCGAGATCACAGTCTTTTTTTGCCCACCAATACATTCCAGTTAACCTATTATGAGACCTGCATGCAAAATGTTTCCTTTACATCGCACTACGTGCAAATTCTCTTGAACAACAACAGTCAATAAAATGTTTTTCATTTAAGATTTTATTACGTAGCGTTCAACATGAGAATCACAAACAAACCAACAGCTCTACCCCTCACCGAAGTTGAATTGTTAAGTCTTATGAATTTAGGACAGAATCTGAACAATTTTGGTATATGTACACAAAACAATGGCTTGATGAACAGTTTAATACTTGGTGTTCAAGCAAACGGTGTATGAATTTATGACACAAATCCCATATTGTTTACTGCACTCAGCAGCTATCAATATTACTTTGGTTCGTTTAATCAATTTTCAGTGATTGCATTGTGCAGGCAATTGTCATTCATAATTTTCTTGGTGTATCAGATGATCATTATCTGACATGGAATCACCTATTTGCTTGCATTGTGTTAGATTATGAAATGAAAGGTCACATTCAGATATTGTGGAATATTGGTTTCTGAACATTGACAAAAGTGCGTTATAGTCAGTATTGTTGTCACTTTGCGTGGTTAACTGAGTATAGAGCAACACATGCTCACATATACGTGCTTTCTATTGTGACTTCCAGCTTTCAGAAAATGTCAAGAAGTTGAGAATTCTAAAACATTTCAGACACTGCAGTGGAAATGTCAAAGCAATGCAATTGAAAACTAAAGTGCATACCTGTTCAGGGGTGAAGGAACTGCAAGAAAGAATAGTTTAAAAACTTCCTGAGTAACAAAAGAAGTGTAAACAAACACATTGCGGGAAAAATGTCCAAGTTTTTCTCCTCTACGAATATGTAAACTCGCGATATAAAATGAAAGACAGTTTGAGAATCTGACGGACTTCTAAAAACTATTAACTTCCAGGAAATTGAAAACCGGTGCAATATTGGACAATGCCACAACACACATAGAAGACTTTGCATTAGTGCCCTGAATTGAAACACATGGCAGTATATGGAACAGGTACATTGATCCTTTACTGTAAATAGTCGAATGGAATGGCCAGAAATCTTCAAAATATTTAGAAAAATAAATGTTCAGATTCTGACGTTTCTAGTAGTCTTAAGATTGATATTCCAGGAAATATGCAGCTGGGCCAAACCACTAATTTTTCCACAGAACACAAAACGAAAAATAAGCAAAAGGGAACATAATGTACAATAACAAAGTGCTAATAACTCGAAGAACACTGTATTCCCCCACCCCCGAGTCCAAAAAATATTCTGATTTCCTGGAATATGTCATAAATAATCGTGTTGGCAAAAAGCAAAGTTCCAACAGGGTTTCTTACTGGGGATAAAGATTGCACAGAGGGCTATCCAGGGACCATTGGCTGAAACACAGAAAATCTTTTTTTTCAGTTATCTTCTCGAGGTTACAAGCAAAAACAAAATCTAAGCCAAACTGAAAAAAAAAACTGCATGAACTGGGAGAACTGACCACTCTTTCTCCAGTGTAGAAATTATTTTTTTTCTCAAAAAAGCGTTTTCCTTGATTGTTGCCTGAGGCATTTTCTGTTATCCAACATACATCTGGCCTAATTTCGAGCAAATTGGCAACTCCGACATTTCCGATTCTTTTTGAAAAAGAACTGCAGAAAAGACAACCTTTATTAAAGGAGCAGCATCGTCACAATACCAGCAGAATCAAAATCTACACTAACACATGCCTCAAAATACAGTAAACGACATTTGTACTGCCTAAAAAAAACGCTCTGAAGTAAATACATCATCATATTCACGATGACCAAAATCATTTTACGTTAAACATGTGGCCATTCACTGAAGCCAGCCATGTACAGGAAAGAAAACTACACGTTTCCTCAGATATGAAAAGCCACCCAATCTCATTCTCGATCTTACCTATATTCAGATATTCAAGCAAATAGACAACTCATACACACGGTCTTTTCACCTGGTAAAGGTGAGTCTGAAGGCAGTGTCGATAGGTTGATGGTGGGAGGGGAAAGATTTAAAAGGGATCTCATGGACAAAATTTTATGCAGAGTACATTTCAAGAATTAATGAAGGACGTTACAATTATAACATTTAAAGTCACATGTATGTGTCGATGAACAGGAAGCATTTAATGGGATATTCACCAAGTGCTCGCAAAGTGGATAAGATTGCGACAGGACATCGAATCGGCATAGATGAGGTGGAATGACGTTTCTGTTTCCGTGCTGCATATCTCCATGATGCTCAGACACTGATCCCCCGTTAGTATTTATCCATAAGACTCCATTTATTTTAAAATTTATCTCATTAAGAAAATGACTCACTTTGCAAAAATCTACACATTATTTGCTTTAACCAAAAACAAAAGAAAAATGTATGTTACTTGATGACAAGTTACATTCTCCATTATCTTACAGAATTTTGTGAATGAAAGGAAGCGTGGAAACTGCAGCCCTTCTTGATTAACAATTCACCTGTCATTAAATTTTTGTAATCAATAACATATAAAGCTGTTCTGCAGGCAAGTGTAACCAGGAATATGATATACAACTCCCAAACAATCACCTAATCACTTGTACCAAGACATTTATACTCGATATTCTAAATCATAACAAACAGACAACAGCACAATAAGGAGAAAACAAACATTTTCCATTGCCAGTCCATTCTCATCAGTTGATGAAATATCTGTTATTTTTGCACCATCTGATATGTCAACATCATGTTTTTTGATTAATTTACCGAAAGGCCTTTGTCTCATTCAAGGCAGATTGATTTATCTAAACATCAGTGAGCCATGCCACGGCAGGTGTTAAGCGCCTATTATTTATCAATGTCAGCCAGCATTTAATAATGCTGTCGTTAATGCTCCAGCAGAAGTCTAGCCACAGAATTCTGGCCAAAATGTAAGAAAAAGAAAGAAACAAATACGTCCCGTCACGAGTAAATGGAATGCATTTCAGAATAAAACGTGAAAACAATGACAGAATTTCTGGACAGTATAGGAGAGGAAAAATAAAGAGAAAGGAGGAGGGCATCAATTCATTAACATGAAGTTGAATTTTGTAAATTTCCACCAATAATACATACTGCATTCGAGTCATAACAATTTGATACACATGAAATTAATCAATTTGTCTTGTTTCCACTTGCAGGTCACGTAGCCAAAGAAGCTGGTGAGTTTGCATCTGAAAATAGATTTGGGGTGATAGGCCCACAATAAACCAACACAAATAGCTTTATTTGAATTTGGAATAAGGTGAGTTTAAATTGAATACTTGCTTCCTGATTTCTTTGCAGTTGGTAAACTTTATTGATTCTGGTGATTATTCAGATATACTGAGATACATTTGATCCTTGGAGAGGGATTGGAACATGAGCGATTGAAATAAGGTAGTTGCGACTCACATAGCGCTACAATTCATTCCTGTAGTGCAATTGCACTAGTCGATGCAATTTACATAGTCGATATTCAATTTGAGTAACAATATGTGTGCGCATAAACATACACATACACACACAAAATCATGAATCATATTTTACGAATTTTCTCTACGAATATGAAGAAAGAAGTGCATGGAAGGTGAGACTCATTAATAGAAAAAATCTTTGTTGAGTGGAAAAGAGTACATGGATTGGTCATTCCATTTCATGACCAAGTGGCGGAAGACAATTATATGTATTTCTCGAAAGAAATACTTAAAGCACACACATAGTACTCTGGTGATTAGAAGAATTGGAAAATAAGCATATCTTATGACAAGATGCACTGAATCATAAATTCCAAATCTTTTCATGACAGTAAATTTGATATATGGGGTGCATTTGCGAAAGTAAAAGTGGATTGGCAAGTAATAATTTTGACATCATATTAAAACAATGCATATCAATTTGATTACATGTAGAATAATCTTGATAATTCCCCAAATCTGTGCCAATGTTAACCTGTTCTGCAAATCCATCCTCAGATAATTTGATATTTAGAAACGCGTCGTTTAATTTTATTTTACTAAAACAATGAAAGAATCTAAAAAAATGTCGAATTGGAATAACGAAAATCACATCAAGCACGAGCAAATCTATGGTGCAGCTGACATAAATGCTACACTCAACATTACCCGTAGGGCATGACACACAAACAAGGAACCCAAATAACAGCAACATGCATGTCAATTTCGTTATCTGACAGATCCTCACAAATGAACAACTGCTTGAAATCCAAACTACTAGATGATGAAAACAATCAGAAAAGGCATACCACTTGCATTTCGCCCAAAAAGTATTTCATGGAGCACAAGCAACAGACACAAACTTGCCAGATATGTCATTCTGCTTTAATTTTATTCAAACATGTCAATTCACAAATTCTTTCCACCCACTCTCACTCAAAAAAAAAAGAAAAGCAATGGACTGGTTCACTCAACAATCTGCCAACGGGTTGTCACCGATTTTACATTTACCAGTTTAGGACCAGCTAAA